>NC_089045.1:2027500-2640000 GCF_034140825.1 Oryza sativa Japonica Group
TTTAATAGTACAGTCCACTACTAGCTCAAATTCATTTATAGCCAATTTAATAGTCAATTCATACAATAGTTGCTTACTATACTATTAATATACGGTCTCACCTGTCATACACACATTGTGTCTTAAGTCCGTGCTACAGCTGGCTACATATCTGTAGCCCGCTATTTTTCTCTCTCATTTTTTATCTTATTAAAATATATTTGTAGCTGACTAATAGTCTGCTATTGTACATGCTCTAATTTTGCCATTTCACATGAAAAGAAAATCCCCAAGTACTCAACTCAAGCAGTAATTAAACAGTAGCACTCCAGTGTTTATATAGGTCAATTAAAGGGATAAAGTATTGTTTTAGGATCCAGCGCTAGGGTAGGGTGTCGCATGGAAACCCACTCTTCGTTCACTCTTGACTGACGAGAAAACGCATGCGTTGATGGCCGGGCTACTGAAAAGCTGCTAAACTCGCATTGCTGTAAGATTAACGAACCAATAATATGCTGCAGCGGCCGCAGATAGCTGCAGGCAGGCCTTGCTGATGGCACGCACAGCAGAGGCAGAAGCCGCCCAGGACAGAGGAGTCTGGACTCAGGAGGAGGAGGTGTCACGTCAAGACAGGAGGCCCATGACTTTTTCTCTGCACTTGATTGCTTTGCGTTTGCAGCTAGCTGCCTCCTTTCCTTTTTGTGTCGCACCTCTCACATTTGCACCGGTGCGTGGTCAGAGTCTCTCGATCGACTGCACTGATGATCGATGTACTCCTACTACCTTTTCTTCTAGGCTTTCTTCAGCAAACAAGCTGCAAACAAGGCCTTGGGATGTTTGTTCAGCTAGCTGAGCATGAGCCGAGTAGCTAACCCCCGGCATGCATGACACAAATAGCCTTTGGACTTTGGTGCTGGTTTTCAGCGACTGGATTTCTAGCCTGAAAACCCCGTGTCTCCCTCGCACGAAACGTGTTGCTTTGTTCCTGTCTCACTCGAAAGAAGCGCCTGGTCGAGCCAACACCACTCTGCCTAAGTATTGGGCTTTGCAGGTAGCCAGATCGAACGGACGGCCTGGTTCCAGGCTTCGCAGCGCACGCGCTCCAGTGGTGCGAGGCCCAGAAGAGGGGAAAGCTAACGGCCGCTGCAACCGCGGGCTCCAGCCCAGCCCACACGCAGAAAACCGCAGGCCCCGTATGCGGAACGAGTGCTCCCGTCCTTGCTGGATCAGCCCGTGTCCGACCGCTACCCACCAACCTGGAACTCGCGCAAACACCAGGATTTCGTGCGGTTTTAGACCGCTTTTCGGGGACAAAATAGCGTGCGCGCCGCAACCAGATTGAGCCGAGGCGCTAAGAGCAGGTACAATACTAGACTACCAGTTATAAATATATTTTAATAAGATAAAAGATAAAAAAAAAGAGGAGTGGGCTACAAATTTATAGCCAGCTGTAGCACGGACTCTAAGACACAATATGTGTATGACAGGTGGGGCCATATATTATAATACTACCTCCGTTTTTTAATAGATGACGCCGTTGACTTTTTATCACATGTTTGACCATTCGTCTTATTCAAAAATTTACGTAATTATAATTTATTTTGTTATGAATTGTTTTATCACTCATAGTACTTTAAGTGTGATTTATATCTTATACATTTGCATAAAATTTTTAAATAAGACGAATGGTCAAACATTTGAGAAAAAATCAACGGCGTCATCTATTAAAAAACAGAGGGAGCAGTATAGTAAGCAACTATTGTATGAATTGGCTATTAAATCGGATATAGATAAATTGAAGCTTGTAGTGGGCTATACTATTAAACTTGCTCTCAGCGGTGTTGGTCACCGCCTCACCGGCCGTTTCAAATCCCAACTGGCAGACAGAGTCATACACGTACCGAACACGGTCCTTTGAGCTTCGTACTAGGATGTCCCTCTCTTCAGACAACATGGTATACGTTTTGGTGGAGTATCATGTCAAGGAGCAAATGTGACAAGGCAATCAACCATATCTCTACTCTACATAAACAAATCCGGAGCCGTTCACGCGTTGCAATTTCATTAATCGCAGTTATTCACATAGGTTCTGGACTTCTGGTTCCGATGAAAGCCAGTCTCGTGGTGCTCGCGGCCGCCGTGGCGGCGGCGGCGGCGTTGTTGGTGTCCCTGGACCCCCGGAGCGACGACGTGCCAGTGCTGGAGATACGGGAGCGCGACGTCGAGCTGATCACCGTGGACGCCGGCGGCGCGGTCGGGCCGGAGAGCGTGGCGTTCGACGGCGACGGCGAGGGCCCGTACACGGGCGTGTCGGACGGGAGGGTGCTCAAGTGGCTTCCCCTGGAGCGCCGCTGGGTCGAACACTCGTCCGCCGTCATCGAGCCACAACTGTAAGCTTTAATCTCTATCTGTTTCTGTTGAATGAATGCTGGTTGATCCTGCGATTCATCCCATAGTACTGTTCCCTCGTTCTGCATGCATTTACTTGCGTGTGATGCTACTCAGATCTAAGTACAGTTGCAACTCCTCTCAGCAATGATAATTCTTGGCATGTGTACTTAAGTCTATTATTCCCCTGTCCTACAGAAAGTAAATCAATTTATGTAGCAGAGCTGCCGCATCATTGATTTGCAATGGCTTTCGGCACACTTCCATTGCATATGATTCTTCTTCGATAAGATTGCACGATGCTGGTAGCTGAAATCTCATAGTAATAATCATATTCACTGAAAACAATACCACGATGCTCAACCCGCATCCACCCAAATACTACACTATCCATCTTCTCTGTCTTCATGGACGGTCACCGGCCGTCGCCTGTAGCTTTCTTTCCTTTTCCAACACACCTATGGCAGCTTGATTAGCTAACCAACCAAGCGCAAAGTATCTTGATACATCATACATGTACTGCAACTCTAACGACATGTTATCTTCATGGGCACATGGTAGTCTTACATTTGCTTTGCCAATCTACTGAAAACTCACTTATGGTCTCATCTACCTTATGCTGTTTACTTTTAATGGATATAATTGGAAGCTCTTTTGGGACCATGCCAACATATTGGCGCATCATTCTGTAAGACTAACGTTCTGAAATCTGAACTAGGTAGGGTAAGTTCAAATAAGTTATCGCCGTGTTTAGTACCAAAGTTTTTTTTTCCAAACTTCAAACTTTTCCATCACATCAAAACTTTTCTACACACATAAACTTCCAATTTCCGTTACATCGTTCCAATTTCAACCAAACTTCCAATTTTTGTGTGAACTAAACACAGCCTATGTTGAGATTGGTTCCTTTTTTATGCATTTTTTAGTTTCTTCTGAAAAAAAATGTTGTTTTAGGTCAACAACGGTTGTCGTTTGTACACGATGGGATCATGGGATGGTTATGGGGCACCGAACTTAAAATACACAATGTCGATCTTCTTTTTTCAAAGTTCAGAGATAGATGTCCACTTTTCATACACTATCTGTTCTCTTAAAAGAACGTCTTATTCAATCGACGTACATTACAAAGTAGTAGTAGTCATCACTATTTAACGCTGAATAGAGAAGCATCTTTCAGGAATAGTTGATGTTGTACCTAAGATTAGCCTGCTGCTCTTCATGTAAAATTGCAGAGAATGAGTAATAAGAAACTCTAAAAAAATGTGAAACATACTCGTATTTCAGGTAGTAGTTGCGAGTTGCAACCGTGAGACAGGAACACGCCTGTCAGCATGGACACAGTGGCAACTATTGGACCGTACACTGGTCTTGGATCTTTCTTTCTCTTTCACCATTAAAATTTTAATGGTTGTAGATATGGAGATGGCAATGCATTTACTATCCTACCATGATCAATAAATCAACACCTAGGAAGTTAGGATCGGTTTGCAGGTAGCATAAAACCAACCCATACTCTGCCTAGTGGGGGAACACTCCCATTTGTGGGTAGCTCACCAAAAGCCTAGCTTACTTAGCTACGATGAACACCACGGCCAAGCTCTTGGCGCTCGCCGTCTTCGCGGCGGCGGCGATCTTGTCGCTGGACTCGCGGAGCGACGTGAGGCAGCTGGAGATAAGGGACGGCGACGTCGAGCTGATCCCTCTGCTCGACGGCGCCGCGGGGCCGGAGAGCATAGTGTTCGGCGACGCCGGCGATGGGCCGTACACGAGCGTGTCTGACGGGAGGATCCTCAAGTGGCTGCCGCCGCCGGAGCGCCGGTGGGTCGAGCACTCCTGCTCCGTGCCGGAGCTGTAAGTCTTTTTCCACTTTTGGAAACTATTCAGTATTCACCCGTGTTGCTAGCTGCCTAGTATAGTTCTCTGTTGTTCTCATGATTTGGTTAGTAGTAGTTGGTTGGTTAGTTTACGATCCAGGTCCAGGGACCGGACAAATACAGTTGCACTGTCCAAATCCCCAATTAATTGATGATTAATTGTGAGCTTAATATGGCCTGTGAGGCTGTGAGTTACATCTGTACATATAGAAAACAACTGAAAAGTTCTTGGTATAATTCAACTTCAGAGTTCATATCATCAACAATGTTATTGTTCAGTTCATTTCATTTTCACTACTCCTTTTTGACTATCATTTATGCTATGGTCCAAATAATATTTATAGTATGGCAGATTCCGTCCTGAATTGTTGGAACGGCATTTATCGATTGATTGGTCGTTGACCTGAACTGCTGCAGGTTGGATAGCTGCAGAGGATCCAAGGACACGAAACGGGAGCAGGAGTGTGGGCGTCCACTGGGCCTCAAGTTCAATAGCAAGACTGGTGAGCTGTACGTCGCAGATGCGTACCTTGGGCTGAGAGTGGTCAGTCCGGGTGAGAACGTGTCTAGGCCGCTTGTTCCTAAGAGGACAGGAAGCCCATTCAGCTTCTCCAACGGCGTTGAGATTGACCATGAAACTGGAGTAATCTACTTCACCGAGACCAGTACAAGGTTTCAGAGAAGGTACTGGACCAATAAAATAAATAAATTTATTATTATCACTCATCAGTTTGTTATTTTTTTAATGAACAATTCATGTAATATATATATATATATATATATATATATATATATATATATATATATATATATATATATATATATATATATATATATATATATATATATATATATATATATATATATATATATATATATATATATATATATATAATTTTTCATTCAAATTATTTGTAGGGAGTTTCTAAACATAGTTATAACGGGTGACAACACTGGAAGATTGTTGAAATACGATCCAAAAGAAAACAAGGTTGAAGTCTTAGTTGATGGCCTACGTTTTCCTAATGGTTTGGCTATGAGCATCGATGGTTCTTATTTGCTACTTGCGGAAACCACAACGGGTAAGATCCTAAGATATTGGATTAAAACACCAAAAGCATCAACTATTGAAGAAGTTGCGCAACTACCTGGGTTTCCAGACAACATTAAGATGAGTCCTAGAGGAGGGTTTTGGGTTGGTCTTCATGCCAAGAGAGGGAAGATCGCTGAGTGGTCAATTTCTTATCCTTGGCTAAGGAAACTAATCTTTAAGCTACCAGCTCAACGCATTCAACGCATCACATCGTTCTTGACAGGATTTGGTCGTCAAGTGATAGCTTTGAGGTTGAGTGAGGATGGGAAGACCATAGAAGCAATGAGTGTTCATGGTGATGTCAGGAAGTTGTTCAAGTCTATTAGCGAAGTTGAAGAAAAGGATGGGAACCTCTGGATAGGATCTGTTTTGTCACCTTTTCTTGGGCTTTATCGTATATAGTTTAATACATAGAGAGAGAATGCATAAGTTATAAAGGTAGTGAAGATAATAGTATACAAGCGTGGTGTTATGATATGAAGCATATGTAACAAAATAATAGATCTAGCATTTAGTGAGTGTTCAAAATAATGGTTGCCAATTTTTATTGAAAAAGCTAATGTCTATCATCATTACCAGCAACGAGACTTAAGATTACAATGGTATGAATAAAAAACCACCTGAACAACTCTATATTTCTAATTAGAAAGCTATGTATTGTGCAGTAATGTTAGGTTGTTTATGAGTTTTTTTTTCACCTATTCGATAAGATATTGAGTCTGGTTTGTATCGTAAAGTTTTGATTGCTCTTTTTTTCTTTAACTAATCAAAATATGAATTATGACGTAGATTGTGTTGATTTCCTTTTGAATTTTTTATGCTACTTAAACTTAGCATAAGCACAATTTCCATTGCGTGTAATTATTTTGTGAAGAACTCGAGCCTGACTGATTTTAAGAAAAAAATTTACCTTTGGCCCTCAAGTCTTAAAACCGTCGAACAAAAGATAAAGCCAAAATCAGATTAAAAGGCCATATTTGAGCGATCAAAAGTGGATTTGTTTATTTGTATTGTATAAGATCACAATGTGAACCAAAAGAAACACAGCAAAAGCCTCACACTACTGTGCTGTGAACAACATCCTTTCTCCCAAATTCTGCCTTTGATATGCGTATGTGACAAACAACCTTACCTTGGCAAGCTAGGCTACTCCTGTCATCCATCTTCAGACTTCAGAGCTTCAAAAAGAAGTTGGTTGGTTTGGTTGTTTTACACAAGCTTGCCAATTGCTCATGTCATGTGGTCACTCCCCAAGTCACCAGCATCACCACTCTCGCATGCTCCATTTCTCCCCCGAGCCTTGTGTGCAAGTCCGACTTGTCTTCTTCGCCGCAAAAACCACGCCGCCATCACAGCATTCGTGCATCCCACGAAACCCCCGTTGTCATGTCCAGATAAGAGCTCCCCCTCTGACTCACACACACATCACCGAGAAGCAGAGCAAGTGCATCTCCCTCTCCCACCATTTGATTCGATTCCCCTAAACCCCCGAGTCGTCGACGCCACAAACCCCGGCGACCACCATGGCCTCCTCCCTCCTCTCCTCCCCAAAACCCTCCTCCTTCTCCTCCGCAAACCCCACCTCCACTCCACGCCCACGCGCCCAAACTCTCTCCCCCTTCCGCGCCGCCGCCCCACGCTTCTCCCATGGCCTCGCCACCGCCGCCGCCGCCGCAAACCCTAGCGCCTCCCGCCGCTGCTACCACCGCGCCTTCGCCCGCCCCGTCCGGGCGTCCATGGCGCAGCCGCGGCGCCCGGAGTACGTCCCCAACCGCATCGACGACCCCAACTACGTCCGCATCTTCGACACCACCCTCCGCGACGGGGAGCAGTCCCCCGGGGCCACCATGACCAGCGCCGAGAAGCTCGTCGTCGCGCGCCAGCTCGCCCGCCTCGGCGTCGACATCATCGAGGCCGGGTTCCCGGCCTCCTCCCCCGACGACCTCGACGCCGTGCGCTCCATCGCCATCGAGGTCGGGAACACGCCCGTCGGGGAGGACGGCCACGTGCCGGTCATCTGTGGCCTCTCGAGATGCAATAAGCGAGACATTGATGCTGCCTGGGAGGCCGTGCGGCACGCGCGGCGGCCGCGCATCCACACCTTCATTGCCACCAGCGAGATCCATATGCAGCACAAGCTAAGGAAGACGCCCGAGCAGGTGGTGGCCATTGCCAAGGAAATGGTGGCCTACGCCCGCAGCCTAGGCTGCCCTGATGTCGAGTTCAGCCCTGAAGACGCTGGCAGGTATCACTTCTAATTGTAAATTTGTTCAACCTTTAGGTCCAATTTTTGAAATTGTAAGCCTTAAAATGACCAAAAGTTTCATACCTGGAGTAGGAATTACAATGTTGGTTGGAACTGGCATCTGACCTATTGGTTGGAGTAATAATCTAGATGTCTGAAAGTATTGTGAATGAAAGAGGTCCATCCTACTTTTGGGAAGCTAGGTTGATTTTGAGGCAAAGTGATATATACTTAGTATATGAAGCGCTTACTTTACTTTGGTCTGGAGATTAAGTACTATGCATCATGTATACCCTACTTTGAACACATTCATCATTGACTCAGTGATGCTGGCATGTATCACTTCTAACTGCAAATTTGTTTGATTTTTAGGCCACTATTTTTGGCCCCTTTGAATTGGAGGATTGTCAGAATTTTGGAAGATTTAATTTCCCAAGGAATTTTTCCTACGAAACCCTTTGATTCATAGGAAAGTATAGGAAATTTTCCTTAGGATTGCATTCCTATAGCTCAATTTCATAGGAAAATAAGCAAGAGGTTCAACCTCTTGGAAACTATCATTTTCTTTGTTTGTTTCCTATGATGCTATCAAAGGGACCCTTTTCATATTTCCTGTGTTTTCCATTCCTGTAGGATTAGGAAAACACACCACTTCAATTCCTGTGTTTTTCCTATTCCTGTGTTTTTTCTATCCTGCGTTTCAAAGGGGCCCTTAAACTGTAACCCTTGAAATGACCAAAAGTTTCATACCTGGAGTAGTAATTACAATGTGGTTCGGAACTGGCATCTGACTAATTAGCTAATAATCTAGATATTGGAAAGTACTGTGAATGAAAGAGGTCTATCCAACTTTTAATTGCAAATTCGTTCGATCATTAGGCTACTTTTAAAATAGTCAGCGTTGAAATGTCCAACAATTTCAGTCATTATGATGTGGGTTGGAATTGACACCATACCTAGTAATATATATGCCTAAGTACTGTGCATGTAAGAGGTCCATCCAACTTTAGTGAAGTGGGGTTGATTTTGAGGCGTGCAGTGTATGCCTAGTTGCTTACTATCAAGTACTGAATATACTTTGGTCTGTAAAGGAAAGTATTATGTATATTGTATCTTGGATACCTTCATCCTTGTACTGCTGGTAGATGTCTGCCAGCTACTGAAATTTTGTGGTTGTGTTCATCTTTAAATCTACACACGAAGCTTATTGTTGCATATCATTTACTGTACATTCTTTGCTTTCAAACATGTTGGTGCAAAATGAATGACTAAACATTAGCTCATGCCAAGCTATTGTCTGTGGTTTATTAGTCACAATCAATTAGCCTCCTTTTTTATGCGCAAAAGACTGTGGCATGATATTATTCACTCTGTCTTGCAGGTCAAACAGAGAGTTTCTATATCATATTCTAGAGGAAGTCATAAAAGCTGGAGCAACAACACTCAATATCCCAGACACTGTTGGATACACTCTTCCTTATGAATTTGGGAAGCTAATTGCTGATATAAAAGCAAACACTCCAGGAATTGAAAATGCTATTATTTCTACTCATTGCCAGAATGACCTTGGTCTAGCAACCGCCAATACATTAGCGGTACTACCTTTTCCATGTCTCTTTGATCCATTATCATTGGTTTAATCATGTCACTAATGTGACTTAACCTTTAGGGCGCTCATGCAGGAGCACGGCAATTAGAGGTGACTATCAACGGTATTGGTGAAAGGGCTGGAAATGCTTCTTTGGAAGAGGTGAGCTCGTATACTATGTTTATGTTGTTTGTTGGTATTTTGCACATGTTCATCTAAATGGTTTGTAGAAGAATGAATGCAAGTAATATTGATTTCCTATATGTGCAACTTTTTTTTAAAAAAAAAATCTTTTTCAGGTTGTGATGGCAATTAAATGTCGCCGAGAGCTCTTAGGAGGTCTGTATACTGGAATCAATACCCAACATATCACTATGTCAAGCAAAATGGTACAATTATGTTTGTTTTCTTGCTCTTTTTTTTTTATCTTTTGTCTTTTTCAGGTGACTGAAAATTTCATGCACTTCTGCAAATGCTCTGCCTATTCTAGGTACAAGAGCACAGTGGACTTCATGTACAACCACATAAAGCTATTGTCGGTGCCAATGCCTTTGCACATGAAAGTGGAATTCATCAGGTAACTAAATTTGCATTCTTGTCCTAATATTGCCATCAAATTTCTTGACTGGGTTCTCCGTAGTGCTGAAGGTGGTACCACAATGTCACATCTAGGTTCTTGTTTCTGTTTTTCATTTATCTATATTTTATAACTCTAAAAGTGTTTCTTGCCATCAATTTACATTTTAGGACTAAGGAATTGATTAGCATTACTGTTTATTTCCTATCTAAAATTTGGAAGTTTCAGAAATGTTTCTAGTTCTCAGTTTGCATATTTGCACTAGGAAAAAGTTTTGCTCACATTTTTATAGTATCACATACTGAGGGAAGTCAAATTATTTTTATGGATACCTTTTTTTAATCTCAGCTCCGAGGAATTCATTTTCTGATATATGATAGATCAATCATGGTTTTATATGAACCTTGCCTTGCATATTCTCATATTAACTGTGTTGGTTCTAGAGTGAAGTGATCTTGATATTCACTTTTGTTATTCTGTTTTCAGGATGGGATGCTTAAATACAAAGGAACTTATGAAATAATTTCTCCTGATGATATTGGTCTAACACGTGCAAACGAGTTTGGTATTGTTCTTGGGAAACTCAGGTATCATCCATACATATGTTCCCCCATAATTTGATTTCTTGCAAGTTGCAACATTCTCCCTGAGTGTTTCTCGAGGAGATATTTTTTCTACTTTATGCACTTTCTGCTAATTTGGTGCAAAATACACTTTCCAACTATCAAACACTTTATGTCGAATGGCCATATCATATGGATACTCCATGTAAGGTCTAAATTCCTAGAGATATGTATGCAGATCATGTCACAGTACAATTTTTACTTGAGAAATTGTGTGATGCCATCCTTTGCTTAAAGTTAGTGAATTTGCTTTTCTTTTTAAATTTTTTAGGTTAAACCTTGCTCACTTGACATTGAGGAAACCTCTACCTGGCCTGGTCATTTTTTTTATCTATTTATCATATGTTTTTCTGTACTTCTCTAGAATAGAGATATTCTTTTTCATCTTTACTCTTGTATATTAGGTGAGGTTGATGCAGCAATCCTGCTCAAATACTTACGATAGGCTTGCAATTATTACTTAAATCTGATTTGAGATTATCAAACTCAAGTTCATAATTATGCTTTCTTGTCTTTTTTTTTTCAGTGGAAGGCATGCTGTGAGATCTAAACTAGTGGAGGTATTGTATTTGTCTTTATTTTTCTAGTTAGGACTAAATGCCTTCTTTTCAGTTATCGTTGCTGAACACTACCTTGTCATCCAACACGTAGCTTGGATATGAAATCACTGACAAGGAATTTGAGGATTTCTTTAAACGCTACAAAGAGGTTGCAGAGAAGAAAAAGGTGACAGTTTCCTGAGTGCTCTGTTGCTCGATTGACATATTCAACCATTTTTTTTCTGTAAAACAGTAAGCATTTTGATAACTTCTAGCTTATGTGTTTTAAATCATTGTAGCGTGTAACTGATGAAGACATTGAGGCGCTGTTGTCTGATGAGATATTTCAGCCCAAGGTTTTTTGGTCCCTTGCTGATGTACAGGTATAATTTTGCCACATTTTACTATTTGGCTAATGGAGAAGTTGATATGTTAAAATTGATATGAAGCCTTTTTGCAGGCAACTTGTGGAACACTTGGTCTGTCTACAGCAACTGTCAAACTGATAGGTCCGGATGGAGAGGAGAAGATTGCATGTGCAGTTGGAACAGGTCCAGTTGATGCAGCTTACAAGGCTGTTGATGATATAATACAGGTGACAGTTGCAATATTCTTGATGGTTCTTGCACTAATATACCAGTTTAATGGGATGGAATATGGATGTGTTTTTTCAATATATGAGAATGAAACATCCTGCATCTGGTAACATAACTTTCAGCATGTTGCCTCCATGATAAATATACAAGAATCACAAGAATAGGAGATTCCATACTTAATAAGGATTAGCGTGTGATGTGTTACGACTTATGAGCATGCTTTCAACAAAATGAATGCACTATTTTGATGTTAACAGAGAAATTACCTACATCTACTTTCTTGATTTGTAAACTATCTGCATTCATTTTAGTAAAACTGGAGAAATTTTGAAACATCTAAGAATAATTTGCAATTCACAGATCCCAACTGTTCTTCGAGAATATAGCATGACATCGGTCACAGAAGGCATTGATGCAATTGCAACTACTAGAGTGGTTGTCACTGGAGATGTTAGCGACTCTAAACATGCTTTGACTGGTCACTCCTTCAGCCGGGCATTCAGGTTATAGTCCTTTATACTACCTTTTTTTTTTCACTGGGCACCTTCCTTCTATGTTGTTTCCAACATCTATAATTGTTATTATCAATTTAATTTTTCACATGAACTAATAATTTCTTTGCCTATTGATCTCAGTGGGAGTGGTGCCGCACTGGATATTGTTGTTTCCAGTGTGCGAGCTTACCTGAGTGCCCTGAACAAGATGTCCAGTTTTGTTGGGGCTATCAAGGCTAGTAGTGAAGTATCTGAAAGCCAAAGAGTTCAAACCACAGAATGAGTCTTGACTTCCTTTTGGGTTTTCATATCCGATGGTTCTATGTTTCACATTCCCAGCAAGGAGTATGTGCTTGTTGAAACATGGTTTTTCCGTCCAGAAAAAACATGGTTCCGTTTAGTGCATCTGGAGGATGTTCTGGGTTTCTTGGTGGAGCCTGACTTAAGGTTGAACATCCAGGACGTTTTGGGATATGCAGTGTATAATTCATATTTGAAAACCGTATTTACAATAAGACAATAATAAATAATTGTTTGACATATGAGTATTGCAAAACTATTACTGTAAGAAATTAATCGTGAGACCAACCTACGGTTGTACAGTACCGAGAACTTCTGAATTGAAGGTCAGCATTTCGAGTTGAACTAAAAGAGTGATCAGCAGCAGGGACGCAGCGCCAAGTGGCCAGAATAGAAGCCAGAAGGAACGAATCCGAGGGGGATCCCAACCAGAAGGTGCAAACGGCGATACCCACCAAGATAACATCCATCTTGAATCGGAATCGGATTAATCCTACTCCACTTCGCCACCCCCTCCTATATAAATCGTTTCATGTCTACTATGGAGGACTCATCGTCTCATCCTGCCCACGCCCACGCGCTTGGTGATCAAGTAGAAAGACGGAGGACGCCGCTATGATTGGCCACGGAATTGCTCACGGATGGCCAGTGATCAGTCCATCGTCATGTCCGAGCAACAGCGAGCTGTGTTTTGCTTGACATTGATGGCCGTCACGTACGGCCACTGCCGGCAGCCAGCCGACGCCGAACTGCTGCATAGGCTGCAACGTGCTGATCAGCCGCCGCCCATCCGCGGCGCTAGGGTGGTCGAAAACACCGAGCCTAATGTCCTGTTCGCGTATACTCCACACAATGGTTTATTGGTTTGTCACCGGAGTTCAACGACGACGACGGCGTTGCTGATTATTTTGCAGCCGATGATGACGAAGCTTACAGCAACGGTGGCTTCGGCGCGGTGCCGGCGTTGAGCGAGGCCATCGTTAGCCTGCCGGAGATGGCCGTCGGCTGCGGCTGCGGCGGCGGCGGCGAGGCGAGGGAGAAGGAGTGCGGGGTGTGTCTAGAGGGGTTCGAGGAGGGTGAAAAGCTCAGGAAGATGCCATGCGAGCACTACTTCCATGAGAGCTGCGTTTTCAAATGGCTTCAGGTCAGCCGTCTTTGTCCCTACTGTCGCTTCGCCATGCCTGCGGCTGAGGAGGAGGAACATAACAATGATGAAGAAGAAGACGAAGCAATGATATGCATCCGTTTCTTGTTCCCTGAGTAGATTAGTTTAATGTTCGGTATTCAGCAAGGAAGCACTTTTTTCCCGCTTTGTTATGTTTAACGATGAAACTAGAAGAAAGTGTAGTTGCTCATACACTGGGGTTATGATATCTTTTGATTATATAGAGAGTATTCACCGTGCATCTTTCATGAAGGCAACTTCTTAAGTTAAATTATCGGAATTTTTTAAACAAAATTATAATATTAATCGCTCGTGAGACCAACTTCGTTGTAGTTTAAGCCATTCTTCAGATTGGAGTTAAAAATTTCTTGTCAAGTGGAAGAATTTCAGCGCCGAGACCTTCTGAATCGAAGGCCAACATTTCGAGTTGAAACTTATATTGTTCTGAATCGAAGGCCAACATTTCGAGTTGAAACTTATATTGTTTTGAGTTAATGGGAAAACGTTGCATGTAGAGGTGGCCACTGCAGATAGCGGCAGGGTCGACACAGGCACGCAGCACCGGAACATAAGAAACGAATTCGAGGCAGAATCCCAATCAGATCGAAGAAACAATAGTGATGTCCCAGTTAATCGAGAGTGATTCGGATTCCGATCTGCCTCTTACAAAAAGAAACGATTCTAGCAGCTTAATCAGCAATAGCTCAATACTCTGTTGGTTTTGCCCCATAGCCACCGTACGTCTCCGATCTACGTTCGCGGCCAATCCAGTCACATATCCACTTCAAAACTCAAAGCAACAATGGCCGATGAACAGATCAGAGACCTGAACTTGTCGGAGACCCATACGTTGCTGCTCATCAACCTTTATTTGTCACACGTACAGGGGCCGAGCTACGTTCCACACGGTGTTGAATCAGCATACATCCACATCAATCGTGATATCGAAGAAGATGACGACACGTACAGTGATGACGGGTTCTGCGCCGTCCCGGCCTCCAGCGACGCCATCGCTGCGCTGCCAGTGCCAGAGACGACGGTGAGTGAGACCGAGACGAGGGAGGAGGAAGCATGTGCAGTTTGCCTAGAGGGATTTAAGGAGGGTGACAGAGTCAAGAAGATGCCTTGCTCTCATGACTTCCACGCGAATTGCATCTCTGAATGGCTTAGGGTGAGCCGCCTCTGTCCACACTGCCGTTTTGCTCTGCCTGCTGAGAGGGATTCTGAACAGAAAAACCCAGAAGAAGCGTGAGATAGAGCATATATGGATTTATGGTTATTGGAGTTTGGCTGCACATTGTAATGTCAAAAACATAATTGGTATTAGGAGTTTACAACGAATTAGAAATTAATTTGATGCACATCTTTTTTTGTCCATGCAACTATGCAAGGTTATTTTTATTTTGAGTAAATTTAGGCAGTACAGTGGCAATAAAGGAACACGGAGACTATAAAGTGCACCTCATGTGCTTCCTCGGTGAGATGGGCCGTGCCGGCCTGTCACGAACAGGCCGACTGTGCTTGGGCCTGCGTCCCCCACCCATGCGTGCGTGCACCAGGAAAAAGTACACTGAAGGTCCCTCAACTTATCATCGAGTTACAAAATCATCCTCCAACCGCAAAACCGGATACAACGCATCCCCCAACTTACAAAACCAGTGCAAACCAGGTCCCTTAGCGGTTTTGACCCCAGTTTTGTCTGACGTGGCGGCTGAGTCATCGTGGGACCCACATGGGCCCCACATGTCAGGATGCCACATCAGCTGACCGGCATCTCCCCTTCCTCTCCTTTCCTCCTCCTCCTCCTCCTCCTCCTCCTCTCTCTCTCTCTCTCACTCCTCTCTGGACTCGTCCGACGGCCGGCCGGCGACGCGGCAATGGAGGCACGGGAGAAAGGGAGGGCGGCGGCAGGGCGAGGCGGTGTCCGTGGATGCGGCGGCGGCGGCTACGACACGGGGCGAGGAAGTCCGACGGTCGACCGGCGACACGGCGGCGGAGACACAGGTGAAAGGGGAGGGCGCCTAGCTGCGGCCATGGCGCCGCCGCTCACCCGCCGACACCGTGTCGCCGGCCGGCCGTCGGACCTCCTCGCCCCGCGTCGCAGCCGAAGCCGCCTCGCCCTACCGCCGCCTTCCCTTTTCACCTGTGTCTCCGCCGCCGCGTCGCCGGCCGACCGTCGGACTTCCTCGCCCCGTGTCGTAGCCGCCGCCGCCTCTCCGCCGCCGCATCCGCGGACACCGCCTCGCCCTGTCGCCGCCCTTCCTTTCTCCCATGCCTCCATCGCCGTGTCGCCGGCCAGCCGTCGGACCTCCTTGCGCCGGCGACCTCCTCCCCACCGCCGGCCGGCCTTGCACAGAGTCCAGAGAGGAGTGAGAGAGAGAGAGAGAGAGGAGGAAAGGAGAGGAAGGGGAGAGGCCGGTCTGCTGATGTGGCATCCTGACATGTGGGGCCCACGTGGGTCCCACGATGACTCAGCCGCCACGTCAGACAAAACCGGGGTCAAAACCGCTAAGGGATCTGGTTTGCACTAGTTTTGTAAGTTGGGGGATGCGTTGAATCCGGTTTTGCGGTTGGAGGACGATTTTGTAACTCGATGATAAGTTGAGGGACCTTCGGTGTACTTTTTCCGCGTGCCCCACGACCGAGTTCGAACTTGATTCCGTCTCCGAACACGATCAGCATATCTCCCTGCAAAGCTCTTCAATAAATCTCTCTCTCTCTCTCTCTCTCTCTCTCTCTCTCTCTCTCTCTTTGTTTATTTTGAAAAAAGATATTCCAACAATAAATCTTGCAGTCTAGGTGGTATCACTGTATATCAATCTGTTCGTTCTGCCGGAATATGGCGGGTGAAGAACCATGGTCAAGCGAGGCCTCCGACGATGTCCCCGACACATCGCACATGTCGGACGAACAATTTCAACAGTTCATCGACCAGTACTGGGCAGAGCAAGGATTCAACATTTGGAGTTGGATTCGTGCTTCCAGGACGTCGTCAAGCTCCACGCCGGGGCCAACCAGGCGGACGGCGGCGTCATGGCAGGCCGTCACTTTCGACGGGGACGGCGTCGCGCGCTTCTCCGGCAACTCCGACCGTAGCGGCGGACTCGACGACCAAGCCACCAGCGGCTTCAGCATCGTGGACCTACTGGACGGTATCCTACAAGCGGATGACGACGGCAATGGCGGTGGAGCTACGCCGGCGTCGAGCATGGCGATCGTAAACCTGCCGGAGATTACCGTCGGCGACGAGAAAGGCGAGGCGAAGGACTGCCCGGTGTGCCTTCAGGGCTTCGAGGAGGGCGACAAGCTTAGGAAGATGCCGTGCGCTGATTCGCACTGCTTCCATGAGCAGTGCATATTCAGCTGGCTTCTGATTAACCGCCATTGCCCGCTCTGCCGCTTCCCGTTGCCTGCTGAGACGGAGGAGGATGAAGAGGTGGTCCAGGCAGAGAACGACGACGACGACGATGATGAAGAGACCATCCTATGTCTGCATCGACTGTTCGCTGATGCGGCTGATGAGTATACGAGTTGATCAGCATTGAGAGATGCAATTTCAGTTTTTGATGTAAATATGGATCTGAATGGCTGGAATTGTTCATTACACAATTATGCCATGTGAAAAGAGAATATCACGATTAATTAAGAGAATTTTTGAGATTGCTAATGCGCGCGCACGCGCGAGATCAGCAAGTCACGAGCGTTTCGGCGTTTGACATGGTCCTGCTGGGCCTCGTGACTTCGGAATCGCTAATTCGCGCGCCTCCTCCCACGCCTTTTTTACGTTTTTTTACCGATTTTTTTCATTTTTTCCCACTTTTTTCTGATTTTTTTAATCTTTTAGCATGTTTTGAGTTTGAAAGTTTTTAAATTTTGAGTAGAAAATTTTTAAATCTGAACTTGAAAGTTTTTAAATCTTGAGTTGAAAGTTTTCAAATCTCGATTTGAAAGTTTTCAAAATTTTCAAATATGGACTTGAAAGTTTTCGACTCTCAAGTTAAAAGTTTTCAAATCTCGAGTTGAAAATTTTCAAATCTCAAATTGAAAGTTTTCAAATCTCAAATTGAAAGTTTTCAAAATTTTTAAATCTGGACTTGAAAATTTTCGAATCTTGATTCTCGAGTTGAAAGTTTTTAAATCTCGAGTTGAAAGTTTTCAAAATTTAACTTTAAAATTTAAAACTTAAATCAAAAGTTTTCAAATCTAACTTAAATTTTTTTCAATCTGTTAGTAAAAAAATCTTCCAAAAAATTCTCCAGAATCTTTCCTAATTACTATCATTAGTGTTAAGTATATTACTAATAGAGGTAGTTAAGGCTTAAGAGGGGGGGAGTGCTCGCTAGCGACGCGCACGCGCTAGCTAGGAGCCCCCTCGTGACTTATCAACGCGATTCAGTCATGTATGTATATATGCTCCCTATTAACACATTCAATTAGTATCTTCTGGTTGTAATTGGACAACTGACGTATATACATGCATGCAGTGATTAGAACATTTAACTAAACTTTTTGACATAAGATTTAATTTTAAAATTGAAAATTTTGAAAACTTTCAACTCAAATTATGAAAACTTTCCACTCGGCATTTTAAAACTTTCTATTCAAATTTGAAAGTTTTCAACTCACAATCTTAAGAATTTTTCATCTCCAAATTCAAAAAATTTCAACTAAAAATTCGAAACTTTCAAATCAAGTTACAAACTTTCAAGTCAAATTTGAAAAACTTTCAACTCAATTTTTGAAACTTTCGACTCAAATTTGAAAACTTTCAACTTCAATTTCGAAAACTTTCAACTCAACTTGAAAACTTCTATGTCAAATTTCAAAAAGTTCGAATCAAAATTTAAAACTTTCAACTCAAATTTTAAAATCTTTTGACTGCAAATTTAAAACTTTCAATTACTTTTCAAAAAAAATTGGTAACTGAATTATTTATGTTACTGTTTTAAAAATAATGCTAATGACGGTAATTAACACTAATCACCGTAATTACCGGCGTCAGCTCGTGGACTACTAGTGAGGGGGCGCGCGCGGCTGTGCGAGTTAAGAAGCTGGCGCGCACGCGCCCCCTAGGAAGCCCTGAGAAATTTACAGTATAATATACTACCTATATATACTTGCAGTATTAATAAAAGGGGTTAAGTCCATTTTACCCTCCAACTCTTCGTTTTGTCTAAAATACACCCAAAACTATAAAACTGGATATTTCACACCCTCCAACTTTCAATACCGTTCACTTTACACCCTCAAGTGGTTTTTCAACTGGTTTTCACCAACGTGGCATTGATGTGGAAGTCCATTCAGCAAATAAAAATTTGGACCACATCTCAGTCCATAGCCACGGAGCCACTTCTTCTTCTTCCCTCATCTCCTCTTCCCTTTTTCTCTCTATCCTTCTTCCTCCCAGAGCACGAGAGCAGCGGCGGTGGCATTCTTGAGCTTGTGGAGTAGGAGATCGGTGGCGGTAGAGTAGGGGACTCGTTGCGGCGACGAGGCTCAAGCACATCCCCAGCCTTCCCTTCTGCGCTGACTGCCGGCGAGACCCAGGACAAGGTCCGCCTCTCCTGTCGTAACCGAGCTCGCCGGTGGAGCTAGAGCTGCTCGGGGACGTAGAGTTCGACGGTGGCAACGGGGCTTGGGGATGAGGAACTGAAGCTTGACGAGACGGCGGCGGCTGGCGGATGCGGATATGAGCTTGAGCTTGTCCTCTACCAAGCGTTGGCGGCGCTCCATAGGGAGGACTCCCCCCCCTCGTGTGTAGCTCCGGTGAGGTCCGCCTCTTGCGCGCGGGGCAGCAAGCTCCACCGTCGTCGCCACTCTCCTTGCCGGTGACCACCTCTGCAACCCTGGCAGCCCCACCGTCCTCGCAGCAGCTCCACACCACCGCCGCCAACGGTCGTGAGGAAGAGAAGCACGAACAGGGCAGGGAGAGATAGAGAATATGGGCTTGGCCCATATTACCTCGTGGGCTGACGTAGCGAGGGTTGACGTGGCATCTGACGTGTCAAAAACCACGGTAAAAACAGTTCGGGGGTTAAGTGTTCGGTATTGAAAGTTTAGGGTGTATTATATCTGGTTTTGTAATTCGGGGGTGTATTTTGGACAAGCATAAGAGTTCGAGGGTGTAAAATGGACTTTTCCCTATAAAAGGGTATATTAGCAATATATCAGCTTTATAATGTAAAGATGAACTTGAAATGAAGTGCAATTTATTACTCGTACAAATCTCACATGTTCCCCACTTCCTGTACAGGATATGCACTTTCACCTGGGCACCCTTTTTAAGTGAAGATACAAGCACAGCCAACAGGCACGTCAACAGCATCCGCAAAGGCTCCGACAGCTGATGAGCAGTGACTCACTGGCAGCGAAGGCAGCAGGCGGACTCCAACTCGGAACCAGCATTACCATCCTTGATTACTGATTTCAATTCCGATTCGAACTAGCTCGAACACAGCGGCGTAGTCGCGTGCGTGGTATGCGAGCCCTAGCTATAAATCTGCACGCACATGCGGTACATACCGATATACGCGTCCCTGCACATCAATCTTCAAATTCTCGATCGGCTAGCTGCTCATTGGTGCCGAGCGTCGCGCGCATTCTTGTCCTAGTCGCCGGAGCATGGCGACCACAGGACGATTGCTGCTGCCCCACGACATGTACAGGAGGCTGCAGGCTCCCACGGCAGCGGCCGCGGCCGCGGCCGCGCTCTTTATTTTGGCGCCCCACCTTCCAGAGGCCTAACGCTGCCGCTGCCGTACCGGAAGGATACAGCAACGGTCGCTTCGGCTCCGTCCCGGCGTGCAGCGAGGCCATCGCCGCCTTGGAGGAGACGTCGGCCGGCGAGGCGAAGGAGAAGGACTGCTCCGTGTGCCTGGAGGCCTTCGAGGAGGAGAGCGACAAGCTGATGAGGAAGATGCCGTGCTGCCATGCCTTCCATGAGAGCTGCATCTTCGAGTGGCTGCAGGTCAGCCGCCTCTGCCCGCTCTGCCGCTTCGCGCTGCCCACCCAGGCGGAGGCGGAGGCGGGACTGTGGCCATTGCTCACGCCTGGTTCTGGTTCGGGGACATGATCAGCATTCTAATTTGGCAATTGTCACCGTGCATCATCAAGCATGCACATGTATATGATTTCTTTTGTAACCTGGCTCGATCAGTTTGTTGACTCGGTCGCACGGAAAATTGTAACAGGCAAACGCAGATTGATTAATTCTTTGTAGACACTATAACATATGCCATAGAGATGACCCTTTTTTTTTTTTACATTCATAGAGATGACCCTTAATTTTACTGAACTGTTCGCTGTTGCCGCTTTGCCATGCTTTGATCGGAGTAACGCCATTCCTATTGGGAGATGTTCAGGTGGGCCAGCATTGGCATCGTTCGGGAGCCCGTTTAGAAGGCCCAATTCCGTCCGGGAAACCGGTCCAATTGCCGGGCGAACGACTTGGACTTCCAAATGGGCTTATGGGCCTTGGCTTTGTTTGAGTCGAAGCTGGTTGATTAATCTTCGGAGGAAAAAGTACAACGAAGGTCCCTCAACTTGACATCTAGTTACAAAATCGTCCCCCAACCGTAAAACCGGATACAACGCATCCCCTAACTTATAAAACTAGTGCAAACTAGGTCCCTCGACGGTTTTGACCCTAATTTTGTCCGACGTGATGGCTGACTCATCGTATGACCCACGTGGACCCCACATGTCAGGATGCCACGTCAGCAGGGCGGCCTCTCCCTTTCTCTCCTTTCCTCCTCCTCTCTCTCTCTCTCACAGACACACACACAACCTTCTCTCTGGACTGGGCAGGCCGGGCCGGCCCGCGGGTGGGGAGGAGGGCGTCGGCAGCCGGCGACACGGCGGCAGCGGCCGAGGCGGCGACGACGACGACACGGGAGAAGGTGGCGACGTCGCCGCGTGTGCGAGCTCGGGGACGGAGCGGCCCGGGAGGCAGGAGAAGGAGGAGGGCCAGCGGGAGAAGGCGGCCGGCAAGGGCGGGGAAAATCAGACGAGCTTCATCTCATCTCCGACGACGACGAGCTCCACCAAGAACGTCGTCCCCCTCTCGCCGTCGTCCCTCCCCTTCGGCGGCTGTGATGGGGTGCGCGGCGTCCGCGACGGACAGCGCTGCGCGGCAGAGGCCGGTGCGGTCGCCTGGCCACCGCGAGACGTCCACCGCCACGGGCATCTTGGCGGTGCGCCACGAGCCCACGACGACCAGCAGTAGGATGGGAGGAGGCGGCGGCGATGGCGCCACCAGCTCGACCGGCCGCCGCCATCTTCTCGACGATGGCGCACGGGGAGAAGGCCCGGTAGGTCAGTGTGCGCGGGCACGGGCGGGCGTCACTGGCAGATCCGGGTGAGGAACACGAAGAGGGAGAGCAGGAAGGGGACGTCGGCCGCTTCAGGAATTAATGGACCGGCGACGACACGACGGCGGGGGCGACGGTGAGGTGATGGCTATCCTCGGGTTCGCCATGGATGGGTGGGCGGCGAGTTGGTGGTGGTGGTAGCGCCCGGACTCGAGGAGGAGGTTGGAGGAGGCCGCGGCGAGGGAGGAGCTGCGTGCGTCCTCCTCCTCGAACATGTCGCTATCATCGTCGTCGTTGTCCGCCACTGCCACGCCCCGATCCGCGCCGCCGGCTTCACGCGCCACCGCCTCGTCGGCTTCGCGCGATGCCTCTCCACCTCGCCGTCGCCCCACTCCACTCGCTGTCGTGCTCGATCTCCCATGTGCTCCCGCCATTGCCTCCCTCCCCTTCTCCCGTGTCACCGCCGCGTCGCCACCTGGCCGTCTGACCTCTTCATCCCGGCGACCTCCTCCCCACCGCCGACCGGCCTGCCTAGAGGAAGATGAGTGAGATAGGGAGAGAGAGAGGAGGAGGAAGGGAGAGCCTGATGACGTGGCGTCCAGACATGTGAGTCCCACGCTGACTCACCAGTCACGTAGGATAAAAATCAGGGTCAAAACCATCGAATGATGTAAAACAAACGGTTTTATAAGTTTTTGACTGTTTTTTAGAAAAAATGCAGCGTCATAAATATAGATTAATCTTTTCTTTGTAGACATATATGAAATTCTGACACGGAGCTTTGGTGCTCACTGTGTCTTCTGCGAGTGATAAATCACATACTCTCTATGCTGAAATGGTGCGCCGCTTGCAACTATTCTGGAATAGTTAATTGCTGCGAATATGCTACAATATACTTATGTCACGTCGGTAAAGATGCATGCATGCTAATATTTTTAACAAAAAAAATTAAGTGGTCGGCGATTGCTCTTGCAATTTGCAGCAGTCGCAACTTGCGAACGACGAACATGCACGCATGCAATGTGATCAGTTCGTCTGTCGTCGATGCTGTGTCGATGAGCAGTACGTACCCAAGCACAGTGCACACTGCCACTCTCTTTGTGTGCAAGTGGCAGTGGCCTACACTACACACATACTAGTACAGCAATGCGTATGTCTCGTTGCTTTTCACGGTGCTGCAGTTCTAATCTCCTTTTGGTAAGTAGCACGCACGAATATATCGAGATACTCGCATGCTGTCACGTATGGTCGGCTTCTTCAACATGGCCTACTGATAGAATTGGGGCAATTTGGCAATGAGGTGAGACGATTATATATTCTGTTCTTCGGTCAGCAGAACGGCGTCCACGGTCGATTACACTGTTGGTCCCATAAGCCATTAACACTGTCACTGTAGGCACTGCATGTTCTGAATCAGATGAGCTGAGATATAGTCAGATGTCTAAACAGCGGTTTGGCTACACGGGACTCCAAAGGGTGATCGATCCTATGCACGAACACCATATTGCCATGCAAGCTCGGATGGCTTCAGGAAGCATCCTCGCCTCCCGGAAAGTGTAGATGCGTACTCCCTCCGTCTTAAAAAAAAAAAGACAAACCCTGAGTTTTCGTGTTCAACTTTAGCTGTCCGTCTTATATAAATTTTTTTATAATTCGTATTTTCATTGTTGTTAGATGATAAAACATAATTAATATTTTATACGTGACTTGTCTTTTTATTTTTTTTTTCATAATTTTTTCAAATAAGACGGACGGTCAAACGTTAGGCACGGAAACCATAGTTTGTTTTTTTTTGGACGGAGTGAGTACGAGCAAGGAACATGGCTGATTGCATGATTGCTCCGACAGGACCGTGCCCAAACTTTTGCAACCCTTTCACGATCGCGACAGCCTAACAGAGCAGTAGTAGCATATCCATCGCCTACAGAGAAAGGTAGATAGGCCCATATGCACTCGATCTCATCAGCTAGCGTTTCAAGATCAGTTATCTGTCTACCAATCTCTCGATCGATGACGTTACTGCTGCACTGTACTGTCAGGTACGCAGTACGAACTCGCGTCGGCAGGGATGGAGGCAAGCGAGCGTGCGCAATCGGTCGCAAACAGCAGCTAGGGACAGGTCCATTATGTGATCCGTCGAGAGAGAAAGGGGAAGCAGCACAGAGCACTGGAGCAGCGTCGGCTCTGCAGTTGCTGTATGTTACTGAGATGGTTGAACGAGTGGTGGTGATTCTTCAGAGTTCAAGCTAGCTAGTGTGCAAGATGGAGGCAGATGTGTGTTGGCTTACTGCATCTGAACTATGCACTGTATTCTGTTTCGATTGCACACTCATACTCTTAGTTCTTTTAGACAGTCAATAGTTGCATCCTGTGAATGTGAAGTCTGAGATCATGCATTCACTGCTTTCTTGGTAATACCGGATGGTCAAGCAGTCAAACTTTCTTGCATGCAGGTCCCGTTTCTGAGCATCACTGTGTGCTATGCTATATGTACTGTAGACTGTAGAACTGAACTTGTCACAGAATCTTTCCAGTCTAGAAAAAAAAACACTAACAGTATCAAGATTGATACCGAGTGATGTTGGGCTAACAGTTTATGATAGTGGTATGACAAAGACTGCCACCCAAACACAGTGGAACGAGGAAACGGAATGTGACCTTTCCCCGTTGCTCATAGAACAGCATCTTGCTGATGATACTGTAGGGGATAGCCATATAAACGACAAGATGATAGGACTAGCTAAGTACTACTAGTACACAACAAAATGTTGCTTGTAACCGGTATCCACAGCATTTTAGGTCATTTTACAAGCAGCACAACTCTGCTGCCTACTGTTTACATACCAAGTTACAGATCAACAAAAAAGAGGGAAATGCACTACCTATGCGAGAACTATTTTTCTATAATTTTTTCTATGTTTAGTCTTTCTTCCAAGATAAGAGCAGCTGCAAAACGACCTAACGTCAGCAAATTGATTCTGAAAGCAGCCGAAGATTGATAGGGTATCCTTTGAGAGTTCGTGTGGTGGGGAAGAAGACAAGTCTATCTTCTTCGGTTTCTTCCCAGCTGCAAATTCATTGGTCAAGTTGTTATGGAATCAGACTGGTGCCCAATTTGGATCACAATGTGGAAAATCCATTTGCAGATTATCTACACCTTTCTGGCTAGCAAGATAGCGATTGAATTTGAGAGATTAAGGTGGCTTACCTAAAGCGCGTTACAAGATGATGGAGGAAGATAGAAACGACAACCCGGGCAAGCTCATAGCCAGGACACAACCGGGGTCCACCGCCAAATGGAGTAAATATATTGGCCCCTACCGCATTCTGAAGTTTATTGTTGATCTGCACAGGAACAAATTTGTTGCAGATAGCTTCAGCGTGAATTTTACTTTTGTAGCACAGGACATAATTGAATAAGTAGACCCAATAGCAATAACACAGAGCCCCTAGGAGTACCTGCCATCTCCAAGGGTTAAATGTCCGAGCATTCTCGTAGTGTTCATTATTAAGGTGCACAGCTCGGAATGAAGCAAAAATCTTGCATCCCTTTGGAATTGTGTAATCTAAGAAACAAAGAAAAATGCCATACATAATGAGCATTTCTGATGAAAAATGTATGGGGATTTCTTTTAGATAATGAATAAAATGTACGTGGACTTAGTATAGTTTATATTGAAATACCTTTATAATGAATATCAGTGTTTGCTCGCCTGAATACTCCACTAATAATGTTACCCACACGGAGTGTCTCATTTATCACCTGCAGAAATGTTAACCCTTCATTTAATCATGATGTGAGTAAACCAACTGTACCGTTTCAAAGGTTCAGTTAAGAGATGCCATTTACACTAGATGGATTCGTGCTGTTGGCATGATATTTTTAGGAGTAGCTAATTTTTAAGAAAACAAGGGCTTTCCAACTTACACATTGAGTAAATGGCATGGACTTGTAATCGCTCCACTCTAGTGGTTGTTTTTTCCCTTTCATATCCCTGATATTGGCATGCTCTTCCTGTAAAATCAGCAGGATATCTGGAATCAGTTACACATGTAGTGAAGTAAAAAATACCACTTGGACCAATCTTGAGGACTCTCAAAGCTTAACATATTGGAAACAAAACTTGTACCAGGAAAAGTCATGAAGTTCAGATTTCTAAGATTTGGACCTATTGTGATATTATTGCTACGATTCTCTCGCTTTGTTGTTAGACTGAGGAACCTAGCACTCATCAATGCAAGTAAATAAAATGAGAAAAAAATAAAATGAGGAAACCAGAGTACTGACTGAACTGAAGATTCATTCTTACACAGTTAAACTAAAAGAAGTCAGGACTCAAGAACATAAATGGTTCGAGTCAATAATAAATTAATACTCAGGATCAAGTATTCAAGTCAATAACAAACCAGGAACAAAGCTGTAGTGAACTTGACTAAAAACAACAGACCGGAAATAGAAAGTAGAAACTTCTCTTTTGGACAGAATTGGTGTGAAAGATAGTCTAACAACCATATTTTTAACAATTAACACTCAACTATAATAAATGAAATTCCTCCCTATTTCAGGCGTTATTTGACAATTGACAGCACCTGGTACCTACTACCGCACGTGTATACAAGAATTGACAATTACTACCAAACAACTAATTTAAATAGTTTTATACCTTGAGCTCAGCTAGCGCAGCAGGCGTCTCAGTGAGGAACTTGACCGCGAGCGTCATGAGCATGGACGTAGTCTCATACCCAGCCACCAGCAGAGAAAGGCAGAAATCCACCATCTCTTCCTCCGAGAAGCTGCCACCCTCCGCCTCAAGAAGCTCCTCAACCATGTCCTTCTTCTCCTTCTTCCCCTCATCATCCCCAATGGAGCCACCATTCTCCGCTTTCTCCTCCATCCTCTTCTTTATCACCTCCCGCAGTGCACCGGCCACCTTCTTCCTCGCCTGCAGGAATCAAATCATGCAATGCCACATTTTTATGAGAGATATAAGAGTACATCAATAGCTGACGCCAATTCGTTGTAAGGCAATGTAAGATGCATAGGGAAAGATTAAAAAAAATGAATGGAGGCAAAAGAACGAGCACCTTGAGGGCCTGGCCGTAGGTGGTAAAAGGGAGGAGGTTGGCGAGAGGAAAGGGGATGGAGAAGAAGCCGTCGATGAGCTTGACGTACTCGCGGCGGAGGCTCTCGGTCCACGGTCCCGGCTCGATGCTGACGAGCTGCTTGACGGTGAGGTTGAAGGTGATTTTCTTGGCCTCGTCCATGAGGCGCACGGTGGCGGCGGGCTCCCACTGGCGCATGGTGGCGAGCACGAGGCGGTCGATGTGCGCGAGGAGGGGCGGCGACGCGGGGCGGCCGAGGCGGGTGAGGGTGAGGGAGTGGAGCCGCTTGTGCGCGGCGCCGCGGGTGAGGAGCAGGGAGCGCGCGCCGAGGAGCGTGGCGATGGAGGACGGGTAGCTGGAGTGGACGGCGCGGCCCTCGGCGGCGAGGAGGAGGCGGTTGAAGGCCGGGTCGGCGGAGAACACGGTGCGCTCGCCGAAGACGTGGGTGGTGAACACGCCGCCGTGGCGCGCCACGCGCTCGTCGATGAACGGCTCCGGGTTGGGCGTCTTGTACGCCGAGATGAGCCGCAGCGTCTCGCCAATCAGCGGCAGGCCCGTGCTCCCCGGCGGCATCAGCGCCCTCTTCCCCAGCCTCCCGGCGGCGGGGCCCCCGAGGAGGAGGAGCCATCTGAGCACCATGGCAACCACGACGATGGCGGCGGCCGCGGCGAGGAGGAGCAGCGCGGCCGCGGCCATGGCGGCGTGGGCGTGCGCGGCGTGGGCAAGGAGCGAGTGAGATTGATGAGGCTCCGACAACCAGAGGATCTGCTCCAAAGGGTAGGATGTTTGTGGGGTATTTATAGGTGGCTGATTAAATTATTGAGGAAAGAGGTTAATAAAAGGGATTAGTTTAGATTTTTTTGGAGTGGATTAATTATTAATTTAGAGTTAGATGCATAAAATAATGTTGTTTGGTCCAAAAGGGGAATGTATGGGGCAGCATGCGCATGTTGGGAAAATATGATAGAATGACTTTTGAGAAAAAGAACATCAGAACATGGGAGTTTCATATGCAGGAATCGTATACATGCATCATATCATAAAAAATATTCATATTAGAACCCAAAATACGGCTTTGTAGCATTGAAGAGATTAACCTATGGAGAACCTATCCTGATTTGTAGCTAAAATTTAATATATTTAAACGGGGGAGTATGGTTTATGAGAGAGGGGCTACTTCTCAATGAACTGAAAGTCCTCTTCAACACGTTACGTTAGTAAGGTTCTCAAAATAAAAACTTTTCACCCATCACATTAAATGTTTGGACACATAAATAGAGTATTAAATGTGGAAAAAAAACTAATTACATAGTTTACGTGTAAATTACGAGACGAATCTTTTTAGCCTAATTACGCCATGATTTGATAATATAGTGCTACAGTAAACATTTGCTAATGATAAATTAATTAGGCTTAATAAATTCGTCTCGCAGTTTCCTAATGGAATCTGTAATTTGTTTTGTTATTAGACTACGTTTAATACTTCAAATACGTATCCGTATATCCGGTGTGACAACCAAACCTAAAATTTTTCCCTAACTAAACAAGGCCTAAACAATACTTTAGATGTTAATATGAATATATAGCTAAAAGTTACTATATACTTTAGATAGAGGGAGTATTTCATGATAGAGAAAGTACATATCTTTGTAATTCAAATTAGACTATAAATATACCTATATTTGAGCTACAAATATGTATATTTTGAGATAAATGGAGTTTGGGAGTTCTAAATATAAAATCGAGGCCACATATGGAACGAATTTCATGAAAATTAAACTAAGAACTCCGAAAGAGCATGTGTGGGGTTAGAAATGTGATGTGACGGCCTCATCGTGCAAGGTGCAGGATAACAATGTTATCAGTAGCGACATACTACTATAGTAATGATAGATCACACACGCATGAATTGTCTGTTGATGATGGTGTTATTTCGGTGGAGATACCATTTTGTAAGCTTGTGCATGGAATATAGTATGGCAGTTGCGACCATCTGCCTGTCTACTGTATCTCAACAGTAACTCGTGTGCCGCACAACGCACGAGCAGCCAGGCCGTCCGCACACAGACACAACGGCTGGATCAAATCCGCACCCAGAGGCCGCGCGCGCTTCAGCCCATCAGCCGGAACGGCCTTGTGGCGTACGTGTGGCCCATATAAGATGGGCCGGAACGGGACTGTGGTGTACGTGAGGCCCATATAAGTTGGGCTGGAAGGTGTACGTGCGTGCAGTCCATATAAGTTGGGTCGGATAGGGACTGTGGTGCAGGTGCGGCCCATATAATTTGAGCCTTAACTGGACTGGAATGTAGCTGAGGCCCATTTGTGTTGGCCCATAAGTGGTTCGGCCGCCGGTCGTAACGTTCATCCGTGTACTAAGCCTCGCTTCGGCTACAAAATTTTCGTGCGGACGGAAACTATTCTGACTTTTCTGAGCATACGATCGATTCGCACGTTTCACATGACTGCATGAATCACTCTCCGTTACTGTCCATTACAATCAGCAGCGATGTGATACAGTGATAGTACTGGATGCATTCTTGCTGTTTTCGTCGGTTGCTTGTACAGCTGTACTGAAGAGACGACGTTCATATCAAATAGTACGTGGAAATCTGAGAAGATACCCAAGCCCAAACTAAATCCGCGTTTGATGATACGGAATCCTCCACGCTCTGTTCCGTTCGGTCCCAGGTGAAGTCCACACCACACGTACATGCAAATGCAACGCAAGCGCGCGCGTACGTACAAACTGGGATTGAACAGGTCAAGGATCGAAACGCGAGCCAAAATGTTCACGACAAAAGAGCGCGGCAGTTGCAAGGAAAGCGAAAGGCGCAAGCGCAAGTGGGGGAGGAATCGGGAGCGTATCCGCGGCACAGGAAAACGCCACTTTCGTGGTGATCGGCAGCGGATACTCCGAGCAAAATCTCTCGTCTCCTCTCCTCGCGCTCATGTCAAAACCATCGCCGCCCTGGAAAGCGACGCGGCGATCGAACGCGATATCATATCGAATCATCTCCACTTCTCGATCTTCTTCAGTTGGCCGTGCCAGGCGTCACCGGATCCGCGCCTTCAGATTTGGGTGACTCCGCGAACCACTTCGCGTTCCATGTGTTTTGCCTTCCTACTCGCTGAGTCGCTGATGATATGATAAGGAAAGTTGCTGGCTGCATCGCCAAGATTTGGCTGGGGAAAGTTGGTAGCAACCGAGAAATCGTCCGATCAGGAGGATTTCTTGGCTGGTGTGGCAACCCCATCCGATCCGAGGATTTGAAGCCTGATTATATTTTAATCTTGTTGTACAGGAGATGCTATTTTACTAATCTTCTTGTACAGGAGATGCTTATCAATTATTAGCAGTTTGTTTGTGGCTAGATCAGAATTCAGATATGTGCCAGCATGACCATTAGCGGTTAATCTTTAATTTGTTCTCTGAGGCATGGATGTGTGCAGTATTATTCCCATGCAAGCATGCGACTTCACATAAGTTTGATGAAACGATGTGTGACAGACTGACAGTGTGAGTGTCAAGAAATGACTGTGATTGTAGCAATATATGTGTTGATGTACAGCAACAAATCTGATGCAGCAAACTGGCAGGTCACACATGGAGAAGAATTTTCTTTTGCTTTACCAAATCGCCTAAAACGATCCGCATCTTTCAGTCTTTCAGGTCATCCAACAAGAGGACAACCCAATTAACTAAAAACTAAAGAAAAAAAGGATTTGAAAAAGGGGATAGGGAGCAAAAGAAAATGGTGGACCATCTTTCTTGCTCTAGAATACAAAGAGTACTACTGATGTTGCCGGGGGCCTATTCTTTGTGGAGTCAATTCCTGGCAAGATTTGCAGCAAATCTGCCCGGGATCTTGCTTTCCATGAGGCAGGATTTTCTTTGGTCATTACACCTGTTTTCCCCATCAGCTTTTCTTCTTTTTTCATATCTCCAAGAATCCTTTCACATGCTTATGTATATATATAAGCTCAACCACACCCAAACGCCCTTGTAAAGCAAAGCCTTTCATGCCAAGCACACACACCATCTGCATCTTCTCTTCTACCATTCTTGCTTTCTCCTTGTAGTCTCTTCTGTTCTTTCAGAGAAGAGAAAAACATATCTGTGCTAGCTTTGCCTTCTTCCATGGCAGTGGCTATAGAGGCTCCGTTCCATGTCCTGGCTGTGGATGATAGCCTTCCTGACAGGAAGCTCATCGAGAGGCTACTCAAGACCTCTTCTTTCCAAGGTATTACAAGATTTTTCTTTTGTGCTTGCAGACTCTTTTCTTCTCTCGGTTGCTGTATGAATTGGCATCTGATGGTAGGTTTGGCTTTTGTTTGTGTAGTTACCACTGTTGATTCCGGGAGCAAGGCTCTGGAGTTCTTGGGGCTCCATGATCATGAGGACAGCCCAATTTCTACTCAATCAGATCAGCAGGTAAGAAGATGAATGGTACCATAGGTGCTAACCATGAAAAAAAATACGGATTAACAGGAGGTTGCAGTGTTCTTTGTTCTGAACAAGAGTTTCTGAATTGCTCTTTTATGGATTAACAGGAGGTTGCAGTGAACCTGATCATCACAGACTACTGCATGCCTGGCATGACAGGATATGATCTTCTCAAGAAGATCAAGGTAATTACCATCTCTGCTCTATTTGATTGTACCAACCATTTGATTTGATCTACTCAAGATGACAGTGAGGTCAGTTCCTGAATACAGTTTTTTCCCTTTTGGTTTGTTCAATCAGGAATCGTCTTATTTAAGGGACATCCCAGTTGTGATCATGTCATCGGATAACATTCCTTCAAGGATCAATAGGTGAGCACTCTTATGGATCTACCATATTATTTCGACCATCTATTACAATACAAGCATCTTATGATATTTGGATGAACATGCCAAAGTCAGATGTGCAGATAATTTAGTAAAAACTTAGAGCACAAAAAAGGAGAACATCTTCGTATGCATATAGAGAAAAAAGGTAGTGGAAACCTTATCATTTGTGAAAAATAATCAAATATAGAACCAAGCTGGTTTAAGGCTAAACTTGATATGGAGATCTCTCCGAATCCTTAATTGATTTGGAGTCACATGCAGTATAATTAAGGAACAAGCCCCACACAGCTCACGTCGTCTTAATATTCTATCTCGACAGTTTTGGTGTAAAATCAATAATGAAGATATGGAGTGATACGCAAATCAATCTTGTCGATCTTCCATGATGTGGTGTCTAATAAAATGGTCTTTAGTTGCAGACAACTAACTAGCACCACATGTCTTTGTCACAATATATTCTATTATATATGTACAACAAATGGAGCAACAAGAGGGCACTCTAAAAGTAAAGTAAAATATCCTCCAGATATCATAAGATATGAATAAAAAAAAGAAATTTGTAATGGATAGTACATGGAGAATAATCCTGTGTTTAATTTCTGGATTGCATATCATGGTTTTTGATCTTAGAATAAACTCTGATACAGTTTTGATTTTGTTATCTGAATCAGATGCCTGGAGGAAGGAGCTGATGAATTTTTCCTCAAACCAGTTCGGCTCTCCGACATGAGCAAGCTGAAGCCCCACATACTGAAAAGCAGATGCAAGGAGCACTACCAGCAGGAACAAAACCTGCAAAGCAACAGCGAAAGCAACAACAGCAGTAACCCCACAAGCGAGAACAGCAGCAGCAGCACTAGCAGCAACAGCCACAAGAGAAAGGCAGTCGATGAAGAAATTTTGCCCCACACAATAAGACCAAGGCATAGTTGATTTAGCATCTGACTGGTCATTTGACACTGATTTTTTTTCTTGCTTCTGTCTGATCGGTTTTTGACATACAGATTCGTAAAAGGGATACTAACATCTAGTTTACAAAATAGAATGGAATCCGTTAACGGATACTGCTTGAATTCGAATGGGTGATTCTCAGTTCATCACATTGTGATTTTAAGCCAGTTAAGCCTTCAAATTCCTGCTGAGATTAAGGGCCACTGAAAACATCTTGTGCCATATTTGTTAAGGAATATCTTAAAACCACTACCAAACAACTTTAATGGGCAAGTTTCCCAACTGCATTCAGGTAAAGTTCCCAACTTAAATGGGCAAGTTTCCCAACTACATTCAGGTAAATTTCCCAACTTTCATGGGCAACAGGGCAAGTTTCCCAACTACATTCAGGTAAATCACGCAAAGAGGAGTCACATAGATGATAGATCAACAACTAGTAGCTAATAACTTACTACAACCTTCATCCATAGGAACACATGGATCCCTCAGAAGACGCATCGGTATGCCACACGCTTCCCAGTAAGTTCACCGTCATATATAACTTTAACCACGGTTCCCTTGTCAAAGCCATAGTAGCGAGCAACAGCATCAGTCTCTAGCATGCGTGGCAACTGAAAGATACAAGCACCATTTCAGCGAAGTGATGTAAAGGTATTTCAGGACAGTAATTTTAGTGTTAAAAATGCCATATATTAATGACCGGAAGGAGTAAAATGGTAGTGAAAACAAAAATGATTTGGCTTTGAGGCACAACAAGATTCCATCTACCAAAACAAAGAAAATTGTCCATTTCTCATAATGAATATAAAGAGGATCACTGGTATGTTTACCACATAACAAGGATACTGCAATAACAAATATGATGCAGATCAACATGTGACTATGCAAATAATGTAGAGGATCAACATTTATCGTAAAATATGGCATATTTTGTATATGGTAAATTTAATACACTCAAGGGTACTTCTACTGTACTTGGATCTATTTGCCCTTTGGGCTTACCATACAACTTACTATTCACATTAGCAACCATATTTTACAACAAATGTAGTTTCACAAAAGCATCACATTATTTGATTACTGACATAAAAAATTGGTAACAGATTCTAAAGCACTGTTAGCAAATTATAGACAAGCATACCTGTGAGTCTTCCACATTGTATTCCTTGAGGAGCTTGGCCTTTTGATCTGCACTCAACACTTCATGCTTGGGTTTCAGGACATGCTTAGTAATGTTTACCAGTAAATCTGTGGCCTACCATTGGAAAAACACCTCAATTTATGTGTAAACCAGAGTATATTAACAAATTATAAGACAGTAAACAAAACGTATGCATGATTAAAGTCACGAAATATTAATCCGAACATAGCATTATTGGTTTAAGAGCATAACTTGCAGAAGCATGTATATGGATTAGATATATATAGCATTATTGCCAGAACTTTCCGTTGGAAAAAAGGCCATAGAAACTAAACAAAAACAAACCTGGAATATGTCCACTTTAAATTTAAAGATCTCCTTGATAGCCTCTCTAGCTCTAGATAATATTTTGCTCTGCAGTATCAGAACAAGCCTGGACAAGTTCTCTTCTTTTGTTTGGAGATATATCTCTCGGATAGTTGCGATTTTGACAGGCTCTGGTGGACAGAATACAAGTTGTACCTGAGTAGTGATTGAGTTAGAGTTTATTTTAACCCCCTTACCAAAAGGTAACAAAAATAGACACTCCAAGAAATAGCATTATGCATGGAAAAAGATATAGACATAAGCACTCTAACAGCAGGCGTGGAAGTATACCGATTATGTAAGCATTAAGTTTCAACAGTTACATAATAAATTGAACCCATTTAAAGATGGCGCTATGCATGGACGATAAAACCACAAGAATACTAATTTGCTAAACCATAATAAAAACCCCTACCAGATGCAGGGTTTATCCACTTTTTTGCCTATTTGCAAACTAACAAGTAGGAGTATATGATATCACTGGAACACAAAAAGGCAAATGTGCCATCGTAACATACTCTTTATCATACGCATTAGCAATCTTTTAGCAAACTTTTTTTTCCTGAAAAGTATATTTCGCATTCCACAAAATAATTTAAACAACCACTGGATAGTACTATAACACAAATGAAAACACAACTTCATTATTATGTTACTCCCAAACATTTTCTAGAAGAACCAACATCCCTGAAGCAATGTGCAGTGTGTATACCTAGTTGTCCTAATTTTTCAATCAAACACTTTTCCCGTCATGTGTATATCCCAGACGAACGCTAATGAGTAAAAAGAAATCATGACCATGATAATAATTTAATAACTCCATAGGTCGCAACTTAAACACATGAGCAGATGAGCAGATGGAAGAAATGATATCGCAAGAAATGATTGGGCGAGATATACCTTCTTGGAGGGGTCGGAGACGAGGGTGGTGGTGAAGGCGAGGCGTTCGATCCCGGGCTTCTCAGCCCACCAGGCGCGGAACTCAGGGAGGGTGCGGGCGATCTCGGCCTCCGGCACGCTGTACCCGCGGTCGCGGAGCATCTCCATCGCCGTCCGGCGCGCCAGGAACAGGCGGTGGCTCTCCACGCTGCCGCGGTCGATCATCGATGCTATGCATTCGGGGACCTCATGCACGTCGACGTCGTCGACTTCCATCTCCGCCGCCATGGCGACGGCGGGAGGGGGAGCGTCGCGCGCAGCAGCGGGGACGACGGCAGGAGGAGGGGCGGAGACAGCGGCGGGAGGGGAAACGTCGTGTGCGGCGGAGGGAGGGGAAACGTCGCGGGCGGCGGCAGGAGGAGGGGAAACGTCGCGTGCGGCGGAGGCGGCGGCGGGAGGGGAAACGTCGCGGGCGGCGGGGGCGGCGGCGGGAGGAGGGGAAACGTCGCGGGCGGCGGTGGTGCTCTCGGCGGTTTCTATTGAGGTGGCGGCGGTCGCGCTCTCAGCCGATTCTATTGTCGTGAAGGATTGCTGGTAGGGGGAGGAGTGACTCATCTTACCCTCTTTTTATGATGAACTAATATTTTTCTGTCTAGCTAAGTTTTTAGAAATATTCTGATGAGATGAAATAGAGTTTAGAACGTGTTTATACTATAAAAGTATATTCGTTTTTATAAATGTCTAATATACCCCATAGAATTTTGGTATGTCCGATTTGCCCCTAAACGATAATAATGAACGAAATCTGTGCTGGACTTTTTAAACCGAATAAAACGGGGTTTTAGAATGTATTTATAGGAGAAAAGTCTAGATTACCGCTCTAGTTTGCATTTGTCCGATTTGCCCTTGAAGTCTAATGACGGAGAAGACACGTCCCAAACTATTCAAACCTGAAGAGAACACGAGGTTTAGAGTATGTTTACACTACTCTATGTCTACCTTTTTTGACGGTTAATCTTCACATATCACAACTTTGGACGAGCTATTCGAATAAAGACGATCACTTTGATCTATAAAAAGATAGTTTTGGTAGGTTATAGAATAAGAGATTTCCTAAATAACGCTCAACTGTTTTGTTTATACAACAATAATTTAACTCCTAACATTTGGTTAGTACAAACATTCATACTTCAACTTTTCTCTCTTGGTGAGCTTATCGACTTCAGCAACAACACTACAATGGCTAAGATAAAGGGTAAAATTTCAGGCAAGTTCGGGGGCTTGTGGAAAGGTTAAAAGTGATGGAGTTCTTATCTAGGAAGAATGAGGTAGCAGTTGACCGGCAGTAGGTAACAATGAAGACGATGCAACGAGGATGTAGCGGCACCACCGGAGTCATGAATAGGAGGCATGTGGTGGGCGGGATATGCAGCCGAGAAATCAAGTGGCTTGGTGATGTGGAGGAAATCTCTTAAAAGATGATGTAGAGACATCTCGCTAGATTTGAAAAAGATAAAAACTTGCTTTGAGAAGGGAGTGGATATATAGAGGAAAGCAGGGTTAATGAGGCGAGAGAAAGCAGTCAATGAGGGCTCATCGACGCTGGTGGTAGCACCGTTGAGGCAAGGACAACAACATGTCTCGCAATTTTCAAACCAAACAAAAAAGTTTGTAGAGACATCTCACTAGATTTGAAGAAGATAGAAACCTGCTTTGAGAAGGGAGTGGATATACAGAGGAAGGCAGGGTTAATGAGTGCGACAGAAAGCGGTCAATGAGGGGTTGTCGACACTGGTGGCAGCACCGTCGAGACAAGGACAACAACATGTCTCGCAATTTTCAAACCAAACAAAAAAGCAAAAACCGTGTATCTTAAGGAAGTAAAAGGAAGGCAAAAACCGTGTATCTTAAGGAAGTAAAAGGCACAAAGATATAAGATTATCTATTGCATCACAACTTATTAACCGAGAGCTGGGCCTTTTTTTTAACAAAATACTCATATAGACATTCCCCTCTAATTTGTCCCTAAACTCTAATAACGGAGAAAAACGCATCCCAAATTCTTCAAACCGAAAGAAATAAGGTTTTAGAATAATTTTTACACTACTGCTGGTCCACTCCCTTTTTCCGCTGTTAATCACCACTTATCACAATTCTAGGCGAGCTAGAAGCAAGTACTAGTATATTATTATCGAATAAAACTATCATTTTGGTTTATAAAAGCTAATTAGACTGGCCAAATCTTTAATTTCTTGAAGCGCATCAAATTGTTATTTCACGCACTTTATTTCTGCTGCAAAAGGTTACATGCCATTTCTCTTGATAAAACAGACCATTTAGTCTCATAATAGGCATGGATGTTCCCAAGTATAAAAGCCTCCAGCAACAAACGCGTCAGTTCAGTACTAAGCACTGATCCAAGAGGAGGAGCACTAAAACCCTTCTCCAGCAACAGACCACGTTCTACAAAGAATTTAACTCTTCATATCCGGTTATGTAACGAGAAACCACCAGAATTGTAGTTTTGGCTATTGATTTAAGTATCCCCGACATGTCTTCAAACATGTCAACAATCAGCACAACCTTACTTTTCATGTTGGACCTCTGTTACTGGGAAGAGCTTCTCTAACTTTGCATTGGAAAGAACCTTGTTAGGGTCAAGCTCCATGCGTGCTTTGTTATATGCATCTACTGGGAAACGTTTCCTCAACCTAGCCTGGAGTTCAGCGAGTTCATCCTTATCCTTAGGAACCTAAAGAGAAATGAAGAAATGTTGATCAGTACGGTATGGATATTGCAAACAAAGCGGACTGGACAGTGCTATCATGCATCATGCTATGAATACAATGCAAGGGAGGTCATTCTCTCGAAATTAACATGTCTGACGTTGTTTTTTTTTGGCGGTGAACATGTCTGATGTTAATTTCAACCATTCTGCAGCAATGGACTGTACTAACAAACAATAAATAAAAATAGCTGCCCAGATCTTGCATCAAGCAGTGAAAGTTCGCACCTCAATTTTGGCCCAGTGTTCATATGCAGAATAACCATCCCATAGATTTGTTTGCGTCTTACTTCTGTAATTAAAAAATTCCTCTGTAATTTCCTTCCTTTGGCGAGCATCCGACGTTGGGAGGTACATTATTATCCCAACCTGCACATTGATCACAATAAATCAGGTCACTAAAACTGATGTTACAGACTACAAAGTGAAACTGCATAATGTTGGACATTTCTCAAAGAAGAAGCACTACTACATCAGTTGACAGTACCGATAAGAAAATCTCGAAAAAAGAGAAATTGCACAGTTCTCCCGGAACCAGTTAAATATCTATATACAGTTAGTTGCCTACCATGTATTCAATAAATATTGCTCGATTGTGGTTTATACCTTAGAAATTCTAGAGGGGGCATAGCAAATGTTGCAGAACATGTGAACAGATCATCTACATTGAAGTTGAAGAAAATATTTTTCGTACATGTAAACAGAGTACCATTGAAGCAAGAGGGAGCATCCTCTAAACTATATCATATGAAGAAACTAGCCAAATTCCAAGTGCAATCAATGTGGTAATTTCGAGCCCATGAGAGCAAATGCCAAAGGTTCTTTTTCTATTGTTTAAATATGTTTAAATATGTAATAATATATTATAAGAAAGACTACCTATATCTATATGTAGACACATTTGCTGTCAGAAATGCAAATGATAGCTATTGTAGATTTGTAGGCAGAGGAACTATCTGCCATCTTGTATATCAATTGCCCAGTCCAACTGTTTACCAAGTTATCCAATATTCATTACAACAGGAAACAAGTTAGCAGTAAAATATATAAACAACCAGAGGTGGATGGTGGCAACAAGGAATCCTTGTTAAATATAATGAAAAAGGTAATGTGCAGAGCAAATTACCCATGAAAATATGTCATCTTCTTGAGAGCTTGATGCTGGGCTCATGGGACTCCTGCTGCAGGCAGTCCAACGCTGCTCAATAGGTGCCGGTGCGGGTATATCTTCCTTCTCAATCAACTGCAGCAGCTCCTCTATATAATCCAGATCCTTCATATTAGGCTTTGCTAGGGTCCCTGCAGGGAAGCAAGTTTCAGAAACCCACTGCTGCCCACCACAATCAAAGCCTAATATTTCGTCACTCCAGCCCATGCGATAACCCTCTGACTTCTTCCAATATTCAGCTTCTGCTTTGTTAATTCTGATCACATGATCTTTGTCTAGAGGATCCAGGGTAAGCAACCGATCCCTCAATTCAGTGAATGAAAGCTGATCTACTTCTGGGTCATTACTTTCTGCTTTAGTTCTGAAAAGCATCTACAAGATGGCATTAGCTAGAAACTAGTGAAATGCTATTGCTGAGTAAAGCTAGAATGTTTAGTGCAAAAGAAAAAAAAGTACCATTGAGTAGATATGTACAGTGCATACAGCTACAGGTTGAATGCAGTGCATATTGTTTTGAGGTAGTACCTATATTTCTTCAATGACTCATGATAAAGATCACGAACATGTTGTATAGCCTCATCCTTTCCATATTTTGAGGTAAACTTTGGAGTTCTCCACCTTGAAGGAGGATTGCATTGGACAACAACAACTGTATCGGTGTATGGAATCCATAAGTACTTAATATGTTTATTTTCAGAGAGCCATTTCCTGAGAAAGGAGGGGAGTGAAAGAAAGTCAGTTTTCTCCAGTAAATGATGACAAAATTGATAAGCAAACCAATTCCAGACATCCATTTAATGATCAGAATGAGATAACATTACTTGTGATTTTTCTTGACTTCGTCTGCATTGGAAACGAAAGTGTGTTCAATAAGTTGGTGTCTTTCCACACATTGAAGAGTAACTTCTGCTACAACTCCAAGGCCACCAAGTCCACAGCGAGCAAGATAGAATAAATCAGGATCCTTCTCCCTTGACAACTCTATTGTCCCCTTGGCAGGGGTAACCAATTTCATGCTAATAACTTGTTCATCAATTGGTGGCAATCTTGCACCAGTGCCATGGGCACCAACCTGCAATCAGTCATGAAATGATCATCTGATTCCGAGGTAAGCTGTACAGAAATGCATATGGCCTGAACTGCATGTTAAGTCCCATCTATTTATTCTGGTTTGAGTAATACTCCCTCCGTTTCATAGTATAAGTTGCTTTGAATTTTTTCCTAGTCAAACTTGTTTAGGTTTGACCAAACTTATAGAAAAATTTAGCAACATCTACTATACCAAACAAGTTTCATTAAATGTAACATTGGATATATTTTGACAATATGTTTGTTTTGTGTTGAAAATATTGCTACATTTTTCTATTAACTTGTCAAACTTAAAAAAAATCGACTAAGAAAAAAAATTCAAAACGACTTATAATATGAAACGGAGGTAGTACTTCTTTATCCTCCCTACCTAATCCACAAACACATCTTCCCTAACAAGCTTAAGCCAACTTTCATCGAAGGGAACAACATACAGTAGATCTTATTTCCATCATTTCAACAGTAAACTCAGTGAATGCTTATAAGGTAGCCATGTCATTCCATACATGAGAATCAACAGATATGTGATAACAGAGTGACAAAAAAAAAGTTATATTCCTTGTCCAAATACAAGGAAGAACAATAACTGCGGAAGTTTTCAGTATATCGGAATGCAATGCCATGTTAAGAACAAACAGTGAATGCATTTCTAGCTTCCACAAATTACTATCAAATGCATAAAAAATTACAACAAGATTGTAGAGTAGAGATAACCGTGACATTTTTCCGATTTGTTACTTTTTGTTGGATGACTATCGTCTAATCAGAAAGCCTCTCTATCTCACCAATTTATCTGGGAAAGTTCTATTGATGTCAATTGAAACAAATTCTACTACATTTCATTGAACATATCCAACAAATTTGCCAATTATACTTTTATACTGACTGGTAAAATCATTAATTTCTTACTATCAAGTCTCCAATAAATCACTCTAGATAGCTACATATTCTTTTCATTCCAGCAGAAGCTACAGAACTGACCTGAATGATGCCGCCGACCTGCTGCTCCCGAATGGACGCGAAGTTCTGCAGCGTGAGACCATGCTCCCGGAGCGCGTCGACAAGCTCGGCGACGCGTATCCCGGCCTGCACGGTGACGGTCTTCTTCTTGGCGTCGACGCCGAGCACCTTGTCCATGAGCGCGAGGTTGACCATGCCGGCGCGGGAGAGCGCGAGGCCATTGGGGGACAGGCCCGAGCCGAGGGGCCTGAGCTTGCGGCACTCGCCGTGGGCGGCGGCGAGCGCGTCGTGGAGGGCGGGGAGGGAGTCGGGCTGGAGGAGGACGCGGGTGTGGACCTCGTGGGTGGCGCTCCAGTTGGAGACGGCGTGGAGGTCGTCGGGGAGCGGCGCGTACTTGAAGGGGACGGCCTTCTTGTGGAGCGCGTCGGGGGGAAGCGGGAAGGAGTAGTAGGTGGCGGCGCCGCAGCCGAGGAGGAGGAGCGCGTAGCCGGCGTACTTGCGGAGGTCGGCGTCGGAGGCCGGGAGCGGGGACGAGGCGGAGAGCGCCCTGACAAGGTGGAGGTGGTGGTGGGAGGAAGGGGAGGAGGAGGCGCGGCGGAGGATGCCGGCGAGGAGGAGGCGCCGCATCGTCGCTCGTCGGCGGCAGAACAGGGACGAAATGCAGCCACCGCACCAGATCGAAATGGGGTTTTCTTTTTTTCTTTTTTTTTTCCTTTTCCTTTTTTCTTTTCAATTTTTTGGCCCGCACTTGGAATAAAGCCCATATAACGAAAGGCCCAATGGCTGCAAGTTAGTGGGCCGTAACTAGCATTCCGTGGGCCCAAGGGCTGCCCGACTCCGCTGCCAAATCAAAACCCTAGCTTAGCTTTCCCCTTTGCTCGAGGTAGACGACGATGGCGCCCAAGAGGAAGCCGGACGACGACGACGACGTGGGGGAATCAACCGACGAGTTCGCAAATCCATTCGACGACACGATGCAGTTCACCAAGCCGGTTTACCTCGTGGCGGTGCGCGACGACGACCAGGCGGCCGCCTACTCCGTTCTGAAGATCGATGCCGCCGCCGTTGCCGGTAACGACGAGCCGCGGCGCGTCCGCGCCGTCGCCGTGCTGACGACCGGCACCGAGCCTGGCATGTCCTTCGTCACGGCGCGTTCGAGGCACGGGTCGTGGATTGTCGGCGTCGGCGGTGGGCTAAGAGCCGGCACCATCATCTTCGACCCGGGCACCATCATCACGCGGCTCGGCTACCCCAAGCACAAGCCCGTCTTGATCTCCCATGGCAGCGAGGTGTATGCCATCTCAGGCACCCCCAGAGTGAAGCCCTCCATGGACTGCGAGCCATGGTTTGAATCTCTCAGCTTCAAAGATGGTGTCCCCTCCAAGGAGTGCGGCCGTTGGGTCTCATGGCATCACCTGCCGCCACCACCCTTCTTCCCGTGTTTCTTGAATCCCTATGAATTTCGCAATCCACCTGAAATTTTTCAGTCTCATCCTATGCTGTCATTGGCTCATACATTTTGATTTCCCCACAGCCGGAACTAGTGGTAGGTACTTACGCTTTTCATGTGGTGAACAAAATTTGGGAGAAGATCCATGAAAAGAACCTGCCTTTTGTTGGTCAGGCAGTGCACCTTGGCGGCAGCCTCTTCGCCGCCTGTCCCATATCCAACACTGCCTCAACCTCAACATCTGCCTCTGTGTTCCACATGTCCATCAAAATCTCCTCGTCCATTCCCTCATTATCAATCCAAAAGTTCAAGGTGATGGCATCAGTGGACAAGATTACCTTCCCGCTCTTCTGCCCCATGGGAATGGGCAGCTTCTGTTGCATCAGGTTGGGGCCATCTCGTCTCCGGCACAGACGAAAAACCAACTATCGTCGCTGGCGCAGCCCAAAAACCAGCTGCTTGAAGGAGGTCCATGTTATCTCGACTGCCTTTCGGATAGAGAACATTGAAGCTATCATGACTCATTGTCAGTCCCAGGAATCTAAGGCTAAGGATCAGCTACTTGCACTACAAGTGAAGGAACAGATGCATTCATGCGAATCCAAGGAAATACATGGTTTGCTGGGTTCTGGCATTCCTGTGGTTGCTGCCCTCTCCATGTAAGCACATGAGGAGTCTCCCTCTTGTTCTTATCTATTATACTCCCATTTAGTTTGTGATTTTATTCAAGTACACATCCGAATTCGCTGAAACAAGACAGATATGAATGTGCTTTGACTCGGTCCAATTTGAATCCAATCAGTTTTTTTTTTTGAGAAAGAGGGCGAAGCCCTCCCATTTCATTAACGAAATAAAAAGATCCTTGAATCCAATCAGTTACAGGTGACAAATTTCACAACAATGTGTTACTACATCAGTAAACAATTTGCTACTAGTATAAAGGTTAAGGCATCTTCACTGTAGGCCGAACTACTGAGAGTGATCACCTCATTCCAGTTCTGTCGGCTTCTTCACGTAGGTTGGGCTTTGTCGAACAGAACTAGACAGCCAGACTCTGTCCATTCTGATTAGTGATTACTTGTGCTTCTGAGCCCATCCCATAAATTCACAATTGTGACTTCATAATTAATATGGAACTTTTCGCATTAACACAATAACACAGATTATACAACAGATGCAATGAACTTTCTGCATGATTCGTCTCCACGTCTCCAGAAAAAAAAAAACAAAGAGTAGAGAGAGACTGCACAATGTAATCACGGTCGAATTGGCGCCAATACGATTATATGAATGATAATAGCCCCTGACAAGTAATGACAGCCTAGTTTTAGACTATTTCAAACTGAATAATTAACAAACTGGCATGATAATTTCCTGCCAAAAGTTGTAATTTCCTGTAGCCCCTGTTAGATAAGAGTATACTCCCTCCGTATTTTAATGTATGACGCCGTTGACTTTTTGACAAACGTTTGACCTATCGTCTTATTTAAAAAATTTATATAATTATCATTTATTTTATTGTGACTTGATTTATCATCAAATGTTCTTTAAGCATGATATAAGTATTTTTATATTCGTATAAAAAATTTGAATAAGACGAATGGTCAAACGTTGGTTAAAAAGTCAACGGCGTCATACATTAAAATACGGAGGTAGTATTTATTTATACTGAGTACTACGCACTCACTTTTTCTGTTTGTTGAATCGTTGACTTGGGGAGTCAAGCCACTGCTATCACTTGGCCAATTTGCTGAACTTTCAGAGTTACTCCACACTCATTTTCCTGATTTCATCGTCTCTTTAAATTTTAAAACGTAAATAAACAGGACCAGGCAGGCAGTCGAAGCCTGCACTATAAATCTGAGAGCTATGCTCGTTCAAAAAAAAAAAATCTGAGAGCTATGCAGAGACCACTTTGTTCATGCAGTGTTAGTAGCTCAAACTATCTTGCATTTGGTTCTTTGCTACTGCCCTTTTAGCTGTTCTTGTTGTCTGCATGTATACATGTTCACTAGAAGTATATGATCCTCCACATAACAAAGCTGTTCCTGCCTCTGTTCCGACCAGTGAGTTTTCTTCTCAGGGACAAGCATCATGCACACAGCAGATGCCGATCTGAACATTCTGAAACCAAAGCTAAAACAGAGCTCACACATGGCGATGTCGCTGTTGTAATGTCACACATGCCGATCATGTTACTTTTCCCTCGAACTACTCCTTGTTTAAATTTCTCTTATTTTAACCATCAACTACCCTCCTACTCTCGACCACACCTCATTTAATGAGGTGAGGGTATCTATGCCATTTTCCTAAATCACTAAATTCCCCACTCATTCTAGGATTACAATCTTTTTGAGATAAAGGGAGTACAAGACTATTTGTCATTTGTTAATAAGTCGGGCTGTTTTTCATCTTTCTTATCATGTTTAGCACCAAAATTGATTAGAGGTAGCAGCATAACCATCGATTATGAGCACACCCAATATTCGTAGCAATAAGTTTTACGACACCTAGATGGCAAGTTTCCTAGCCTCCAAAATAAAGAAAAGGCTTGATTGCAATGAAAAGAATAAAAGATGTTTCGATATCTTTTTAAGGCAATATTCCTGTGCAAGAAAAACATCCTATAAAATGTAGAAACTGTGAACGATGAAATAGGCGTGCATTAAAGTAACATGGTATTTATATTTGCAGCTAAACGGGTTCTTAAGGAACATATTCTGAAATAAAGGTGCCAATGGGACTTACTTATATGGACAAAATAGCGAAAGCAAAGGGAGAGAACCCATGGGATGAACAGGAAATCTTGAAGGCATGTTCCTATTGGTTGCAGACTGTAACCTCTGGCTTCACAGCCAACAATGTTTCCTCTGGAGCCTCCAATGGTGAAGTGTTCTCTGTTTGATAGGTTCTCAAGTCTACGTGTGCCTTGGTTGGAAAAAAATCGAGGTTCTTGGAAAGAATCACGCTGTTGCTGTCAAGCGAGAAACTTAAGGAACAGAAGAGTCCATCCTCCAAGGAAAAGAAGCATGACCCTGCATCAACTTCATGTTCCATGTATTTCACCGGGAGCACAACGATGGATAAGCAAGGATCATGGTTCTTGTCAGAAGTTGTGACATTGATGCGATAAGCATTGATGGGCCCATTATCCTTTGATAAGCCAAGGAACACAGAGCCATGTGGGGCGGCGCATCCGGTGAAAGGTAGCTTCTTGTTGTCAACCTTGTGCCACTTGATTGAGTTGGTGTCAAATGCATACGTGCCCCATGGCTGATTGAATGATACCAATATGTAGGCATCAACCACCACATAGGACATGACGATTACAACCGGCAGCAATGTGTAATCTACCGGGCGAAGCTTCCAAGGGAAGCAAGGTGGATGTGGTAGCTTAATCCAGGAACATCCCTCCAGGTGGTAGCCGCGGCCAGCAGTAGCAGCGACGACTTTGGATTGGGAGAGATCGAGTAGCTCGAACCATGGCGGGAAATCGGGGTCTGCAATCCAGGAGGGGGACTTGGACATGGCATAAACCTTGTCGCCCACTGCCATTAGGGCAGGGCACCATTTTGCGGAGTTGAGAGCGGGCCCATGGATGACCTTCTCTGTCCTCGTGTCGAAGATGATGGTGTCGCCGGGATCGCCCCCGACGCCAACGATCCACGCGCGATGGATCGACCGCACAGAGGTGAAGCTCTTACCGCCGGCAGCGGTGGGCAGGCGGGTGATCCGGCGCAGGCGCTTCCGCTTCGCCTGCGGTGGAGATGAAGTGGCGGTGGCAGTGGCGGTGACGCCTACATTGTATACGGAGTAGGGCTTAGAATACCTGGACCAATCCCAGTGGCACGCCACAAGGTAGACAGACCGACCACGTCCTTCATCCAACTCATCGCCGACGATCCCCGGCTGGTTGAGATCCTCTGTTGCTTCTTGCATCGGCTGATCGCAATCCGCTTGATCCTCGTCCGAATCACCGCCGATGATCCCCAGATGCCCCGACTCAAACTGATCGGCGTCTTCCGTTTCTTCTAGCTCTGGATCTGTAATGGATGGCTTGGGCTTGTCATAGGAAGCCTTGCCCCTTGCTCCATGACGGTCTCTCGTCTTCCTCTTTTCGCTGCCCATCCCTGGTCTATGCTGTCGCCGAGAGGCCGGAGGAGGAGGAGATGATGACGGCGGCGGCGGCTGCGGCTGCTTAGGACAGAGTAAGGCCCACCAAACACGGAAAGGAAAACAGGCCCAAACAAAACAAACGGCTGGACTCTGTTCAGTCTGATTATACTTCTGTTTCTCAGCCCATCTCACAATTGTGAGTTCGTATTTTTTTTTCATCTTTTGACATTAATAACACAGAATACACGGTCATGGTGGATATTCACGGAACTTCTCTATATGCAATTGGTAGCAATACGGATGGATATAGCTCCTGAATATGCAATGACAGCCTATGTTTGACTTCTTCAGTGTTCACATGGTTTCACACTGAAGAATTAACAAACTTGTATGATAACCAGAAAGTTAATTGTAGTGATAAATTTCTATAGAAAGTACATACTCACTAGTACATATTCACTTTTGTGTACGTTGAAACTTGGACTTGAGGAGTCAAGCCACTGCTCTCTCTTGGCCAATTCGCTGAACTTTCATAGTTACTCCTGCCCCATTATCATCTCTTCAATACATAAATAGAGACGACCAGCCAGTTGACGCCTCATGCGTGCACTATAAATTCAAGAACCATGCAGAAACCAGTACTCTGTTCACGCAGTGTTAGTATAGCTAGTGCTACCTAAGCATTTGGTTTTCATTATCCTTCTTTCTTATTTGTTGTTCTCATTCTTATCACTGTGTTTCTGCGGAAATATGTTCACTAGAAGTCTGCTCGTCCATATGACGAAGGTGTTCCTACCTCTGTTCCAGCCTCTGAATTTTCTTCTCTGTGACAAGCACAACACACACAGCACATGCCCATCTGAACATTCTGAAACCAAAGCAAGAACAGAGCTCACGCATGGCGATGTCGCTGTGGTAATGGCAGCGCTTGGGCTCAGTTTCAATGCGGAGGGCAACGAGGTAGAGGATGAAGCTCTTGTACTATTAGAAGAGAAGCAAGCGAGCTGGGAAGAACTAGAGGAAGCTTTCAGCGTGTTCGACGGCGACGGCGATGGATTCATAAGTCCCCTGGAGCTGCAGAATGTGATGAGAAGGTTGGGTTTGCAGCACGACGCTGGCCATGAGGAGTGTGAGAGAATGCTCAAGGTTTTCGACAGAGATGGCGATGGAATGATCAATTTTGACGAGTTTAAAGTCATGATGCAAGGAGTTGTCTGAGTTTTGTTTTTTTTAGAGAAGATGTTCATCGCCGGAGCTGCCTGAGTGACTACTCGATCTGAAACATGCACATACGCGGATACGCCCCTATCGATCACCTGAGGCTGTTACTTTTGTTTCTTGATTTGAACAAGTAATGGTAGCTGAGCTGAACCATTTTCCCTTGGTTGCCTATGCTGGTTTCTGTTGTGTTACCAAAAAACTTTGCCGATGTATGGCCACATATCAATTTAAGGAGTTCCTGTCTATCATCGGCTCGTTGCTTTTGATACGCACGACAGTAATGGATCGGCATGCCACTTTGTACTGACAGGATATATTTGGCAATCAGTACACTCAGGAGTAATAAAATAATTAATTTTCACTAGACCTTACATGTGGTGGTATACTTGCAGAAATATACGAATGGGCTGGGAACGGGCCGGAAGCTCCGTCCTGGTGGTTTCAGCCCATCATTTTTTTTAAGGAAAAAACTGAAGGCGCGTCTCCTCCGTTCCACCGTAATCCTGTCCTTTACCTTCTCCGATCCGAATTTCCTTCCAGGTTTCCGTGTATAGCCTACACCTGTGCGCCTATATATTCCACACGACGACGACGACTCATCCCCAATTCCCCCATCGATTCTTCGCCACCGGCAACATCCATCGATCGATCTCAGATCGCCTCCTCTTACCAAGCAGAGAGTTCTCTGCGCAAAAACGCATGGATCCGACGGCCGGGACAGGTTCCTCCACCAAGAAGATCCCTAGTTGGATGGTAACGGAGCTGCCAATGCTATCGACGGAGGCCAACCGCTTGCCACAGATCCCTAGTTGGATGATAAGGAAGCCGCTAATGCTATGTATGGAGGCCGGCCGCTCTGGCAAGGCCGCCGCCGCCGCCACCGCGGACGCCATGGAGCAGAGCTGCTCGGTGTGCCTCAAGAATTTCGAGAAGGACGACTGCATCTGGTCGATGCCCTGCTCCCACACTTTCCATCAGCTCTGCATCTTGGGCGACCGCTCCTGCAGGGTCTGTCACCCAGCTGCTCCGCCGTCCACCGACGAGAAACCGGAAGCCCCTCGGACTATGCATTGATTGAATGAATTCGCGCGGAATCAGTGCTTTGTTTAACTGATCAATGTCGTGGCCGTGCAACAAATCTGCATTTCTCTGAAAATTGCAAGAAACATGCAACTCTCTGAGAACTTCATTATCTGAATTTTTTGTCTCTAGTTTTCCTGCGAATCCCTTATGGAATATATTTTTTGTCTCCAGTTCTCCCATGCATGAATCCCTTATGGAAATTTTTATCGAAATGTTTAAATTTACATAGTTATATACTTCTGCTTTCTTGATCTTCAATTCAAAGTCTGTAATAGCTCTTTGCATTATCCTTCTTTTTCTCTGTTCTCATTCTTGTTTCTGCGCAAATATGTTCACGGTACAAGTCTGCTCCTCCATATAACGAAGGTGTTCCTACCTCTGATCTGATGTCTGAATTTTCTTCTTTTCTGAACATTCTGAAACCAAAGCAAGAGCAGAGCTCGTGTCAGAAATTTCCCAAGATCAAACTCACCAAACCACTCACCCTCTGAATCTCTGAATATTGTCGGATGTGTACAGTACACTGAAGAACTCAGAAAACAGAGACACAAGTGAGATGGATATTGATACCTCGAGGGGATTGTCTCCTCGTTGTTTGCTTGTCACTCTAATAGTTATGAAAAAAATTTGAGAAGATGTTTTAACATGTAATATATCACTCTATAAATATGCAAGTTCAAATTAATGGTAGCTAAGCTGAACCATTTTCCTTTGGTTGCATATATGTTGGTTTCTGTTCTGTTACTGAAAACTTTGCCGATGTATGGCGGGATGTCAATTTGAGGAATTCCTGTCTATCATCGGTTCCCTGCTTTGATACGTACGACAGTAATGCATCGGCATGCAGCTTTGTAGGATATCAGTATAATTTTTTTCCAATTAATTACTACTAGTACAATTGGGAGTATATCCATCCATAGAACAATAATTTTCATTTGTAGCAGTCAATAAACGGGAAGTGATGCCCCCCCTCCCCCCGCGTCGGGCGGCTCGGGGGCGAAAAACCCTACCCGCCCGCGCCTCCTCTCCCTCCCTCCCCCCACCTCGCCGCCGCTGGAGCCCGCCGGCGGCAAAGCCGGCAGCGGGCAGGGAAGGCGGCGGTGAGGCCTTCTTCTCTTCGTGGCGTCTCCCTCCTCAGCGCAAAGGACGAAGATGACGAAGCTCCCCACCGGCGTGGTCCGTGGCGGCCACGGCGGCAAGGTGGGGAGGAGGCGGCGGATCCGGAGCCCCAATGGCCGGATCTGGCCCTCCCTCGCCTGGATTTGCGTGGTGGCGGCCCGAGGATGTCACACCCCAATCTGATACCGCCGTAAAACGGCACCTGACAGGAGCGTGTCGTAGGGAAAACGGCGCGAACCGCTTCCTACGAAACCGCGATCTCGGTACCAGTCCCAGGACATAGTGCTGGTACCCACGGTGACAAATATGAATCATAGCAATCCTTAAAATAAATAGAGGACTTATTTATCTTAACTTAGGTTGCAGCTCAGACAGCCCGAGAATACAACCGACGACGCGGACGAGGAAACACCAACAGCAGCAGCAGCAGCGGAACCAACGGTCTAACACCCAACACCACAGGCGACGGCTGGGAACCAGGACGAAACCCTAATCTTCACTTCACTTTATCTTCTCTTCAGGGCGGAGGAACTATATATATATTTATAGAGCAAGGGTGAGTACTTTCGTACTCAGCAAGTCACGGGAACTTAGGTGTTTAATGCTAGCTTGGAAGAGAGGTAAGGTTGTTTTGCAAATCTTTTGTTTGAAATCATTTTGAAATCACTAAGTGATTTATTTCTTTCTATGTTTGGGCGAAAAGAGACTTGCGTCTCGATTCGACTTTAAGAGATGCTTTTCAACAGCTCATTTAGCAATGTACCGACCTCCCGGGTCAGATCATTACTTCTCGGCTCCCAGAGCCATTCCACTTGATTAATCGGCTCCCAGAGCCTTTTTCATTTTCTCGGACTCCCAGAGCCCAGCTGCCCAGCAGCACAACAATCCGCTTCCACTCGGGAAGCCTAGTCTATGATGCCCGCAGACATCCCGAATCACACAGATTCGTTTCTGACCACTCAGGTCGTCCATCTGCCACATAGGCTGATTCTGGTTACGATTCCCACACCACAACAACTTTTCACAAAGCACAGGCAAACAAATCTACGCAACGGGAACCACCTCACATCCGCCCATGACCGTGGGCACGGCTGTTCGAACAGTTAGTTAACCTCTGCAGAGGGGTACACTTTACCCACAAGATACGAACTTATTCCGAACACCCGTCGGTATCGGAGGTTCGCAACAAAGCCTTTCCCCAGCCGACCCAGGGTTACCTCATGCCACATAGAAGGATCAAATCCTCACATAAACATAGGCCATTTTAGGCGTTCACAAATCAAACTCCAACCACCTCGATCGGTAATCTGGCAAGCTTCGCGTTCTTGCCTTACCAGGAACCCGGTTTGGCTCCAACCGACCCCGCCCCGGCGTTCCCAACTATTGGCATGCGAGGTTTCCCTGAACCGACTAGCTACTTAGCCAGGGTGTCCCATTCCACCTTGTGGTTGCACTTTGATTATGTTCGATGAGTTTCTCACAGGAATCGGTCCTTATATGCGAATACGGGACAGTACCACATAGGCACAACCCCCGCATCGCGAGTTTTTCACAATTCATTTTATTTTCAAACACACCGACACCACATGTCGGGTTTTGAAGGCTTCACAAACCCATTTCCCAAGTTTTCGACAAACAACGGTGTATGTGGGATATTTAGTATACGCGCTCAGAGAGCACGAATACCAAGGTACCACAAGGGTGGAGCGACAAGGAAACAGGGTAGTACGACCTACGGAAATTAGTGCGACTACTGGGTAGGTCCGTCGGTTTGGCATGGAAACCGAGGCCAAGCAAGTTAAGTGTGTGATTCTAATAATGCAAGTTGCAAACGAAATAATAATGACTTTTCAATTATAGGAGCAATTGATCAAAGGGTGACTTGCCTTGCTCAAGGTCTTCACGAAGCTTCACGAATCTTCGAGAAAACCCGCGATCGACGAAAATCCGATAACCGCAACTATACGCAAACAATCGAAAACCTAAACAAAAGACCAAAAGAAAGATCCTATTTAGACTAATTAGTAGTGCCATTAAATAGATCTCAATTTTACGGAATTACTGGAAGTTGAACGGAGTCAAACGGAAGAGCGGTTGGGAAGATATGAATTTTGGAAGTTTAATTTGGATTTTCTGGTCAAGGAAATGATTTATCGGAATTTTCTGGAATACGAGAAATGGTTTATGGGGTTTGAAGAAATAATATTCCCAAGAATATTATTAACAGTCACTGTCATGCGGGACCAAAGGAAATGATTTGTGGAATTTTGGAATAAGGAATTGATTTATGGGACAAAGGAAAAAGGATTTATTAAATCCCTGGAAAAAGAAAAGGATGGAGGGATGTCAATCAGACTTGTCTCGGGTGGCATTGGCGCGGCCCGAGGGACTTGCGCAGCTCGGGCGAGCCTAATGGGCCGGCACGGCCTGCGAGGAGGGCGGCCCAATGGGGCGCGGGGGAGAGAGGGACGGCCCGGTGGACCGATTCCACCGCGCGGGGTCCCGGGTGGGGCCCGCTTGTCGGTGGCACGGCCCACGGTGGGATGGGCGCACGCGAGGTGCGGCGCACGGGTTTCGGGTGCGCGGGGCTTAGGAGCGGTGCACCGGTTGGACGGATGGCGGCGGGCCCATATGCAGTCGCACGGCTTTCCGTGGACCGCGCGCACGGGAGGGAAGTCGGAGGGAGGGGACGACTGACCGGCTTGGCCCAGTCAAAGCCGAGGTGGCGCCGACGTGGCGCCTACGTGGCAGCCACGCGGGCCGGCGGGAGGAGGAAGAAGGGGAGGCCGAGATGGACGGCGGACGGCGGCCGTGTTCACCGGAGCAAGCGCGACGGATTTGGTCTTCGGGGAGCACACCGGAGTGACGAGGGCGTCGAGAAGGAGCGAGCCAACGGCTCGGATTTCGCCGGAGGGAGTTTGTCGGCGGTGGAATTCGACAGTGGCGGCCGGCGGCGAGAGAAAGGGGAAATCACCGAGGGGCGACGAGGACTCAATTCGAGGCGGTGAAAGCATCTCCGGGGTTCAAGGAGTCCGCTTCCGGCGTCGGATGGGGCGGAAGAGCACCAAGGAGGGCTGGCGACGAGCGGCGGCCTCCGGGAGCGGGCGGCAACGGCGGCGAGGCCATGCCGGGCGGCGGCGGGTCTAGGGAATGGTTTGGGGAGGTCCTAGGGAGCTCAAGGACGGTGGTGGCGCGAGGTATTGGCGAGAGGGCCCACGGCGGCTCACAGGCGGGCGCGGCGGCGGCGAAGCAGAGCAACGGCGGGGCGGCACGTTTAAGGGGACGAGCGAGCAACCGAATGGCTCGGGGCTTATCCAAAATGACGCAGATGGCGAGAATTTGGGCGAGGAGCTCACCGGTGTGCGGGAACGGTATCGGCGGCGATTTGGGGATGGAAAGGGGTGGAAGGCCGATGACGGCACGCGACCGAGCGGCGGCGCACGGCGAATGACGCCGAGGCGGCGCGGCGTCGAGGCGAGTGCGCCGGGGAAGAAGAGAGGGAGAGGTGGCGCCCGGAGCTCCTCGTCACGCGTTCACGCTCGCACCGGCTCCTCCGGTGCTCGGCGACGGACGACGACGACGAGAGCGGGACAAGCGGCAACAAGGCGGCGATGGTGGTTCGGTGGTAATGGCGCTACAGCGGTGGAGACTGAAGCGGGGAAATTGAGAGGAGGGACTCGGCCTTATAGGCGAGGAGGAGAGGTCGGTTTGGAGGAGGGAAACCGACATTGGCAGTCAAGGGATGCAAGGGCGACGAGCTGGCGGTCGTCGACGCGTGCAGCCAAGGCGGCGGCAGGTGATGACGCCGGCGGTGTTGGGCAAAAGGAAAAAGAAGGGGGAAAGGGGCTTGGTCCCTTGCCAAAACGAGAAAAGGAGGAGGGAGAGTGAGGAGGAGGAGGAGAGGGAGAGCAGCTGCTTCTCCCACTCTTGGACGGGTGCGGCGTGGAGTGGCGGGGGCCATGGATGACGTCGACGATGACGGCGGCGGTCGGTTTGGCATGGAGCGGGGCCGGGTGGCTACGCGGCGCAGGCGCGGCAGGGCTGACGGCGGCAACGACCGGCCGGTCGGCCACGCGCGAGCGCGGGAAAAGGCGAAGGCGGTGGCGGGTTCTGGGCGGCGACGGCGGGAAGCGGCGTCGGCGCGGGAGAGAGACATCGAGAGAGAGAGAGAAACAGCGAGAGCGAGAGAGACAGAGAGAGCGAGCGACGGCTCTCTCTCTCTCGGCTCGCATGCGTGCAACGCACGTGCGAGGGTGGGGGGAATGATGGGCTGGGAGGGGGAGATGGGCCGGGGGAGGAGAATCGGCCCATCCAAAATCACAGGGAGGTAAGGTAGACTTTTACAGAGAAACTGATTTGGATAGAATTGGGGAGATTTAGGGTTTGGATTCGAATTCAAATTTGATATTCGAACTCGAGGGTTTAGGGATGTATCAAGGGAAACTCAAGGAGAAGTCATGGAAAAGATTTAAAAGGAATACTTGGGTATTTGTCCTCGGGAACATAGGGTGGAGTCAAGGAAAGGATTCGAGGCGGGATTTGGATAATTCTGGATTCGTAGAAGTATTTGGCGAGGATTCAAGGGAAGGGATTGACCTTCGGATTTAGATTTCGGAGACTTGAATCGGAAGAGGAAATTTGAGGCGGAGGATTTTGATTTTGATGAGAGGGAACAACGGGATTTGAATTGAGATCTTGGCACAACTTAGACTCGCACACAAAGAACGAAAATTTTCGCAATTAGGATTTTTGCCGAATTAGTTTTTAACGACCCACGAAAAGCGGAGCGTTACAGATCCACCCCCCTTACAAGAATCTCGACCCCGAGATTCGAAGGTGGACCACACACACGAAACCAAAAAGGATCTTCAGACTTCTTCACAGCTTCAGGCTCTGCTAGTCTTTCTTCAACTTATTGTTGTGTGCTTGCCGCAAAACGGTATGGTACTCTGACTCACTTAGCATTCTTCATCTTACTGTGGCTCTGCTCTTGCCTGTGGAACCTGTTCTTCTCCTGCTCCTTCAACTTGCTCGAGATTCACAACTTTTCCGTTTGTTTCTACTTGCACATGGTTCAGACGACCTTGTCCGACGGGCGGTGAGGTCAACGAGGCAGAACCACTGTTTGGTGACTTTGAACTTTTTGGTCCAGATACGTTGGGAAGGCTTGTTGTTGGTTGGACTCGTTTTGACTTGACTTTCTGAGGGCAGCACCATGAATAGTGTCCCATCTCATGGCAGATGAAACATTCGACTCCTGCCTTATAACCACGTCTTTTTGAAGGTGTAGGGCATGGTACGGAGTTGCTTCCTTCATGGCTATTACTGTTGATCATTGTGGCTTGCTGACCAGGTTCTGACATAGTCGAACGAGACGTAGAACCGGAACTAGTTGAATGCTGAGATGCTTTCTGATAGTATTGTGCTGGCGAGTTTGTTTTTCGACACAAATCTTCTTTTGCTTGAATCTCTAGGGACATTACTTTGCGTCTCTTGTATTCTTGCATCTCTTTCTTTTCTTGGATGTCTTGGCACATGTCGCAGGATGCTTTTGCTCTTTTGTCATCAGGGAAGGTTGAACGTACTGCATTAACATTTGGCGAATTTGGGCTTCCTTGGGGATAGAAGGGCATCCTTGAGGTGCTCATATTAGCTTGTAGTGGTGCATCCATATAGGGTTTTTGGGGGCAGTGTCTCATGTAATGGCCAATTTTGTGGCAAATGAAGCATATGAATCCGGGAACGTGTCTGATCTTCTTTGATTTGAGGGTGGGGGACTTGGGTAAGTTTTGGCAAGATTGCATTGTCTGACATTGTGGGACATCTTGCATGTCAACTTCTGATGGCAAGGTCTTTCTTTTGTGACAACTTCCTTCTTTAATCATGCTATTTTCTCGCGATACGGATTTATTGATTGAGTTCTGAAGGTTGGGGCAATTATTAGCTCGAAGTGGGGTTTTCATCCCTGTAATCATCACATTTAAGAATTCTTTGTTCTTCTCTTTATGGGTATCAGTGCCTTCTACTGATTGTGTTCCTTGTATTTCTGCGGCCTCATTCTTACTCTTGTCTGGATTCACCTTGGGCTGTGGTAGTAGCAGTTGTTGTTGTATAGAAGCCAAATTTTGAGCTATTTCTTGTAGCATCTGAGTCTGATTGGCTAGAATCTGATAAATATCCATTGAGGAGTGTTGATTTCTGGTTGCAACTTCCTTGTTTGGTCCAGGAACAGTATTATCAGTCTTGGCAACTTGGTTGGTGACTTGTTCAGCTAGTTGATTTGGATTTTCTGACAAAGCTGGGTCTTCCTTAGAACCAAGGTAGTTGCGGACACAAGTCTGACAGGTTGGTTGAGGTGCCATCTGCTTCAGAGGGACTGAGATCTGACCAACGCAGAAAGTAGATAAGAAGAAAAGGAGGAAAACAAAAACACTACATCAAAACGGTTTTCGAAATCACAGAAGACATAGGTGGTGTGTTCCAGCCGGTAACCCAACTGGTCTAACACCTGAACACGGACTACCAAACAAAACTCACACACGCACTAGTTCACCACAACTCCTACCGAGCGGGTGACGGTACTAAGGTTAGCCTACCAACAAGGGCTTAACTAAGACTCCTAAAGGCTTGAGCACACCTTTCTTCAACTGGGCGTGAAGACAGGTTTACTCTAGGATATAAGTCAAAACGAACGACTAGCTTCTACTTTTGGACACAAAAGATTTTTCGCAAAACTAGAGCTACAGGGGACAACGACACCTTAGCTTTCACAAATAGTTTTTGTATTCAGATAATGCCATCCTATTCAGGGGTTTCGATCCTAGGGCCAACTAATGCTCTGATACCATCTCTTGTCACACCCCAATCTGATACCGCCGTAAAACGGCACCTGACAGGAGCGTGTCGTAGGGAAAACGGCGCGAACCGCTTCCTACGAAACCGCGATCTCGGTACCAGTCCCAGGACATAGTGCTGGTACCCACGGTGACAAATATGAATCATAGCAATCCTTAAAATAAATAGAGGACTTATTTATCTTAACTTAGGTTGCAGCTCAGACAGCCCGAGAATACAACCGACGACGCGGACGAGGAAACACCAATAGCAGCAGCAGCAGCGGAACCAACGGTCTAACACCCAACACCACAGGCGACGGCTGGGAACCAGGACGAAACCCTAATCTTCACTTCACTTTATCTTCTCTTCAGGGCGGAGGAACTATATATATATTTATAGAGCAAGGGTGAGTACTTTCGTACTCAGCAAGTCACGGGAACTTAGGTGTTTAATGCTAGCTTGGAAGAGAGGTAAGGTTGTTTTGCAAATCTTTTGTTTGAAATCATTTTGAAATCACTAAGTGATTTATTTCTTTCTATGTTTGGGCGAAAAGAGACTTGCGTCTCGATTCGACTTTAAGAGATGCTTTTCAACAGCTCATTTAGCAATGTACCGACCTCCCGGGTCAGATCATTACTTCTCGGCTCCCAGAGCCATTCCACTTGATTAATCGGCTCCCAGAGCCTTTTTCATTTTCTCGGACTCCCAGAGCCCAGCTGCCCAGCAGCACAACAATCCGCTTCCACTCGGGAAGCCTAGTCTATGATGCCCGCAGACATCCCGAATCACACAGATTCGTTTCTGACCACTCAGGTCGTCCATCTGCCACATAGGCTGATTCTGGTTACGATTCCCACACCACAACAACTTTTCACAAAGCACAGGCAAACAAATCTACGCAACGGGAACCACCTCACATCCGCCCATGACCGTGGGCACGGCTGTTCGAACAGTTAGTTAACCTCTGCAGAGGGGTACACTTTACCCACAAGATACGAACTTATTCCGAACACCCGTCGGTATCGGAGGTTCGCAACAAAGCCTTTCCCCAGCCGACCCAGGGTTACCTCATGCCACATAGAAGGATCAAATCCTCACATAAACATAGGCCATTTTAGGCGTTCACAAATCAAACTCCAACCACCTCGATCGGTAATCTGGCAAGCTTCGCGTTCTTGCCTTACCAGGAACCCGGTTTGGCTCCAACCGACCCCGCCCCGGCGTTCCCAACTATTGGCATGCGAGGTTTCCCTGAACCGACTAGCTACTTAGCCAGGGTGTCCCATTCCACCTTGTGGTTGCACTTTGATTATGTTCGATGAGTTTCTCACAGGAATCGGTCCTTATATGCGAATACGGGACAGTACCACATAGGCACAACCCCCGCATCGCGAGTTTTTCACAATTCATTTTATTTTCAAACACACCGACACCACATGTCGGGTTTTGAAGGCTTCACAAACCCATTTCCCAAGTTTTCGACAAACAACGGTGTATGTGGGATATTTAGTATACGCGCTCAGAGAGCACGAATACCAAGGTACCACAAGGGTGGAGCGACAAGGAAACAGGGTAGTACGACCTACGGAAATTAGTGCGACTACTGGGTAGGTCCGTCGGTTTGGCATGGAAACCGAGGCCAAGCAAGTTAAGTGTGTGATTCTAATAATGCAAGTTGCAAACGAAATAATAATGACTTTTCAATTATAGGAGCAATTGATCAAAGGGTGACTTGCCTTGCTCAAGGTCTTCACGAAGCTTCACGAATCTTCGAGAAAACCCGCGATCGACGAAAATCCGATAACCGCAACTATACGCAAACAATCGAAAACCTAAACAAAAGACCAAAAGAAAGATCCTATTTAGACTAATTAGTAGTGCCATTAAATAGATCTCAATTTTACGGAATTACTGGAAGTTGAACGGAGTCAAACGGAAGAGCGGTTGGGAAGATATGAATTTTGGAAGTTTAATTTGGATTTTCTGGTCAAGGAAATGATTTATCGGAATTTTCTGGAATACGAGAAATGGTTTATGGGGTTTGAAGAAATAATATTCCCAAGAATATTATTAACAGTCACTGTCATGCGGGACCAAAGGAAATGATTTGTGGAATTTTGGAATAAGGAATTGATTTATGGGACAAAGGAAAAAGGATTTATTAAATCCCTGGAAAAAGAAAAGGATGGAGGGATGTCAATCAGACTTGTCTCGGGTGGCATTGGCGCGGCCCGAGGGACTTGCGCAGCTCGGGCGAGCCTAATGGGCCGGCACGGCCTGCGAGGAGGGCGGCCCAATGGGGCGCGGGGGAGAGAGGGACGGCCCGGTGGACCGATTCCACCGCGCGGGGTCCCGGGTGGGGCCCGCTTGTCGGTGGCACGGCCCACGGTGGGATGGGCGCACGCGAGGTGCGGCGCACGGGTTTCGGGTGCGCGGGGCTTAGGAGCGGTGCACCGGTTGGACGGATGGCGGCGGGCCCATATGCAGTCGCACGGCTTTCCGTGGACCGCGCGCACGGGAGGGAAGTCGGAGGGAGGGGACGACTGACCGGCTTGGCCCAGTCAAAGCCGAGGTGGCGCCGACGTGGCGCCTACGTGGCAGCCACGCGGGCCGGCGGGAGGAGGAAGAAGGGGAGGCCGAGATGGACGGCGGACGGCGGCCGTGTTCACCGGAGCAAGCGCGACGGATTTGGTCTTCGGGGAGCACACCGGAGTGACGAGGGCGTCGAGAAGGAGCGAGCCAACGGCTCGGATTTCGCCGGAGGGAGTTTGTCGGCGGTGGAATTCGACAGTGGCGGCCGGCGGCGAGAGAAAGGGGAAATCACCGAGGGGCGACGAGGACTCAATTCGAGGCGGTGAAAGCATCTCCGGGGTTCAAGGAGTCCGCTTCCGGCGTCGGATGGGGCGGAAGAGCACCAAGGAGGGCTGGCGACGAGCGGCGGCCTCCGGGAGCGGGCGGCAACGGCGGCGAGGCCATGCCGGGCGGCGGCGGGTCTAGGGAATGGTTTGGGGAGGTCCTAGGGAGCTCAAGGACGGTGGTGGCGCGAGGTATTGGCGAGAGGGCCCACGGCGGCTCACAGGCGGGCGCGGCGGCGGTGAAGCAGAGCAACGGCGGGGCGGCACGTTTAAGGGGACGAGCGAGCAACCGAATGGCTCGGGGCTTATCCAAAATGACGCAGATGGCGAGAATTTGGGCGAGGAGCTCACCGGTGTGCGGGAACGGTATCGGCGGCGATTTGGGGATGGAAAGGGGTGGAAGGCCGATGGCGGCACGCGACCGAGCGGCGGCGCACGGCGAATGACGCCGAGGCGGCGCGGCGTCGAGGCGAGTGCGCCGGGGAAGAAGAGAGGGAGAGGTGGCGCCCGGAGCTCCTCGTCACGCGTTCACGCTCGCACCGGCTCCTCCGGTGCTCGGCGACGGACGACGACGACGAGAGCGGGACAAGCGGCAACAAGGCGGCGATGGTGGTTCGGTGGTAATGGCGCTACAGCGGTGGAGACTGAAGCGGGGAAATTGAGAGGAGGGACTCGGCCTTATAGGCGAGGAGGAGAGGTCGGTTTGGAGGAGGGAAACCGACATTGGCAGTCAAGGGATGCAAGGGCGACGAGCTGGCGGTCGTCGACGCGTGCAGCCAAGGCGGCGGCAGGTGATGACGCCGGCGGTGTTGGGCAAAAGGAAAAAGAAGGGGGAAAGGGGCTTGGTCCCTTGCCAAAACGAGAAAAGGAGGAGGGAGAGTGAGGAGGAGGAGGAGAGGGAGAGCAGCTGCTTCTCCCACTCTTGGACGGGTGCGGCGTGGAGTGGCGGGGGCCATGGATGACGTCGACGATGACGGCGGCGGTCGGTTTGGCATGGAGCGGGGCCGGGTGGCTGCGCGGCGCAGGCGCGGCAGGGCTGACGGCGGCAATGACCGGCCGGTCGGCCACGCGCGAGCGCGGGAAAAGGCGAAGGCGGTGGCGGGTTCTGGGCGGCGACGGCGGGAAGCGGCGTCGGCGCGGGAGAGAGACATCGAGAGAGAGAGAGAAACAGCGAGAGCGAGAGAGACAGAGAGAGCGAGCGACGGCTCTCTCTCTCTCGGCTCGCATGCGTGCAACGCACGTGCGAGGGTGGGGGGAATGATGGGCTGGGAGGGGGAGATGGGCCGGGGGAGGAGAATCGGCCCATCCAAAATCACAGGGAGGTAAGGTAGACTTTTACAGAGAAACTGATTTGGATAGAATTGGGGAGATTTAGGGTTTGGATTCGAATTCAAATTTGATATTCGAACTCGAGGGTTTAGGGATGTATCAAGGGAAACTCAAGGAGAAGTCATGGAAAAGATTTAAAAGGAATACTTGGGTATTTGTCCTCGGGAACATAGGGTGGAGTCAAGGAAAGGATTCGAGGCGGGATTTGGATAATTCTGGATTCGTAGAAGTATTTGGCGAGGATTCAAGGGAAGGGATTGACCTTCGGATTTAGATTTCGGAGACTTGAATCGGAAGAGGAAATTTGAGGCGGAGGATTTTGATTTTGATGAGAGGGAACAACGGGATTTGAATTGAGATCTTGGCACAACTTAGACTCGCACACAAAGAACGAAAATTTTCGCAATTAGGATTTTTGCCGAATTAGTTTTTAACGACCCACGAAAAGCGGAGCGTTACAGAGGAGGCCTGGGGCGGCGCGACGGCATGCGGTCGTGGTGGCGGCCGGCGGCGAGGCAGCAGCTGGCTGCGGCTAGGCCGGCCCGGCACGGGCACGGAGGCGGCGGACAGCGGCGGCTCGGCGTGGAGGCGCGCGGAGGTGGCTTGTCAGCGGCGGGCGTGGATGCGGCGAATGGCCGCGGCTCGACGGGGCCGACCCGGGCGCAGAGGTGGCAGGCAGCGCAGCCTGCCCGCCGCGGCAGCCGCCCCCCCCTCCCCTCACTCGCTCGGCCTGGCCACCCGGCGGCAGCCCATGGCGTGGTGGGTCGTCCAGGCCTCGGTGGTGGCTCGGCGTGGTGGCTGGGCAGCCGGGATGCCGCCGCGGTGGCCAGGTGTGGCACGACGACCGGACTTTGGGGGCGCCGGTTCGGAGCGGCAGCGCCACCGGCGGCCAGATGGCAGTGCAAAGGGAGCTGGCGGCGGTGGGTCGTCTTCCTCGTTGCCGGTCGGCACCCTCGGCCTTCATGGAGCTCCTCCCCTTCTTTGCGGGGAGTTTCTATGTTGGATTGAGGCGGTAGCTCCTCAGTGGGGGAAGCTCAGGCTACCGAAGCAATGCCACCTAGTCCCAGGTTCTCCTTCGGCCAAATCTAGCGAGGCGGCCGGTGGGTGGTGGAACGGAGGAGTCCTGGGCGAGCTCTCAGGGGTGGTGGTTCGTTGAAGTCGGCAGACGGAGGGGCGTCAGTGCGGTGTGGTGGATGCCACGTGCTGCCATTTGTCTGTGTGGTGGTTCTGAGTTGGTGGACGGCGATTTGCAGTCAAGGTTGCAGGGTCCCAGGTGAAAGCCTAGTCCGGTGGTTCACCGGGCCGGCAACGACTACGTCTTCGGGCGTCGTAATCTCTTTGGGGCGTTGTCGAGGGTTACCCTCTCCTTTTCTTGGCGAGCTTCTCTGGGTGAAAACTACATCTTTTAGATGGGCGATGGCGGCATCCTGGATGTCGTGACCACCATGGTGGCATCGTTTTTGGAGCCTCGTCTCTGTGGTATTGTCGTAGGCCTAGCGGCGTTCGGCCACGCTTAGCGGGGCTCGTTTGGTGCTAGGTTTCACCCTCAGCGGCTTGTGCTTGGGTGGTAGTGCGTGGTGTGTGGCAATGCATCTTGGTGCATTTTGATGTTTTCTCTTATAACTTTTATTCCTTCTTAATATACTCGGTTGGCCTCCTCGGCCTTCCTGGCGGAAAAAATAAACGGGAAGTGGATTCTAAACTCTCGAGGTGACATCACCTCGTTGTTTGTATGTCACACAAATCTCTACTATTATAAAAATTAAAGATGTTTTTACCGGTACTTTGGTACGTTATCCGTGAATAAATCGGTTTTTAAGTTCGTTCGCTTTTAGAAATACATCTCTGTATTTGAGTCGGGTTTTAAGTCTGTTCGCTTTTGGAAATACATATATGTATTTGAGTCAAGTTTTAAATTTGTTCGTTTTTTAAAATACAGAAGGAGTCGTATAAGAAATCTTTTTAGAAAAACTCGCATGCTAACTTGAGCTGATCGGACTTCTAATTGCAACTCATGATTTTCTAGAAAAATATATATCCAAGCGAATTCCCACAGTAAATTTCACCTTAACTAAACTATATAATAATAATAAGATTAAAATAACTTTCACCCGTTGTAACGCACAGGCATTTTTTCTAGTGAATAAAAAATTTAGAAAAAAAATCAATAAGATAGATTAATATATGATAAATCACTTCACAAACATGCAAATTCAAATTTAACTTCTACAAGTTGTAGCGAAAAACCAAATTAAATTGTGGGTAGTTAATGTATATTCGCAGTTAAATTTGTTTTTTTTTTTTGCAACTTGTACTTATGGAGTGATTTATCACATATTAATCTATCTTGATGAATTGTTTTATTTCTTATAACAATTTAGGTTTAATGCAAATAATAAAGGATGTCCCCTCGGTAGTTTAAAATAGTTTCCCAAATAAACGGGCCATCTGACCACACGTTTGCCGAGCTGGCCAACTCCGGCCCGGAAGCTCCGTTCCGGTAGTATCAGCCCATCATATTTTCTTCAGGAAAAACGGAAGTCCATCATATTCCAACTTGGCATCCTATGCTTCCGCGTCCGCCCATAGATCCCACACAAATCCGTCCGAGTCCGACTCATCCCAAATTCCCCGGCCATATCCTTTTCTTCGCCTGAGATCACCACCTCCTCCTACCAGCAGCGAGAACAACCAGACGGAGGAGGGTTACCCCCTGCTTCTGCTTGCGTTCGCGCACGCATGGATCCCACAACCACCACGACAGATTCCGAGTGCGACTTCATCAAGAAGATCCCTAGTTGGATGATAAGGAATTCGCCAATGCATTGTATGGAGGCCGGCCACTTTGGCAAGGATGCCGCCGCCGCCGCCGCCGCCGCCACCGCGGACGCCATGGAACATGCACTCCCCTGCAGCGATCTTCACCACCTGAGAGTGGGCAAGACGGCAGAGCAGAGCTGCTCGGTGTGCCTCAAGAATTTCGAGGAGGGCGACTACATCTGGTCGATGCCCTGCTCCCACACTTTCCATCAGCTCTGCATCTTGGGCGACCGCTCCTGCAGGGTCTGTCACCCGGCTGCTCCCCCATCCACGGAGGAGAAACCGGAGGCCCCTCGGACTGTTAATTGATTGAATGAATTCTCGCGGAATCAGTGCTTGTTTAACTGATCAATGTCGTGGCGTGCAACAAATCTGCATTTCTCTGAAAATTGCAACAAACCTGCTACTCTCTGAATAATCTGAATTTTTTGTCTCCAGTTTTCCTGGGAATCCCTTATGGAATATTTCTTTTTGTCTCCAGTTATCTGTGAATCCCTTATGGAAATTTGTAACCGGATGTTTAAATTCACATAGTTATATATATTTACTTCTGCTTTCTTGATATTCAGTTCAATGTCTGTAATAGCTCTTTGGGTCTTAGTATATGTTAGCCTGGTTTTCTTGGGCCAAGCCAATAAGAGAAACAAAAGGGATCAACAGATTTGAGAATTCGTAATTCAGTGTATATATAGTTCCTGAAAATAATTCAGGGAGGGTGTCCATAAAAATGTTACAGCCGGTGATGATTGTTATCATTTTTTTTTTAAAAGTAGCTATGCCTATTTTCATTGTATTACTGTTTTATGTATGACAATGACAGTGTCCCAATATTTCCCAGAAATGCTCTAGTTTAACTAAACGTCAGGTTTATACACTCAGTGTGACACACATGTTGATGTATGGTCCCTTGCCTGATGAACATCAGTGTTCTTGGACCATATGATCTTGCCTGACGAACATCAGTGTTCTTGGACCAAATGATGCCATTCTATAAAGTTCCTACTGAGCTAACAAATTGCTGTCCTGACACAAAGCTGCATGAAGCAAATGACAGATTTATATATAACCAAGACTAGCACAATGCCGATGCTAAAGCTAGAAGGCAAGCAGAGTTTCTCATCTCAGTTCAGCCAATACTATCAGGTCAGAATACTAGACATTTTTTTAGTAACACAGTTGCTAAGCTAAAGGCTATCTCCAGGTTTACAAAATTGAGAGCAGCCACAACATAGTGTACATCTTTTCAGGACAAGGTGTCAACGGGTATCATGTATTCGTTACCCATGAAAGCTTACACCAAGGATATCAGTTTTTCATCTTCACAGAACCCACCCATGTAAAATGACTACTCAGTTGGTCTTCATAGAATCTTGTTTTGATGCTTCATTTGGTATCGTCTTGTAACTGCAGAATATCTCACTAGGACTAACCATTCAAACTGACAACTTTTTGCAGATCCCTGAAACAAGAAACAACACCTATAACTTCAGATAAGACATCATAGTTCTTATGATCTAAAATATGTAGACTTTTTTTTCTGAAAGATATGCAAGGAAGTTTGCGTAATATATTAATTTCCTATGAGCTAAAGCATCCACACTGAACTTTATCATAGCAGCCAGTTTTACCTTCATATCCAAGTACCACAAAAGTTATCCTCTTTCTTCAAATTTATCCTAGCGTTTGGTGATAACCTCTCAACCTTCTCAAGCTTCTGTTTTGCTTGAGAGAGTATGTCATCCGCATTACTTGTTGTAGACATAATGGTAAGATTTTCTATGGAAGCCCCATGTTCTAGCACCGCGGAAGCAATAGCAATTTCAGTTTCGCCTCCACCATAGTCAAACAACTTGAGAACTTGTAGATGTGACTTTAGGCAAGCTATGTCTTTCAATGCAGATGACCAATCATCAGAATGAACGTCACATTCCTCCTCAAAGTATACCTTATCTTCTCTCTGTAAAATCAGTAAATGGTTATTGGTAAGTAGAATCAAATCAAACAAGAACAAGCCATGAATTTCAAATGCTTACCCAAAGGACAAGTTCTTTCAGTTCTGTACAAGATCTGAAGAAATTCAACAATGCATGTCTGCCCTTTCTCTCTTTGAAAGCAATACTCAGCTCAAGTTTTCTAAGACTTGTAATAGGCACATGGCCCTACAGGAAATGCAAATCAGATTAGTTTTTTTTTGAGAGGTAAAGGGCAGGAGCAAAACAGATTAGATTTGAATATAGGCAGACACATGCTTCACAACACAATCAAATAACATCATCAACTTACCACATCTAAGTAAACATTGTCGATGCTTCTAGTCTGACTTGACAAGTTGAACCATACTTCTCGAAGCATAGGAGCTCCAAGAATACTTATCCATGTGGAAGACGATGTCCGACTTGAGAAAGATTTCATTCCCTGTGCTGCTCCAATAATGACCTTCTCAAGTTTTGGTGCCCATTGAATTGTAATGTGACTAACACTGGACCGCCAAATTTGGAGGAACTTAAGGCTCTCTGATCGGATTCGCTCCTTTCCCTCACTGAACATGCCAATGTCAAGCTCCCTAAGGCTGACACATTGGCAAACTAGAGCAAACAAATTCTCGTCGCTTATTCTGCAGCATGCCAAATCTATGACAGCAAGACTTGAAACATGATCGAGGTACATATCAGGGATGTTGAAAAAGCAGAGATGCAGAGTCCTAAGGCTTGAGCAATTAAGACTTTGAAGTGGGAACTCAATAGGGTGGGATGGCCATTGACAGTTTGCCATCACCACTGTCTCCACATTTTTCTTTCTTAGAACATCACACCACTCCTCAATCTTCTGTTGAGCACCATTGTTGATGACAGATGAATCAATTCTGAAATAACTAACAGGGCCAGGATGAGAGAGGAGAATCGATGTTATTTTACCTGACAAGTCGATTCTTTCATTGGGCATGCCACCTTGATCTTTCATTGCACGAACAAGGTCCAGATCATGAAAGATGAGAGGTTTTCCCAGCCATAGTTCATTCCAAGGACTAGAGACAACTGATCCATGTAGAGTGAGCTCTTTGCCAACCTCAAACGCGATCATCCCGTCGCTTCCATCCACGCTGCTGGGAAGTTGCTGAACTGAGCTCGAACCGGCTCCCTGATCCTCCACGCATGCATCCCCATGGGCTTGAACCGAAGCAGCGACATAGCCATCACCGGCGCGGTTCCCCTCCTCGAGCCTGCGGCCGCGGCCATCCTCACGCGCATCGCGGCGGAGGCGGACGCTACGTCCCTGATCACGCCCGGCGCCGATGCGTAGTTGGTGGGTTGGTGCGGCGTCCTTGCGCTGGCCAACGCAGCGCGCGTCCCCAAATCCATAGCCGCGGGCATCCTCATCATGCGCGCTGCCACCGCTGGGGCCTTGATCAAGTCCACCGAGGCCGCATGCTTGGCCTCGCGCGGCATGCCTCCCCTGATCGCTGCCCTCGAACTCGAACCCACAGCTATGGCCACCTTCCTCGCGCGCGACGCGCTTACTTCCACTGATCCCTGTTGCTACGGATGGTGCGGCGCCCATGGCATGCCTGCGGCCGCTGCTGCTGCTGCTGCTTCCGACCCCAAAATCGAATGCATGTTCGCGGCGGTTGTCCGCGACGCCGCTGCTGGTGCCTTGCTGTTGCTGCGTCGCCTGCGCTTGGCCGCCTCCACCGCTGGCGCTGGGCTCGCGATTCTCTCCCAAAACTTGGAGTCCATGGCTGCCGAAGCGGTAGTACATGGTTGAACTCGGAGCCCTCGGAAGGGAGCCGAGGGCAGCTTGTATAGAAGCGCGCTCCCCGGGGTGGGCGGTGGCGAAGGCCGCCATGGAAAGGAGCAAGAGCTCTCCTGGAGCTTCCATGGATTCGAGAGCCTAGGGATTGCCGTTTGCGCGAGGAAGAAGATGGTGGGGAGGGGTGGGGGGGGGGGGGGGGGGGGGGAGCGGGAGAGTTCAAATGAATGAGATGTCGTGAGGAGGACGGGAGCGGACGGGGAAAATGCAACAGAATTTATTCCAGCTGGCACCGCTCTTTATCTCGTCCCGAGTTCGTTAGTTTTGCTTCCAGAAGTTACTAAAAATGCATTGATAGGTGAAAACTGAAAAGTATTTTCAATTTGGACTCCCAGAAGGCGCACGTTGGCATTTTAGTTTTCCAATAGTATTTTGAATTACTTTATGCAACCGGGGAATTCAAGCAATACTGGAAGGTGATCACTGATATTCTTTTTCAATTAGATGGTCGCTGCAATTCTGGTACATGCAGGAGAGCCTTGGCGACAGCGTGAATAACAGTGCTTACATATCACCGATTTATTAAGCAATCACAAATGCGCATGGCATTGAGCATTGCAAAATGAAATGCAGCAAATGTGGATTGGGATGTAGTATTACAGGAACAACTACTACTAGGAGCACGCTTGCAGGACAGCAAGAGAGCTGGAGACAAAAATTCAGATACTAAAATCTTCAGGGAGATGCACACTTGCAGGAGCACGGCATCATTTGAACAAAGCATTGATCCTCGCATTCACTCGATCACTGCATGCTCCGGAGGGCCACCGGCATTGTGCATAAACCTGAATCCAGTATTCCAGTGCATACTGTTTTGAGGGGGAAATTTAACTATTTGCCACTCTTGTGACATGTCAATTAACGATTTACCACACCTTGTCAATGAAATGCCCTCATGTGTTTATGACATGTGGGCTTAGTGGCAAATCGTTAAGCACCACTCGTAAGAGTGGCAAATAGTTAAAAGCCCCGTTTTGAGGCAGTACCTATGTTTCTTCAATGACTCACGAATTCACGATAAAGATCACATACTTGTTGTATAGCCTCATCCTCTCCATATTTTGAGGTAAACTTTGGAGTTTCCACCTTGAGGGAGGATTGCATTGGACAACAACGACTGTAGCGGTATATGGAATCCATAAGTATTTGATATGTTTATTTTCAGAAAGCAGAAAAGATGGGGGTGAAATTTCAGTCAGTTTTCTCCAGTATAGAACAAAAAAACAGATAAACAAACCAATCCCAGACATCTATCAAGTGGTCAGAATTGAATGAGATAGCATTTCTTGTGGTTTGTTTCATCTCTAGCCGCGGCGTATCCTCTCAGTGCGATTGGTCTTGGGTTGGCATCGGGAATCTGCAGAGCGGGCAGCGATGGCTGAGGCGGAGCCAATCCAAGATGCAGGTCGCATGGAAGCAATGCGAGCAGGGCATCTTCGTCAGCTTCTCTCCCGCCTCGAAATCCTCCAGGCACACAGCGCACCCGCGTTCCCTGGCGTCGCTTGCCATCGCCTCCTGCAGTTCGACCATGGCCTTGCTCGACGCGGGGACAGCGCCGAACCCACCGTTCCTGTACGCATCCTCCTCCAGTACTCCATCCATGGCAATGGCAGTGGCAGTGCCACGGCGCTGACGCTGAAGAATATGATCGCGAACCTGATCAACAAGCTGCTGCAAGAAGTCGGCGTCCAGTTCTATGCGCCCCCGACGAATGTCAGACCTCAAGCGCTCGCGAATGATCTCATGAGCTTCTTCCTGCGTTAATAGCGTCCGACTACCTGGGCGGTACATCAAGTCGGTGTTAGAATGGTGGGATTAAACCACAAGTGTAAAAGAGGCACCCAAAAAGGTTCTACGCTCCCTAACGCTCCTAGTCGCCTAGGAGATCTAGAATGAAAGAAATCGCAGAACATTCCAGCATAAGGAGCTCCCACCGAGTGGTCTTCTGACAAAAATCAAGGACGAGGCCAAGATATGGGCCTTAGCAGGCGCGCATCATCTGAGAAATTGGCTTGTTCCTTAGTTGACTAGGGCCAAAGGTCTTGAGTATTTTTCTTTCCCTTTACGCTGTACAGTTTTCTCCTTATATATTCGATGAAATTGGCGGCTCGCCGATTCATTCAAAAAAAAAAGAAAGAAAGTATAACGGGGGAAGCCTTGGAAGCTCAAGTTCTCGATGGGAGGGAAATCTCTTGGTAGTGCTCTTGCGACCGCGGAGGCATCCACCTCCATCGATCTGCGGCAGCAACACACGCCGGAGGCGCTCACCGTACGTCCCCTGCAGAAGAGATCGCCAATGGTGGAGGCGAGCAAATCAATAGGCGGCCGGGTGGGGGGGAATGGATCAGGATTCACGAGGTAAACGAAACCAAGACACGATCGAGCCCCTACCTGCAGAGTTTATAGACGAAGAAATCGATCGGACTCCGTCTCCGCGTCCCGATCGAAATCGAGAGTGAATCCGACTCGGATCCACCCCCAAATCCCCAATTACTGGTGAAGCTTCCGTTTCACGTATTGAAAAATTTGTTGCCGTGCCGTGCGTCATGGGGATGATTAGGTCAGTCAAGTGGATGCTGTTAGTAGCCTGTTTCCGGCTAGCAGCATTATTCACGTGATTAGAGGATCAGCAATTCAGCGTTAGGATTTACTAATACACACGATTGCGGAAAAGGCAATTGCAGATTTACAGTCTTAACAGATACTTGCATATTTGGATGTGACCTGAGATTGTCTATCCTAATTTCTGCCCTGCGGCCTGCGCCCCTACTAACTTTGTGCTCACTGTCCTACGCTCCTGCGAGATCAGATGTTGAAGTTTATCTTGTAATCTTGTTTTCTTGGCTTTCATATGTCGTAGTGTCACGGTGTCAGTTGCATGCATAGAAGCGGTTTAAGTACAAGCAATTATCGGACATGGTGAGTTTGATCATCGATTCATCGTATTGTTTTTTTTGGTTCAAATTCAAATTTAAGAAAGAGGGCGTCTGAAGACGAGGAAACTACAAGCAAAACAATGGAGAAAGAAACTGGAATTAGTATCGTGATCAAAGGAGAGCATCGACGTAATCACACACCGCTTCAAAATTAACAAGTTCAACTTCTCCAAAAAATTTGGAGAAGTGCATTTGAACCAAACTGCATCATAGGTACATTGCTAAACTTGATCTTTACCCCCATAAATAGGAGGTGCGCGGTCAATTAGCATTGTTGAATCGTAGCTGTAAGACCTGTATCCATTGCTCTAGCTCAGCGTGCAGCTCCTCCAAAACATCGTTGTACGAGGACATCGCCGAGCGGCAGACGGGGCAGTTGTCTCTGATCGCAAGCCAACCGAAGATGCAGCGCTGATGGAACGAGTGCGAGCACGGCATCATCCTGAGCTCCTCGTCTTTCTCCCCGAAATCCTGCAGGCACACGGCGCACGCCTCCTCCCTCGTCTCCCCCAGCCTCGGCCGGTGCAGCGACTCCAGTCGATGGTCGTCGATGCCGGCTCGTGCCTGTAGCCGTCTTCGATCCATCTCTTCGCTAACGCTGGCCAAGTAATCCCGTAGCCATCTTCGCTGCCGCATCTCCCTGTGAGGAAGCTGATGATAGCGAGTGTATCGCTGTGCCTCCGGTGGGCTGTGCAGTAGCGTGTATCTTCTTCCCCGCATCATGGTCTCCACGCGGATCCGATTAGCGTCCCGGAGAGGCGGCCGGTTAGAATCGACACGTCGTGTGCGCTCCATTGATTGGTTTGCACTTTGCAGCTTAGCTTCCGTCCTAGCGATGGATACAAGATTAACGATGAGTCGATTAGAGACAACGGGTAGATGAATCTCGATTTCCTACTGTTTTGTTATAGGCAGAATAAGGCAGTATAGTATACGGATTTGATTCGTCTTCAGACGTGATCGGCATGGTATGTCGAGGAGACGAACAAAAAGATTGATATGGAGGTAGACTGCACGTGTTGGGCTTTAATTTCCGGGCATGCAGCCCATGACGGACATTAATGTCGGCCTGTTTAGCCCAGTTCGTAGAAGCATGGTGCAGCCCGGCAGTGGGCTTCCAGAATGGGCTGGCTTCCTTTGATCTCCGAACCCCCCGGCCCTCTGTTTCAAGCTCCCGAGAAGCGGGAAAATGGCGATCGAGTTGGTTGGGTATTTTGCAATGCCGTGCGTCACGTCGATGATTGGGTCAGTAGATGCTGTTATTACTTGCTAACAGCTAAAACTCACGTGCTTATAGGATGAGGATTAGAATTTAGTGCACACAAGTAATCTGAAAAAGGCAATTGCGGATTTACAGTCAACAGATGTTGAATTAGAGGAAACGTACAGTGTATTCTATTTTGACGGTGATGAGTTCATATGTTCCTTAGAGTTGCAAAATGTGATGATAAGGATGCTAGGTATGAGGACTGTGAAAAGATGATTCATGTTTTTGACAAAGATGGTGATGGCAGGATTAGCTTGGATGAGTTCAGAGCTGTGTGACTAAAACCTCTTTCTTGTTCAGTTTAACTGGTATAGAACTAGTATGATTCAGCTCAAGTTTATTGTTGGTTCATGTTAATGGAGATTCCTAAAAAGTGGAGCATTACTTTACTTATCTTCCCATACTAGCAATGTATCCCAAATTCACAATTGAGCTTCATAAATGAAAGGCGAAATTTGAAAGCACCCATATATTAATAGTCTGATTTGAAACACTACTAGAAATATGTTATTGAATTTTATGCAATGTAAATCTAGGATAGAATAATTAATATTAGTAGTTGAAAATATTCGTTTGTTACAGTAAATTCATTTTCTAATTTTATATTCTCTAACCTCATTAAAAAAGAAGGCCCCACCCCCAAAAATAGGATAGGCACTAGCGGTCGGAGATCAAAACCCCGAACCCCCATTGCCCTCTTTGATTCTTGTTTCAGTGGTATGTCCGAACTCTATCCTTACTGAACACATGAGGTCCTGGGTTCGACTCCCCATGGGAGCGAATTTTCCAGGATTTAATGGCATTGTGCTTTCAGTGGTAGGCGACGTACCCGTCAACAGCGAGGTGCCTGTGGTGACTTCGTCAATCTTAAGGATTTGCCGGCCCAGTCTTCGGAGATGCTCATAGGGTTAGAGTTTACGTACGTGCGTTCATAGGGGTGAGTGCGCATGCGTTGTGAGTGTCTCCGTTGTACTGAGTAATTCTTAAAAAAAACATATGCTGAAAAATATGAAACATATGTTTATAACCAATCTCTGCAAGATTATCTGAAATAAATATATAGAGATGAAACATTTGCACTTCGATCGAAGAACAGATTAGGCTGTCAGATTTACTACTGGGAGTATGAACCAGGTATATGAAGCCCAACAAGTGAAGAGTACACAAACTACACAATAACATGAAAGCAGGAAAAAAAAAGTGATCAGTTTTTTATCTGAACCAAAGAAAGAAATTTCTGTTGCACCATGACGTGGAAAGTAAGTGTATGTGTGTTGTGTGGTGTGAACGAGTCAGTCAATGCAGTCAACATTAACAAACCCCACACTGTCTCTACTAGTCTTCGTCGTCCTCGTCCTCGGGCTTTCCTAGTCCTTGCCGCGACGAAATCAAGCACATGCCGCTCACAGAATCAGTCTTGCAGACTTGCACTCCAGTACTCTTCTGGGAATTTGGCGTGAAATCCACCGAGCGACGCCGACGCAACCCCAACGTCTACAGAGAAATCTCAACGCGCAGCCGCGCAGCGCAGGCGCAATTTCTCAGTACATCACCACGCCGACTGGTAGTGAAGACACGGCGAGTGATCTCGATCGACTGGACAGTCTGGACTGCGAAGAACGCTTGCACTTGTGTGCAGCGACGCGCGAATTTCCAGGGATTTGTTGCTGCCACCTACCGGCCGGAGTCCATGGAGACAGCACTACTAGTCTACTACTACCACCGTACTATGAAGTAAGCAGATTAGTACTCTGCAGTCGCCGCCGTCCCCGATAGGGACAAAATGGCGGGGACTCCTGTCAGGTCAGGAAATTTGCTTGAAATCTTCCCGACGCGACGCAAACGCGGCAAGAAATTTCCCAAAACGCGGGTGCGGTCACTATTAAATCACCACCATTTGCTAGTGAAGTTCAAGAAAACAAACACATCGCTAGCAACAATTCGGATTTAGACGCGTTAGGAGGGGGGAATGGCCGCTGACGCTTACGCTGACGCCGCGCCGCCGCGGCGAGCTCCGGCGCCGGCGACTTCGACAGTGGCGAAGGAGGCGGAGTTCCTCTGGGAGCTTCGCAAGTATGTTCTGCTGCTGGCCACGCTCGCCGCCACCGTCACCTACACGGCGGGGCTGGACCCGCCGGGCGGGTTCTGGACGGACAACGTGGGCGAGCTCCTCGCCGGCGACCCGGTGCTCCAGAAGACCTACCCTCGCCGCTACAAGGCCTTCTTCTACTGCAACGCCACCGCGTTCGTCGCCTCCCTCGTCATCGTCAACCTCCTGCTCGTCCGCTTCCTGTGCCGCCGCCGGTGGTGGCTGCGCGCGCTCCAGGCCGCGATGACACTCGACATGTTCGGCCTCATGGGGGCCTACGCCGCCGGCAGCAGCAGGGAGGCGGCCATGTCCGCCTACATCCTCGTTCTCGTCATCTTGGTTTGCTCCTACGTCTCCGCCCATGTCCTGCTCTACGGGCTGACGGCGCAGGTGAGCGCGCCGGACGCGCCGGAGCGGGTGGAGCGCGCGCGCAAGTACCTGCTCATCTTCGCGACTCTGGCGGCGACCGTGGCGTACCAAGCCGGGCTGAGCACGCCGGGCGGGTTCTGGCTAGGCAGCCTGGACAACCAGCACCTCGCCGGCGACCCCATGCTCCGCGGCAACCACCCGTACCGATTCATGGTGTTCTTCTACTTCAACACCACGGCGTTCGTCGCGTCGCTGGTCACCATCATGCTGCTCATGAGCAGGACCGTGTCGCGCCACGGGTTCCGGTCGAGCGCGCTCTGGGTGTGCGTGGGCGCGGCCATGGTCGGGCTCATGGGCGCCTTCGCCGCCGGCAGCTGCCGCAGCTTCAAGACGTCCATCTACGTCATCGCGTTGGTGGGCGCCGTCCTGCTCTACATTGCCATCCAGGCCATGGTGTTCTTCAGCGAGCCCGTGAAGGATTGGCTCCACCGCGCCGGAGAGACGCTGCAGAAGTGCTTGAAATTGGATGAACTGGAGCAGCGAAATCAGCAGCAGATCACACTATCCAACCAAGGCAATGGCGACGCCTACCTTCTTCTCAAGAAATCTCGCATGTACTTGCTCCTGCTTGGGATTCTCGCGGCGAGCGTCACATACCAAGCAGGACTGAACCCACCGGGAGGCTTCTGGCAAAGCGATGGCACCGACGGTTACCGCCATTACCTCGCCGGCGATCCGGTTCTTCACATCACGTATCACCGGCGATACATGGTGTTCTTCTACTCCAACGCCACCGCCTTCATCGCGTCGCTGGTCATCCTCATCCTCCTCTTGAGCAACATGATTAGCACGCAGGGGATCAAGTACTGTGCGCTGCAGGTCGCCATGATTCTGAACTTGTTTGGCCTGATCGGAGCTTACGCCGCTGGCAGCTGCAGGCAGGCGTCCAAATCCGTGTACGTCTCGGTTCTTGTTCTGCCGGTGTTCCTATATGTAGGTATCCATGTCTTGGTGTTCATGCTCGAGGTATCTCCGACATGGGCGACATGGCGAGGACGGGTGAGGGAGAAGCTGAAGCAACGTATGCCTGAATGGCTCAAGAATCTGCTTGAGTTGGAGAAGCATGTCGAGGAGGAAGAGGAGGAGTGGAAGCTGGAGAAGAGGCGAAAGCTCCTGCTCCTCGTCGCGATTCTTGCAGCAAGCCTCACCTACGAAGCAGGCATGAACCCACCGGGCGGGTTCTGGCAGGAGGGCAAGTCCGGCCATGTCGGCGACCCGGTGCTCAACAACGACAACTACCGGCACCGCTACCTGGCGTTCTTCTTCTGCAACACGACGGCGTTCGTCGCGTCCTTGGCCATCATCATGCTGCTGGTGAACCGGAAGCTCTCGGCGAGAGGAATCCGGTCGTACGCGCTGCGGGTGTGCGTGATTCTTGTCCTCGTCGGGCTCATGGGCGCCTTCGCCGCCGGCAGCTGCAGGAAGGTGAAGACGTCCGTCTACGTCTTCGTCTTGGTCCTCGCCGTTCTGCTCTGCATCGCGTTCCAGGTCGCACTGGTCGTGTCGGGGTCGCTGCGACGTCTCGTCAACAGCCTCCTCTCCAAGCTAGGGGCGCCGCTTGAGGAGGACGCCGGTGAGCGGCTGCCGCACACGGCCGCCGACGAGCCTCGCGATCTCTGGGACGAGAAGCTCCCCAAATACTTGCTGCTCCTCGCTGCGCTCGCGGCGGCCGTCACCTACCAAGCCGCGATGAGCCCGCCCGGTGGCCTCTGGGATGACGGCCAAACCGAGCACATCGTTGGTGACCCTGTCCTCCTGACCAACTATGCACGTCGCTACAAGGCCTTCTTCTACTGCAACGCGACGTCGTTCATGGCGTCGCTGGTGATAATGGTGTTGCTGCTGATCAAGAGGGTGAGCAACACCCAGCCGGCGCTCCTGGCGCTGCACGCCGCCATGATACTGGACCTGTTCGGCCTCATGGGCGCGTACGCCGCCGAGAGCTGCAGGAGGGTGACGACGTCGGCTTACATCTTGGCACTGCTCGTCGGGGTTTCGGCGTACATCGTTGTTCTTGTGGTGGTGTCCATTGGTGTGGCGAGATGGATGAAGAAGGTGATGGACAAGGTGGGGGAGAAGCTCACACACTGCTTCTCCTTCGAAGATTTGTAGAGCCTAAGCCTGACTCCATGGCCCCTGATATGGGGCATCTTCCATTCTTCCCAGATGGATGGTGATCCTCTCTGTACAGTCACAACTCTGCCTGCAGAGAGAGGGGTTTTTCCTAGGATTTGTAGGAATTTCTAGTTTAGTTGTTTTCTTTTCTGTACATTGTTGTTTGTTTTTGAATTGTTGACAGCTTCCAGTTGCAATGTATGGAACCTTTTGTACTCATTGTACTAGCATAACTTGTAATGATTTGTTTTTTAGTAACATCTTGTAACTTAACTAAAAAAATCATAATTATCTTGAGGAGAATTTTGGAAGTCATTTTATTAAAAGGAAAAACAATACCGACTACTGGACGGTAAAATTGATTTAAGTATTTCTCGCATACCAACTATTTTGCTACAAGAGGAAATAAGTAAAACAAAAATGAAAGAACTGTTACATGGTCAACAATTTCTGTCCTACATCCTTTTCAAGTCAATTGACATGAGTACAATTACACTACTTCTAATTAGTAATTACACATGAAAAGATTTGGGAAATGTACAAAATCTATACACCCATCAGGGGCAGAAACCGTCAGACTAATTACGTATTGCCATCTACAACATAATGAATGAATGATCTTACCTACAAAATAGTCCTGGAAATGGCCAAAAAAACATCCATCAGCTGGTCGTTATGCTTTCTTCAGTTAAGAATTAAGAGTGTTCCCTTTTGTTAATGAAGTATTTACTGTAGGTCTTCACTAAAAGCCCTGTAAATGAAATCCCTGAACCTTTTGCAGTATTGCTTTGGATCAACAGCCGATATGGAGTTGGGATCATATTGCATGGATTTGTAGGCATGCTCAAGCTTCTTGCTGATATCATAGTCTTGTAGGATGTCAATGATTCCAAAGAACAGGATAACGTCCTGGAATTCCCCTGTAGGTTCGCCAATGAGCTGGGATTCACTTTCAGGATTCTTCACAACATTCTCCACCCTTGAGGGCATGCTGATCCCTAGCTTGACTGGTGCTTTTCTGCAAAATTATAAGTAGTGTGTTACTTCTTTGGAATCAATATTTCTCTGTACTAACTGTCAAAGTGCATATAATATAGAGGAGGCCGCTAATGCAGTAGAACAGAGAAACTGCTTTGTGAAAGCTTCTTTAGTGGTGTCCTGAAAGATAGAAGCTTCTTCAGATGAAAGCAGTGGCACTTCTTTTCAATTAAAAATTTATTGAAGAATAGTATCTAATATATTAGATGAAAAAGTTCACCATGTTCTAAAATCGTCAGGAAAGCAATTTGTTTACCTTTTTGAAATACGTATGACTGTATTTAACTGAAAATAGCCTATTATAACCATGTTTTAGACACAAATGCGTCCTGAAAACACACTACCTTCTTTCCTCATCTTCAAGAGCAGTTTGAGTTGTCTCGTTGTCAGGACTGCTGCTGTCTGTAACCATGAAAAAAGTATTTTCAGGCCCATGAATTAAAATGCATCTCCTCAAAAAAGATTGTAACTGTAAGTATTCAAAACAATCACTATAGTGTGAACATATCTTTGCATCGGTCTTTGAAGTGAACGCCAACCAGAAGACTGTAATCCATAATTCTCTCTTGCTCCAGAAACTCACAATCCTTGTCCAATTGCCTGGTATGAAAAAAAAATGCTTGCATATATTTAAGAATGTCTGCTGGCACAGATTGGCTTTGGAACCTCAAATACACTTATACTTTTTTGGAGAAATAATTTTCTAGTACAAGTAGTAAATAGAGAAAGGGGAACATTCTACATATGCAATTTGGGGAGAGCAAAAGTACCTGCAGAAATCTTCATACCATGATCCCTCTAACCGGAAAATGAAATTGAGATCAAGGTCCTTCAAAGTGGTAGTCTCATCGATTTGATCAATGGGTTTGTCCGTTGTGCGACCATGTGATGATCCTTTCAAATCAAAGCGTCTGTGGATTGAATAGTTGGAGCAGAAAAGATTCCCCATTATAACAAACCGAACCTGTAGTTATCAATGATAACAAAATATGAGCAATTGCCAGGCATCATTTTTTCTTATTACAGTTTGATCAATTGATCATAGCATATGCTAACCTTTTTCTGAATAGCTCCTGTAATTTTAACACAATGCAGGCCGAAAAATTTTGTTACTAGAGTATTATCAAAAGAACGAACGTGTTTATAATAGGCTGGAAGCATCCTCAGAAGTACCTGATCATAAGAAAAAAGATACAAATGCAACAGGAAATGTTGAATCTCTTCTAAATTAGCTAAACAAGGAAGAATGGAGCTTACTTTAACTTCTGCTTTCTTCATTGTTTTGATCATGTACTTGTCATCATTGGTGAAATAAAAGAAACTTCCACTTTTACCGGGAGATGAAAGCTCCAGCAGTGCATCATCCCCGCAAATGGAGAGCATGTAGTCTCCTGGGTCAACATCAAAGAGCTTGCGCAAAGTCCTGTGGTAAATTATACACGAACAAATCAACACCGGTTTTGAAGCTTCCAACAACAGTTAAGAGAATGAAGTTTACTATCTGTAGAACAAAATAAAGAAGGAACATTTAATGATATTGCATCCTGGATGCAGAGACTGGGATGTAATTTGCCTTCCTTATCTCAAAAACGACCACATATTTTACCACAGTAGCTTAATATACTGACCTGAAAACCAATGGACAGTAGTCCTTCCACCGGAAATCACATGACTGGTGAGGAGGAGTATGCTTTGATCCTTCAGGAGGAAATCTTGTCCACACCTTCTCTTTCGGATCAAATGCTGATGATTTAAGATCCAATGAAGCAGGAGCTGACTGCCTTCCTACAGCATGTCTGTATCCCCAAATAACATGATCAACAAATGTCAAATGCATCGAATTTACAAGACCAATTCATCAGCATTCAGAAAACAACAATAAATCAAATGGCAATACGTGTAATAACATTAGTAGACAACATGAAGCAAATCATCCCACCTGATACCCAGCTGCAAGTTGAGCATCAGTTCGTAGTTCTTGTGCCCCTTGGAGATGGTCTCCCCCTGCTTCTTCCCCGGCTTCGGCAGCGTCGGCGCGCGCATACACGAGGGTGTCCGCACCCATGACCTGTCGTTGCGACTCTCCTCGCCGCCGTCCTCCCCCTCAACCAGGCTGTCAATATCGGACGACATGCTGTTCCTCCCTTGGTCAGCTCCGACCTCCGGCGGCCGCCACATCCCTTGGTCGGCGGCGACCTCCGGCGGCCGCCACACCGGCTTCTTCGTCACGGGCTCCACCCCTGGCCATGTCAGCACCTTCTGCGACGGCAGCAGCGACACCGTCTTCCCCTCGGACATCTCCAGCTCCTCGAGCAGCTTCGTGATCACCTCCTTGGGTTCCCGGGGCAACGGCACCGCCGGGCCACCGGACGGCGGGTAGTACACGCCCTTGCCCTGCGTCTCGCCGGACTCCTGGCACCACAGGCCGATGTACATCCCGCCGTCGGACCACCGGAACGTGCCCTGCCCCTTGGGCTTGGCGTCCTCCCACGCGCCGTCGTACCGGTCGCCGTCCGCCCATATCACCGTCCCGCGGCCGTGCATCTCGCCGGCCTTCCACGTCCCGATGTACTCGTGGCCGCCGCGCCAGATGTACCGGCCGTGCCCGTCCTGCAGCCCGTCGCGCCAGTGGCCGTCGTACACGTCGCCGTTGACGTACGCCTGCGTGCCGCGGCCGTGCCGGAGGTTGTTCGCCCACAGCCCGGCGAACGTGTCCCCGAGCTCGCCGATGTAGGTCCCCTGGCCGTGCATGTACCCGCCGGCGAGGTCGCCCTCGTAGATGGCGCCGGACGACCACGAGAACTTGCCGCGGCCAGCCGCGCGGCCGCCGCGCCACGACCCCTCGTACATGCTGCCGTCCGTCCAGAGATACTTGCCGGCGCCATGGGGGAGGTCGCCGCGCAGGTCGCCCTGGTAGAAGTCTCCGCTGGGCAGCAGCTGGTCGGAGTGGCTGGGCTCGCCGAGCGACGCCTCGTCGACGTCGTCGTCGTCGGTGTCAACGTCGTCGAGGACGGAGTCGATGTCGTCGTCGCCGTCTTCGTACTGGTAGATGGTGTTGGAGGTGGAGGAGATGACGGAGAGGCTTGGCGTGAGCGTGACGGGGTCACCTCCGGTGGCCGCCGCCGCCGCCGCACCATCGAAGGTGCCGCCGGAGGGGACGACGGAGCCGCGGAGGATGGTGGAGTACTTGAGCTTGCGGATGCTCGCCTCCCACAGCCGGCTGGCCGGGGGAGGGAGCGGGTTCATCTTCTTCCCGGTCGCCGTCGTGGCGTCCTCCTCCGAGCGTAGCTCAACGTGACAGGGTGGTCAGAGCGAGGGTGTGCATGGCTGGCGATGGATGGGTGGCGCGGTGGAGGGAGCAGGGGCGGGCAAGAAAATGTGTTTGGATTGGTTGGAGGCTGGGAGGAGTTGTCGGGGTGGATGGCGCTGCGCCGCGCACGCCGAGGAGAGCTCGGGGGGCGAAGCATTTGGAAGGAGGCAGAGGCAGCGGTGAGGCAGAAAGACATGAGTGCTCTAAAAATAGGCAAGAGAGACAAATAGCAGTAGTAGCATCACCATTTCTGCTTCGGTATTGGGGACTTTTGAAATGTTTTTCCATGGCAAAAGGCATCATTTGTCTTCCCAAGATTCAGCACGTTGACTTCAGTTTTGGGGCTAGCGTTGTTCAAATGCTCAGGTCAAACAGTAGATACTCCTTTCCAATAGTACTACTCCAACATGTGCATACTAGCCTACGATGAAATCGCAGACCAAAACTGATGATCGAACTGCTATCAGGACAGGATAGTGGGAGCTAAGGAACTGAACCTGATAATAACTAAATTATCTGTCTCAACAACAATCTAAAACAGCAACCACGATATTCATGTACAGTGAATTACGTAGTATCACCAATAATCCAGTATGCAAATCTAATAGATATTACAAACTAACAGCCAGAACAAAGGTAACAAAACGACTTGGGTCACCTCGCAAGAAATTTTAGGTTGTGTCTAGTTTTCACTAGGTCAGAGCTCATATAGTGGCAGAAAAGCATTACATCAAGCAAGAGAACATTACAAAAGAGTACTGTTTGGAAATCTAACCCAGTAAAATCATAGATACAGCTCCAAAACAATCTGACATCAGTAAACTGCATTCAACCCACATTCTGCTTAGAAATCCATCTTCAACCGGCTCATATTTCTGTCCAAGAAATATCATCTCCAACTTGCATGCAAAAGCAAAACTCAAGAACATTTCCCAATACCTGTTGCTGCTCAAGCAACTCTTCAAGCATCTCCTGCCCTCTCCTTCTCTTGATCACTTCCAAAGGTCAAGGTCACATAAGTTGCAAAATAAAAAGGAGCACAATCAGTAAGCAACAAGACCAAATGTTTTTTGAACCCGAACAAAACCAAATGTCATGCCACTAATACAGTATTATAAATGTCCTGCACTTCAAACAAAAATCTGCACTCCACGGCATTTTGTTCATAATCAAACGAATGAAAGAATTGAGATAATCAGGGAGGTAATATCAACCTAAAGCATTTGTTTCTTGTAATTGAAAACCATGTTTCACAAAAGTCATAACTCATGAGTATTCTTGTGAGCATCTGCCTACAAAATTGAATACTACTTGATCAGTAACTCACATGTATTGCATCAAGGTAAGAATATGCCAAGTTTGACATGTTTTATAGTGGAATTGCTAGCTACAGCAGATGATTTACTGTATAACTAGCACATGTACAGATATACAGGTCAATCTTACTGAAACTGAAAGTAACCCCACAGGGGCACTACCAATTGTCATGCCCTTTAGCCCTTACAATATTTATCATAAATCCTCTAAAAGAAGATGATCAATACAGTGCTCTAGTCTAGGCCACTACATTTGTAAAGTTCTGTACATGTGCATCTGAAAAACATACATAGCAACATTCCGAACTTATACGAATTCAAGAAATAATCTGAACTAGTCTGACCAAATATTTCTGAACATTTCAGAAATAATCTGTACAAATATTTCCGAACATATTTGAACATTTCAGAACTAATCTAAACAAATATTTCTGAACATTTCTGAATTGCTAGCTAGCACAACATTGCTAAACATTTCTAAACCAAATCTGAACAAATAAAATTTTCTTTGATGCAGAACAAAGCCAAGCAGGAGTTCAGCACATATGCGGTATGGTCAAGCTTAGCATTGGCTACATGATGATTATCAATTCCTTTAATTACCATGAATTGTTCATGTAAACCCCCAAGCCCAGCTATCCAGTAGCATAAACAGTGTTGTTTACTCTGGAAAAATATAAAGTCCATTCCTTCCTAAGTTCCAATGAGAACTTCAGCCCTACAAGTGTCTTCAGAACAGAGAACAGCATGATTCATGATCCTCCTATAGTCTAGTCTATCTAGGTACTTTGGTGAATCCTGAAACATTTCGAACAGTCAAACATGCATGGTTGCGGCAATTTTTGAGATACGCCATCAAAATATAGTAATCAACTCACTTAGTTTTCATAAAGAACTAGTAACCGTAGACTATGCTTCCAAAAGAGATCAAACCTTGCTCATTGGTGATAGTGGTAGCGATATTCCTCCAAAATGACCAGCAACGATTCGGCAATGAGCTACTGTATGTCCAGTGTCCAGAGATGCTTCAGTAATCAGTAGTTCAGTGATTCAGTCACTCCAATGTGTCCAGAGATGCTTCAGTAGTTTAGTGATTAAGTCATTCCAATCTGGCATCCCTCTTCATCTCTTCCTCCCTCTTGATATCCTTCTTCTTCCTCATCTTCACCCTCGGTTTCATCGGCCGATGCTGCAAATGCTCAGCCTGGAAGGCAACCATCGCCCTGAGCACCCCCACCATCGTCTCCTCGATCTCTGCTCCCCTCCCCTCCGGCTCCAGCAGCCGCAGAGCCCTCGCGACGGCCTCCATAGTGCTCACGCACCCCTTGTGCGGCTCCTTCTTCACCACAAGCTTCCCCTCGAACATGCTGTCGCCGTCAACGCCGCAGTCGACGGGCAGCGAGACGGGGACGGCGAAGGAGGACAGGAACGGGAGGCTGGCGGCGTGCATCTCCTTGGCCTGCTTCCATGTCCCATCGAGCAGTAGCAGCGTCGGGTTGGCGCGCGCCGCGGGAGGCGTGGATCGGCACCAGGAAGCGAGGTCGGCGGCGCCCGGCGAAGGGAAGAGCAGGAGGACGGGGTTCGGGATGAGGGGGCCGGAGGAAGGGAGGAGGCGGCGGCCGGGGATGAGGCGGAGGTTGGAGAGGGAGCGGGCGAGGAGGGGGAGGGTGGAGAGCGGGTTGCGGCGGAGGGCGTGCGGGTGGTGGAGGACGACGACGGTGGTGGAGGTGGGGAGCGGGGTGGCGGGAAGGTATGGGCAGAGGCAGACGGTGGACGGGCGGCCGCAGCCGGAGCTGCAGACGGCGCGACCGGGAGGAGTCTCGTCGGCGGTGGCGTCGCCGGCGGCGGAGGGGAGTGGCTCGAAGTCCATCCCGATTTTGGCTAGTAAGCTCGGCACTTTCCCATGTTTAATCTTTGGCCCATTTCACCATTTGGTCTGGACACAATCTGGCCCGGTTATATATGCTTGGGCCGAGGTTACACTGGTACACAATTTTCCCTTGTATTTTTCACAAGGAATAAGTCCACTTTGACTCCCTTGCAAAACCGGATATCTCGACCCCCTGAACTATTGAAACCGGTGCAATTTGACTCCCTTGGTAGCTTTGGAGGGCGGTGGCGCTGACGTAGTGATGTTGACCTAGTATGTGGAGTTGACGTGGCGCTTAGGTGGCATTTGAATTAAAAACGTATATGTGGGACCCGTTTGTCATTCACACACATAAAAAATTGTGGGACACACTGACATGTGGGCCCCACATGTCATCCTCCTCCTCTCTTTCTTCTTCCTCCCCTCTTCCTCCCTTCTCTCTTTTTTTCTCTTTCTCTTCTCTCCCCTTCGGTCGGCCGCGGGGAGCACAGGATGGAGCGGCGACGGGCAGGGTCTAGAGCGCGGCGGCGGCGGGAGCTGAAACTAGGCCTGATAGGCATTTCTAAACTTAAGAAAATATACGACTTATACGGCAGGTGGGGGCTAGAGCGGCGGCGGCGGCAGAAGCTGAAACTAGGCCTAATGGTACCGATCCTGAGACACTATGTCATGTCCGTTATACTCATGTCCATTTCTAACGTTAAGAAAATATACGACTTATATTTTTCCTAAAAAAACACTCGTGAAAGACACCGCGAAGATTATATTCATATTGATATGGCAAGAATACAAATTACATTGTAGCACTATATAACCTGCTAGGCTATAATTAGAAAAGAAAAGGCCACGTCATACATCTACAATACAAACACCATGTCTCATATGCACTCAACTCCATCCACGTCTTTGGATTGGAGGGGGAGATGTCTAAGAGATAATAGTGGATCTGCTCTACCTTGCTATCCCTGCTGCAAGAGGACAATCCCTTTGAAGAAAAAGTTTGATAGGAAGTAGACCTTCAAGTGACGCCTCTAGGACCGACGACAAATGATAATGAGTAACAATTGGACGGTGTTTTTTTTTTACCAATTCGGCATAGAAATCATAGGCACACTAACTGCCCAAGCAACCAATAATCATAGGTACTCGTATAGTCATGTGAAAAAACAAAAGAGACAAAGCTATTGTCCTACTGTATTTAATTTATTGGAAAAAGAAAGACTATGTATTACTTCTATATAGACATGTTGACAATTCATTAAGATTAATATATTCTAACTTTCTACAAATTCATTAAGAGCAAAAGACAACTTAATTTGATATTTTCACAGCATTAATTTCCATTGGTTTCGAAATTAGTTTCACTTCCTTAATCTGATTCTATTATTGTCTTGGCAAATATTTGGAGACTCCTCTGACCTGTTTCACCTCTTATTGCCTCCTCATGGATCTTATGTTTGAAAGAATTTACTCTCTCTCTTATCTTTGTTGCTACCTCATTGTCTCCCATGACAATCTTGACACTCTTTGCCAACTCTGTCCCCACTATTACTCCTTCGTCATTGCGATACACTCTAGTGCCAACCATCCATTCCTTCTCCACAAGATATGCAATTGTGGGCTGGTCTGACCAATTCGGCACAGCAACCATGGGCACACCAAGTTCCAAGGCTTCTAAAGTCGAGTTCCACCCGCATTGTGTGACAAAGCATCCCACGGAGGGATGGGACAACACATCTAGTTGGTCACACCATTCGATCACCATCCCATTGTGATGGTCATCAATGTTATCCACCAAATAGCTCAAATCTTCTTCACGCCCATCCTTACGCACCACCCACAAAAATGGCCACTCACACTCCTGCATGCCGTGTAATATCTCGTCTACCTGTCGCTTGCTATATGTGAGTATGCTCCCAAATGATATGTAAACAACAGACCTCTCTGAATGTGTATCAAGCCACTCCATGTAGTTCTTCTTATCCCGCTGGAACATGTGGATTCTTTCTTTGGCTGACCCAGCCACTAAGTGGCCAATGGTAAACACCTCTTGGAAGTACGGCTGCACGGCTGTGAGCGTGGCAGCCTCCAAAACATTCAATGTGTTCACAAGAACCTTTGGCTTCTCTCTATCCATGAACTCAAACAACTCTTGAAAGCCTTCAACAACAAAACTGGACAGCTTGTCGTTTGTCACATCAACAAGGAAGGATGGTAAGCTACGGATGCAAAGAGGTTGCATTCCAGGTAAGACCACTTCATACGATGGGTCAGAGGCATGTGATGCAAAGAGCTCTCTGTAGCCGTGGTAGTAGTGATAGTAAGCTGCAAGCACGGTGGCCGGCTGGTTCCAGAACACGACTAGCGGGATGCCATTCTTTCGTGCGACATCGAGCACCGGAGGCATCGCCATGGTGCACACGATGCATGTGACGGGCCGACCACGAGCGGCGAGCTGAGAGACAATTGCTGAGAGGCTTTCAAAGCTTGTGCAGCGGCTACGTGCCCTCTCGTCGCCAGAAAGTATGCTCAGTTTGGATATGTCGTCAAAGCCGTCAGAGAAAGGAACATAGGAGATAATACCGTCGGTGGTCTCCTCGTCAGGGGAGGCGATCAGCGACGAGAACATGCGGCGGTGAGCAGAAGCGTGGATGGAGAGAGTGCACATGACTGAGGAGGCGTCAATGCTAGCGAGACGGTGGGCAAGGTTTTGTGCAGGGTTGATGTGGCTTTGGATGCCGTAGGCTACAATAAGGAAGTGCGTTGGTGCTGACGGTTGAGGGCCATCGCAGGTGTGTTGGTTGGCTGCGTTGGCCATGGAGGGAGGATTTGGAGGCTAGCTGTTCAATTTGTACGTGTTTCAGAGATGATTGTTGCAAAGATTGTGGGTGATCGGGATTGTCTAATGTCCATAAGTTCTGTATATATACACACTCCATAGACTAGTTGCCAATGGTTTTAGGAAGCACGCGCATATGGTTTTAGTTGCCAATGGTTAATTAATTTCAGGAAGCACGCGCATATGTTTTTTTTAAGTATCTAGGTAGATAATTATCAAGTATCTTTCAATATCACCTGTTGTTGTCATTAGTCCACTTGAAATTTAATTTTGTCAGTTGTCTGATTAGATTTGCAAAGTAGATTTTCTGAGCTTATTGCAGAGAGCAATAATGGAATGCATGTGATGTTAGCACTGACGTATATGTACTCACGTTCTATCACCCAAAAAAAAACTCCATCCGTTCTAAAATATAACTGTTTTTTTACTTTTACTAAAAATATCTATAAAAGAAATATGTTTAAATAAAAAGAGTTACATATTATGATTTTTTGTTTAAGGATAAATCTAGTAACATGAATTTTATATAATTGGTTTTTTTATTCTTTTGCTATTAATAATAGTTAAAGTTAAAGTTGTTTAACTTGTCACTATTTATATTTTGAGACGAAGCCATTGTGATAGGTTTCTTGTTTCGTGCTGTCTTTGTTGTCACATTAATGGGGCTAGCTGGGATACATGAGTAAAAGACAAGCTAATCAAGAAAAGAGAAGAGTAAAAAGGACCAGCTACCTAGCGTTTTGTGCAGTACTATATGGATCTTCTTGCAGTTGCAAAATCTGAACGACTGCTCAAATCACAAATGCAGCATAAAATATTCAGAACAAGTGTCAATCCAATCAGGCCCGTTTAATTGGTGAAATAAAAAATTTTGGACGTCACATCGAACGTTTAACCGGATGTCGGAAAGGGTTTTCGGACACGAATGAAAAAACTAATTTCATAACTCGTCTGGAAACCGCGAGACGGATTTTTTGAGTCTACTTAATCTGTCATTAGCACATATGGATTAATGTAGCATTTATGGCGAATCATGGACTAATTAGGCTCAAAAGATTCGTCTCGCGATTTACATGCAAACTGTGCAATTAGTTTTTCTTTTTATCTATATTTAATGCTTCATACATGTGTCAAAGATTCAATGTGATGTTTTTGGGAAAGTTTTTGGGAACTAAACAGCCCCTCATTTCCAAAATCTTTTTTATCCGGCATTAATTTGGAACCGCGTGCATCTAAAGCACCCTTTACTAAAATCAATGTAGTTGTATGCAAACCTAAAGCAATAGCATGATGAACCAAGAAATCTCCGGGTCCTATTATTAAGAAAAGCGAATTACTATTCTCGTTAACAGCATTCAACCATCCGGGTAACCATAGGGTTCGACCCGCATTGAAAGCGGGACCGCTCGTTGAAGATAAGAGCAGTATAGGGGTGTCTAGATCCAGGGGCGTAAAGTTTTGGTGTGTCACATTAAGTATTATATAGGGTGTCGCATGGGGTATTCGGGTACTAATAAAAAACTAATTACAGAATCCGTTAGTAAACCACGAGACGAGTTTATTAAGACTAATTAATCCGTCATTAGCAAATCTTTACTGTAGCACCACATTGTCAAATCATGGAGCAATTAGTCTTAAAAGATTCGTCTCGCAAATTAGTCGCAATATGTGCAATTAGTTATTTTTTTAGCCTATATTTAGTACTTTATGTAGGTGTTCAAACGTTCGATGTGACAGGGTAAAAAATTTTGAGGTGGGATCTAAACAGGACCTATCTTTTCTTCTTGAGTTACGCTCCGGTGCTCTCTACTTGAAGTATTCTACTACAAGTAGAATTAATCTCGACCGTTAATTTTATAAGATAGATTAGTAATCTCCTAATATAGTTTAGGGATAATTTTGGTATGGGATGTTTTCTTCGCTTCTTCGCATCAGGTCCGACGCATTGTATCTCGCCCCGACGCATGCACCGCATCTCCCCGATGCAGGTTTTCGCTTCCTCCCGGCAGGCAGCGGCACGGCAAAAATCACTGGCGGCGCGGCCGGCGGCGCTGCCAGCGGCTCGGCGCGGCGAAATCCTCAATTTGCAGACGTGTTTGATTTGGTAATTGAGGAATATAGTCTTAGGAAAGCATACTAGTGGGCTGCCTGATTTCTCTGTTAAGACAGATGCTTATGTTTCTAATCTGATTTCACTGTACAGCCTGCGATTGATCTCAACAAGAACGATCTTTTGGATGAATGCTACAAAAGGATGCTGGAAGACCATCTGAACGATATTTTGAGAGACGATATAGCTTTAGTTTGTCACCTTAGTGACGGAAAGGTGAGATAGTGTAATGTCAGGAACAAGTTTGATTGTCAGGAACAACCTTAGCTAGTTAGCTTTATTCTCTATCTTTGGATCAGACAGTTGTAGTATCGAGATGTCGACTAGAGAGAGGTGAATAGGCGATTTAAAATTAAATGATACCTAATCAAAACTAACCTAAGTTGCTAGGCTCGGTGAGGGACAAGTCTAACTAAGCCACTCACAAACCGGCACCGGGCCTCCTCCACAATCTTCTCGGAGAGGTCACCGGGCAACACCTCCACAAGCCGTCTAGGAGGTGGCAACCTCCAAGAGTAACAAGCGATGACCCGGCTCGGAGATGATCAAGTGCCACACTAACTCTACAATGGAAGAAAATGCACTTGACTCTTGGCTAGAACAACCTCAACCACTACCATGGATGAACACTAAGCTCAAATGTGTGTGAGAGAGGTGCAAAGGGTGTTATGCAATTGAATTGGGTGCCAAGAGAGCCCCCTTGCTGCTGGAGGGGAGTATTTATACTCCCACCAACCAAAACTAGCCGTTGGGGGCGAAATCCCCCAACTCAGTGCTCTGCCGGTCTGACCGGAGGTATGTGGCCGGTCAGACCGTGCTACTCTGCAACCGTTGTAGCCCTGTCAGAGGGCCCCATTGGCTTGGCCGGTCAGACCGACGTTGAGTGGCCGGTCAGACCGGCCTCAGCTCGGTCTGACCGAATACGGCTCCGTCGGCTCTGTAACGGCCACCCCAAGCAACACCATTCTGGCCTCCAGGAGGCCGGTCTGACCGCATAAGTGTCGCCGGTCAGACCAGCCTAACACACCGGTCAAACCGCCACTGTCTGTCCGGTCAGACCGCCACTGTCTGGCCGGTCAGACCGGCCAGGGCCGCCAGTCAGACCGCCACTATGTGGCCGGTCTGACCGCCCCTAATCAGGCTGATCACAGTAAATACATATGTGTGTGTGATGAAAATGTGAGCACAAGTCTAAATGCATAATGACCTAATGTGGCAATTAAAATCATCTCTTTGCTAGGTCATTACCCCTCTTAATAGTACGGCAAAGCTAAAAAATAAACTAGCAAATTTGATCGCCCTTCACCTCGATCAATTTAAAAATTAAAGCACTAGTTTTACCGTCTTCTTTCACTTCACTTTGCGCCGTCAATTTTAATCCTTCGATAATCATCCATGCGCACATATGACGTGGTACTAACACAAAATATATAGCTCAAAGACAACGGTTAGTTCATAATTAGCGCTTGTCATTAATTACCAAAATTAACACCGGGGGCCTAGATGCTTCAACAGTAATACTATGCAAAGTGAGACTGGTTAAGTCGCAGACAGCTGCTTAATCACGGTGCGATTAGGGCTAATCTTTTGCATCTTTTTGGTGATCCATAGTTTCGTGGTTTTGCGATTTAATAGCGTCTACCAGATATTTCCCGTTTGATCGTCTTGATGGCTTGCGGGTGTGTGCAATGATCAAATATTTGCTGTCAAAATATCACGTGACTGAAAATGCAGCCAACTCTGATTGCTAAACAGTACATCATCTCTGATTAGCAACAAAGTGTGCAGTTTGTGACATCAGTGTCCATGAAAGCTTCCAGGCTTTCCCCTGGTTATTGCCAAAAATATAGTCTTATTTCTCCTTCTCTCTAGAATAATTTTGGTAAGTTTACAGCGTTTGGCAGGAGGAACGCACAAAGACTGCATGAGTGTGCACAAAATCTGTCCATATTTTCTCTAAATTTGTACTTTGTGTTAGGTAGTACATTTGTGGGCATTCGAAATGCCCAAACGAGATTAATATAAGGTGCGGTATTTCTTGTAGCAGGAAACACACACCAAGCCAAACCAAAGAGCAAGCCAACATGCTTGTGCTGTATTCAGAGGTGCAGTATTTGTGCAGTGAACAAAAGTCATCTCACATTGCTGTCCCTTGATAATCCATGGATGCCATCAGTATTTCACATCTGAACATCCGCGCGTGCTCCTCCACGGCCATCATCTCCGCGCCACGCTGCCGGTGCAGCGGCTCGCCGGTGCTGCACATCCTGGCGAGCTGGTCCACCGCCGTGGAGACGAGGTCGACCACCAACTGCTTGTCCTGCTCCTGCACGGGCGCCATGATGGCGCCCATATATGCCACCGAGTCGTCCGCGGCTATCTGCTGTGGCACGACGGGTGGCGGGATGAGGTCGCCGCAGCCTATGGCCGGCGCCTGCTCGGCGAGGGAGATGGGACGGCGATGGTGACAGGGATGGAGGGAAACGGGCGACTGAGGAGGTGGACGGGAGTCAATGGCGTCAATTAGGATAATGATAAATTACGATAATACTCCTACATGAATTATTATCTCTGGATAAGTATACCCCACCACGTTTCTACTACCACTATACCACTAAGTTAGGTGGTAGTAGAACTAGATCTCAACCCTACGATTAAATACGATCAACGGCGCGGATTACTTTCTACTGCAAATAGAAAGCATTGGAGTGGGGCTCTTTCTTCTTTCGTTTCTATTCATGTACAGTTTAGAAATGATTTTTTAAATTTGAAATTTTATTTATTGAAATTTAAAAAATAATTTTTGGTTTCAAAGTTTTACAAATCTACACCCCTAAACCTTTCTATGACGTTACAACGCACCAATGAATATGTGCCCGTCATAAAAAAAAACCTGTTTGGAAGAGAGAGCGTTAGGGGTGTAAATTTATAAAACTTTGAGAAAAATATTTTGTAAATATTTTAATAAATAAAATTAAAACTTGAAAAAAAATCCTGAAAAAACCGGGGAACTGTCTACTGGAGTACAGCCCATCAAAGAGACGAGGCCCATAGCCCATCGGCCACCACAATCCTTCTCGATTCTTCTGCTCTCCACCGAGAGGAGCAAGGCGAACTGCAGGCGGAGAGGCTGGGCCACACGATACCCTCCTCTCCCTTCCCTTCCCTTGCCGCTTCCAACTCCAAGTCTCGCTGTGATCAGGAGCTAGGGTTTGTGCGATCTTCGGGAGGAGGGGAAGATGATCGAGGTGGTGCTGAACGACCGGCTGGGGAAGAAGGTGCGGGTGAAGTGCAACGAGGACGACACCATCGGCGACCTCAAGAAGCTGGTGGCGGCGCAGACCGGGACGAGGCCCGAGAAGATCCGCATCCAGAAGTGGTACAACATCTACAAGGACCACATCACCCTCAAGGACTACGAGATCCACGACGGGATGGGCCTCGAGCTCTACTACAACTAGACGCCGCGCCTCTGGTAATTTCTGTTTTGCAGTTCTTGTTAGGCCCTTTCTTTTTTGATGCTAGGCTCTTGGTTGATCAAATCGTGCTGTGGATTGAGAAACGCTTCGTTCGTACTTGGAATTGAGGACTAGGTACGCTTAATTTTTGTCTAGGAATCATGAATTGGGCGGGCTTTATTTGGGTATCAAGTCGTGTACTAATACTCTGATAGCAACTTCTGTTCCGCTATTTAGTTCAGTCTGTGCTTGCATATGCTGTAGCTCTGGCCGATTGATTAGGATGCTTCTTTCTGGTATTGTAGTCATTCGTGTCCTCATCATTTGCAGAATAGAGGGATATGATGAACTCTCGCATGCTGACTGATTACTGGCGAGGCAATTAGGAGGATTAAATGCGCGCTCTTGTAATTCTACATTCTTTGGTTCCAATATAAGCTATGGGTCAATCAACTAGACATTGATGAGTGGATATTTGCTGGTACTGTTAGTTACAAAATGGGTTTAGATTATTTTATGATGTTTCATGTTTGTAATGACCTCTGGCAAATTGTGTTGTATTCACTGGTGTCCCCAATTTCCCCTCTTGTTATCTTTTGTCAACTATTGGTCAGGTTTTAGCTTTGTGGCTTTAGAAATTTGTGAGGATATGCTCAACACCGTGTGATGCCTCCCCCCTCCCAGCCTCTATTTAGAGATTTCCTAATCCAGTAATTTAGTGCATTATCCAATGCATACCATTTGTTTCTTGTTTGAATGCATTAGAATATCGAGATTGGCAGGTTAATTAGGGTGTAATTTGAGAATCTGTTGGGACCTGAGTTAGTATAGGGTATTAGGGTTGTCTTGGTTTGTTGGCTAGTTATGATTAATATGAATGGACATGTAAGTATGTAACCATGTGCCATAAATATAATATCCAGGAAAGGAAAATCCTGGCAGCCGGTACATTCGGTACTAGAAAAAAAAATTCTGATTTGCAAGTTCTGCTGTTCAGTTATTGTACTTACATTAGCCTTTTAATGTTGCATAAGTAACATAGGTGCAGGCTGAAAACTATAGAAGCAAAGCATCCTCCTTTTTTTATTCTGTTATATCCTTATAATTTCAAACAGTGTCATCTGTCTTTGGTGTTGTCTGTTGTGGCCAGTCACTCATACATCATTATTTTATCACATATTCAGTTGTTCATGCATTGTGAGTTGTCTAGTTATTGATATCGGAAATTGTAGCTAAATGCAGCGTGGATAAAGTAGTTTGATTAGTGGTGTTATTCTTGTGTTGATGATCTCATTATCCTTCATATTCCTGTGATGATGGTTAAACCTATAGTTTCCATTCCTTTGGCATGTAATGGGTTAGCATCGATATGCCAAAGTAACTTGTTAAACTTTGAGCATGGACACGAAAAAAACCTGGCATATAGGTGTTTAAGATATTGCTTTGTCCTTTTCTGTAGCAGCATGCTAAGTATTGACTGGATATAGCTGAATGGTTATATGGATAAAACAGTTAGCATTTGATCACATATATAGTGATCACACCTGAGGCCTGACAAATCTGGTTTTCCACTGGCTGCATCATAGCATGTGTTAGTTACTGGAGAAAGATCTGAAAAAACGAATCATACTTGTTGCTGATTTTGTTCAACGAAAGGGTTCTCTGTGGACTGTGGAGCAGAACAATTTATACAAACGGGCTAGTTGGTGAATGCTTGAATTCGAGTATGCCACATTGAACAATAAGCTGGAGATGTACTCCTACCTGATATTGATATGTACAAGTGTATGGACTGTTTTGTTTTGTTCCCCTAGCTAGAATTATTCACTTTTAGGCTTCTATTGTTGTAGGAAAGGCTAAATCAACTTTGGTATGCAGTAGGATACCAGGGAAATCATAAACCATTTCACTTGTTAGCATGTGTTTTTTGCTGAGACATGTGATTATATGCTGTTGTATTTTGTTTTTTTATCTCAACTAATATTTGTTCAACTGCAATGCAGGCTGGTATGAATTTAGTCATGGATGGCGAACAGATTATGCCCATTTGAGCGGCCAGCGTCCATAGCTCATATATAAAACTCTAGTGAGCTGTGTAGTTCGTTGTGCCAATGACTGTTGTCAACTTTGAATATGTCGTTGTAGTATGATCAACCTGCAGATGTGTTGTATTTGTGTTGCTGCTACTCATAACATAAATAACATGTTATGAAACTTTGATCAAGTCTCAGTATCCTGCTCGTCCTAGTCTGCTTTCTCCATCTGACATGCATTGCATTGCAACTTGGATTCTGATAAACTGTCTGCTACTCTTGAAAGCTGCACCCACAGAACAGCAGCAGTAGGGGTTGAGCCGTGGAGGAAACCCAGATTGTAGTCCGATTCCAGTTCAATTTGCAGCCCAAGCTTCGTCAAGTTTTGATCGATTTTGCTGGCTCCAGTGATCGCAGAGATAGATTTTCGGCGGTGCAGGCAGAAAACGGCAAATCGCTCTACCGTTTCCACTCGCGGGAGCACCGCGTCCACCTTTTCTCCTCCCGCTCGCGATTTCGCAAACCAAACCCAAACCGCGAGAGAGAGCAGCAAAACCCCCAATTCCCCAAATCGCACAGAAACCCTCCCCATGGCGGACGCCGCCGCCGCCGACGATGCGCCTCCCTCCCCACCCCCTTCCGCGTTCCACCCCGCGTCCGCCGATACCCCCATGTCCGACGCCACCCCATCCGCCGCCGATACCCCAAATCTCCCCGACACCCCCGCCTCCGCCTCCGCCGAACCCGACACCCCCTTCTCCGACGCCGCGCTCGCCGCCGACGCCTCCGATGCCGATGCCTCGGCCGTCGCCGCGCCACCCGACGACGACGGGGCCAACCCGTTGGGCGGCGCCATGAAGCACATGGCCCTCGCGCCCCCGCCGCCGCCGAGCAAGAAGTCCAAGAAGAAGAACAGCAACAGCGTCTGGACCAGGCCCAACTCCCGCAAGGGCAAGAAGAAGGCCAAGCAGCCGGCCAACGCCCTCGCTGGCGGCAGCGCCGGCGCCAACGGCCGCCTCCCCAAGCCCTCCAGCGGCGACGACGAGCTCGTCCTCACCCCGGCGCCCCGATTCGCCGCCGAGCGCAACGACGACGCGCCCGATCTGCCCGTGCTCCTCTCCCGTGTCTTCAAGTCCGACAAGGTCGAGGTCTCCGACGACCGCCTCACCGCCGGCAGCACAAAGGGATACCGGATGGTGCGCGCCACCCGCGGCGTCGCTGCCGGCGCTTGGTACTTCGAGGTCAAGGTCCTTCACCTCGGCAGCACCGGCCACACCCGCCTTGGATGGGCCACCGACAGAATTAGGATCCTCTGCCTTCACACGTGAAGGCACCAGCCTGCAGTCAAGTAATATCCACCGTCCAAGGCAATCCAACAGCTCACGTGCACACCCACTTAATTTAGCCAACAAAACATGCACATCAGAACCCATGGAAGCCCAGCAACTGACAGCACATGCACTTGCAAAGTCTGGTGCCGGCCGCGGTGGTACGCGCCGCCGTCCGCCGCCGCCGCTGCGGTAGACGGTAGTGCAACGATTCAACATGCTTGTTGTCTGGGATTTAGAACATTATTACAATTACAAAACAGAGCAATGCATGTATTCCATTTGACCATGCAGCAACCAAAGCATGCATTCCATCAGGCTTGATAAGAAGAAAAGGGTGAGGAGAGAAAAAAAGGTACACCTACATCACATGGGAAAAAACCAAGGTATTTCTTAATGAAGATTTCATTCTAGTGCTATATTTTAGTTCCAATTTTCACTGCTTCTAATGTGATCTGGAGTAAATTTTATTTTGAGTTATGTTCTCTTTCCAGCAACAAGAGGCTAGAAATGATGGTCTGGATGCACAAGCTACAAAAGATAATATTTCTGGAAACAACAATAGAGACTTTGAACAACATGGGGTCATAAATACCTTCACCCAATTGTTCATGGTAATCTTGATCATAATCTAAAAGTATAAATTAAATGACTGTAATGTTACTAAGTTTTTTTTTTCTATTCTTCACTTTTACAGGGCCCAAGTACCAGTGACCTGTGTACTGAAGACTTATTATAGCTAGGGGGATCTATTCCAGGGCATTGGTTTTGTTCTTGTCAGTCCGATCCTATGCACTAATCACAGTATATTTCGATTTTTTTTTTGGCGTGCAGTATATTTCGATTTATGATGTAGCTTGAAACTCCATCATACTTTGCAGCGATTGATGTTAACTGAAACTCATGAATTGCCTAATGGAAAGCATGCTTTGGTTGCTGCATGGTCAAATGGAATACATGCATTGTTCTGCTTTGTAATTGTAATAATGTTCCAAATCCCATACAACAAGCATGTTGAATCGTTGCACTACCGCGGTGGCGGCGGCGGTGTGTACCGCCGCGGCCGGCGATGACACCGCTTCATCAGACTTTGCAAGTGCATGTGCTGCCAGTTGCTGGGCTTCCATGGGCTCTGATGGGCATGTTTCGTTGGCTAAATTGAGTGGATGTGCATGTGAGCCGTTGGATTGTCTTGGACGGTGGATATTACTTGACTGCACGCTGGTGCCTTCACGGTGTGAAGGCAGAGGATCCTAATCCCCACCAACAGAATTATGCTGACATCCACGCACCCGTCGGCTACTATGTGTTTGGATTCGGATATCGCGACATGGATGGTACCAAGGTGCACAAGGCATGGAGGTCCAATTATGCTGACCAAGGCTATGGCGAGGGCGATGTCCTCGGGTTCTACATTCATCTTCCTGATGGAGAGCTGTATGAGCCCAAGCAGCCTTTCCTGGTTCACTACAAGGGGCTTCCTTTCCGCGCTGAAGCTCCCAAGGCGGCTGAGCAGAAGACGCCGGATCCAGTTCCTGGTGAGTACCATTGTGTTACTTCATGTGTTTGAGTAGACTAGTGGTAGATTGCCAGCCAGGAAAATAACACATGCTATTTTTCACAAAAACAACTTGGTATGAACTAGCAATTTCACAAATAAGATTCTGTATGTAATTGCAAGGATGCATGTTTCATGATGTTATATTCAATACTTGGTGTAATGTAGAATTTGTACCAATTACAGAATTACCAGTAGTAGATCTGCATAAATAAAGTGATTTAGGATTCAGGACAACAGAATCGGGTGTTCTTTACATGTAGGGACCCCTTACATGTATGATTATATAGGAAATATTAGAACTTCCAATAGCTGTAATGTAACAGTGGTGCACTTGTCCTAACAAAATTTAGAAGTACGTTTAATTAAGTTTCATCAGTCTTTTGCATCCTATGTTTGAGCAAGTTTCTGATCTCTGTCTGGTTGGACATATTGGTATCTACTCCCCTACATGTGTTTCAAGTCACTATATCTCCATTGCACAAACTAGAAAGTAGTTTCTACTCACTGCTCTTGAAATCATTTCCAAAGCATAAAGTGTCTTGTACCAAGAAATATAGCTACATATTGTCATCTTTATTATTGGAGGTGCTTAGTGCTGAAGCATAATGAATGCAGCATACAGTTCATAAGTCACAATGTAAGAAAGAGAGCAAGAAATGCAGCAAATGCTTCTCTAGCAATGCTCTCTTGAGAGGCACAACATGGAAAATGTAACAATTTGCTTCTACAGTTGTACATAACTTATTAATTTGCTTTGCTACTCAATCAAAGACAAAAAAACACCTACCAAATGTTACTAAATTTACCCATTGTTCTGTTCAAGAGTATCTATGTCATCATCTGACCTTAAATTATATTCTTGACTGTTTGACAGTGCATAGTCTGTTGTATTCCATACTAGTAAAAACAAATACCTGCAACTCACTTTTTGAGAAGATAATATGTTATTGACTATTATATCCTAAAGTATAATTACTTATTTGGTTCTGGCCTTCTTGGATTTATCTACATCAGAACAAGTACTGCATGATATACTGTACCAATCCTAACTCGAAGGTGCAATCTTCTACTGTATCATAGGAGGTTACTTTTGGGAGTCTTTACTTATCCAGTCATTATTGCAATCTTATCGTGCAGTAGATTCTATTATGTTATGTGCACATGAATAAAAAGGGCAGTTCTTTCTTATCTGTTCTTATGATGAAGTCAGAAATCAACGACTGCAAAGTTTTTTTTGCCCCAAAGTCAGTAATTGTAAATAAGTGCACATCAGTACCTTCCATTGGATCACTATGTTTTGCTTACATGGATTAAAAAAAGGGTTTCTTGTTTGTTCTTCGCATAGAACAAAGTCAGGATCCTATAAGTGGTTGTTTTGCACACTTGCACTTATCACTTACTACTTTCTAGCGTCCCTTGTTTTCCTACTTACGAGTATGCGACTGTTTTGCACAATTGCACTTATATTTCATTTCCGACTTTCTAGCATCCATTGTTTTATTTGTGCAGCCTCTCCTCTGGCCTTCTTAGATATTCCATTTTAATACTTTATAGTTCTTGCAAATGCAGGTAGTGAGATATGCTACTTCAAGAATGGGGTATGCCAGGGCACTGCTTATAGAATGCAGCTAGCGAGGCGACGGTGGTCGTGACTCCGGCGGTGAAGGGCAGTGGCCGGCCCAGAGCTCGGCGGGCCGAGGCAGGAGAGGCAGCGCACGGGCTCGGGGCGGAGCGAGCTCAAGACGTGGTTCTCCAGACTACTTCACGCCGGGGCAGCGGGGTCGGCGGCGGCATTAGCAGCGGCGGGGAACGGGTTGTCATCGAGGAGGCTAAGGAGCTCGTCGGCCGTGGAGATGAGGAGGGAGCGGGAGCGGCGGCGGGCGCGGGAGCAGCAGCCACGGTGCGGGGAGGTGGCAGGTGGGACAGCGGCGGAGTGCGTCGCGGTTTTCTGCTGCTTCCCCTTTGCTGTCGTCGAGCTCATCGTCCTCGCGGTCGTCCGCATCCCCGCCGCGCTCTGCCGCCGCGCCGTGCAGCGGAAACGGCGCGGGCATGCAGCGGCCGTGCGAGGGCCGCGACGGGGCGAGGCGCGTTCGACGGCGAACTCGAGCAGGCACACGGTTGTTGATGTAAAACACGAGGCCTGAGAGATCTGCTTAACTCCAGTGCAGGTCCAAAAGCTTGCCTTTAGGTGTATGAGCGTGCCAATTGATTTGATCCTGCAATCAACAAGAAACAAAGACAAAGAAACCGTGGTTAAATCTGTAAACTATAGCTGATCGGCTAGTTGCCAATGACATATCATTTATCTTTGAGCCGATGTCATATGTGAATCGATCGGCAATCGTGAATAAGTAGGAAAGAACTAAATCTACTCGATCGGCTATAGATATTAACGATATATAATCCCTATGTCGATATATACTTAAATCAAGTGATTGGGATAAATCGGTCGCCATGCCGAGACAGTATAAACCACTTAGATTGAAATATATATTAACAACGAGACTATATATGTTCATAGCATAGCCGATCAGATACATCTAGCATGTATCGGTTAATACTCCGATACCACTCTATATTAAGATATTAAAGAAAGTAAAATATACTAAACAGAAGCCTAATATACTTAAATGTAACAAGATCTTAACATAAAGGCAGATTTAACATATCAATCAAGCATATGGAACGTAAAGTAGTTAAATCAGGTAAGATCGGCTGAAACCCCAATGCTACTCTAATCGGCAACCAGAAAGCAGGCTAGAGATTAATATTCTAATCACGACTTATAAGGTCAAACTCAACTGATACAGCTATAAGTATGAAAAGAAAGACAATATCTAAACAATCAAGCCGCTGGTTGTTTCATAGAGTGGTAGATATCTTATATAATCTAAGTCAACGTCGATATATAACCTAATCGGTTGCCTTCTAGTAATAGACGTTAGCCGATTGAAGGTTAGATAACGATATTGCCAAAGATTATATAGGATATATGATAACTCGACGAATTACATAAACAAGATTAGAGTATCATAAAGATGGAAGCACTAATCCCGAGAACGCAAGCCGCCATAACAAGTTTTACCTCTTGTTGAAGATCGAAACCGATGCAGCTCAACCCGAAAGCAAGAACCCGTCGAAACAAAACGAAAATAAAGAGGGTGGCGATGCGCCGAGATTGTATTGAATATGTGTTAGATTGATTACATAAGGCTCGGGGTCTATTTATACCCGAGATTACAAAATATGTCCATGTCGGACACGACTCTTATCTCTAACAAACTCTAAGATACCATAAGTCTTTGCGGCAGACTTTTGCCCAAACATATCTCTAAGGAAATTACACAGAATATTCTAATTAATAGATACAATTGCCTTCTCAGAACTCTATCCATGCATGGCAATCATCATGAAGCACGTTTACTCGGTTTGACAACATGTACCGAGTCGTATTGTCAGAATCGACCCAATCGGCTAACCTTGTCTGACTCGAACTCCACCGACCTTGATCGTAGCCGATTTGGACTCCACCCGATTCTTGCTCTGCTTCCAAAACAATCTTGATCTTGGATTCCGCTTCGATCTAATCTCCATCTCCAATACTCCAATACTGAGGTTACCAAATTTGGTCGTTAACAACGGCATAGTCGCACGCGGCGTTCTGGATAGTGTCGTCCGGTGAGGAGGTTGGGGATGGCGACGACAACGACAACGACGGTTGTCGTCCGTTGAAGTCGAAGCTGTCCTCTCGACGGCGTCGGCACGGGAGAAGAGGAACGGCTCCAGCACGGGAGAAGAGGGAACGGCGCCGCGGTGGCGAGGTCGTAGCACGGGACGAGCAGCGGCGTGACGGTGTCACGCAGCGTGGCGGCGCCGATCACCCGCCGCAGCGACGACCTCTCCGCCACCCACCTCCTCCACCCTCCGCCGCCGCGCCACCTGCCCTTCCCGAGGCTCGCCGCCACGAACGCCAGCGAGTCCGCCGTCGTGTACCTCGGCCGCCCACCCCCCCTTCAAGAATAGCATCGCCGCCAACACGCCCCCGGCCCCCGCCCCCGCCGCCGCGTCAAAGAAATCCATCACCCTCGCATCATTATCCCCGGCCTTCTCCCGCAACGCCGTCTCTAGCGTCACCAGCGCCACCGCCACCAGCAGCGCATTGCCCGCAACCATTGATCACGAGAACCCTCACCTTCCCTCCCCCACCACCACCTCCATGAAACGCCCTCCCCGCCGGATCCAGCCGCGGCGCGGTGGCCGGCGTCCTCCTCCTCCGCCACCGCATCGACAGCGTGCCCCGCTGCTCCCTCCCGGCCACCTCCGCGGCGTCGTCCCTGCGTGTGCGAGACCAGAGAGCGAGAGGAAGGAGAAAGGGGAAAGAGAAACAGAGAGAAAGAGAAAGGGGAAAGAGAGAGGGTGACGTGGACACCTGCCATGTGAGGCCCACATGGGTCCCATGCTGACTTAGCTGCCACGTAGACTAAAACCGGGGTCAAAACCACCGAGGGACCTCGGGTGACCGGTTTTGTATAGTTAGGGGACCCCGCATATCTGGTATTGCGGTTCAAGGACGTTTTCGTATCTCGGTGACAAGTTCAGGGACCTCCGGTGCACTTTTTCCCACAGGAAAAAGTCAAAAGCCCACAGCCGAGTAGCCACATTTCAGAAAAATCAAGCTACACTGAATAAAAAGGAGAAAGGGGAAGCTTCTTCAAGTAACTTCTTTTCAGATAAGGTACTTACAGATTACATCACATTTTATATGAACATAGTGCATGGAATTAGTTTCCTGTTTCAAACTGTCAATTTTACGGCACAATTTATGTATCTGCTCAAAATTCAGTGCTAACAGAACAAAAAACTTATATGCATAATTTATGACAATTGATTTTATGCAGATTAGCCATGCATATCTCAATTTTGATCTAAATATGTACATGCAGATTAGTTCTATTCTGGTGACCACCAAATAAACTTATGACATGTCTAAACTTGAAGGGTCTATCAAAAGAATGAAAATTCACTCAAATGACAAACAATGTAGTTGTTCTTGTTTTTCTTGGTTTTGCATACATCTCTCACAGAAACTAGTTCTCGACTGCACACATGCTGAAAAAAAATGACAAGTAGCCTTGAACAATGACAGCTTCTTCCAAGGCCAAATTCAGAGCAAACAACTACACTCGACCTGACCAAATTCAGAACCAAAAATATTCTGGTTGCCATTTTTCACACTGGTTGTCACATGATCTCTGACAATTCAATGTAGCTAACAGAACATAACTAACTTGATTATATAACACAAAACTCAACATGATATATCATAGTTTTAAAACCTAACAAAACTAACTTGGTATTTATATTAAAAAAAACAATTATTTATTAGTAGAACACGGAACTCTTACAAGGGCTGACAGAACTTGCTCAAAAAAACATTTCAAGTTATCTTACAGGAGCAAACAAAACAAAGTACTCTCAATAGCCATCAATGCGGATTTGATCAACATGGATTATATAAGTCTTATGTATGCATGATTATACAAAACTATATAAAGCCAGGTACTCTTCAGTACTTTCCAACAGATGACAAAACTAAGTACTCTTCAGTGTTGTCCTATAGATGACAAAACTTACAGAGCTAAACAAAACTAAGTACTCTTCAGTGTTGTCCTATATATGACAAAACTTGATCATAGTGAGTGATTGGTATTTGCTGACAAGATAGATAGAAGAAGCAAGCAGAAGAACAACACAAAACTAATTGCTGACAAAGCAGAACTAATACCCATTTCGAACTAACAAAACTAGGAATTCTAGTGGCTAACAAAACTACTAATTACAGTATTTCTGACAAAACTTGAAAGTAGAGGTTAAAGTATTTCTGACTAAACTAGCAAAACTAGGAATTCTAGTGGCTAACAAAACTACTAATTGCAGTATTTCTGACAGAACTTGAAAGTAGATGTTAAAGTATTTCTGACTGAACTAACAAAACTAGGAATTCTAATAGCAAACAAAACTAATCTCTTTTCTTACAAAACTATGTTTGTTAAATGCCATCATACCTTTTACCTAACTAGAACAGAACGAATGCATGCTAGTGATCACCCAACAGAAATATTTTAGTTTTACCAAATTTAGTTAAAACTATATACCTTTTAGTTAAAACTAGCTTAGGTCTTCATAATGCAGTTATCTACCTAAAATGGCAGACAAAACTAATTTATTAATTTGATTACAAAACTAACATATTTAGATGCTTAGCTCATCATGATGCGGTCATCTAAATAACATAACAGGGGAGACTACAGGAGAGGGAGGAACTAAAAGTAATGCACTGTGCTAAGTATTTTTAATTGCTAACAAAAGTAAAAACGCTATGTATCATAGTGAAGTTCTGAAAAAAATATATTAGTTTCCTCTGAAATGTTCAGAACATTAATCTTGCAATGCTTTATATTTTTTGGAAAGGAGCAGGGTTTTAGACACTAGCAAAAAAATGGCATGATCAAAGGAGGACTTGATGGTACTCAAGCTATTTGAAAAACTAAAAAGCTCTCTTGTCAGTACTAATTGTTTACTGAATTAGGTAAGTACAGCTTACAGAAAAATCATGCTTAGTTAACTTCAGTTTGAATTGGCAAACAAAACTAATACTACCCCCACACAAATGAATCACACCTTGCTCACAAAACGTCCCCCTCAACCACCTGCAAAATTCAGCTCCCCAAAACCTGATTTTATACATTCAACAGTAGGAGATAAAAACCATTGAGTAAATTTCGTAAAACTGCAGATACTTTGCATGATCGATCATAAAACTACAATTTTAAGAACTTGTTTCACAAAACTACAGATTCAATTTCTTCGTTTATCACAAAACTACATATACTTTGCACAATATATCACAAAACTACAGATTTAAGAACTTGTTACACAAAACTACAGATTTAATATCTTCATTTATCACAAAACTACAGGTTTAGTGTCTCCATTATCACAAAACTATAGGTTTTAGCATTATTAAAACATGTAGTTTTGTGATAAATGAAGACACTAAATATGTAGTTCTGTGATAAACGAATACACTAAATCTATAGTTTTGAGAAACAAGTTCTTAAATATGTAGTTTTGTGATAGATTGTACAAAGTACATATAGTTTTGTGATAAATTGTGCAAAATACTTGTAGTTTTGTGAAATTTACTCAAAACCATTTATGCATTCAACAGTAGTAACAGATCTAAAGCATTTATACATCCCACAGTAACAGATTAGAGAAGAACCCCATAAAAAATTTGTGATTACATCCTCCTTATATATCCAAACAAATCAGCGTGCATAAGCATCACAAAAACAAAAATAAATTGCTCACCAAGGAACGAGCTGGACAGATCTTGAGGCCTGAGTTTTTTGGACCCAAACCAACAGCAGCAACGTCAGCCTCACGATTCCCCATCGCCTTGCCTGTTGAATGCTGCACCAGCATGGATTCATCAAAGGGGGCAGCCGAGTAGGGCGTGGCCGCCTGGCCCCTGACCTTGGCGACCTCGGAGCTTGTCTCCACGGCGGCGGCGGAGGGCGCCACACCATGCTCGCCGGCTTCGCCTGGCTGCAGTGAATCGCCTCCGCAAGATTTGCTCCCTCCCCTCGACGACATCTCAGCGGAGGCCGCCGCGCTACGCTCGCCGGCTGAGCCCGGCTGTGGCCGAGGAGTCCTACTCTTGGCCTCCTCTCGCCGACAAGGAGAATCGCTGCCGGCGGATTCACCCCCTCCCCTCAGCGACATTGTGCGCTCCGCTGAGAAGTGGGTGGCACTGTTTCAAAATAAAAAAAAAAAAAACGCGCCCTGTGTCAGAAATATCCCCAAACCTTGTTTGGATTGGGTTACAAAACGGATCCTAACCCGATAAAAGGACTGCGGGCCCGATAATGTTGCACGAATCTTTATGTCTATCAAAGGCTAGGAATTTGAGTGTGATTTGGAAAAAAAAAACACGCTGGTAATGTACAGTAAAAACCAAATACAAATAAATGATAGGTACATCTAATTTTATCCATATTATTAATTCATACATGATAGGTACATCTAATATTATTCCCAGCTGCAAGTTGAGCATCAGTTCGTAGTTCTTGTGCCCCTTGGAGATGGTCTCCCCCTGCTTCTTCCCCGGCTTCGGCATCGTCGGCGCGCGCATACACGACGGTGTCCGCACCCATGACCTGTCGTTGCGACTCTCCTCGCCGCCGTCCTCCCCCTCAACCAGGCTGTCAATGTCGGACGACATGTTGTTCCTCCTGCTCGACCTCCTCCCTTGGTCAGCTCCAACCTCCGGCGGCCGCCACATCCCTTGGTCAGCGGCGACCTCCGGCGGCAGCCACACCGGCTTCTTCGTCACGGGCTCCACCCCAGGCCATGTCAGCACCTTCTGTGACGGCAGCAGCGACACCGTCTTCCCCTCGGACATCTCCAGCTCCTCGAGCAGCTTCGTGATCACCCCCTTGGGTTCCCGGGGCAACGGCACCGCCGGGCCACCGGACGGCGGGTAGTACACGCCCTTGCCCTGCGTCTCGCCGGACTCCTGGCACCACAGGCCAATGTACATCCCGCCGTCGGACCACCGGAACGTGCCCTGCCCCTTGGGCTTGGCGTCCTCCCACGCGCCGTCGTACCGGTCGCCGTCCGCCCATATCACCGTCCCGCGGCCGTGCATCTCGCCGGCCTTCCACGTCCCGATGTACTCGTGGCCGCCGCGCCAGATGTACTGGCCGTGCCCGTCCTGCAGCCCGTCGCGCCAGTGGCCGTCGTACACGTCGCCGTTGACGTACGCCTGCGTGCCGCGGCCGTGCCGGAGGTTGTTCGCCCACAGCCCGGCGAACGTGTCCCCGAGCTCGCCGATGTACGTCCCCTGTCCGTGCATGTACCCGCCGGCGAGGTCGCCCTCGTAGATGGCGCCCGACGACCACGAGAACTTGCCGCGGCCGGCCGCGCGGCCGCCGCGCCACGACCCCTCGTACATGCTGCCGTCCGTCCAGAGATACTTGCCGGCGCCGTGGGGGAGGTCACAGCGTAGGTCGCCCTGGTAGAAGTCTCCGCTGGGCAGCAGCTGGTCGGAGTGGCTGGGCTCGCCGAGCGACGCCTCGTCGACGTCGTCGTCGTCGGTGTCAACGTCGTCGAGGACGGAGTCGATGTCTTCGTCGCCGTCGTCGTACTGGTAGATGGTGTTGGAGGTGGAGGAGCTGACGGAGAGGCTTGGGGTGAGCGTGATGGGGTCACCTCCAGCGGCATTGCCGGTGGCGGCCGCCGGTCCGTCGAAGGTGCCGCCGGAGGGGACGACGGAGCCGCGAAGGATGGTGGAGTACTTGAGCTTGCGGATGCTCGCCTCCCACAGCCGGCTGGCCAGAGCAGGGAGCGGGTTCATCTTCTTCCCGGTCGCCGTCGTGGCGTCCTCCGAGGAGCCTAACTCAACGTGACAGGGTCAGAACGAGAACGACGCCGGAGGCGGAGGCAGAGCGAGGCTGTGCATGGCTGGTGATGGGTGGCGCAGTGGAGGTAGCAGGGGCAAGAAAATGTTTGGATTGGTTGGAGGTTGGGAGGAGTTGTCGGGGTGGGTGGATGGCGCTGCCGCCGCTGCGCCAAGGAGAGCTCGGGGGGCGAAACATTTGGAAGGAGGCAGAGGTAACGGTGAGATAGAAAGCCATGAACGCTCTAAAAATAGGCAAAAGGGAGAAACAGCAGTAGTAGGCTAGCTCTGGCTAGTAGCATCTCAGTGTCTGCTTCGATCTTGGGGGCTTTTCAGTTGATAGCGCTGAGCAATGCTCAGGCCCTTTCCAATAGGCTACAACATGAGCATTTCCTACGTTGAAATCGCAGAGACCAACTGATGATGAACTGATGCTATCAGGATCCAGGAGCTACGGAACTGAAATCTGACAGTACCAAACTACTCCCTCATTCCTAAATGTTTGACGCCGTTGACTTTTTAAAACATGTTTGATCGTTCGTCTTATTTAAAAAATTTAAGTAATTATTATTTCTTTTTCTATCATTTGATTTATTGTTAAATATATTTTTAATGTATAGATGGCCAAAAGGCCCGAGGCCCGATGGCCCGGCCCACGGCAATTTGGCCCGGCCCAAGCACGGCCCGGCCCGATGGGGGTCGGGCCCGTGTCGGCCCGGCCGGCCGCCGGGCCGTGCCTGGCCCCTCCACCGGCACGGCACGATGGGCCGGCTGGCCAGGCCCGACAAAAAAATAATAGGGAGCAAAAATAGACATATTATTCTTCACAGTTCAAAGGATAGGGATGTAAAATAGACTTATTTTAGCTATATATATATATATATACATATATATATATACATATATGTATATATATATATATGTATATATATACATACATATATATACATATATGTATATATATATATATGTGTGTGTGTGTGTGTGTGCCAGCCCAATGAGGAGGGAGGGAAAATAGACTTATTTTTCAAAAGACACGATGGGCCACCCGTACCATCGGGCCGGCCCAGCACGGCCCGACTGCTAGTGGGCTGTTCCTGGGCCGGTGGTGCAGCCCATGGGCCGGCACGGCACGGCCCGGTGTGTTGGTCGGGCCGTGCCGACCCGACAGATTTTGGCCCGAGCATGGCCGTGCCGGGCCGGGCCGCCCGAATGGCCAACTATATTTTTATTTATACGTATAGTTTACATATTTCATAAAAGTTTTTGAATAAGATGAGTGGTTAAATATGTTTAAAAAAATCAACGGTGTCAAATATTTAGGAAAGTAGGCAGTATCTGTCTCAACGACAATCAAAAATAGCAACCACGACATTCAAGTACACTGAAATCAGTATTACCAGTACCAAATCTAATATCGAAACCAACACCCAAAACAAAGGAACATGGCAAGAAAATCACTAAGACAGAGCCCATATAGAGGTTGAAATCCAACTTCAGCCGCCTCATTCATTTCTGAAGAATTAATCTGTCAGCTGTTTGCATGCAGATTAAACAAAAATTTGTTTTATATAAAAGAGAGCCTCTCTGTCCCACTTCCATTTGAGGAACAGTATTACCCCAAAAGGCTTAACAGTATTACCCCACTTCCACTTCAAATTTTTTGCAAGGGGTCAAGCACATAAAGGCTTAACAAACTTACCTCAAAAGACTTTCAGCTCTCTCATTTTGAGGGTTCAGCGCCAACGCTGCCTTCAAACACATAACCTCCTTGCCCTTGTCCTGATAATTTCACAGTTCATTAGAAAACGTATAACATTAGCCCAAACTACTTTATAAGGAGAAAGCGCACCTGTTTTTGATAAACCAAGGCCATATTAACAATGGCGTCAGATGACAGGACAGGTTTCTGACCATGGAAACTGTGTGAAAGATAAAGCAGATTGAGATTCCTCAACCTGTCCCACTCTGTTGTACTCACATCATTTCTCAGCGCCTGCAAAAAGAGATACAAAAAAAATTATGCACAGCAGGAAATTAGGGTATGTCAAATTTAGAACTTACTTTACAGCAAATATCAGCTAGCAAGTAGTTTATGTTTTCCAAAGCATTAAACATGCGCTCACGCAGCGCAGTAACTCTTGCTGCTGTATGGACATCGTCCTGCAGAAAAATCAGTATATAATTATAACCAAAACAAACTAACTAATAGGTTAGGTTAGCCAAAAGAAAAAAGAAATCACATTTTACCTCTGCTTTAAACGTAACAGATTCTGTATATGCTATTATACCATTCAAGCTCCAGTCAACACCTTCGATTGGGGTGGAAGAACTCAATAGAAGTTGGACAACATTCATCTGTTTCCTTTTGGCTGCAGCAATGATGGGTGGGTCCTCAAACATGACCTAGGAAGAGAGGGAAAGGGGTGAGGACATGAATGTTATTGTGACTAACACTACAGAGCACACCATTTACTTTGAAAACAAAATGAGGGAAAGAGGGGGATGAAGAACAAGAGGGGAAGGGGTGAGACCTCATCAATTGCGTCTGCATTAGCACCAGAATCAAGTAGAATCTGAACCATAGATTCAGATGAAGTGAGGTCAGCTACTATAGCTTTGCCGATTGGCTTTGAAATCTGAACATTAGCTCCAGCCTAAAAGTAAGAATATGTAGATAGATAAGGCTAAAAGAAAACTACAACCAGCATCTGCACATGAAGATATTAGCATATCTCAAAGAGCCAAACAAAAAAAAAACCTGCAACAACGTTTTCATGCTTGTAACTGAACCATTGTATGCCGCACATGCTAAGGGTGTTATACCTCCATCAATAATATCATCCACCTATTAATAAAGACACATTATGTGAAAACACTAGATTCATATTATGTGAAAACACATCATAGCAAAAGACGTGTATTGGTCTTTCTCATAAGAGCTTCAAGAGCAATTTCATCATCCAGTGCTACTGCTGCGTGAATTGGTCCTCCATAAAGAGAATGGATATGAATGTCAGCCCCAAAGTCTATCAATTTTTGCATCGCAGCATATTTGCCTGACAATATATAGAGCAAGAAAGTATGTGTTGGGTTGTGATGGGATTACATTTTGCAATAGCTAAGAGGAATTCGGAAATATACTGACCAAGAAGAATAGATAGCTGAAGCGGTGTTAATCCAAGATTATCTTTCATGTCAATGCTAGGTTCAAGCTTTGCAAGGACATGGCCAAAATACCCTCCGCTGTTTCTCGGAACAGCAATATGAAGAATCGTCCTACCTAAAAGTACATTTGTTAACTGAAGTTGAAAAAAATATGTGAATTTAAACAAATGAACAACATAACTATTACAAACCTGTGCTATCCTTTTTGTCAACATCAATGCCCAAAAACTCCACTAAATGATGAGTAAGAGTAACATGTGCACCCTTGGCAGAGTGATGCAGCACATGCATCCCTTTGTAGTTAAAAGTGCGAAAAAGTGTCCTATATGTGTAAGTGCATAACGGCTTCTTTGCCAATTCTGCATACCTTGGCTGTTAAGAAACAGAAAAAAAATGTTGTAATGACAATGTAAATGGTAGGTTCTACATACCTTCGGATGCATCGATAGTTGCGGGGTCGGTACCATTCTCAGCCAGCTCAATAAACCTTAATGCTTCTATAAGACATTGCAGAATGACATGAATGTAAGTATAGATAGAGTAAAAACAGCAAAGGGCTAGATGAAGTACCATCGTCATGTTTAGTCAGTTTCTTCTTTCCAGTCAGTTCCCTTGGCGAGCTGTTTGCATGCAAAAAAAAATTTAAAAAAAAACAATCACAGCATGTTATGTAACCTAATAAGAGAACAATTACCTTTTTGATGACATTGCAAAAGCCAACCAGAGAATGTTATATAACCTAATAAGAGAACAATTACCTTTTTGATGACATTGCTAAAGCCAACTAGAGGTCTTCGGCTCTGGAAAAAGAAGGGAAACAGCAATCAGCCACCAACAATAAATCTCATTAAACATGAGAGTGCCACGACATATTTTTACAAGGATATTGCAATGAAACAACACAAAATGTAAAAAGGGCATGACTTATGAAAGTTCTCATGTCATCCAGTTGGATAGTAAATAATCAAACCAAACAAATATTGGTACACCCTTAAACACACATAATCGAGTTTGGATCTAAGATGAGACAATCTTCACAGCTAAAATCTCAGTAGTTGGCCGTTCTGCCAAGCCTGCCACCTCCGATGAACCCAAAAGTCCGAACACAGAAACCTGGGCGTATCAAAATCCCAGTTGAACACCCAAAATCCTAAAAAGAAAATCTAAGAGCAAATCGCATTGATTCGGATAATAAAGGAACGAGACCTTTGTTGAGAACCGGATCAAGAACCCCAAAATCCGACACAAAAACCTCACGGCATCAAAACCACTAGCAACATCACACGGATTACATCGCAAAGCAAGGCAGAAATGCCAAAATCCGAACCAAAAACCTAGCGGACCCCGATGAACCCTCAAATTTCCACAACGAACACCAAAATTCAATACCAAACCGGATCAACACCACCGACACATGATTCACCAATGTACTAAAAAATACGGAGACTAAAAACCTCACGGCATCAAAACCACTAGCACATCACACGGATTGCATCGCAAAGCAAGGCAGAAATGCCAAAATCCGAACCAAAAACCTAGCGGACCCTGATGAACCCTCAAATTTCCACAACGAACACCAAAATCAGATACCAAACCGGATCAACACCACTGACACATGATTCACCAATGTACTCAAAAATACGGAGACTAAAAACCTCACCGCATCAGAACCACTAGCACATCGCAAGGACTCGCGGATACCCGATGAACCGTCAAATTTCCACAAGGGGCACCAAAAGAAAGCGGATCAAAACTACTGAAACATCGCACGGGAAATGCCAAAATCCGAATAAGACCCCGCCGGATCAAAAGTCCCCCATGAAACCCTCAAAAATACACCATGAACCCAAAATCCGACCCTAAAAAACCTCCTAGATGATCAAAATCACTGGGCACATCACACGGATTAATCACAAAGTAAAGGATAGAGGCAGATGTTACCATGGGCCTGATTAGTTTGGAGATGAGAGCTGGCTTTCCGTGTTAGGGTTTAGGAATTAGGATGCGGCGGGTTGGGCAGGCGCAGGGATGAAATTTGTAGGGTCGGGACTTGCGCCAGGGGTGGGGCCTAATTTATGAACTTGCGTGTTGCGTGTGGGAACTTTCCTATGAAATGTTACATTTTAGGCCCTGTTTAATTCCCAAATTAAAAAATTTTGCACCATGTCACATCGAATATTTGGACACATGTATAGAGTACTAAATATAGAAAAAAACTAATTACACAAATTGCGTGTAAATTGCGATACGAATCTTTTAAGTCTAATTGCTCCATGATTTGACAATATAGTGCTAAACTAAACATTTGCTAATGACAGATTAATTAGGCTTAATAAATTCGTCTTGCAGTTTCTAGGCGAAATCTGTAATTTGTTTTGTTATTAGTCTACATTTAATACTTCAAATGTATGTCCGTATATCTGACGTGACACGTCAAAATTTTAATACTTCAAATGTATGGCCCTTGGTCTTAGGCCTGGTTTAGTTCCCAACTTTTTCTTCAAACCTCCAACTTTTCTATCACATTAAATTTTTCCTACACACGCAAACTTCCAACTTTTCCGTCACATCGTTCCAATTTCAATCAAACTTCTAATTTTTGCGTGAACTAAACACACCCTTTTGCTTATTACTCCTGATTCGAAAAAAAAACTAACTAAATTAAATGGGACTAGAAACATCAAATTCCCTCCGTCCCATAAAAAACCTAATTTAGAACCGGATGTGACATATCCTAGTACTACAAATCTGAACAAAGGCATATCCATATTCATAGTAATAGAATGTGTCACATCTGGTACTATGTTGGTTTTTATGGGAAGTACTCCTTCCGTCCCATAAAAAACGAATCTATGACTGGATGTGACATATTCTAGTATGATGAATATGGACATATATATTCAGATTTGTAGTACTAGGATATGTCATATTCGGTACTAGATTGAATTTTTAGGGACGAAGGGAGTAGGGGGTGTTTAGATCTAGGGGAGTAAAGTTTTGGTATGTCACATCGGATATACGGACACACATTTGAAGTATTAAACGTAGTCTAATAACAAAACAAATTATATAATCCGCCTGTAAACTGAGAGACGAATTTATTAAGCCTAATTAATCCGTCATTAGCAAATGTTTATTGTAACACCACATTGTTAGATCATGGAGCAATTAGGCTTAAAAGATTCGTCTCGCAAATTAGTCGTAATATGTGCAATTAGTTATTTTTTTAGCCTATATTTAATACTTTATGTAGGCATTCAAATGTTCGATGTGACAGGGTGAAAAATTTTGGTGAGAGATTTAAACTGGGCCTAGGTTGTTTTTATAGAGTGAGTGTTTTACAAATAGACACCTAAACACTTAGGCTGTATTCTTGGGTGAGGGTTGGGAACCCTCACCTCCCGCACGGATGGATTAGTGTATGATAAATTACACCCTCCGTTCCATAAAAAACCTAATCTTGGATTGGGTTTTTTATCGGACGGAGAGAATAAGTGTTTGCTAAAAAAAACTTAAAAAATAAGTTAGTATGATTTTTTAAAGCAATTTTTCTATATAAATTTTTTGCAATAATTATACCGTTTAGCAGTTTGGAAAGCGTGCGTGCGGAAAACGAAGGAGTAGAGGATGAGAACAGGCAGTGCCGAACACCGCCTTAGGCCATGTTCGACTTAGAAACTAAGGATCAGTTTAGCACATTTTTGCCTCCACCTCCTCTAGAGCTGAGTCTAGGCAAATAGTTTAACTACACCTAAAATGGATGGGTGGAGCGCTATTACAAAATGATCTAAAAATGTTGAGCTAGGTTTAGACAGTTCCACAGCTCCACTCTAAATTCAACTCTTGAAGCTAAATTTAGGAGTTGGAGCTCTACCAAACAGACCCTAATATTTCGCGCACATAAAAACAAAGCAACTTATTAGCACATAATTAATTAAGTATTAGTTAATGTTTTCTAAAAAATATTAATATGGATTTTTAAAACAACTTTATTATATATTTTTTTTTACAAAAAAGACACCATTGGGTAGTTTGGGAAACATCCACGTGAATAACGAGAGGGTAGAGGTTGAGAAAGTTGAGAGAATAACACAACCTAAGACATGTTTATTAGGCATGTAAATATTTTAGGATATCATCGACGGGTTATACCCACATACCAGATTCGGAGGGTACAGGGAAATGTTTGTACTAGGGGCTATGTACACGAGATTATATCAAGCAGACGAAGACAATGGTTTATACTAGTTCAGGTCCCTCAAAAGGTAATAGCTATACTCCAATTTATATGGATGATGATGGGAATACCAAAAGGATTACAATGCGTCTGCCAAGAATGGCCCGACGAGATCTAATCGGTGAACAAGGCTATGGTTTCATACGGATTACTTCTCACTGTGGCTGGTGGCTATGATCCGCTACTCCATGGAAGGGACTTGTATTTACACTGATAGATGTCTCCCTCTCCAAGTAGAACTCGAAGAAACTTATTTCGATATAGGGCTGAACAGACCTTATCTCTTGCGAATAAGACTCTTACACCTTCTATTTTGAAGAGATAATTTATTTCTATTATCGCTGTCGTCGGCGAAGCCGGGGACGGACGTCCCTCGAGCCCCTCCGTCGAGCGGTGCGCTTCTGTCGCCCGTTGTTGCCCTCTCCTTCACCTCCTGCCGTCTGCCACCGAGCAGCGCTCTTCTGCCGTCGAGCGGCACTCTTCTGCCGCCCTCCGCTGCCCTCTCATCCGCCTCCCGCAGCATCCCCGCCTGCTGTCACCGCCTAGCTACGTAAGACAAGGAAGATGAGGGAGGTGAGGATGAAAAGTAGGCCCCACATGTCAGTGGGCCCAAAATTTTTTTGAATGACAAATGGGTCCCATATATATATATATATATATATATATATATATATATATATAATTCTAATGTCATATAAGCGTCATGTGGGATGAAGACTAGGTCAACATCACCACGTAGACACCATATCAGCGAAACCGTCCTCTAAAACCACTGAGAGAGTCAAATTGCACCAATTTTAATAGTTGGGGATCAAGATATCAGTATTGCGGTTCAGGGATAGGAATATCACTAGTTAAGGAAGTCATATTGGACTTCCACCGAACGTTCAGATAAGTGGGTTTGCGCCGAACGGCGTATCAGACCCTGTCTCGCGCTAGGCGGCTCCCAGCCGGCAATCCTAACCCTCCCCTCCACCACCCCCACCCACCGACACCGTCGTCTTCTTCTTCTCCCATTAGTCGCTACTCGCCATGGCCGCATCCCGTTATTACCTTAATCTGGATTTTGACGTTTCCGATATGAAGCCTCTGCCCGACTACTGCTTTTCCGAGGCCTGGGAGGTGTGGGAAGCCCATGCTGATCAATCGGATTATGAAAGGGAACAGGCTGTTTTGAGGGTAAGGAAGGAAAGCTCTAAGGTTGATTTTTTTTTAAAAAAATAATTGATTGCGTATCTTACATTCTCCCGAATTACTATCATTCATTCGCATGGTTTTTTGGATCGTTTTGTGTTAGTACGCCCGACGCCGTCGCCTTCTTCGGTGGACTTGGTTCTATCAGGGTGCACTTCGTTAGGGCTTATTTGTATATCAGGCTGTCCAGATTAGTCCTGGTTTAGAAGCGAAAAAATGAACTAAAATTCCATCCAATTCCATGAGATTAGTGCCACCCGAACTAGACCGAAATTTCGAGGGGTCCGTCGGTAGACATCCCTGCGGAAAGGGGAGAGGTAGGGCGTGTCGGTGGGGAAGGAGAAATGGGAGGTAGAGCGTGTTGGTGGGGATGACCAAGGGCTGAACCCCAAAAATTCTAGTCCCACGGATGGGAGTTTGCATAAAGGTCGCAAAATCTCAGCCCGTTTATTTTTCAGATTTAAATCTTTGTGTTCGATCTGTGGTATATATACCCGCTGGAATGCTGGTTAGTTAACTAATGATTGCGTGGATGGAACACGTGGGATAATTTTGCATCTACAGTTCTATTTTATATTTTATTTTTAATGTAGAACTGTTACCGGATAGAGTAAGTGCTGATATGCATGTTTTAGGCCTAAGTCTTTGCCATCTTCTGTTTGCATTAAACATCAGTTCCTTGCATTCAAGAAACAGACGTGGCAACAGAAGTACAGTCTTTAAGAATGCTACATTGTCTTATGTTCTGAAATTATTGGAAATGAATTTGCTAGATGAGATTGCGCCATTTTTTCTGATAATTTGTGTTGTATCCTGTTGTATGATTTTTTTTTGTATTTCATTCTGTTACTCAATTTGCATAAATATTCAACTAATATTTCATAATATGCATGCAGTTCTATGAAGAAAAGGAGAAGGAGATAAAAGCTGCTTATTCTGAAGCCCTAAGTGACGAGGATGATGAGGAGAAAGATGGAGAAATATGTCAGGTGATGATAGCTATCGTGACAGTCTATTTGTAGTGCAGTTGAGATTCATTATTCCTCATGATTATTGACTAATGGTTGCATCTGTTCAGCTTCTGGGTTACGAAGAGGAACATGGACAAGTCTCTGCAGGGATGGAAGATATACCAGAAAACCATGTCAAAAAAGGCTGCACTTACGCGAGCCCAGAGTACCTGGCGGAGCTAACTCAGAAAATTCTATTGGAAATAAATGTAAATGAAGACCTTGGCAATGTAAGGCTTCAAGGTTCATTCATCTGCGTGCTTTTTTAAATTTATCTTTTAGGTGGTTGGGCAGTTTAGTGCCCAGCGCAGTTTATATTGATTGATAATTTTTCTGCCAATATGAACCGAGATGAAAGTTCTGCACCTATTTTCCTTTTGTTTATCTTGTACTCTGTTATGCTATTGGATTGAACAGCCAGTTGATTAATACACTCTTATTATTTTCTCTTTTTTATCGTAAGGGTAACACAGTTGTCTCTTCTGGAGTCATGGAAGGTGATGAGGACAAGAAAACTGTTAAAACAGGTTAGGTGCTGATGATTTTAATTTTGATTTGCCGCTCTGTTTTTCTTTTTGTTCAACAAAACTAATTATACAACAGCCATTTCATATTGCAGTTTAGGTTAGTTGTCAATCATAGTTCACATCTATCTCTAATGCAAATGTCTTTTTAGGTGCTATGTCATGAAATGAAGCATGCTCGTAATGAAGGAGGACAAGTATTTGAAGGTGAGCTGGAACACAAGAAGGCAAGAATGGCAGAAAGCTCACAGAACAAAGGAGAAGATGAAGAGACCCTTCTGCCAGTACGTACCGTTTGACTTGACTTGATTTAATTGAAGTGTTCTCTTGAAGTTAATTTGATTTCCTTACGAGTGTTCTGATGGGCCAAACTTTTGTACCTGAACAATCAAGATATGCTACTTCACATTTCGTATATAACCAAATTTTGATAGGGCTAGCTTGGACCCCTTCATAAGTTTACTTGAAATGCCTACTTCACATAAGTTGGAACGTGCCTATTTAAATTTGAACCAATCTTTAGGCTTTCAAATCAGATAGAAATGCTGATTCAAATAAATGAACTGGGACTTTTGGAGTGCATTTGTTCCCTTTAAAACTACATTTCTCCAATTAGTGCTGAGATATTGTATTTTTTCATGAAAATAACTCGATTCGATTAATTTTTGAATGTTCTTTGGTAGGGGTGACATGGCATTTTATGGTTGATCTACCAACTTTGGTATTTATTTGCAGTGAAATTTGGTTTCTGCACAGAAAGTATTACTACTTCAGTTATAGTGTTCGCTCGCATTTTAGTTTTAACACTTTTAGCTTGTATGGGCAGATGGGGTTTTGATTAGTCAAAAGCAGTTATGTGCTTTGTTGTATAAGATGATTTCTTTTCGACGCAATGTGGTGTATTTTGTCCTAGAAAAAGTTCATGTTGCTATCCGTTGAGAATGGGAGGTTTGTCCAAATGTTTGCATACTTTTGGATGTAGTTCTTGTGCATCTCAATTTTGCATTTGTTTATTTTGGACCTCTGTTGACACCCGCATGCCCTGAAAACTTGTTTGTTTTTGTATTTAGTTTATTATTCTTTTGTAATGTCCAAAACTTTTTTGATTGGTCGCAAAGCCTTTCTTTTCTTACCTTGCATTGTGATCGCTAAGCTGTGGTATAACATTGTGTTATTTCCTGACAGGTCGGTCTGACACCGGATGACATCTGAGGTGGCTAATCAATGTGATTCAATAGAAACTCAATCTGCTGCAGTGGTCCTTTGGTGTCCCAACATTGTTAAAAACTGTGAACAACGTTCATCGTTGTTCCTTGATGTCGACTTCTGTCTAGTGTCTTGAATTGGCAAGCCTGAATAATCACTGTTGGTATTTTTAATATGGGGCTGTATAGATATCAGTCAACTAAAGTTTTATTACCAAGTTTTGCTCACTTTTTATTTACGGCAGGCCTGTTAAGGGATAATATGGTCCGTTGGTGTACATGCCTTAGAGATTATTTAGGCTGTGTGATCGATCAGTGAGCTTTCCTTGGGTCTTTTTAAGTGGGTTCTGTTGGGGTGGAAAAGCTAATTCGTACATACGAGGTAGTGGCCCACATTTCTATTTGAAAGGGGAAAAAGTCTACTTTGACTCCCTTAAAAAGGTAGGTTCGTATTCTCAATAAAAAAAAACCGAGTTTGACGACTTCCTCAAATCTCAAATATTAAAACCTGCACAGATCAACTACTATGACAGGATTGAAGGTGTGGTGTTAAATGATGTAGCCTTTGATCCTGGTCAACACTGCTGTCTTAGTTGGGGTAATGGGAAATAAAGGGCGGGGGCTTCTTGGCGGGTTTCTTCCACGTCCAGTGTTCCCCATCTCGTTGCTTCGGCAGGAGGTGTGGCTGCGGCGGCTTCGTCGACGGCGAGGAGGGTGTAACCGTGTAAGAGCAGGGATAGTGAGCTCGCCGAGTGAGGGCTCGTCGGCATCTGCTTCGCACATCCTGTATCGGGTAGGCCCATTCGACTACGAGCTGGCAGTGGCGTGCAAGTCCAGGACCAAGGCTGCGAGGTAGATCTTGTGGAGCCTAGACAACCTTGGTCAGTGATATTTCAAATACCCCAACGTGAGGGTGAGGTTTTTTTCGTTTTGCTAGCTAGGCTGGTTCAGATTTGTGTTTTGGGCTGGAGTTCTAGGGTTTGTTGTTGCAGTCTGGTGGGTGCGTGCGATTTCTTTGCTTGGTTTGAAGGCCCGACGAGCAGTTTCATCAAAGAATTGTTACTAAAGATGGCAGGTTGAAGGCATCAGAGCTTGATGTAACTAGGCAGGAGTTGGCTACATCAGGCTGTGTTCTTTTGTCTGTGTTACCAACACCATTTCTCTCGTTTTTCGTGTGCACGTTTTTCAAACTGCTAAACAGTATGTTTTTTTTTAAAAAATATTTCTATACGAAAGTTGTTTTTAAAAAAGCTAATACTTAATTAATCACACGTTACTGGACCACTTCGTTTTCTGTGCGAAGACAACTCCACCTCTGACAGCTTAGGATTATTATAATCTATATTATTAATTAAGAGTAAGCTGAAACAGATAGCTTATTATGATATATTATTATAATCTCCGACCCTATTTGATTCAGCTTAGGATTATTATAATCTGGATTATTAATAGTAAGCTGAAATGGATAGCTTAGGGCCTGTTCACTTTGATGCTAAAATAAACCTTACCAAATTTTGGCAATACCAAAATTTTGGCAATGTTGGCACTATTACCAAATTCTGACATAATTTCTTATGTATTTACTAAAATTTGGCAATAAACTAAATGTAGGCACTCTTTTGGCAATTTTGCTAAAAAATGGTATGGTTGAAAGCTAGATTACTATAATATGGTAATTCACTCTAAATGTGCTTTTTTAATTATTGGGTGGCTAACAGCTAACAAACAGTTAATAATCTAGAGAAACAAACAACTAACAACTTGTTTTATGTCGGTTTATTATAATCCAGTTTATAGTAATCTGGCTCAATAATCTAGATTACAATAATCTTAAACTGAAACAAACATGGCCTAAAGATAGCTGTGTTAAAGGATAGGAATAAGTTCACATGCCGTCCCTCAACATTATACCGAGTTTGTTTGACATCCCTTATCCTCAATATCAGAAATCTTCACCCCTAAACTGTACAAAACCGTGCATTTTAGGTCCCATAGTAGTATAGAAACCTGGTTTTGCTGACTTAGCATCCTAGTCGAAAAAAAAGTATGTGGGGCCCACATGTAAGTGAGAAAATGATGTGGGCTTCACATCTCTTCTTTATTTCCTTTTTCTCTTCTCTTCTCTCCTTGTCTTCTCAGTCGGCAGCAGATGGGGGAGAGGCGGCCGGTGGCAGGCGAGCGCACATGAAGAAACTAGGCGGTGGTTGTGCGCATCGTCTGCATCGTGCCTGCTCCGTCCGCCGCCGCCCCGCGCTCACACACTCCTGCCGGCCACCTCCCCCTCCCTCCCAAGCTTGTGAAGAAGAGAGAAGAAAGAAGATGATGACGTCGTCATCCCCGGGTGGTTTCCCACGGCCGCACCCGACGGCGGGGGCAGTGGCGGCGGCGGCAGAACAACCAGCTTGGAGTTGAGAAAGTCGTAGCGTGTAGGCCGGGCAGGTGGCTGCGCCAATGGTGACGACATTGGCGGGGACAGAGGCATCACGAGGATCGTCGGGCCGGTCATCCCTCCGAGCAAGGGGAGGTGGAGTAGCAACGAGGAGGAGGTGGACACCCGAAGGGAGGAAAGCAGTGGGGAGGTGGAGTAGCAACGAGGAGGGCTAGGACGCAGCCAGTTGATGCCGGCAGAGGAGCCACTCGGCGCCGAAGCACCAGCAGAGGAAGACAAGGGATTCGCTGCTGCCTCTGACCCCTTTGCCGCCGGGAACTGAAGAAGAGAATAAAAGAAAAGAGAAAATTAAAGAAAAAAAGAGATGTAGACCTCACATTTTTCTCTTTTCACTTACATGTAGACCTCACATACTTTTTTATATTTTTTTCTGACTAGGATGCACGTCAGTAAAACCGAACATCTATATACTACTATGAGACCTAAATTGTATGGTTTTGTATAGTTGAGGGGTGAAGATTTCTGATATTGAGGGTAAGAGATGTCATGTAAAGTTGAGGGGCTGTGTTCGGGAGGAGGGGTTGCGGCACGCAAAACGAAGCCTCTATTATTGCATGATTAATTGAGTATTTACTATTTTTTTAAAAATAGATTAATATGATTTTTTAAAGCAACTTTTGTATAGAAATTTTTTACAAAAAAACACACCGTTTTAGTAGTTTGAAAAGTGTGCGCGTGGAAAACGAGGGGAGGGGTTGAGAACTAGTACTACCGAACGCAGCCTAATTTGTGAGATGTACTCTCTTCAGTCTTCCCTTCCAAAATCACACAGAAAACCCTCACACAGAAAACTGCCGATGGCGGACGCCGTCGCCGCCTACGATGCGCTGCCCGCGCCTCCCTCTCCACCCTCACCCGCGTTGCCACCGCCGTTCCAGCCCCCGCCCCCCGATACCCCGATATCCGACGCCACCCCATCCGCCGCCGAAACCCCCAATCTCCCCGACACCCCCGCCTCCGCCTCCCCCTTCTCCGACGCCGCGCTCGCCGCCGACGCCTCCGATGCCGATGCCTCAGCCGTCGCCGCGCCACCCGACGACGACGGGACCAACCCGTTGGGCGGCGCCATGAAGCACATGGCCCTCGCGCCCCCGCCGCCGCCGAACAAGAAGTCCAAGAAGAAGAACAGCAACAGCGTCTGGACCAGGCCCAACTCCCGCAAGGGCAAGAAGAAGGCCAAGCAGCCGGCCAACGCCCTCGCCGGCGGCAGCGCCGGCGCCAACGGCCGCCTCCCCAAGCCCTCCAGCGGCGACGACGAGCTCGTCCTCACCCCGGCGCCCCGATTCGCGGCCGAGCGCAACGACGACGCGCCCGATCTGCCCGTGCTCCTCTCCCGCGTCTTCAAGTCCGACAAGGTCGAGGTCTCCGACGACCGCCTCACCGCCGGCAGCACAAAGGGATACCGGATGGTGCGCGCCACCCGCGGCGTCGCTGCCGGCGCTTGGTACTTCGAGGTCAAGGTCCTTCACCTCGGCAGCACCGGCCACACCCGCCTTGGATGGGCTACCAACAATGCTGACATCCACGCTCCCGTAGGCTACGATGTGTTTGGATTTGGATACCGCGACATGGATGGTACCAAGGTGCACAAAGCATGGAGGGCCAATTATGCCGATCAAGGCTATGGCGAGGGCGATGTACTCGGCTTCTACATTCATCTACCTGATGGAGAGCTGTATGAGCCCAAGCAGCCTTTCCTGGTTCACTACAAGGGGCTTCCTTTCCGCGCAGAAGCTCCCAAGGCAGCTGAGCAGAAGACGCCGGATCCAGTTCCTGGTGGGTATCATTGTGTTACTTCATGTGTCTGAATAAACTGGTGGTAGATTGCCAGCCAGGAAAACAACACACGCTACTTTTCACAAAACAACTTGGTATGAACTAGCAATTTCACAAATAATAAGATTCTCTATGTAATAACAAGGATGCGTGTTTCATGATGTTATATGGAATACTTGGAGTAATGTAGAATTTGTACCAATTACGGAATTACCGGTAGTAGATTTACATAGATAAAGTGATTTAGGATCCAGGACAACAGATTCGAGTGCTATTTACATGTATATGGTTATATAGGAAATATTAGAACTTCCAATAGCTGTAATGTGACAGTGGTGCACTTGTCCTAACAAAACTAAAAAGTACGTTTAATTAAGTTTTTGCATCCTATGTTTGAGCAAGTTTCTGATCTCTGTTTGGTTGGACACATTGGTACCTACTCCTACATGTGTTTCAAGTCACTGCACCTCCATTGCACAAACTAGAAAGTAGTTTCTACTCACTGCTCTTGAAATCATTTCCAAAGCATAAAGTGTCTTGTACCAAGAAATATAGCTATTGCACAAATTGTCATCATTATTATTGGAGGTTCTTAGCGCTGAAGCATAGTGAATGCAGCATACAGTTCATAAGTCACAATGTAAGAAAGAGAGCAAGAAATGCAGCAAATGCTTCTCTAGCAATGCTCTCTTGAGAGGCACAACATGAAAAATGTAACAATTTGCTTCTACAGTTGTGCGTAACTTATTGATTTGCCACTCAATCAAAGACAAGAAACACCTACCAAATGTTACTAAATTTACCCATATTGTTCTGTTCAAGAGTATCTATGTCATCATCTGACCTTAAATTATATTCTTGACTGTTTGACAGTGCATAGTCTTTTTTGTATTCCATACTAGTAAAAACAAATACCTGCAACCTCACTTTTTTGAGAAGATAATATGTTCTTGACTATTATATCCTAAAGTATAATTACTTATTTGGTTCTGGAATTTATCTACATCAAAACAAGTACTGCATGATATGCTGTACCAATCCTAACTCGAAGGTGCAATCTTCCTACTATATCATAGGAGGTTACTTTTGGGAGTGTTTACTTATCCAGCCATCATTGCAATCTTATCGTGCAGAAGATTCCATTATGTTTATGTGCACATGAATAAAACGGGCAGTTCTTTCTTATCTGTTTTCTTATGATGAAGTCAGAAATCGATGACTGTAAAGTTTTTGTTGCCTCAAAGTCAGTAATTGTAAATAAGTGCACATTAGTACCTTCCATTGAATCACTATATTTTGCTTACATGGATTAAAAAAGGGATTTCTTGTTTGTTCTTCCCATAGAAAAAAAATCAGTATCCTATATGACATTTACACAATTGCACTTAAATGACATTTCCTACTTTCTAGCATCCATTGTTAGATGCTAGAAAGTATCCATCGTAAGTAGGAAAACAAGGGATGCTAGAAAGTAGCAATTTGTGCAGCCTCTCCTCTGGCCTTCTTAGATATTCCATTTTAATACTTTATGGTTCTTGCAAATGCAGGTAGTGAGATATGCTACTTCAAGAATGGGGTATGCCAGGGCACTGCTTTTGTGGACATTCCTGGAGGGCGGTACTACCCAGCTGCGTCAATGTATACACTGCCTGACCAGCCAAACTGCGAAGTCAGATTCAACTTTGGTCCCAATTTTGAGTTCTTTCCAGAAGATTTTGGAGGTCGATCAGTTCCTCAACCAATGAATAATGTGCCTTATCGACCATATCAGCTGGCGAATGAGGTGCCTGCAGAAAACGGTACTGCTGAAAAAACCATTAAACTGCAGTGAAAATTCTGCTTTAGTTAGAGCTTATGTAATCCGGTTAAACAGCACGCGGGCTGATGGCTATAGCTGGTTTAGTAATGTTTGTCTGGTTAGATGGATGCTGTAGTTATTGAATATTTTTCACTTGATGGTTTGGCCATTTGACCTTCGTGTAGCAACGCATGCCTTCAATCTTTCCCATCCATGATGGGGCGAAGTTAATCCGAGATGTTGGGGGGCGGTAAGGGCGGTTGCACGTAGTCTAGCAGTGGGATGAGGATTAAGGGCGACAGTTTAATACTCATAATATGTAATATTTGGTCAATAATGTTTGGCCGAATCTTATCCTAAGGAGGAGTAATACAAATAGATGAGAGGTACATCTAATTTTATCCATGTTATTAATTCATAAGAAGGTATTATACATTTTTCTGTGGATACATGTAAGTAGCTTCGTTAACAGAAAAATGTATCAATGAAGCTGATATTATACAGAAAATTTTCTGTTGCATACAAGGATAACAGCATTTATGCCAGATGATACTCGACCTGGGGTAGGCAGGTAGTGTGAATTACCTTTGAAGAAAAAAAATTGAAACATCAATATCATAATATATTATAACATTTTTTATACCAGTGCAGTCTCCATGTAAAGAAACACAATGTTTGCAAAGCACCGGACCTTTAATTTCCAATGTTTCATATCTTAATCTTAAATAAACAAATACAAAAACCAGCTTCATCATTCTGCGAGATAACAGTGTTGAAGAGCTGGAAGACAAGTGATTTTCTAACATAAATATGGAATTTGAAAATCCTATATAAGACAGTTGACATTTTGCATAGTTTTAAATGCATGTACATACCAACGTGAGAGAAATAACTTCAACTTGAGTGCCATTTGATTTTCAGATGGCTACAAGCCAGATCGGTTTTCAATCTGCTCAATGCCATTTCTCGATGTTGCAGCAATGAGGTCATGCTAGGTTCACTCCTTTTGCGTGCCATTTTCCGGGAGATGTTCTTCCATTTTGATTCGAATTCACAGGCTGCAGACAAATAATTCAGTTAATAGGAATTCTTACGTTTTGGTCAAACTTGAAAAGGGAAACATTCCTTTCATTTTTATGCAAAAGATGCAGATGGCACCTGAGTATTTAAAGCACATAGACAATGTTAATGTTTCTCTCTGCAGAAAAAGAGGCAAATAACTAAATATTTTCTTTATGCCAAAGGATCAATGAACATGATGAAACTTTCATTATACCAAACAAAACAAGAAAAGAATGACCAGTACAGACAGTCATGTACTCATGTTGCTACATTATTTCGGTATGGCTAAATAAACATAGCTTTCTAGGGTAATGTCATAAAATACCAACCTAAGATACAAAATAATTTCAGAAGAAAGTGCAATGACACCCTAAATCAAGTGAAAACTGCAAAGAAAAGCTGCACTTACAAGCTGGAGCACTCTATAGCTATATGCAATTCTAGTAACATCTTAATCAAGTCTGAGGCTGTTGGAGAATGATGGTTACGATCAATAACCTTCACTTCTGTTGACAAAGCCTTCAATAAGGCATGCGAGATTCCATGGCCTTCCAGCTGATGAAGCTTTGGCGCCACCTTTTAATTCACCATTATGTTGTCTCAGGCTGAAATAATAAAAATACTGTCATCAACACACAATTACAATTTAAATGTGGTATGACTAAAGATGTTCAAATTTTCACTTCATACTTTCTAATCATGTTAATTGCTACATATTCAAGCATGTAAATCGTACAAGCATGAGCAAGATAACTACTACAATATTTCAAGGCAACTGCAATGTATATATGGAGAAAAGGACAGGCTCTGATATACAGCACGAGAATATCACAGTGACACAAATAGACACAACTTAACAAACATGATGAAGACAGGTAGAGACAAGAGCAGATAACAGCTTATTTAGCAGAAAATATTCTGCATGTTTAACCTACATTGCTAGAAGTAGACCAAACTCAGGTTTGATTCATGTGCCAATATCTTCACCAAAAGGAGTAGGACTAAACAATGACCTGAATTTCGTTCTCTCCCAAGTCCCATAACTTTTCACAACAAATCGGCGGCAGGAACTGAGGTCGATTCCAACCTCCTCAATCCTTATTATTTCAAACGCTCTGCGCTGCGCCTACTTGCTACTCATGCTCTACCACAAGTCTACAACCTTCTGAGACATCTCGCTCTAGAAATCAGACAGGAGTAGGAGACAGGGAAGCAAGGTAAGCTGGGAATCACCGGCGAGGGAAGTCGGTGGTGACGCCGACGTAGGTGCGGGGGATCCGGGAGGAGGCGATGAGGTAGACGCACCACCCCGACGCCGCCTTCCCCTTCGCAGCCTCCGCCGGCGAACTACCGGGCGCGCACGACGCCGACGCGGCGGCGGCGGCGGCGGCGGGCTCGCCGGATTTGGGAGGAAGAGCGCGAGGGATCTTCGCCGATCGGAAGGTAGCGGAGAGCTTCATCTCCCACCTCGCCGGCGAGGCGACGACGCCGTGAGAAAATTTTCGAATTGGGGATATTTTTAGCACGTGCTTTTTTAGAGGAGTATCAGGCCGTGGCCCGTGGGGCGTGTTGGACATGGGCCGAATGGACAAATGGGCCGTACCGGAATGTGAGCCTAATTCGACACGGCCAGTTTAAGCCTGGGAAACGTGCGTCGAAAATGAATTCCGGCATGCTTCGAACGTGTGAAAATATGCGATAAATCAGAAATCTACGTGATGGAATTCGGATGATTATATTGCAGAGGTTGCACGTGCCAAATAACCGTGCATATACTAGCTGGGAAATGGCATTTTTCTGATACGCGTAGGGGAAAAGGCTCGCTTGTGCCAAATTTGAAGCTGGGTTTGGGTTGTCATGAAAGGCAAATGGAGAAAAGAATTAGGCACTAGGGTGAGTGTAAATCAGAGGGTGGTTAGGCAGTGCAACCCTGGAAAGTTTTTCCAAATGTGGAATGCAAGCTCGCGGCATGAAAGATAACTGGGCGCTAATTGCCTCTGCATTACTGTTCCTCATCCAAGTCTGACACTATGATGTTCAGTTAACAGGTTGATGTCGTGTAAAAAAAATAGGTTGATGTCAAGATCCTCAGACATCTTAATGTGGAATACAAATCTCTTTTATTTCTAATGGGAAAATAGATAACCGGCCCAATTAGTGTCAAATGCATAATCTGAGGACACCTGGTGTCCAATAATGCAACACTCACATGGTTCTTGCTTGAATTATCTTGAAGTAGATGCTCAATCTAAAATAGTCGGTTATCTTGTACTCAAAATGATCTAGTGCAAACTGGCGGATTGTATCTTTAAGTCCAAAAGGCTTTCTGAATAAAGGTGCTTCTGAATTTCATTTAACGACTGTCCTATCCTGAAATTGTCAAACTGACAACCAGTTCAGCCGAACTAGCGCGTATTTAAATTGCACTGATCTTTCATCTTAATATTAAAATTTCCTGCAATTTTATTTGGCAGAAAAAACTAGTTCATCAGTTAGCTTGCGGCATTGCCACGTGCAGCATGCAAAGCACAAGACCACCAAACTAACATTCCTACCCCAGCATGGCTGCATTTCACTGTAATCTTCTTCAGATATAAACATGTCAATTTGCTTCCGAAGAGGCTGGAGCCTTGCATCAGTCCCAAGCAGAGTGGATCATTTTGGAGGTTTGGCCGATCAACTTTCGAGTTTTTGGTTGCATATAGTCACAACCAAACTCAAGATGCATGATGAATTTCTTCCAAGAAAAAAACTTTTGGATTAATTGCCCGAAATGTGGGAGCAGAGAACGCGCAGCTATGAAAGACACGGTGCCTGACAACGCATTTCCCGCCGTTTTCAAATCAACAGAAGCAACTCTGAGCTTTCCCTCCATTTCTCATGCTCCCTGCGTATATAACAAGCTCCATCTCGGATCGAGCGCATGCAGCGGTGACACATGGCGGCTTCTATCTCCGGAGCTCGCACTTGCTACCCTAGCGCGGCGGTGGCGCGACGTGGCGGCGGCGGCGGCCGGTGCTGCTCCGTCGTCAGGAGCTCGCTGGCGACCTCGTCGCCGGCGACGTGCAAGCCGTCAGGGATGATGCGGATTGGCAGGCAGTGGACGGAGCTCCAGGGTGCTCGTGATTGGGACGGCCTGCTTAACCCGCTCGACGGCGCGCTCCGGGGCGAGCTCGTCCGCTACGGCGAGTTCGTCCGCGCCGCGTACGCCAGCTTCGACTTCGACGGCGGCGCGCCGTCGTCGTATGGGTCGTGCCGGTTTCCGACCAGCTCCCTGCTGCGCCGCTCCGGGCTCCCTGAGACTGGCTACCGGGTCACCGGGATCCTCCACGCCGCGTCGACGTCGGCGCCGGGCTGGCTGTCGTGCAGGTCCAGCTACATTGGGTACGTCGCGGTGTGCGACGACGAGGACGAGATCGAGCGGCTGGGTCGCCGCGACGTCGTCATTGCGTTCCGCGGCACGGCGACGTGCGGCGAGTGGGTGGACAACTTCAAGTCCACTCTCACCCACCTGCCGCCGCGATCCGGCGACGGCGAGGCGGCGCCGCCGATGGTGGAGAGTGGATTCTGGAGGCTCTTCACCACCCCGGGCGAAGCGCACGGCAGCCTGCAGCAACAAGTGCGCGGCGAGGTGCAGCGGATCGTCAGCGAGTACGGCGGCGAGGGCATGCCGCCGTTGAGCATCACGGTCACCGGACACAGCCTCGGCGCCGCGCTCGCGGTGCTCACCGCCTACGACATCACGACAAACTCCCCCATGCAACGCCACGGCGGCGGCGACGACGACGACGGCGAGGCGCCGATGGTGACCGCCGTGTCGTTCGGCGGGCCGCGCGTGGGCAACGCGGCGTTCCGGCGAAGGCTGGAGGAGAGCGGCGGCAAGGTGCTCCGCGTGGTGAACTCGAACGACGTCGTGACCAAGGTGCCGGGGTTCCCCGTCGACGGCGACGACTGCGGCGGCGGCGCTCGGGAGGGCGACGCGCCGGCGAGGAGGAAACCGAGGTTGCCGAGGTGGCTGGTGTCCAAGATGGGGTGGGAGTACAGCGACGTCGGCCGCGAGCTGCGCCTTTGCAGCCAGGGCGACACGGCGCGCAACGTGGTTGCATCGCATGACCTTGATTTGTATCTCAAGCTCGTGGCAGCCTGCACATATTAGTTAGGACCTGTGTCTACGCTAACACAGTAATTAACACAGTAATTAGCACAGCTTAGTTAGGACCTGTAGCCAATGCATTAACACGTTAGGAGTAATTAACGCACGCACCTCAGTTTGCTGTCAAACGGTGATTCTTTTTTTTTTTTACTGACAGAGAACAGGAATAGATCAACTACAGAGTGACAGTATCAGTCATTCACAGTTTCTGTAAAATGGTGATTCTTTTGTAATGACAAAACGTAACGGAAGTTAAAATGTCTTTTGACCTGTTCACATTACTGTTCTTCCATAACAGTTCATATACTGTTCTTCCAAAACGTAACGGAGTACGTCATTTGCTTAGCAGATGACTTAACGCGTACATTGTCATGGAAAATTGGACTTTCGATGTTTTTTTCTTTTCGTAGTAAAACAAAGCAAATTACGGGCTGTTCTGTTATAAAAATGGATGAGCTACATATTATCACTGTTTCAGCTCGAAAGCATGGCCATCCCGTTCTTTTTCCCTTCTGCACCGGCCAAAACGCAGAACATTACAACTGTCAGGTGTTCATGGCACTGTAATTCCTAGTACAAATACAGTTTTACCTCTCGCAGGATAAACTATAAGTGTCTAATAGCATCAGGCACGTTGCTTCTTCCCACTTGGCATATCATCATCGTAATGCCCGCCATCATGCCCTCCATCTTTGTCACCTTTCTTTCTCGCAAGTATCTTGTTGATTTTGTGGAGGTCATTCGTGAGCTTCTGGTCCTTGTTCTGCTTCCTCGTCTTCCTGCCATCCTGCATCTTCACCCCAAACTGGAATGCAGCCTTCGGCATGGCTTCCTTCTGGTCGTTGTATGTGGCCCACTCCTCTTCTGTCTCAAAGTCCCACCTGTGAAGACGGCCCTTAGCCTGCAAAGGAATCATACATTATAATGAAGCTGGAAATAGGTAGTATTAAGTTTTTTAAAATGGATAGAAAACATGAGCTCAAGAAATCCACAAAAGCAAGTTTATCTTTTTTTTTCTTTGAAACAGAGGAGAAACAGCTCCTACCCTTACCAAATTTACTCTTAAGGAAAAGCATCAGTTCAGCGACAGGAAAAGACGAAAAAAAACTAAAAACATCCACTGACGGGTTACACAACAAACTGTGCCATCCCACACATTCTATGTAACCCCTAAAACAGGCTAGGTGAAACAGGTCCATCAAGTCCACACAAGAGGCTAAAAAGCAACTTTATCTGCTATAACGAAGGGAAACGAAAAAAAAAAAAAGCATACAGAATACTACAGTACTCACTTACCCGGCCACCCATGTCCATCTTCGATAAATCATCTTCTTCATCGCTGCCTGCAATCTCATGATTATACTCCTGATAACCAGGATAGCACTCGGAGTAACTATCCGAGATAAAATTAGGATCTTTCTCCCGTGCATCTTTCTCCCTCAGCTGTTTAAGCCTTTCATCATCGCGTTTGAAAACAGAACCAAGACCTCTGTCTTTATCTGCTTGAGTCATCAACCTTGGATCCTGGGTTATATTTGGATCAGCTAGTACATCACAGTCCTGAGCGCTTTGTTGCATGTACTGTTCTGGATAAGCCATCTGTTGTTCGCCATACTGATAGCCTGACCACTCCCCTTGATATCCAGCAGCTACCATTTGAGCTTGAATAGCATCGTACGCATTCTGACATCAGAAGAGAACTTTTAGGAAATACAGGTCAAGAATAGAACAAGCTAATAAATGGCTATTTCAGTAGAAGGTTGTAAACAAACACTTCGTTTGTCTCCAACATTCGACACGCATAACTATAATTGCTCATAACACAGTGGAACCAAAGTTAAACATTAGCTGGATTACCGGTTGTGGCCAAGCTTGAGCAGGGTCAGATGGTGGGATGGGCCCATAGATAGGTTTCTCTTCAGTGAAATAGGACTGCTTCTGATGGTTATGTGGGGACTCATCCATATCTTCAGAGACAGGGCTCTGGCTCATTTCCTTGTTAGGAACAGAATAGTAAACCCCATCTCCAACAAAAATGTCATCTTCATCTGCTCTAGCAACTGGAGCAGACGGTTTCTCATTTTTGCTTAAATTATTATTTCGAGGGGGTGGCGGCGGTGGCATATCCTTTTCAAATTGATGTTTCAGAGCAGACCCATTAGTTTGGCCAGGTCTAGCTACCTCATCGTAGTCACCACTTGCTAAACTGTTCTTCCCTGCGTAACAAGAATCAAGATATCTAACTTCATCGAGCAAAGCAAGTGAAGATATGGATGAGAAAGTACATACATTGCAAATACATTAAGTGAACTAATTAATTCGTTCATAATGTAAAACAAACGTGTAACATATGGTCATAACTTAAAATACCCAAACTTAAATTATTGACGTGAGACTATAAAACAATTGAAACAAGACTCAACCATTGTGGAAAAAAGTACCAATCATACTTTTCTTTTCTTTTTTTCACAATGCAAGTATCAGCTTCCAAACAAATCATTTCAGCGTATTTCACATATTATCTTAACCAAGAACATTTTCCTAATGTCACTTAGTTTTTCAGTCAACTTCCACTGCACAAAATCCATTTTAATTTTCAAGTAACATACCTTTTGTGTCCCTCTCCTTTTTCTTTTTCTTCAAGACTTTCCCAGATGATCCAAGTCGAAGGTATGACATGATTTTAGCAATCCTATCAAGTACAGAACCATCCACACTGACAGTTACCATCTCCTGCATAAGCAAGAAGAATACTGAGGAAAATAATAAATTTCAGGAAACTTCAATGTGGCATATGATGTATTGCCATAATACCTCTGGAACAGAGCAATCAGCTTTGCTCCTGTGAAGTGTTGTCGGAATATCATTGGTAAGTCCATCCTCCTGGTTTCATTAATGAAATTAATCACTCTCCAGCTAAAACCCGTAGTTCAAATCAAAGCAGGGAATGATGAAAAAAATTATTTGCAAATAGCATAAATCAATAGTACTGGACATGCCACAATAATAGGCAATGCGAACACCTTTACTCTTATTATCAGAAAATCATTTGGAAGGTTAAATCCATTAAATGAAAACATTATGCATACAAAATATGATCTAGTGATGATTTCTGACTTGTAAGATGGATCATGGTCATAGTGAACATACTGTATATTAGTAATCATTGAAGCCATGATGCATCGCAATCACAATTTAAATGTGCATGACATAAAAATCATTGCACCAGACACATGTAACCGCAATACTATACTATAGTCTATAAGTATGATATTTGAAGAGTTCTTTCATCCTTCCTTTATTTCTTCTCTTGTTTGCATATTGTGGAGTGAAGTGAGAGTTTGAGCATGTTGATTGTACTGCATTCCAGGTGATGAGCAGAGAAACAAACAATAATACATCATGAAACATAGTCATGCATCATGTATACTATAAAAGCTGACAAAACATAAGCATGTTATCATTTACATGCTAGCACAGAATTGAAAAATTCGAAATTGAAATAGCAATAACGTTTATTTGCAACATAGCAGCATCATGTTTCGTACAGATGAATCCTGATGAGAGATGAAAATAAAATAATATATTGTAGTATCATATTATGAAGGAAAATGGCCACCACCAATTACAAAAAAAATGTAATTAACATAAGGGGGAACTTTGAAGGAGGTACCATGTTGTAAATAAATGCCATCCGACCAGGAAGAAACATTTCATTCGACTTTATGATGCTTTGTGGCTTTATGATCCATTGATAGACAGACTGCAATGAACCAAGAACTGCTTTTAGTGTCCATGTTACATTACATTACATGGTCAATAATATAAGCAGCCAACATCAATTCTATTGTAAATTAAAAGGAAACCTACCTTTGCAGCTGCAGTGCGGAATGAGACTGCTTGATCTTCTTTTGTAGACCTGTACAACACAAATTCACAGGCTAAATATATGTATCCTAGTTAAATACAAACTCACGAAGTGCGTCCAGACAAGGACGAAGGACATGAGACCATATTTTCATAGTGCTACATCCCAAATCAAGAGAAATGCCTATAAGCAATTGTTGTATTATTCCAATGAGAATGCTGTACAGAACATCATGTTTCACTGAGAATGATCCAGCAGCCACTATAAAGCATAGTAAAATTATGAATAATTGAAATGCGCAGAACAATTCTGCTTGACAGTATTCATCCACAACAAAACAGGAAAACACCTACTAAAATTCCAACAAGAGAAAAATGGATCTCTCTCTTAACTTCACCTCCCATTACAAGAAATAGGACTAGGCCTAAAAAAGGTTGACAATTTGTTGTATCACAAAATAATTAATGGAATCAACTCTGCGCTTTCATAAAAATTATGCAAGTGATAGCCACTGTTTTCAATATATTACAGCATTTGAAATGAAACATGGATCTGATAGCTTGTCTACAATACTTCTCATTATTACAAAACTATCAAGAGAAAGTATAATTAAATGGCGTGAAACTAAAGCTGCAGTATGGTGGGAAGTACCTTGACTGTGTATCCTTTCCATCTTCTGCTTCAGGCTTCTTTTCTATTTCACTTCGTACTTTGTGAAGTAGAGCATAGTCCAAGCCTTTGACCAAATGTGTATGTTCCAGATCACCTTTAAGATACAAAGTGAAAATTAAATGTCAATCAACATGGTGGTTTAGAAGAAAGACAAAAAAGTGCCAGCAATCTAAGTCTCCAAATCCACAACATATATCATATTCTTAGAAAATATGTCCAACTAAAGTATCCATCTTTAGTTTTGAGCTATAGAACCAAATTCTTTGACCGCATATAACTGACTGACTAGGTCAAAATACTAAGTATATGCTAGTTCTTGATATTTTAAAATAAAAAGGAACCTAAAAAGCAAGCAGGTATTCGCTCGTCATATTTCAAATAAAAGATCTGAAACTGCCACAATTTTGTGGACATAAAACAGTTCCAAAGAAAGATTCAATTTCTCATTTCCACAGATATCAGAAGCAAACTATATCATAATTTCAACCGCTCGTGCAGATCTAATGAGCATTTGTCTATATACAAATGAAGTGTTTAAAACCCAATATAAGTTGTTCACAAAAGGATGAAAAGCATTCTCTTAAAAGAAAAGGGTATAACACTGTTGCAGTACCAACCTCCGAGATATTTGCTTTTCTCAATAGATATCTTGTGTGCATCTGCTAGCCTGTAATACAAACAATTCCAGATGCTGAGTTCCAGAATAGCATACAATAAACCAAGCATATAAAATGTCACACAAATGAAACCTGTGGTCTGTTACCTTAAATCTGCTCCAGGAGGTGCCACAGCATGAAATGAACCAAGCTCTGTAGGTTCATAATCAGGGTTTTGATCTTCACGACGCTCCTTAGCACGATCTCGATACCTTGGTGTCTCTGGTTCTTCTTTTTTCTCCTCTCTGCATGGGAAAACAAGGGAGAATTAGGTTAGCCCGATTGACTTGATCCATAAGACCCTAAAGAGAGAGGAATGCTGGAAGTAGTTGTAACTGCATCTGATTTATCAGTGACGGGTTCCCATCCTAGCGGAGCAGTGCGAGAGATGACAGGGCCACACTAGTAAAAAAAATGGGGATTTTTATTAAGTGCACAAAAATTGGTACTTTGTGGCCAGGTTTGGTATCTGGTTTAGCCAGGGCCCAGGGGTGTGAAAAAATCATTCTAGGTCCAAAAAGAAGATTCTTATTAATCATTATCAGTTTATCACTTCCTACTTTAACATGATTACAGATTCTGCAAACTTGACTTGAAATGCTGCAAAAAGGGAATTAATTATCCTCCTCTGACTACAATGGATCTGAATACCAACAGTCACTTTCCCCTAAGCGTAGGGAGAGCATGAATCGTATATTTCCAAAACTTTCTTGGTTTAGCACTTTAGTGTTTACCACTTAAATGCCATTCTGCTGGATCAACAGCTTGTGATATGTATATACTCCTACAATACGGACACATAAGGGCAGTCATGCAGGTAACTTTTTCAGATGGGTAAAGGAGTCACCACTGAACCTAATTCCTTTCTTTTTATAGTAATGCAAGTCAGTGTGTTGAAAGCGAACGAGACATCTAGTTAAGTGGGATGGTTCAGTGAGTGAGGCAACTTGTATGATCCCTTAGACCCTAATCACAGTCTAACAAGGTGGCTATAGGATTAACTGCAAGAACAATGACTTCAGTCGTTTGTTTTCATTCCAAAAATTCACGAAATCACACTACTACATAGAATCTGGATCTCAAAAACTATTTTGCAAGCAAACAGTAACTATATCATCACAGGTTGCAACTTCTGATATATTCTTTTTAACAATCAACTTCTAATAAATTTCTCCTACAGTTCCAAAACATATCGATTATGTCTCTACATCGAATCAGTTGAAATATTGCAAAATAAATGCATAAATACATCTTTCAAATGAAATGATACTTACTTCCGCCGCATCATCTTCTCCTTGTAGTAGTTCTTCTTGGACGACATCTTATCCAATAAGCCCTAGCAAGCCGGCGGTGGGTGGGGTCAGCGGCAGGGGCAGAAAACCCGCGTGGTCAGGAGGCGGCAGCGCCTAGCCGCCGGAGACGGGGCAAGCTCGGCGGCCGGGGGGCTTCTCGCCGGCGCTGAAGGAGACGAGACGACGAGGAAGGCAAGCTGTGCGGCGGCAGAGGAAGAGAGGTGGGGGAGACAACAAGTAGCGCAGCTAGACGTAGGGAGAGTGGGGGGGGGCAGAGCTCCGCGGCGGCCGGGAAGGCGAGTGGGTGGAGGAGGGAGGGAAACGACCGAGGTGGCCTCGCCGGCGCCGGAGTAGCAAACGGGGAGACGGAGACGACGGCCTCCGATGGGAAATTTCTCGTCGGAGGAGGAGGTAGGGGAGTCCGTCTGATTTGCGCTGGGCCGCGGCCGCGAGGGTAGGATCACATGGGCTATTATTGGGCTTCGTGGCGCACGGCCCATACTGATCCAAAAAATTCGGCCCGCTATCTCAAGTGGTCGAACTAACCTGGATCCGATCCGATCGTCCGCGCGAGTCGGAATGGAGGTGGAATTTTCCTCCTCCATACTGGACGATCCATTCGTTCGCGCGTTTGTTTGGATTGCCTCTTCTTCCTCCCGTCTACGACTACTTCTTCACGAACGGCCTCCTCTTCAACGATCAGGAGAACCTTAACCATAGCCGCCGCGTGATGATTAATGGCCGGTGGTGGTGGTGGTTTACTTGGAGTAGGAGGGTGGTGCGACGAAATCAGCCGCCGCCGTCGCCGTCGCCGCCACCAGCGGACGAAGACGTATTACCGTTCGAAGAGTACCCGCCGCCATCGTCCGACGAAGAGGAGGAGGAGGAGATCAACCACCCCACGCCACAGACCTCCAACGAGGCGGCTGACAGGCGCCCTGGATTACTCCCGGCCTCGCGCAAGGCCATACAGGGCCTGCGTGAGGTGACGGCGGCCGGCGCGGGAGAAGACGAGTGCGCCGTGTGCCTGCAGGATTTCGAGGCGGGCGACAAGCTCAGGATGATGCCCTGCTGCCACACCTTCCACCAGCGCTGCATCTTCGACTGGCTCCGCCTCAGCTGCATCTGTCCTCTCTGCCGCCACACTCTGCCCACGCAGAATGTGGAGGACGACAGGCTTGGGCGCGCTGCCCACACAGTGGCAGGATCAACCGGCTGATGAACCAGCCGAAAAGGCTTCTAATTTTGTTCCAGTTCACCTGCTAGAAATCATTAGCAGTAAGCAGATAGGTGATTTCTCTGTTCCAACATTTATCTTCCCATGAATGTAAATCTACGAAGCATGTTGCTGTGACGGTCTACTCCAGATGAGCAGTACTCTGAGGCATGTTATTTATCTTCTCTACTGAATGTCAAAACTATAAGTGCAATGCCATGTTTATTTCATCTCTCTTTGTTGTTAGCTGTAACCATGTTAATTATGCTAGCAATCCTTGTTCTGTTTAATTGAAGAAGTTTATGCTAAAAGATAACTGAAGTGCCTTCTAACAACAAAAGACTTTAACAGCTTTTGTGGTTTAACTCAATATTACAAGAGTAGTGGACAGAACTGGAGTACAGAGATTAGACCACGTCCTCAAGGAAAAATCTCAGCATAAGCAGCACAAAAAGATGTTTGGGGGTTTGATGAAAATAAATAGGAACCATTTTAACAGATACAGCAGTTTAAGACCGATTGTATAAATTGTGCACGAGCAGGTACAAAAAATAGTATCTGGGGAAACCAACATGTTAACCTCTTATATTTTCACTTAAGACAATACTAGCACTTGTTTCAGTACAACTGTTGATCACATAACTCATAATACCCAATGTGAGATATAACCGTCTTGATAAATGAGGTTGCCTCTTTCCTCAGCAGTGGCAAAAACATAGCAGCAGCAGTAGTTGTATTCTTTTATCAATGTACCTAACCTATATGGCCTATGCAGAAATTTACTTGGAGAAACCTGAACAATTTGAACACAGGAAGCACCCTCAGTGAACATTCAGTCTTTCGCATCCATTATTCCACCTGATGTTACCTGGAAAACGTGCTATTGGTCAAGGGAAACAATTTTTTTTACACCACATTATTGCTAATCTGTCATGCGAAGCTTCAGAGTTTCAGTGATGGAAAACAACAGGTTTTTTTTTCAGATGGGAAAAACAGCAGCTGCAAGAGTTTTGAGGAGAAAGTTCGGACAAAGAAAAAATCAATCAATATTTTAGCAGCATACTGAACCAAGGTAACCAATTGAACAAGTAGTTTCAGTAAACATGTATGCACAATGCAAAAGGATATAGCTTCTCCCTCAGGCAGGTTAGGGGCATCAAAGATCTTGCAGACACGCTGCTCTCCTTTGCCTTTCCTCAGCATCAACCGGATGGTGGCTGCATGCGCCAGAACGTGGCCTCCCGCAGGTTTCTTCGGGTCAGTTATGAACATTCCACCACCTGGGTCCGCAATCACTGAAACAAAGACACTTGTAATTTGAAATTCCTTATTGAGTTACTCTTTCTTGGGATAGACAGGATTAGTCCTGAAAGCACACCTTGGTTGGTGATGTACACTGCAACATTGAACTCCTCAGCTATCTTAGTAAGGCGGGAGAGCATCTGTGCCAATTTTTGCTGCAAGTTCAGAGTAATTAGTACATAACTTTAGGCCTTCAACTACTTTATGATTATTTATTTGTGTGTGTTTTAGCCAACACAAATATTGGCAATACCTGGCGCTCTGCAAGTTCACCCCTGCCACTGAAATCAACACGGAATAGTGCAATCACAGAATCCACAATCTAATTCCAGGTAAAACAATACTACCACATAAGAGATTGAGATACACAAACTTATCAATGTATTTTTATGTTAAGCCATGCCTACCAGAAGCCTGAAAGGCTCTTCAGCCATCTTGGCAGCGAGGCCAAGGAGCAAGTTGTACTGGTGCTCATAGGTGTATGCACGAGCATATATGATCTAAACAAGAAATAGATGCAAATATAACAGATAGCTTCTTTTGTTAGGCCTGAAATGGTAAAGTCAAATTAAGGGCCATACGTTATCAAGAACAGCATTGGCATCCATCCCAAATCTCTCAGCAATTGGCACAATTCGTTCAGGCCGGCTGAAAACTCCATTAAGGAAACAAGTTGGAGAGATACAGAAATGCAAATAAATCCATTGAATGGATGGATCAGATGAAGCTATTGCTAAGTAAATTCAAAAGATACAATGTTCCCTCAGTGTCAATGTAAGCAACCTTCCCGTTCCCCCCATGCATGTGAATTGGAAGCTGCAGTTTATGAACAAAAAAAAAGAAAATAATTCACTGAATCTATGGCAGTAAGGTGGTGATGACAAAAACATGTATTAAAAATGAACCTGAGTGGAGACACATAGAGTGTGAGCCAACTGGGTCTTCCCTGATCTGAGGACCAAAAAAGTGAAAGATTACAAAGCTAGGAAGCCGGAACCAAATTGAGAAATAGTGAAAACTAACTCCAGAGCACATCAAGGTTCAAAGTTTGGCTGGCTCACATTAAAATTAAATAGTAAGATGTTTTATGTGCTACAGAAATCCAAATTGTTCCACGCGATACAATTCTAGGAAGAACTCTATCATACATCAAATTTGTTGCAAAACAAGATAAATCAGCTAAATGTAATGTTTAGTAGAACCAATTTGGTATAACATCAAAGGAAATAGTTTGACAATATTGATGTGTATATACCTGAAGTTTACAAATGAGAAGTACAGTATTAAGCTCTCAGTTTTAGCAGAACACAGAACATGTTTAGGAATTGCTGTATGCACTGGCATGAATAGACGATAGAAATGGGTGCACAACAGGTTTGAAAAGGCACTAGCAAATTAACTTAAACCAGAATACTAATAGTATTAGTAAGCTTGATTTCACCATATTTATTAGACAGGTATGGCCACACATCATAAATTTCATTGATACAACCAAGCTGCAGTTGTAAACGAGGGCAAAAAATATCAAAAGGAACATGAACATCTACGCACCGGAACTCTCCAAATGCCTCTGTGATGCAGAGTGTTTCAATCCCTCCTTGAAAAATTGAAAAATGTAAGTAGATTAGAACAACATAATGGAACAACTGATCATAACAGAGTCAGAGGACTATATATGTTACCGCCAAGCAGCTCATCAAGTGCCTGGCTCCCAGTGGTGATCCGAACAACAGACTTCCGCTTCAAAATAAGAAAAATAATAAACCGAACAGCCTAGGGAAAGTGCACAGCTGGAGTAACTAAAAGCACTCTAGCGTCCATGAAGCAAGGAATAGTTTCCACTTATTTGCCATAACACCATATCCTTAAATGCATTAGTACGCAGATCAGCTCCTATTAACTTACCTTGATAAGGAGATCACTTCCTGTCATGAAGCCCTGGCTCTGAGAAAAACAAACATAGCAGTTTCAGAAGAACAAATCATACAGAACTGACGTAATGAAGATTTCAGACCAAAAACAATGAAAAGAGAACCACACCAGAAGCTTTTCAGCTGCTTCACAGATCTTGTCTACCTTTGCTTCAGATAATCCCTTGATTCCTGTCAGGCTCTACAAGATGGATCCATATATTGAAACAATATCAGATAATTATATTGTAAGACAGAAATGGGACAATTGAAAGAATATAATCGTCATAAACCAGAAATAGAACAAGTGGGAGATAGCATGAAGATTTGGGAACCCAATTTTGCAACCTTCTTTGTATGCATCATGAGGCCATTGCAAGTGTAGATACCAGCATCCTGCAGCTTCTTCACATCTCCAGAGTTTATCCCTTGCGAGATTACTGTGGACAAGTGCACGAGAGATGGATAATAATGCAGAGATTATGCTCAATTGCTCATAGTTCGAATTCATGGATATGAATGAATAATTTGCAGGAAGAACCATATGAAGAATGAAACCCAGGGAGAAGTCAGGATCACACCAAAACAACTTACTAATATTGAACTCGCTAGAATTAGGGAGCCACCAGAAATCGTAAAAGTACAAGAGGGACTCAAGCTTAAACCCTAAACCCTCCAAGTACACAACTGGTTCAACTAATATACACTCAAGTTCACCAAAACACAACTGGTTCAACTAATGGGCAGAACCCCACATGTTTGAACTAGCCGGGGGCGAATTCCGACGAGTTCCACCAAACGCGGGTAAAATTGACTGAAAATGGGGATAAATTCGAACCAGCCCTCTCACATGCCACACATCGATCAGCAGGAAATAGCCCAAAACAGATATCAAATGTGGGGAGGCGAAAAATCCCGAAAAAATTGGCCACGATACGAGGCTAATTTACGTCCAGAACACACGAAATTGAGGGAGAAAAACTAGAAGCAACCGAACACGCACAGCACAAAACAACCAGACCCCAAAAAAAAATGGAAACACAAAATAGGCTAGAATCCATCTACTTCACCGCAAATCAGCATCAAATTACAATGTGAAGAGTAACCAATCGAAACGCAAGGCAGAATGAGCACTCGCACGCGCGAACACACACGCGCACACGAGCACGAGCCAAGCAATGCAGTGCCGGGATACGAGACGGGGGAGGAGGGGATGGAAATGAGGCGGAGGGCGTTACATACACTTGTCGATGGACTCGAAGCACTCCTCCTCCTCCTCGATCCTCTCTGCATCCATGAGCTGGAGCTGCCCGCCTTCGTCGTACTGCTTGGACGGCGCCATCTGCTCACACAGACCCCCCGCACCTGCGTCAAAATGCGATCAGGAGACAACCCAACCGAAAAATCACCCCAAAACCCTAGCAAAGACGTCGAGCGGAGGCCGCTGCGGCGGAGAGAACCTTCCTCACCTGTAGGCGGAGGCGGCCGGCGACCGGCGACGGCGAGGTCGGAGCGGCGGCTTGTAGGAGAAGGAAGCAGCAGAGGCGAGACGACAAACACACTCGAAGTGGTGTTGTGCTTGTGCCGTTGCGTTGCGTTGCGTGCGGCGAGGTGGGCTACTTGAGGCTCTCGGGCCTTCTGGAATCGTCTTGTTATTGGGCTTCTCCTCCGGGAGGAATAATTACTACTGGGCCGTTTCACCCAGCCCAGCAGGATAGAGAGGCTTGAGGCCCACGCGGTTCAGACCAAACCAGGCCCAACTAGGCCCTCCGGACTCAAAACTCGCTCATGGGAACAGAACCGAAGCAAACTAGGATTACTAAACAACACTATTATTCCTTATTTCCATTACAACTCTCTGTTTCTTCCCGAGAAAGTTTACAGCTCTCTCTAATTAACTGCAATTAGTTTTAGCATATATAAATACTAATTTATTATAGCAATACCCACTTTCCTTTTTCTGTCCAATTCGATTCACTTATGAACCCGACAATAGAAAACGGCGGCAGCGGCGGCGATGGATCGGCGGCGGCGGCAGCGGCGGAGGGAAGTGCGATCTGGAAGAGTGAGCTGGTGCCGCAGCTACAGCTACCTCCGGGCTACCACTTCGTACCAACGGACGAGGAGCTCGTGGACTTCTACCTCCGCGGCAAGATCGAGGGACGCGACCCGCCTCGCCACTTCATCAGTGAGGAGAATATCATGCGTTATGATCCCCAAAAGCTGATTGGTAATTTAATCTTCTTTTTAGCTAATTGATCGCTTGATTATCCATGAAAAAAAAGGTTTAATTATGTATGTCTATGAACCAAATTGGTTTGTGATAACACAATATGAATGCATTAGAGAAATACAAGGGCTATGGGGAAGACAGGTGGTACTTTTTCATGGTGAGGGAGCCGTCGAAGACGAAGAAGAAGGACGAGCCGAACAGGAAGGTGGTGGTGGATGGGGTGGAAGAGGGAAGCTGGAGCGCGACGGGGAGCGTGGTGCAGATTCACAGCACCAAGGAGACGAACCGGAAGGCTATCATTGGCAGCAAGAGGGTTCTCACTTATAAATCTGCTCGTTCCGCTGAGAACGACATGTGGAGCATGCATGAGTATGTCTTGGCAGGCAAATCCCAGGTACTTTGATAATCCAACATCTTTTGAAGCATTTATATATTTTTTTTTAAAAAAAAGATGATGGGTCAAAGTTTGTGTGTGAATAGTACCCTCTCAATTTCATATGACAAGTTTTCATATGACAAGTCGTTTTACTTTTTAAGTTTGACTAAATTTATATGAATACAAAACAAATATACCATCAAAATATATTCAACATAGTATATTAGATATAGTGAGACTAATTTGGTGATGTACAGATGTTGCTATATTTTACTATGATCTTAGTTAAACTTGAAGAAATTTGATATAATATGAATCAAAGTGAGTATCTGATAAAAAATAAAAGTGAATGAAGGGAGTACTACATGTTGGTGTATGATCGATCAATGTACTTGCAGATGGGTCAGTATGTATTGTGCGCGATACAGCTGAAGCAGACCTACGAGAGAGAAGAGAAGGCCCGGGAGGAGCAGAAGAATGACAACAAACGCAATAAAAAGGCCGCAAGGAGGAAGAACATGCAGCAGCAGCCTACTGCTTGCCAGGCACAAGACGAGCAGCAGGAAACAGCACCAACACCTGGAGAAGAAACCATTGTGGATCCTGACCAGTTCATGGATATTGCCCATTCCATGCATATGATGTTTGGAGGAGTAGATCAAGATGCACCACCATTCATGCCAAGCTTAATTGCTCCTTGCAACAACGATGATGGCATGCTGCAACTTCAACCACTCCAATTGCAGAACCCAAACCCTGCAATGCTGTACAGTAACCAGCTGGAACCATCGTACATTGGTGATCAGTCGATGTTCACCCCATGCTGCTGCGATAGAAACTGTATTTCTTGTCGTCAGCTACAATTTTACCAGCAACAGCAAGCAGAGGATGGCAGTGTTGCATTTGGAGAGGCTGATCTATACCAACAACATGATAGGGCATTGGGAAATACTGGTGTATACCCTGACAATGTTTGGGTGGATGGTAACATGGCAGATTATGCTCAGCGTCAGATTTACAATGATCAAGATAATGGTGGTGTATTAATGCAAGGGCCGGAGGATAGCGCAACTTTCCCTGACAACTTCCTGATGCTGGACGAAATGGCGGCAGGTAGCGATGATGCGTCAGGCTTTGATTATGAGGTTGATCAATCCATGGCAGTCGTCCCACATGTTGCTGATCAGACCGTCGATGATATTATGTCGTCACTGCTTAATTGAAATGGTGATGGGGACAATGTAAAGTAAGCAGACCATGATCATTCTTGTATCCCGTCTCCTTCACTTCTTGATTTTTTTTTGTTGTAAATAAACTTTTCTTCCCCTTAATACAAAGATACGCTATAGTTCGTAGGAACAGTATTTGTTTGTGGAGTGTCACTATGCAAAATAAACTTTTCTTCCCCTTAATACAGATATTCAATATTTGTTTGTGGAGTATCACTATGCAAAATTTTTTTGGAGAGCTCTACAATTTACTACTGGTTTATATACTCCTCACAATATATCTCATATTTTTTAGAAGTGGCTCGTGGGAGTTGATAAAAAATCTACCAAATTTATTCTTGTTGGAGCATCCGCTATATGTTGAGCTATATAGTTGTGTAGAAATGATATGGTTTTTGATAAATTACCATCTATATCCTATATGCAGGTTCTTTTCAGGGCAACATACTGGCTTCGGTCTTGGGCTCAACTACTAAAGTGTGATGAAGAAATCAAGTCGGTGAAAGCTGCATGTCGTAATCTTGAGTCAATGGTTATGCAGCTGTTCGCTAACTTTGGATGGAGATTCACAAACAGAATTCAATAATTTTGGTGATCTTTTTATGTTGTGTGAGTTTTTATTAGTTTGTGTGTGCTTTTGTTTATTCAGGTGTGAGTTTTTGTTGAATTGGTGTAATAATTGACTGTAGCTCTTTGAGCAAAGATCGGGATTATATTCTATTATAAAAAAAAAATACAAAGATACGCTCCTTACGTATTAAAAAAAATCATCTGCCAAACTGAGCTCCACTGGCCATTAATTCAGAGAAGAGAGCACAATGCCAACGGCTGGATGTATTGTGCAGCTTCCCGTGGAGTACGCAGCTGATTGCTATGAGGGGGTCAAAAGCTGAGTTATTTTCAGCAACTCGAAATGATAACTTACTCATTTTTTTTGTTAGCATATTTTTCGAACTATTAAACAGTGTGTTTTTTATCTTTTATAAAGAAGTTTTTTTGAAAATATATAAATCTATTTTCTAAATTTATAATAGTTAATACGTGATTAATTATGCGCTAATAAGTTGTTGTAGCCAAAGTAGCACTATCGAGCTGGGCCTACTAATTTTTTCCTTTTTCTATTTAACTTTACTACTACCTCCGTTTTAGGTTATAAGACTTTCTAGCATTGCTCATATTCATATATATGTTAATGAATCTAGACATATACGTGTGACTAGATTCATTAACATCTATATAAATGTTGGTAATGCTAGAAAATCTTATAACCTAAAATAGAGAGAGGAAGTATCATTTAATTTGTGAAAGGATCGCCATGTTTGTCTTTTGCTTTTGAATTTGTCTTAACATCTAGTACCTGATAGTTTCCTTAAAAAAATCTATTAACAGTGATGTTTACTCTTACATCCTCCATTGTGTCAATATCTATAGCTACATCATGTTTGTGCACATGTTTGTGGTGTTTAAATTCACATGATTCCACTCAATAGGGGTTTAAATCCTGGTGTGGTGTATGCCAATATTACATATATGAGTGTGCATAAGAATATCTTAGGAAGAACATGTAACTGTTTTTCTATTTCATAACAAATTAATAGAGTGCACAACATAACCCTTAATAATCAAAGAATTTTAGTGACAGTGTAAAAATTACATTAGTTGATGGTTTGAATATTATAACAACGAGGCTGTGTTCGGGAGGCGAGGTTGGGAACCTTGCCTCCTGACACGGAAAACGAAGCACGTGATTATAGTGAGACTAATTAAGTATTAGCCTAAAAAACTTGAAAAATGGATCAATATGATTTTTTTAAAGCAACTTTCATATAGAAAACTTTTTAAAAAAATGCACCGTTTAGCAGTTTGAAAAGCGTGCATGCGGAAAACGAGAGAAGTGAGCTGGGAAAGAGGGGTAAAGAACACAGCCTAAGTGATTTCGCGTACATAGCAATGCTATTGTAAATGATTGGAGAATTGGAGAGGCGTATTCTCGTTGCATGACTGGTTTGATTACACTCATGCATGTTTGTATATAATCATAACAAGTCATCAGATTTAGTAGCTGTACTTCTTTTGATAAATCTTTTTGGTAAATTTTCATATGATCCTACTCCCATTGTTCCTAGCTTATTAGCCCAAAGCTTTCACATCTGAAAAAGGCACACCGAGTCAGGGGCGAAGGCAGGCCTGGAACAATTTGAGCTTGGGTCCTAGGTTTGCCTCTACAATGATGATTAAATTCTCTTAATTCACTATGTAATTTTTTTTAGGAAATTAATACTCTATTAGTTAAACCCTACTTAGCCCTAGGTTAATAATTTCTAGCTCCATCATTGCACCGAATGGAACTTCGCATATCTGAGTGAGAGCCATGCCCCGAGTGCTGCTTTCTTCGGTAAATAGTTCGTTAAGTGTCAATTATAAAGGAAGGAATGGAGTATTAACTCGCACTAATCCTTATCGTCATCATTCTCTTCTTCATCATCATCACCACCACGAGAAACGTCTAAGGGTATTTTGGCTAGCTCACCGAGGTGATAAGCTAGTCGGTATGGGTTTATAGCCTCACCCCTTCTAATTATTTGATATTAGGTCATTCCCTAATATTCATGTTTTTATCATCATCACCATCGCCAGTTCGCCACCATCTTCATTGTGCCTCATTGACAGTGAGCTCGAATTACGGCTGTGTTCTTTTGGAGGGGTTGGGAACTCCTCCCCTCCGCACGGAAAACGGAACGATAGATTAACACGTGATTAATTAAGTATTAGCTATAAAAAATTTTAATAAAAAGATTAATATGATTTTTAAAGCAACTTTCCTATATAAATTTTTCACAAAACGCGTACCGTCTAGCAGTTTGAAAATCGTGCATGCGGAAAACGAGGGAAAGAACATAGCCCTTCTCGACGAACTGGAGGAGCACCCCCTCCTTGTACTCCATCCTTATGTCCTGCATTGATCGAGCGATCGATTGATGAAGCGCGCGTGGATGATTATTAGAGCAGCCGTAATGGTAAAGTAAGCTGCTCTCTATAAAACTTGTCCACCTCATCTATAGACTATTTTATAGTAAACCATCTTAATGGTGTGTCTACAAGGATATCTATAGCTGTTTTTAATACTTGCATGTACATATGAAAGACAATGATCATTCGTGAATACCATCCCTGTAACTACACATGTGGCTACATGAAAAAAAAACACAGAAACATGATTCACTTTGAGGAAAGACACTTGCAAATACCACAATATCAATCCATGGGCACAAATGAAAATAGATAACTGCAGCATCTTAACCCATCTTAACATTTGACGAGTGCAAAAGAAAAAAAAAGCACAACTACAAACTACAAACGAGAAAGGGTAAATAGTATTTGTTCGTTAATCTCTGATTGCGAGTGGATAGGAGCTTATTTGCTAATCTTTCAGTTTTGGACTAGAATTTCTTCTTTGATAACAATAACTGAATGTTTTGTCTTGATACCTGTTCAGTGTTCAGTCACGAAGTCTCAACCATGTGCATAATTTTTTTTCCCTTTCTAAACTACATGATTTAAAAATTGATCATAGCAATTGATAGTCGATAGGAATTACTATCGATTTTTTTTGGCAGAATAGTCTAGGTCATTTGTACTGATTGCTCTATTTTATCCACATTTACTAGACTATTGTTCTGTTAGCATGCAAGTTGAGCATTGAATTTTTGCTACTGACAGGAAAGAACTCAGGTTAAATGTTTGATTTCACATAACCAAAAAAAAAAGCAATGGAGAGGCAGATGATCTGGTAAGAACAACTGATGGGTGCAGCACTGCACAAGATAGTAATCTTTTTATGACTTCATCCATTCAGGTATATACGCATATATCCATTCAGGTATATATGCGTAAGAACAACTGATGAGGCAGATTTCTCTACTATTATTGATAGCGTACACTATGCACACATTAATTTAATGGTGGAATAGTCATTGTCGTTAAAACAATTAACAACGGCGCAATATCACCATCGTTAAATAAATAACAAGGACACTATCGTGGATTCTATATTTTGAAGAAAGTTTCACTCAAAAGTGAATCAGATATGAATCAGTACTGCAAGAAATAAGTATGTCTTGTCATATCAATTTTTTTTACCACGCAAAGAAATATTTTATTTACCGCTCTAATGGATCGTTGGATGTATTTTGACTGCCTTGGCCATCTGGTGGTGTTGGTACGGCACCCATCCAAGCTCCATATGGGGAAACAAATGAATTAATCTGCAGTGGAGGTGCTGTCCACCAACCTACGTCAGAAGCACACCATCATTAGTTTTCTGTTGATGACCTATTCACTAGAGGCTGGACCAACGGAGACGACGGCGGAAAGTGCGATTTTACTTGGAACAGCCATGGCTTCACCAGACAAAGGGAAGGCGACGCCGGGCTTCACTACACCACCCCACCAAGGAACGCCGGGAGGCAAAGCTTGAGGCGTTGGAGGAGCAATCTCCCGCTTGGATCTATGGCTCATCACTTGAGGTTTGAGGAGATATGAGGATTAGGGATGAGTTTCAGGAAGACTGAGCGACAAGCGGTGGATTTATGGATTAGGGGCAAACTTGGCTTGGGTCTACCGCGGGAATAAGAGGGTGATTTGGCGCATAAACTACGCGGGAAGATTAGCAGCCATGGGGATTTGGCGCCCTAGAGAAGAGGAGAGCGCGCGAGGAGGAAGACGCAGGGGCGTGCAGGGAACACCCGATCCCCTTTGGCGAGAAAACGCGTTGAATAGCGGCAGCTTGTGTCGATACGGTGTCGTTGCGAGTCTCGATTTGTGTATATCGGCTCTCGCCAGGTCTGTAGAGAGCTGTGTTCTCTTTCCTAATTTATTGTCTTTCACCTAGGAGAGATTGATGACATGGATTTTTGTAGAGTGCTTAACGGCACCTGTTGCGGCTGCCCTTAGCCTTTGCCGCCGATATCGATCGGATCTCCGACTCGGGACACAAGTATGTCTTAAAATCGCATCATTAATCTTAATTTAGATATAAGTTAATGATCTTGTGTGCTTCCATAGTTCCATCAATCTTGTTTCCTGTTGAGTGCATTATTAAGCGCGCGCATCACTAGTCTTAAGTTAGATATAATAATCATCTTGTATGTTTTCATCAATCTTGTTTCTTGTCGAGTGCATTAAGCCCTATGCTGGAATTTGTAATTTTTAAGGGACAAACCACTTCAAACTTTCGATGAGAGAGAGCAGGAAACATAGTATCATTGCTAGCAACAAACAAATATTAATTCCGCACCAAATACTGTCCCAAACAAATGAGTAGTCCATATCCCACTAAACAGTAGTATTACTTCACTCAAATAAGAAACAAATATGAATTATGCATCAAGCACTGTTCCCTGCTGTTTTTTAGATAATGGATTAAGAAACCGGCCTCTACATCCAACTGTTCCCTGCTGTTGATCGGTGAAGTTTCATTTCGTCGTCAGATGGAAGGGCTCGTGAAATACTGCTGTCATTGTTTGCTTGGCCAGTAAATAGAAGGCGCTTATTTCATCCTGTTGAATATACAATTGGCGAACTAAATCTCCTGTGTTGGTTGAACCTTTATTCTGTTTGTTACTCGGGTAATTACAACTTGGACTTTGTTGATTCTGCTTCACGCAGTTGTGCGTACATATCTGCGATTTCTTTTGCAAAGTATGCCTTAGCTTGCGGTCTTTTGATCTGCAACATCATTGAGATAGAGAATTAGCACCTTAGGTATCGAGATCTCCTGCAACAGAATTAACGGGCCTACCTTGAATGTTGGGGTGAGGAGACCATTTTCTAGTGTGAAAGGCTCAGCAACAAGGGTAACAGCTTTGGCAAATTCAAAACCTCTTAGCTGGTACAGTAAGTAAGCACAGAGAGATAGATAAGGATCATACACATCATACAGAACTTTTACTTATTAAGAGAGCATGTAAGGTAAGAACTAAGAAGTGAAAATTAAACCTGTGCCTCCTTTCCAATAGAGTCCATGTCAGCCAGGACAGCAGCTCTTGCCCTTGTATCAGCGCATAGCTGTCTTAAATCCTCGTACTGTAGGTTAGAAAGGGAAGATCATAACATAAGCAGGCAATGCGGATGTAAGGAGCTCTATTTGTAGTTCTGTTTTTTAATAAATAAAGGCAGTGTTTGTGTAGTGAACTGGAAAATATATAATAACATACAAGAAGGTAATCTGCTGATTTGGAGAAACTGGGCTGTACAAATGTATAGTATGTACTCTTTACTTCAAAAAAAAGGTCAGCACATTTACCTGGATTCCTTCCGATGCAGCCCAAGCCTTCAACACCTCTGGTTCAACTGCTACTACGGCAACCAAAGAAGAGTTTAAACTATCACCTGCATTCAAATCAACGGCTTAGAATATACATGGTAAATAATTAGTACGTAATAACCAATATAAGATCATGAATATTACCATATATAAAGCACTGCGCAATAAACTTGCACTTAGCATAGACATTCTCAATCTTCTCGGGAGCTATGTATTCTCCTTGAGCTAACTTGAAAATGTTCTTTTTCCTTGAGAAAAGAAAATTGCATCAATTAAAATTTAATAAGAAAAGTAATCAGACGAAACAGAGTTCCAGGGGAATAAATTAAAATAGATAGCCTAAAAAATTGTGTGGAAAGAGGATAAATAATTACAGACAAAAAGATTTCAGAATAGAGTTGTGGTTATTTCTCAAAAAACATCCATGCATTACAACATTTCGCAATTGAAAGCTGTCTGCTACAATAACAGTAGAGGATAGTTAAGGTTTGCTCTTCGATCAGTAGATGAGGAGTTAATATCTTGCTTTTACTTTAGTCTTTTAGCACACTAGTTTTAACCTTATCAAGTCCCTACCATCTTAGTATATGGTATGTATTCACAGAACTACAAAATACAGCAAATTCTATAATTTAGAATAGCAGTGAGCTTTCACATATTAGAGTTTCATCACCAACCATGCAAATCTCATATAACAAACAATATAATGGTGAGAAGAAAATAGTAGAAGCTGAATGAAGATTTCAAGTATGCATTAATATTTAACAACTTAATTTAGCAATCACTGATCTGGATATCATTAGGAAACTGCAAGGAAGCTAAAAGTAAGTCCTAAGATGTACACCCTCTCTTTGGAAGATTTGGAAGCATAGAAAAAATTGTGTGTTTAACAGCATTAATCTCAGTGTAACTACAGTTATCCAAACAGTGACCAATGAATGTTGGATCATGCCCAGGGCTTCTTAGGGAGTTTCCTAATAGGTCGCTTGGGTGAGGTTGTTTTTTAGTTTGTGTGTTTTTCATGTAAAGGCTAAGGTTTGTTGGTGGTTTGGATGAGGGTGGGCGTTGCTCCCTTCCTTGTTCCTGTTTTCTCATGTATTCAAGAAAAAAAGATGCACTCCCTCTGTTTCCTTTTATGAGGCCTAAAGTTTTTTCAATCTTGTTGAAAAACAGAAGGCTTTCATGTGAATTTATTGAGCCTTTTCTTTATTTTGCCCCCTTTATCACATACTCTCTCTTGCATATAGGAAGCATCACACATGACACTAACCATCCACTCTCCTATTCCTAAGGTATTTAATTAAGTATGGGTAGCATGGTCATTTTAACTCCTCTTCTTAGTATTGTACCGCCTTAGTCCTCTTGCCCACCCAAAATAAGAGCTATATTTTCAAATGGAAGGAGTACATGAAAACATCACTAATAAAACTTCTATGCATCATAATTTATTTTCGCAGGAACTTGTAGCATGATATTTTCTTCTGCCTAGGAAAAAAATTAATTTGGAAGTCAGAACTTTGCTGGATAGTAGATCAATCCTATTCCTATCTTCACCAAACTCATGAGACTGTTTAGCAATGATTGAAAGGATGCGATGGCAAAATTATCAAGGAACAAAATAGATATTATATGACGAAGGCACAAGGCCATTTTAATTCCAAAGGAAATGGCTGAAACACAAACGGTAGTAATTCAGTTTTACCTATCTATAATTTTTAAACGCCCTCCAGGCAGCCACAAACCTATGTCTCCAGTGTGCAACCAACCGTCCTCATCAATGACCTCTCTCCTGCATGTTTTCAAATGTAATTTCTGAAACTCATTTAATATATTTGAACTTAAATAGGAGACAGAAATACATAGCAAGATACGTTACGTTTGGATTTCATCCTTATAGTAACCAAAAAATATCGTAGTTCCCCTAACACAAATTTCTCCACGAGGATATGGTTGATCCTCAGAGGTGTAATTCATTTCTGGGACATCCACTAGCTTAATCTCTGAAAAATGGCAACAGGATTTACATTATGAGAGTGTGATAGCACGCAAAAAAAAACAATATTTTAGTTGAAGATGAAACCTAGACTTATTTGGGGTTAAGAAAGGTAAATATGAGATGTCACATGTTTTACATCAGTGATGGGTTACTATGCACTACAACTATATGAAGCAGACTTGACTTGATGGGCGTCATGAACACTAATTCATAGATACGATAAGGATCTGACAGCAGGGATAAAGACAAGATCACTCTTATTGGTGCTGGGTTTATCCTGATTGCCAAGAGACTATAATCAAGTTAAACCTAACTTTGTGTTTACTTTATTTTTTGATGATAATAGGGATGCAACGGTCACTTATACCGGTGGACTACATATGCTAGATAGAAATGTGTACCAATAGGCATTGTGTACTTTACAGTATCTCGACCATCAACAATTGGATCCTTATCATCCCAACAAAGCAATCTCTAATTTCCTAGTTAAACCTAGAGCCAAATGTATAGGATATTAAATAACTGATCCTATTAATCTAATTAATTATTTTGGGAAATATTATAATCTTAATGCTACAGTGGCAGACCATAACAGTGAGGGATTACTGTGAACAAAAGGACAAGTTTTTTATCCAAGCAAATCTAGTTACATCCTTGAAAATCCAAACACAGATCTTACCACAAGATGGATTTGGAGGTCCAACATGACCAATTAACCTATCATCACAATCCATTGTAGCGATGACACAGGATGTCTCTGTCATTCCATATCCTTCAATTACGAGACAACCGAAGCATCTGTTAAAAAAATAAGACAAAATTTATTAGTTAATCCAAGTTATAAAATCATGCTGTCCCAAAGGAGCATATATGAAGCCAGCTTACACTCTTAGGAATTCCATGACATCTGCTGACAATGGAGAAGCACCTGAAGACATAAGCCTCACACGTCCACCAAGCCTAGCTTTTATTTTGTTAAATACCAATTTGTCCCACATTGGGGACAGATTTCGTCCTAATAACACAAAAATGTAGAATTAACATTTCATACATGTGGTGGATAAAAAATGGGATGACAGAAAACATGTAGGAGCTGCCTAGGAATGTCATTGCAAAACTACATAAGACACTTAATTGCAATGAGCTTCATACTGTTCTTACCATTCATAATGGCTTGCCTCTTAGCATTGTATGCAGCATGAAAAAATCTTTCTTTCAACCCTCCAGACTCCTTCACAGCATTTGTAATTCTACAGAGTAATAAACAACTAGCCAGTTAGAATTACTGAAAAGGGAAAAAATTGATTTCGTGCAAAAGATATGACTAGAAATAGTCATGCCAAACACGAAAGTATCTAAGTTAATGGTATAGTTGTATTACGCAGCATAAATTCTGTTATATAGCCGGGGTACGCTAGAAAATACTGTTGGTCTCAGTGCAGCCAGATCATCCATCAGCTTCAAATTATCCTGGAAATGACAAAGAATTCAGAATTGGCGGTAAAAGATTATTATGCATGCAGTAAGATGAACATTTGATATAAAAGGAAGTGATGCATATTTGTCAAGTGTTGCACAAAGCGTTTGCTGCTTGCAAACAAGCAGCAAACACACCTGATATAACCCTATATCTAGCTGATTCCTGTGCGCAAGGAAATCCAGCAATAGGGTAGCAATATGATAGGTGCGATGGTGAGGAAAGGATTATGGTGAGCAACATAGAGGTGCAGTAAACTAACATGAGATAACAAAATGGATCCATTTAAGACAAGGATGCCATAACAACTACTATAATGGGATGATATCTTGTAGGTGAAAGGTCCAGCATAAAATGCATCTATTGTGTTCAATTTTTTAGCCGGGTCGGCCGAAACTCAACCAACCGAAATTGTATTAAGAAGAGTAGAAAGTTCAGACTTCAGAACTGTTATATAAACGACATTAGACTGTCGAAATCTGCTGTGTTCAATTGATCTCTGGATGATTCTTATCTAACAGTTAGAAATATTGCACTACCTGATCCAATTCTGCTCCTATGTCTAGGGGTAACTTACAGTTACAGGAGAACTAGCATTACCAATTGCTTTTCCAAGTGGTTTATTTCATGTGCACCTGGCCCCGGTTATTGATATATACCTTTTCTAAGTCAGAAACTCCATTGTTCTACATGTTCTATTATTTACACAAACAGCAAATGCAAAGAACTACCAAATTAACATCCTGAATGGTTTTGGATCTGCATACCCCTTGGTAGAATCCAATGGCAACTCCATAGTGAAGCAGTGCAATCTGGTTAACTCTCTCATAGATGTGAGCTAAAGGTAGATATGAGATGTACCTGTGGAGAGATATCAACATGACTACTATCAAAAACATTTAGAGATGATATAAATTTATTAAGTTATAGCAGAAAGATATGAATCTAGATTTAATGTAAACTCCTCACACATCAGATGGGTAAAACTTAATGACCACACTTGATCCTGCTACATTTGCGATTAAGTTCCTATGAGAAAGAACAACTCCCTGGAAATATGACATCAAGTGCCACAAGATTGAAAGGTCGAATTAGAAAGGCCCTTTGAATGGAGCAAAGAATAATCAGAAACATGGGTTATTTACCTTTGGTGTGCCGGTTGTGCCACTAGTGTAACAAATAGTGGCAACATCTTCAGGTTTTGGAGGACGAAAAGGTCTAGAACTCATCTTTCCCTGAGTTGAAGATTCAAAAGCGATGGAAAAATAGTGAGCAAAAGTGCTAGCAACCTTCAATCTAACACCAAAGATTATGTATATGACTGGATACAGATATGCAGGCATTTGACGCAAAACTTAAAAAGACAATATGTACAGAATGCACATACTATGTGTGTCCATAAGAAAGAAAAATGAAAACGTAGGCACACTGCTCACACAAATATAAGTGGAAACTAGATGCCACATCAACTTTGTCTGATATGGATAAATCATTTGGAACAAGTCTAAATTTAATCAGAGCAACATACATGACGGAGTGCAGTCAACTGGTATGCAGTTTGATTCGGTTGACTGAAATTGGAGAACAAATACATTTTTTGCGTGGAATAGAACAAATACAATGAACAATATATAGTGTTAGTAAACTCATCTGGTGCAGACATCTCTAAAACTATATGAGGTGTTAAGACTAGTATCCCATATACTCCCTCTATCCAAAAATATAGCAACTTTTAGCATTCTAAGTTTGTCCCAAAATATAGCAACTTCTCCACCTACGTTCTTTTTTCAACCAATCGCAATCTTCCCTCATTTAATTTATCCATCTACTTCCTCTTTTCGATCAATCAAAACCTTCTGCCATTTAACTCCACATACTTCCTTAATACCCTTGTTCAACCCCAAAAGTTCTTATATTTTGAGATGAAGGTAGTACAATATAGTTTTCAAAAACTGAAGGATCATGTAGCAAATTCACCTGGTTGAGTAGTCTGGAGTAAATTATAATTTCCACTCCAGTAGATGTTGGGGTAGATGGCATATTTGCATTGTCTCCACCAATTACCTATACAAAACAAGTTAAGAAAAAAAAAACAGAACAAAGATTCTTAAAAAATCATGACTGCTCGATTGAACATACTAATTATAAATGGTTCGAACTTACCACTATAAGGCGAACACATGGCATTTGAGTTATAAAGCTTAACAGCTGCAATAAATAGAGACATATACATAAGCAAACATAAAAATACTTCATTCCAAAGAATATATCATGATTAAATTAAAGGTACAAACTGATGTAGTGTTTGAAACAAGGATCAGAATCCACATAAACATATTTCATGGTCAGGGCCCAGCGCTCAGCCCATTGATCATGTGCGTATGTGGATATGGTTAAGAACAAACAGTATGATGAGCATGCAGTTTATGCAGTGTGCAGTCTTTTGACATTGTGTGTTCATAGCAGGATGAGATCAGCACCTGAAAGCACAGATCTATTTCCTGGAAATAACTAGCTACTTGCCACCTTCAGTAGTTAATGGCTGGTACCAGTGACATGAAAAGTGCAAATTTTAATGATTGTATAAACTAATAACTATACAAGGCTGAGATAAGGGGTTAAAGCTCACAGTGCTTAGTGTTTGAGGCACACAGAAAATAGCTTCTACTGTCGCATGGTTGACAATGAACTGAACTGCATCTGGACCTGCAGATTACATAAATATTGTTGCTAGATGAATGATAAGGATATAGATGATCATTTGGTGAATAGTGCATACCAAGAGTGTCATAAAGTGGCACAGACACGAATGAATATGCTGCACAGGCATGATCAACTATGATCCACTCAGGTCTGTTTATAAAATACAAACCAATGCATGCACCCTGGTTCAGAGTTAAAAAAAATAAAGCAAGTTAAAAAAAAAAGGGACTCTCTAAGTGTAAATACAAATGTTATATCATTGTCCATGTGTGACAAGATCTGCCTGCTACTAGTTAAAAAAAGAAGGACGGTACTTGTTGCGACCATTATGACTCACTTCAGGTATTCCATGATAAATAAGACCAGAACCTATTGCAGTCCTGTTTGTACTAGCTTCTCCATATGTCATCCATTTGTAGCTGCAAAGTTCCATACATATATCATTTAAAAGATTTGAACAAAGCTACAAAAGCCAATAATAACACATATATCCAGGAACTAATCCTTACTCCCCAACTGTTCCATCAGCGCAGATTCTTGTGCCCAGGTATCTACAGTCCCTAAAGGTCTCAACTGCATACCTGCGCAATTTGGGGTATATTGCCTCAGAACTTAGCACAGAACTTAAATTTGAAGAATAATAATTTTCTTGTAAAGCATGTAGCCTGCAACAGATCTAAATTTATCAGCTTTCATAAAACCATCAGATAAAAACCATCTGCATTCAGGCTGTGGATCTAACAATAGATAAAGGTTAACTCACTTTTCCCTTATAGATACAAACATTTTCCGGCTCCAAGGTTTCAATAAAATAGCTTAAAGAACAGCTTCCCTTGCCAATAATTCTTTTTATGTAATCAGATTTTCCTAAGAATCCTCCTGATACAATTCATCCTAGGGAAAACAGAACTAGCGTTCATTTTGCTTAACTCTATGTTTGTGCACTCACATGTTTGCTGACAATTCAAAACAAGAATTTGATAAATCATAGCATAACATTTTGTAAATAACTGAGACTTCGCCAAGTTGAGAATAATATTAAGAAATAAAAGCCGGATGCTCAAATGAGATTTCGAGGATTCTTACACGAAATTATCATGAAGCGTTGCAATATCAGGGGTATCAGGGAATCTATCTATTAACCTAAGAGGTGTCTTCGCATTCCTGCAAGATTGGAAACAGCAATTGTGAGCTGCAACATAAGCAAATGCAGCCAAAAATATAAATAACCTACCGGTATACATTCCACTTCCCGGTCTGCAACTTCTCAGGGAGCACAGCACTGTAGCCCTGCACTGGAGAAGCTATGACATTGAGTTACAAACTAAAAAAAGGCTGTTTTGTCAAGAAAGATAAATCAAACATGCAGTAGTTGGGGAATCCACAAGTCCACAACTTTCGTGTGCCGGCATACTAAAAAAAGGAAGAAAAGGCCTCATCCCTTTTACCTTTATTCAGCACACAAGCGAATACTCTAAATATTTTTAATTTTTTAGATATATAAAGGGAGCTTTAGAAGCGATTACTCTAATCCAATAGCGAGAAGGATACTACCGAGCTAAGCAACGGAAGTATGGAACTGATGCGCGGACTCGGCAGCACAAATTCAGAAAAGCGAAACCTCTCCACACGACCATAACTAAATCCGATGAACACAGTGTTGCGACGCGTATTACCACCACCGTTTGGGAATCAGAAACAATTTTAGATTATTATCTAAAAGCAAAAGTGCTAGTCTGCTCGACCAGCTGGGAATCCAACCCCAAAGAGATCCGAATCGCGGGCATCACCACACGGGACTGAAGATACGACATACCGTGCGCGTACTCGCCGGCGGTGGGGTTGGCGGCGAGGTCAACGCCGCCGGTGGTGGTGGTGGTGGACGCCGGCGGCAGGAGGTGGGCCGAGACGGCCCGCAACCGGCGGCCCATTGGGGAGTTCCCCTCCTCCTCCCGCCCCCTGCCGTTGCCTCGCATTGGTCTTGGACTCTTGTCTCCTCCTCTGTCTCCGGCGTTTGCGTGGGAAAAGAAGAGAGGAGAAGGCGAGGCGTAGGGGTGGAGGACTACTCGTCGTCACTCGTGGTCTCATGGACTCGTGTTTGCCGTTTTTTTTAAAAAAAAAAATAAGTGATGCTTTGAATTTGGAGAGGATTTGGCAAGGATAAGCGAATCCTAAGGGAAGATTCGCAGCTTTCTAGACGAATTCCATAGAAATCTCCGCTGTTTTTCGGCCTTTTTTTAGCTGTTTGGGAAAGACATATAACTCTTACTCCCTTCGTCTTACTTATAACTAGTTTGCATTCTTAAAATTATAAATCTAAACGATATTAGTGGAACAAATAAATGATGTTTAAAACTAGTAAAGACGCAGATTAAGTTAGTGCACGTAAAACGAAAAAACTATTGACATGTAGTATAATTAATTAAATTTTAATTATGACAAACTTGACGAATGGATGTATTTTAAAGCTTATATAGAAATTTTTCACACAAAACTTATATAGTTTGAAAACGTGCTAACGGAAATTAATGTAAAATATTATATTTTTATAAGAAAAAAATAAGGTTTATAGTTTAGATTCGTATTTCTAAGAGAGTAGTAGGTAATCTTATCCGGTCTGTTTGTTTTTTTTTTCTTTTGCTTGCGTCGTGCGGCTGGCCTGCAGACGTGGTGGGTGTGAAGCGGATCGGACCGGAAACCGGCGCGTTGCGGCCGGCGGCGTTGCGTGTTGGGATGGACGGCAACGTCGTCTTCCATCTTCCGCGAACGGGTCAGCCAGCCTGCTGTTCTATTCTCATGAAAAGCTTGCTAAGCTTTCAAAAACTTTCAATACATTATTTTTTAAAAAAGTATAATAGTTAACCAATTCGTTCCTACCATTAGATAATCATCACAAATCATCTAGTCATCCAAAACAAAGTAAAACAGTGGTACTTCGTGTAAGGATGTGTTTAGTTCATGTCAAAATTGGAAGTTTGATTAAAATTGGAACGATTGACGGAAAAGTTGAAAGTTTATTTGTGTAAATGTAATGAAAAAGTTGGAAGTTTAAAGAAAAAGTTTAGAACTAAATTTAGCCTAAGACTGCAAGGATATTTTGACGCGCCAGCACAGGGCTTGTAGAACAGAAAAATAGGAGAGGAGAGGACGAACTGAGACAAACACACGTGATTTCTGTTTTGCGGATAATTGAGGAGGAAACGTTCATAGAATATGGTTCCATTCGAGTGGCAACAACGACTTTTAATAGCGACAGCTTCAGAATGCTATTATCGTGTGACTGATACTAGTAGATCTTTTGTTATGCGCTATCGTTGGGGATCCATTCATGTAGCAGCTCAAAGCCTCAAACAAAGCTTCGTATTGCTTGGCTTCAGAAATGACAGTCGTATAGGCTGGGTTCGAGTTCGACCGAGCAGTTCAGCTTGTATGTTTGTTGGGAACTGAAACTAAGACATAATAGGTTTATTTGAATTTTTCTAAAGGAATCTTTTATATATAAGGTTTTTACATAAAACGTATCGCTGATGTTTAACGGTTTTAAAGCGCGTGTTTATAGAGAATGAGAAAGCTGTAGTTGTAAATTGTTCATAAGAACTCACCCCAAGTGTTATGAACTTAAGACATTATTATTTCTATATACTTGGTAGGATTATACTCTTACAATAGAAAAAACATAATTGGATTCAAGGTACATACGAGCAACCAAACACAATCTCTTGCGTATAAATTTTCTTATCCAACCAACTAAACAACATCTCAGATAAACCAGGCTCATCTAATGCATACAACCAAACACCCTCTATTGCATTTTATTGCATTTTACCAACCAAGGCCAAACTCAACCTGGATAAGACATACGAGCCAGGCTAAGTACATTCGAGCAATCAAACACAGGTCGAGTTTGACACCAAGAAACACCCACGCACGTGACTCGTGAGACCCAAAGAATCGGTGTCTCACTAGAGAAGATGATCCATGAGACCAGCAATCAGCAGGATTTAAAGAGAGGTGGTTTAAGAGATCAGGCAGGGACGTGATTAATGTACATTTAACTATTTGCCATTTGTAAATTTGATATTAAATTATTTGTCACCCATATATCAACAACATATGAGCCCTTATATTTGTCAATTTTATAGGTGGCAATTAACTATTTATCACTGGACATACATATCATAAATATGAGGATCCACATGTTATTGATATATGGATGACAAATAGTTAAATATTAAATTAAAAAGTGATTACAAATAGGTAAATGAGTTATAGGGATAGATAGAACAGTGTTCTTTGTAAGAAGATATTTGCTTCAATCCAATAAAAAATAACGTAAGGTACCGATATCAAATCGTTTTTAATCGTTAGATCTAACTGGGCAGGATGTGCATTGTTTTATCCGACGATCGGAAACGATTTGATACCATGAGATAATGGTATCTTGAGATACTTTTTGTTGGATGGAAACAAATTAAGAATATCTCGAATGAGAATACCAAAAAAAGAACCATTAGTCCTGGGGCACCCATGCTTATCCCCTTGGGCCTAGGCGTCACAAGTTTCATTGGAAAAAGTGCACCAAAGGTCCCTCAACTTATCAGCGAGATAAAAAAACGTCCTTGAACCGCAAAACCAGATATGCGAGGTCCCTTGACTATACAAAACCGATCACCCGAGATCCTTCGGCTGTTTTGATCCCGGTTTTGATCTACGTGGCAGCTGAGTCAGCGTGGGACCCATGTGGGCCCCACGTGTCAGCCAACCACTCTCTCTCCCCTCTTCTCTCCCATCTCTCTCCCTTCTCTCCTCTCGGGCAAGCCAGGGCGGATGGGGAGGAGGTCGCCGGGACGGCCGGCGACGCCGCGGCGGCTGGAGCACGAGGCGACGTGGCCGGCGACGCGACGGCGGGAAACAAAATGAGAAACAAACAGACGAAATCCAATCCAACACACACACACACAAAAAAAACATTTTTCCCCTCTTCTGCTATCACAACTCACAAGCAAAACAAGCCAAGAACACGGCAAACAATGGCATCCGCTGCACGAGCTGGATCCCGAAGTGGTTGAACGCGATGGTCACCTGCATCGCCGAGTCCAGCAGGTACTCGTCGCTGTGCCCCAGCAGCATCACCTCGTTGTGGTGCGAGAAGTAGCTGTTCGACACGGTGATCGCCGTCGACCCCATGATGGCGTCGATGAGCCCGTCGGCGCACCGCGACAGCGCGCAGTGGTCCACCCACACGTCGCGCGCCGAGTAGAGCGAGATGCCGTCGCCATCGGAGCGGGTGCGCCACCCATAGTGCGTCGGCGATGCGCGCACGTTCGCGTTGCCGGCGGGGACGCAGTCGTGGACATGGATGTTGTGGATGATGACGTTGGAGACGTACTAGAGCGTGATGCACGCGCCGTCGGCGCCGGCGCCGTGACGAGGAGGAGGAGCAGGTCCTTGCTCGCTACCTCGTGGAATCCTGAGGGAGTCTGCTCATGGTGGTCAGACTAGCTAGTGGGCGTCGTTAGAATTTGCCGACGTCGGAGTTCCGGGTGACGGCAGGAGAACAGCGGCAGGCGATCGTGGATGCGGCGCTGCCCCGGCTCCCGCCACCTTGTTGCCGGCCGCATCGCCTCGTGCTGCCGCTGCCGCGTCGCCGGCCGCCCCGGCGACCTCCTCCCCACCCGCCCCGGCTTACCCGAGAGGAGATAAGTGAGAGAAGAGGGGAGAGAGAGAGTGGTTGGCTGACACGTGGGGCCCACGTGGGGTCCACGCTAACTCAGCTGCCACGTAGACTAAAACCAGGATCAAAACTGCTGAAGGACCTCGGGTGACCGGTTTTGTATAGTTAAGGTGGTTTTGCGGTTGGAGGACGTTTTTTATCTCGCTGACAAGTTGAGGGACCTTCGGTGCACTTTTTTCAGTTTCATTTGCTTGGGAGGCCCATCACATTAGGCCCAAACTAGTTGCTCTCCACAACTGTGGGCTTCTCGGCCCACTGCGATCTGCTAGGTCGCACAGTCGCATCCGCGATTCCGCCGCATATTCCCCCTCCCCTAGCGATCACCGAGACACCGACACCGTTTGCGATTCCCCAATTTTAGCCCTAGAACACGCACATCCCGGAATCGGAGCAAGAGGCCTGCCTTGCCGGCGGAGGAGAGGAATTGATCGCGAGAAGCACGGGGAAGTCGAGCATGGCGAGCGCGGATCTGCTGCGGAGGGAGGAGGAGTTCTACGCCTCCTTGTTCGACTCCGCCAAAGGTAGATTCCTTTTTTGTATCTCCGAATTGCCCCCCAATGCGTCCTGACGCAAGCGATTTTTAACCCTTGTTCGATTTTGTGAACTTAGGTGGAGATGCCGTCAAGTCGCGTGGGCAGATGATTGAGAGGAAGATTGAAGTTCTTGAGGACATGGCCGCCAAGGTGAGGCGGCTCATCCTATTAGGGAAAATAAAAAAGTGATTTTGTTCCTTTGCTGCTAGTTTTATGATTGAATGAAATTATGGTTTGATCCCTGTTATGAGAAATGGATGATGATCTATGGAATAGCAGCTCAGAAAAAAAAACCCTGTTATATTTGATACAGTATGTTGTTATCTTTGACATTAAGAATATGCGGGTTGATGGTTTATAGATTGCAATGTTGCACAGGTTAGTAATCGGAGATCTCGTAGGTGGTTGAATGACCGGTTGCTCATTGAACTTGTCCCCCGTCTTCATGTGGAAGAAATCAAAGGCCTTTTTGCTCCTCCACCATGGGGTAAGATCCAGTGCTGCTCACATTTTTTAACACCATATTGCATGTCTTACAGCCTGGCCATCGAATGTTTCATTCTGTTTAGGGGGTACTAAGTCATTGAATGTTTCATTCTGTTTAGAGAGTAGTAATAAGTTATGAAGAAGATAAAATCCATGTTATGCATACTCTTTACTATGTGTTGACATTAGAATGAGAAACAATTTTTTTTCCTTACAGCATGCACACGTTAACTTTAACAAGAATTATGTCATTAACTAAAAATGTACGGATTCGTGAGAATGCTGTATGCTATCCAGTTTCCCTGTTTGTCACTTTTTTCCTTAAACACTTATGATCAGTTGTGCACTTTAATTGCATTGACATTTAATGCAGGCATTATAGTCAGGTTACATTTTTCATGTACTATTATAGAGATAGGGAACATTTCATTTCTATATTACACCGATCTATGTTCTGCATGTAGGTGAGGAACTGCCCGTTTCTGCATTCTGCAGGACAAGTGTCGGTGAATGGGATGCCTTCAGGAGTATTGACATGGATGTTGAGGTATACTAGTGTGTTGCTACTCTGTGCAATGAGAAATAAGAGCTGCATAGCATTAGGTATCATGTGCACTTTTTTATGGATCCATTTTACTTACTGTGCTTTTCATCTGTAGGCACGATTGGTGCAACAGATGAAACAGTCTTCTACAAAACAGAAGAACCATTTGGACAGAGATGAATTGGTTGCTCTCAATTCTTGGCATCATATAGATCGTCAAACAAGAGAAGCCATAAAGAGAAATTTCCTCCCAGATCTTCTTGAAATATACGAAGTATGGCTTTCTATCTCATTGAATTAACCTTTTTGTGTTTCTGTTTGTCACAACAGTTGCTAACATTTGTTTGCTTTTGAGAGTTTTTGGTTTGCTGCATCAGATTGCATCTTTCTGGTTTTGTAGTTTTAAAGGATCAAATGATATTTATGTTATAAAAACTGACAGTATATCCTCCTGTGTTATCTACTTCTAGTAGTGTTGATGGATTTTTATTGTGATCAATGATTACAACTATAAAAGTTTAAGCACTATTCTCCAGGAACAAATGAGATGTCTTTTAACAAACAATCTGGTGCAAATTAGGGTCCTTGGAGTTTTTGTTTCTAGTGTTCAATTGCATTAGAATATCTATCTTGTTACACCAGTTTGGACCATCTAAAGAACATCTAGATCTAAAATGATTGCCACTTTTGAGGGTCTCAGATTTCTTTACATACATCTAAGATCTAGAATATTCCTTCGCAACCATATAAACATGCATCTGTCTCTTGGCTTTCTATTACAAAGTATAAACCATTGGGGTACCTAAGCTTTTTAAACGACATCCTGTTTGCTCTTGCATCTCTGTCTCTACAATTTTTAGTACAGTTATCTTCTTAATGAAAAGGAAGCAGTTCTACTCTTCTACTGCTCAGGCTTCAGCCATAAACAAGGGTGACCTGATTTTGTGTTACGACATGTTATCAGTCAGAAATGAGGTGGTTGAGTTCTAATTTGTCGGCATTTGGCATTTCTGTGAAACTTTTGATGTATGCACTCACATGCTATGTGAATGCAAGTGGAAATTAATAATTACAATATGATTTTGCATTTGGGTTGTATTGCATAAGTACTTGAGAAGCATAATGTGCTGCACTTGCTGGTCATTCAGTAGCTGTTTTATATTGGTTTATCTGTTTTTCACATTTGCAGGAACGAGTTAGGACCTTCATCGAAGACACTAGTGGTAAAGATATGCTTGTACTGAATGTCCAGGACCCATTTCAGAGATTGCTTTTGCACGGTGTATGCGAGGTAATTGCTCTCCAGCAGTTCTTGAGAAGAAGTGAAATCTTCATCCAGACGTTTTTAGAACTTGAACACAACTTGTATGTATGCAGTTCTATAATGTATCATCTACAACCACGACTACCGTAAGAGATGGAAAGCTGTGTAAAACGACAGCAATCAAGAAGAGATCAGGCACAGGTGCTCCCTCCAGAATCACATTGGTTAGCTTCCTAAGGATGAAGAAAAAGTCCCATTAACATGTGCCGTGTATTGGCAAAACATGCCGATTTAGGTTCTGTTTAGGATGTACACATGTAAATTATCGATATTATCATCTTAACATATTTGAATGCAAGATTGGTCACTGCCTCACTGATCGTGAGTCGTGACCTCCAAATCCTGGTGTTAAATCTGCATGCCTTGTCTGTCTGTATTGGTTGAAATTGCCAGGTTTGTGAGTTTCTGGGCTCTATTGCCTGCTGGATCATGGAATGACATGTCATTGGTCCCTACAACTAGCACAAGAAAGGGCATGGAACAAGTCTGTTCAGGAGACAATGTCCGTCCAAATAGGCATCTCCATCATTAGCTACTGCCCATAACGATTGCTAAATTGACCATTACCTAAAATAACTCATTTTTTTATGTGTGACAATTCTATTCCTGACAGCAGGTCGAGCTCACAAAATCAAGACTTTTTTAGCATGGTCAAATCCGACGGAGATGCTTCTTGAAGCATGAGAGGGGAGGGAGGACGCTTCACCAAAAGAACGGGAATATTTAGATTGTATCCAAAATGAATCTTACCAAATTTAATGTCAAAATTTTGGTTATTTGACAGTATTGCCCAGTTTTGGAGTTTTGGCAGTGTTTCTTATATACTCTCTCCGTTTCACAATGTAAGTCATTTTAACATTTCCCACATTCATATTGATGTTAATGAATTTAGACATATATACACACTGTGGGGACACCCAATTTAGGCTTGGTGCCCCGAAAATTCATTCGTGATCGTCCAGGATTTCGATCTCGTGATCGTCCAGGATTTCGATCACAGATTGATATACAGATCAGCTTTCAATTAATTATACAAATTTGGTTATACAAGCTAATTATACAATTGTTAAAGGTTGAAAAGATCCAAACTAAAATATCCTTATTTGAAAATACAAGAAAAATCTAAAGTGCTAAACTACTAAACTCCTAAGCTCTTCAACTACTAAAACTACAGCTAATAAACTCCAAAGAATTCAAATAACTCCACAGGCAAAAGCTCGAGTGTAGACTAGCCTAGATAAACTTGTCGTTGCCGTAAAATCTCGCTTCCTTCCGATCTCCTTGTTAGCACGTTTCCTCTATATGTCAAATTATGCAAGGGTGAGTACTTATGTACTCAACAAGACATATTATAAATAATTAAAGGTGAGTAGATATGAATAAATAAACAAAAATAAAGTAAAGGAATAATAAAAACCATAAATCATCTTTATCCTCAACTCTTTAATTTTAAAACTACTTATACTTCAGGAGTAGGAATCACCCTGATGACACAACTGCAGAACCGGGAGTATGGCACATTCGAATGATTTAATTCACCTCTGCAGAGACTGTCCAGCTTTACCCACACGATGTCAACAATTTGCAAGGCTAAGGACACCAGAGCCGTTCGAAGGTCCCACTTACTACTAGTTACTACACAGTGGGGTCTTGGTTCATCATAGTGGTCGAACTCTTGCCAGGCCTAGGCAAGGTATCTATATCGTCACACTTTCATGAATCCCACTGTTGTGAAACACTGCCGCCCAAACTCCTTACGCAAGTTCACCCCAAAACCGCTCATAGAGCCACCCAACAGTCTTTCATATAGTGGGACAATGTACTACGCTAAGTCCAATTACTTGATTGTGTGGATGGACGCAACTATGTCATTTCCATGGTATAAGGGGGTAATTATAATCCGGTTAAACCACCCAAAACTTTCCAAACTCCCCACACCAACATCACAAACTTCATCAACATTCATAATCACAGCATTTATAATCTCAACTCATAAATGCCCATTTTAATTGGATTCCTAAGTTTGTAAAGTTGTTTGGAATAGTAAATCACATAAAATGATAACCAATGCTTCTTTCTATGTTCTCATGCAATCATGCTTAAAAGCATTTAACATCTACCCATGAGATGTTAAAAGAGTAAGGTATTATGCATCAAATTAAATATGAAGATCATATCAAGTTTTCTATATGATCAAATTTTAATTATGTCTTTCCTTGCACCTTAAGATTTCTTGCGGCTTTAGCGTAGCCATCTGGGTCCACGTCAGCTCCTTGGATGCTGATAAAACTTGCTGTACGGTCTAACGTACGAATACGAAAAGATAGCAAATAAAGCCTATAAGCAAATTGCTACAAAGAAATGATAAAAACCAAATAATAAATAAAATTGGAGCAAGGCGAAGGAAAAAGGAATGGTTCAAAATAAATTTTAGTTTGGAAAACAAAAGAGAGGTTTTGGTTTCTAAATGTTGGAATTGAGGAAAAGGATAAAATGGATAGGTGGGGTTGATTTGGTGGATTTGGTTTTCTAGTCGGTGCTAGAATAGAGTAGCACGACGGTTAGATATTTGGAGTGGTTAGCCGATGCTAAGGTTGGTAGCATAACGGCTAAATATCGGCTCGTCTAGTCGATGCTACAGTTAAGTAGCACAACGGCTAGTGAGTTAGGAGATTTGTGTGGAGCGGAATAGTGTTACTCTGCAGTTGTGAGTGACAACAGAGCAGCTAGGGTCGCACATAGCTCAAGGACTAGTGTGTGGCATGCTTGTGGAGGTCGAGGGAGTAGTGAGGCTCCGACCACTGTACGCGTTGAGGCGTGGGGTGCGAAGAGCGACACTTCGACCTTAGGATTAGGTTATGCCGGGTTTTACGACCAACGGTTTGACATCGGGGTTTGAGACCACGCGAACGTCTCCATAGAAGGTGTAAAGTTTCCACAGCGGCTTTTTGGTGGCTAAGGATTGTAAAAGAATGGTTTAAAGAAATTTGAATTCAAATAGAGTTTTTTAAAAAATATATTAAAGAAATAAAATTTAAAATGGTATTTTAAAAGAAATAAAGAAAAGGTAATTAAATAAATAAAGAAATGATATTTAAAGATAATTTAATTTAAAAATGGTTTTAAATAAAATAAGAAATTTTAAAATTAAAGGGATTTAAGATAAATCAAATAGGTTTAAATTAAAAGGGTATTTAAACAAAATTTTAAATAGGAAATTTGGTATCAAAAGGGAGGGTTTGAAATTAGATGAATTTAGATCAAAGGTTCACTGGAATTGGATTTGTGGTTGGAAAGATACGGTTGTCTAAAGATTGAAATCAAATAAAAGAGGAAGTTTACTGTGCAGCGGGGCCCACTGTCATATGTCTCTTCTTCTTCCTCCCGTTCTTCTCTCCTTCCTTCTGTTTCTTCTCCCGAGCAACAACAGAGGGGAAGAGGGCACAGGGCACCGGTGCTTCGGTGGTTTAATGGCCTCGACGGCGGCGGACAAGCGTGTTCCCGCTCGCTATGCATCCGGGGAGGTCGGTGGAAGGCATAGGGAGTAAATAGAATGGCCGGAACGGCGGCAGCAAGAGCTCAGCTCTGGCCGGCTATGGTGGTGCCGGTAGTGCTTGTGGCAGTGGCTAAAGGAGAGGGGAAATAGGAAAAAATGGAATCACCTCGGCGAGGCGGAGTTGGTGGCGCAAGGGTTTGGCTTTCGAAGCTCCGGTGAGGGAGATCGGCCGACGACGGCGACGGCCGGACATGGCAAGAGAGAGAAAGATGGAGCTCTGTTTGTATGTAAAGAAGGGGAGGGATGGCCGGCTATTTATAGGGGAGAGGGGCGGTGGGGAGAGGCGGTTCTGGAGGCGGTCGACGGCTTGACCACGGCGACGCTGGCGTGAAGGAAGAAAAGACGGCGCCGATTACTTCGTGACGACGGAAGGGAGTTTGAGGCGGCGTGCGCCGTGCGCGTGTACAACACGCACACCTGGAAGGAGGAGGAGAGAGGCGGCTGGGCTATGGTCCGAATTGGACCGGCTCGGCTTAGCTGGGCCGGCAGCCCAAGAGGGAGGAGGAAAAAAATAAAAGATAAAAGATTGGGCCAAAAGGAAGAAAGAACGGAGTTTCGGCCCGATGACAAAAAGAAAGAAGTCTAATTTGAATACTTGATTTGGATAGCTAGGTTTTACAAAGAATTTGAATTTGGAAAGAGTTCATAAAAGAGATTTCTTAATTTATTTGAGTGCAATATTTAGAGGTGGAGTTTGAGGGAATTTATTTGGAAGCACTCAAATAGGAAGGGAAATTAATAATATTCCTCAAAATATTTTTGGGAATATAGAAGGGAATTAGTTGAAGGCAATAAATAGGATTTGAATTCTAAAATTGGTATTATGTATATTTTTGGCTAAAAGGGGAAATTGAGTGAAGAATATAAGTTGGAATTTCCTTAGCACAAGAGCAATTATTTTAGGAATATATTATTCTTTGTGCCAAGGATATGGTCAAGGAATTTAGATGGGATTCAAAGGTAATGGAACCTAAGGGAGTATGTGGACTTTTTGAACTTGGACAATGAATTTAAATAGAATTCAAAAGAAATTGAAAACTAGGGGAATTTTTGAATGGAAGGTTTTAAATATATCTTAAAGGAGATAAAATTTAAAAGAGGAATGTTTGAGGGTCTTTTAAACTTTATAAAATAAATTCGAATATAAGGTTTTTGAAGTAAAAGGAGTTTGAAATACTGTTTAAAATAAAATCAAGATATTTATTTTTGAGATATAAATTTGAAAAGGATAAAAATAAAGATGCTCCAATTTTAAAAGAATTCAATAAGAACCAAATATAGAACTCATCACAAAATATTTTCTCTAATATTTTAAAATTTAAAATAGTCAAATGGAAAGAAAATATAATTAATTTATCTACTAACTTTGGATAAATTTTGGGATTTTAACCTCCAGTATATGTGGATGGGAATTTTTCTACGGACGGAATTGGTGGTTGATTAATAAATTCTAAGGGATAGGTATATTAACTTAGGGAGATTGACAATGATATTTTATGGACTATGGGAATATTTAGGTGGAGATCCAAAGGAAAGGTATTGGTTCTGGAGAAAATAAGAATTGATAATTCATGTGTTTGGGTAGAGATCAAAGGGGAAGTATTTGGTGGAAGATAAAAGTGGATTTGGTGGTAGTGTAGTAAGCTCTAAATGAAAAGATATTAATTCTAGAGAGATTAATATTTCATGTGTTCTAGAGATGGTTGAACGGGAATTGAAAGAGTATTTGCTGGAGATGTTCGGGAATGGATTCAAAGGAAATATAATTTAGAGCCAAAGTTAAAGATTAAATAAAATAAACGGAAAGGTTTTGTAAAATTTAAAAAGGGATTTTAAAGAAAGCTTTTAACTTAGCAAATAAAGTTTAGATCCAAGTCAAAGAAAAGATCAAAAGTGAGATTACTCAAAGGAAGAATCGAGAAGAGCATGACTTGAAATATTTTGCAAAAATTTTTCCCTGAAAATTTGAGTCCGTTACACACACACACATATATATAGAAAAACTATTCTTCCGGGTATAGAACAGCCTCCCTCCCAAGGGTCACACCCACCTCCCCTCCTTACCAAGGCCCAAAACCCACCTCCCACCTCGGTTAAAGGCCCCTCCCACCGGTCAAACCCGCCTACTAACTCCCCCCACCACCCACCTCTTCTCAGCTCTCGTCCCAGGACGGTGCAGTAACACGACGACCTCTATGCAGTAACACTGTGTCTTACTTGCAGTAACAGCGTTAAAATATAGTTGAAATATAGTCATGACGGATCTACTTTTGATTAGCTCTTTTTTTCTAGCATCATGGTGCAAACGGTTTTAAAAAACCTTACATCACTTGAGAGATATTGTCTCTCCACAAGTAGTAATACTATACTATTACTTGTTACTACTTGTCTGTTGTACATTACTACAATCGCATCATGATGTTACTACATGGCGTTTTACTGTATTTTTTGGATAGTGTTACTGCATAAACACGTGGTAACGTATACCTTCAGTGCAGTAACACTTTTACTTTTGTGCAGTAACAAGTATATGGTTAGCATTTGAGACTTTTAACCTATATATTTTTGTTTCAATTCCTAATTTACTGTAGTGGGAGCGATTTTAAAAAATAATACATATCTTGTGAGATATTGCTTTTCAAATATTGGCATTTTGAACTTTAACCCTCCCCTTCTCATCCGATCCCCCCCTCCCTCCCGATCTCTCCTCCCTTCCGATCCACCCTCTCTCTGGCTCAAGAATAAGGGGCTTAGAAGTCAGATCTGAGAATACCTCTTCATCGTCAGGTTCGAGGATGACGAGCGAAGCTACTAGCTTGCACGCGTTCAAAGGCTGAATTTCATACTACGTCCGAGTTTAGTTCCAAATTTTTTCTTCAAACTTTCAACTTTTTCATCACATCAAAATTTTTCTACACAAACAAACTTCCAACTTTTCCATCGCATCGTTCCAATTTCAACTAAACTTTCAATTTTGACGTGAACTAAACACACCCTATATGTTTTTGAGCTTATAAAAAATGTAAGGATTGAATTTGGCTGTGAAAAGACCCCGTAGGACGTCCATCACTGGTCGGATCGGATGGCCCTCGGGCAGTCGGGCTCAAAACTCAGAGCACTTTGTCCAAATGTAAACACAACTTATAAACACTGAACATACCGACAATTTAAATAAGGTCTCTCGACGTTAAATAGGTTCACAAGATATGATATGGAGAGCAATTCAACACGGAATGGTCTCGATTCTACTCATTTTAACTGCAAGTTTATGCTGGACCAGAAATTCAGGATAACACCAATACGGCTTAGGTACCAACCATCTGTCATTCAGTAATTTTCTGTTATCAACAAATTTATACTAACATTGAACGTGATACAGTAAAGCAATGCATCATAATACCTAGCAGGGAAAACACTGTCATCTCCAACGATCTTCCAATCAAGCACATCAGATGGATTACCATGCCTATGTTCAGCAACAGTCCTATTAAACACAACAAATAATTAAATTGAAAATTATGATTTGACTGAACCTGCTTCAACAAAAAAAAAACGAAATTAATTGTGTGAAACATGAATTTGTACAATATTCCCTACGTTTACTAAAGAATCAAGTTTTTGGCTTTTCAAGGTCAACATGGCAGAACTTTAAATTTTAACTTCATAATTCTATCAAAAAAATTAACTTCATAAAAGCCACGAAAAAGTTAAACTAGTGTAATATTATGATAATTTACTCTATCAGTTTTATACACACAAAACTTACCGTTTGAAATAATTACTATGGTCAAAGTTAATTGGTTTGACTACATGTGAACATCATTATTTTGTGACTGGAAGGAGCACATCATCAAAGCACTTACACAAAAAGACCTAGACATACTCTTTTGTCTTAAAATACTTAAGGATCTCGCAAATCTCACACCATGATAGGAATGGGGTTCCTTCTACTCCCTCATCGTAGAAGTTCATGCCAACAAAGTTCCCATCGAAACCAAGAAGCGGACCTCCAATGCCAGCCTAGCCAGGTGAAATGGAGAAGTTATACTTGGTAATATCAATTAAATATGATAGCTAATTCATATTCTGATGCAAACTAGTACTTACTTTGACCATGTATAGTAGACAAGAAAAATAGAAGCTGTTACCTTAGTGATTGTACATTGAGAATAACCAAGAAATTTGCGGTCATGTGTGACACCGATGGGAAGTTGTCGCCCTCTTGAGGCCATTAATCTGCCAGATTTGAAGATACACCCTACAGCTAGTAATTCACTAGCGTAATGCCTATAAGGTTGAATTTTTACTGGTTGGAGAACACGGTAATCCTTCACACTAACTAGAGCAACGTTGTAACGTAAATTATAATGTTGTACTGTCCCTTTGGTGCGCCGATTGTTTGGAAGCAACACTTTAATCTGCAAACAACACAATTGAGACTCTTAGCAGTTAATCAAATGAACAGGGATCATAGAATATTTAGAAGCACCAACCCTCAAGTTTTCGATAATCTTGTCTGCATCACGAGGATCTCTAAGTAAGTTCGCTGAAGTCAGAATAGTGGCACACTCGTTCCATTCAATAAAAAAAACCCGTGCATGCAAAACTTCGTTTTTCTCCTGAATATCATAATTTTGATCATTAGTTAGTTATGATCAAAGTACAAATATGAAACAGTAAACAACACAATACTGTAAAATCACCATTGAATGAAGCAAGTGCGACAATATTTTCACATATGTTAGAGGCAACATCTTCACTTAGTTCACTCCAGACACCTTTACCACACACGTTACCAAAAGGCTCTTCAAAAGTATTAGCCAAAATCATGCCATCTAGTTGAAGATACAAAGTAAAATAGTTGTAAGTGATACAGTAAGTAAAAAAAAATCACAATGCATGAAAAGTCACAATATTTACAGGAATTGACTTACCATTCGATATTGGGGGCTCGGGATAGCCCAAGGATTCTAGATCCCCATATTGATCCTTGTTAAGAAAAGTATAGATAAAAGAAGACCTGGAGTAGTATGCATAAAACTATTTCAAGAAAACGAGAGAATTGAGCAAATGTTATAAAAAAACATCCAGTATCAGGAGGCATCATAGCAGTGTGACCACTAAATCTGGACAAAATGTTCCTTTCTCTAATAAAATTAGACAAATATCGATAAACATTGGAACATATGACTAATCTAGTACAGGGCAGCGATGGCATGTGCCAATTGGACACAGAAACATCTTGATATAGGTGGAAGAGAATCATATTGCTATTAAGGGTAACATAACACATTGAAACTGCAGAGGAACTACAATGTCAAAAACCCTACAAAAGGAACAACACCCAACTATCCACATTATTGCAAAACCAGCAAGTCTCATAAGCTGTTTGGCATAAAAAACAGCTAAACGCATTAAATCACGTATGGCAGGGAGGAGCAGGATATGTGTCCCATTCAGAATATGCAAAACATACCTCAATGCCTTCAAAGCCGCTAACCGTGCAGCAAATTTAACCTCATGATGGAGTATCCAATTCACAAGCTGATCAAGAACTCTATCCCCTGGCACAAATAAGGTTCCCTCAGTAGTGAGGGAAAGGTTCATGCCAAGAAAGTCCCCATCAAAATCAAAAAGTGGCCCGCCTTCATAAACCTGGCACCAAACAGAACAGGATTACAGGCCACACTGGTTGAACTGGACAAAATAAAGTGAAATGGAATAAGAGTTATGTAGGAAAAATCATCATCTTATCTCCTCAGATATGTATAAAACAAACAGATTAAACATTTTTATTGTAATCATGCAAGTGTGTACTTCAAGTGATAAAAGAACAGGTGTACCTCAGAGAATTTACAAGTCGACGACATAAGCTTAGGATTGTATGATCCGCTTGAACCACCAATCAACAACCCACCTGTGGCCATTAATTTTCCAGAGATATCACGGCCTAGAGCTACTACCATGCTATGTGGTACAAATTTCTGAACATTGTTGAAAGGCACAGGGCGAAGATCAGGTAAGTTCTCGACGACGACAGCAGCCATGTTATGATCTAAATGATATTCTCTCAAAGACCCTATGACAACAGCGTCTTTATGGTGCACTTCGACCTACAATGAAGAATCAGGTGAAGAGTAAGCAATGAACACAACTAGTCAACTGAATGATTACCAGCACCAACCTTCAAGTTATCATGGTCTTGACTTTCATCATTAAAAGCTTTAAGCAAGCTTGCTGAGGTCAGCAACTTTATAACATGTCCATCACGTTGTACAACCATGCCTGAGCATACAAATAACACTGTGTCCCCTACACAGGACTGTAATTGTTAATCATTAACAAATAGCGGTGTTTATATATATATGCCTGGAAAAGTAAGAAGGGTATAACAGCACATATAATCACCATCAAGCAGAGCAAGTGAAACAACACTTTTAGACATATTAGATGCGACTTCTCCACTGAACTCACTCCTGAAGACACCTTCATTAGACTTGAAGTGCAAGTTACCTAGTTAAACAAACATGATACAACACAACTGTGAATGCTCGGCGAGAGCTATAAGATACATGCAGAAAAAGGAAGCACCGGCAAACCTGAAATCAAGGACTCAGATGTCTCTCCTTCATTGCAAACTCTTCCTCCTTTTTTCTTGCAAGAGAAGCATTTCTTTGCTTCTTTGAATCCATTCCGACAAAATCAGTTTTTTCATCCCTCTTCAAGTTTCTTCTGAGATCATAACCACCCATCCACATCTTCCCAGCACTGAAGCATAATTTTTTGTCAAGAAAAGGCGCAAAATGTGGATCAGAACAGCAAAGCAGCACCATAAAACTAACACAGATATACTAGTAATAATTAAAAGGTCACAAATACAGGTTTTATGTCCACGATGATGACCCATGACCTTATAAGCTTTCCTGTAAGCTCCAAAATCAACTTTATACAGAAGTAAAAGAGTAAATACTCTTCACTCAATGAGTTTGTTGGACAGGACTCAAAACAGTTATTACCAAAAAATATATATACACAAATATAAAAATCCACAATGTCATTCTAGAACTAAGCACAATTGTTTTCTTACAAAATCTTTTTCAGATCTCCAATTCACAAGGGGTGGATCTATCGGGGCATAGAACGAGAGGGATGAGAAAGAAAGAGGACGTGCGTCGCGTTGGCACGGGTGCTCACCGGAGGCGGACGGAAAGCAGCAGGACGACGGGTAGTACACGGTGGATGGATGGATGGAGATCAGCGGACGAAGTCGCGAGGAGTCGATGGAGGGGAGGATTTTGCGGCGGAAGAAGAGCAGAGGACGCGGGCCGTCGGCACCGCCAGCTGCTCCCGGTGGTGGAGATCGCCGCCGCGATGGGCGACGGCGCGGGCGGCGCGCGAAGGAGAATGGACGGGGTGTCGAGGGACGTGGGTGAAGACTGAAGAGGTGATAGGTGATGGAATCCATAGTCTGTGATGGGCCGGCTGCGAGGGTTGGGCTTTCGCGAGTAGCACTGCCCGAGGCGCACGGCCCATACTGCTCCAAACAAATCGGCCCGTGATCTCGAGGACTCAGCTTTCAGCAATCAGGGCGGAGGATTGGGGAAAGTAAAATCATCCCTCTAGAGATATCCCTCGTTTCGTGCATATCACCTAAATAGTCATAAAAAATATGAAAAAATAGTAATATAAATTAATATGAAATATATCACTCCACAAGCATGTAAGTTTAAATTCAACTTCGTTGCGAATGTGCGGTAACTATTTTCAGTTTAATTTGTTATTTTTGTTGCAACTTATAGAAGTTGAATTTAGTTTTGCATGTTTGTGGAGTGATATATTTCGTATTAATCTATGTTGTCATTTTTTTTTATTTTTTATAACTATTTAGATGACATGCAAACAAGAGGATATCCCCTTGAGAGATGAAAATCCACATCCCGAGGATTGCATACCAAAAGTTTATATTTTTGAGACAAAGAGACTAAGTCATTACTTGGATAAGGGACCAAGTAAGATGAGAATTATGAGATACTTCCTCCGTTTCATTGTAAGTCTTTCTAGCATTTATTCATATTCATATATATTTTGTACACACACCACGTACATGTGTGTGTGTGTGTAGATTCATTAACATCTATATGAATATGAGCAATGCTAGAAAGTATTACATTATAAAACAGAGGGAGTAGTGAGCATGTACGTGGTTATTATCGGAAAAGTTTACACGTACTAAATTTTACTAATATAATATCATGTGTTACATATCTAAATTTTCTATGACTCTCGTTAAATGGGTGAGACCATTATTTGTAAGAGTTTTGTAAAAGAAAATTTAGGCCTGGTTTAGTTCCCAACTTTTTCTTCAAACTTTCAACTTTTTCATCACATCAAAACTTTTGTACACACAAACTTTCAACTTTTCCGTTACATCGTTTCAATTTTAATTAAACTTTTAATTTTGATGTTAACTAAACATAGCCTTAGTACTGGTACGTATTTGTTTTTAGGAGTATTTGCTTGTAATAGCAAGCGTGGTCTGCTGATTGCTGGGCTGTATAGGCTGCCGGACCATGAATGACAGGTCCATTGGTCCCTGCCTCCCTGCAACGGGATCGGAAGGGAAGAGAATAAAGCGTAGCTGTACAGGACGATACTCCCATATGGAATGGAGTAGGCAGCGAAAGATGGCAGGAATTTGGTACGACGAAGCCGGTGGAGCCTCGCACTACGGATTTTCGTAAGGTACGTGTAGTGTGTGCGTGGTGGCTGCGGCAAACGGCGCCAGTTGCAGTCACAGTACTAGTAGTAGTTAGATCGGTTATCGCGTCACGGGATCTTGTTCTTGCCGCAGTTCCACGACGCCAAATGCCCAAATGTACGGTGCGTGTCACTCCAATTTGACTGACAGCTCCAACAACGGCCGGCCAGCGTGCGTGATCTCACAGTACTGTTCCTACTGTACACCCACAGGCTTTTGTGAATGTGAGTACTCTAGATCGGTCATCATGATTCACAAGACTCAACTGAGAAGGGAATCGGTTCTTCTGACGTGAATTGCCTCATGACGTGATCACTAATAGGTGGATCCATGAGTAGTGGGACCTACATATCAGCCACCACGATCCTCTAACTTCACATCAGAAGTCCCTCAGAAGGGCAGATCGAGATCGGGCTAGCCGTGTACTTGGGTGTTGAGGGCGTTCTTCTATCCAAGCCAGCTAGTTTCACATACGCCAGGATCGCGTGGATTTCCGGCCCCGATCGAGGAGCATTTTGCGGCGCGCCGGCAGCATCCCGCGGTGGCCGCGTCGCGAGCGATCTGTTGCTGTCAAGCCTGGAAGCAGCCGTGCACTACACATCGATGAATCCATCGCATTCGCGCTGCATGCATGGAGTCATGGGGACATCTACGCTGATCGGCCACTCTCACCAGGTTGATCGATCGATCATCGATCCGCTCTCACTGCACCATGGTACGTACACCGCGCCCTTCGCCTTCAGTACGTACTACTACTGATGTAGTACACTTCATGTACAGCAGTGGTAGCACTATCACTAGGGCTAGTTCTGTCCAGACTCCAGACATCTCAGCTCGTGCTCTGGATGATTAATTTGGACGTTATCGTCATGTGCATATGCTCTTTTTTTTAATCATTTTACAAGTTGCACGGAAGCCGTACATCATACTCACATGTCTACAAAGACCAGTGAATAAAATTTTAGGGCATGTTTGGATTGAGGCCAATTCTTACCCTACCAATTATTTGGTAGTTTTGAATAGTACATATTAGCTATTTGGATTGAGGCCAAATCTTACCAATTCAATAGAGTTAGAAAAAACACAACCCTACCAAAATTTTGTTGGTGCTGTGCCAAGTTTTGGCATTACTAAAATTTTGGTAGGGCTTCAAACCAAAACAACCCTTATTGTCTTCTACTAGTATCATATTTTCTAATTCAAAATTTGATACTTTTAAGTATTAGGTACTCTCTCCATTCTAAAATATAAGAAACTAAAATTGGATGTGACATTTGCTAGTACTAGGAAATCTGGACAGACTGTTCAGTCCTAGATTTTTATATTTTAGGACGGATCGAGTATTTTTAGTGTGAAATTTAAATACCTCAAGGTACTTTCTTAATAACTGAACATCATTTTCTCTCACTGAAAACCTATTGAAACCACACCCCACATAATATTCTTGGGTATCAATTTCACTCGTAAGCACACATTTACGTACAGGATTTGGTGATGAACTGATGATGATTATTCTTCCAGTTTTAGCTTCCAATCAAGCAAGTGCACTATTAATTTGTTGTTTGCTGTTCTAGCTTCTGATGGCACTCCATCCAAATTTGCATCTGTGTATTGTACCTACCATCCATTACAAGCCACTTATCAGTTAGTTCCATACGGTGTGTGATAACATGATTGTCATCATCATCACTGCATCAATTGGTTGTTGGTTAGTACTCCATCCGGTTCCATAATTCTAACAATAACACGCTCTCCATTCTCCAAAATATATTTTTAACTTTATTTTTCTATTAAAATATATACAATAAATAAATAAATAGATACATGTTTACTTTTTTTATAGTACTTTAAAAGACATCTATATATGTTGTTCTAATTTCTTTAAACTAGATATTTTGAAGTTATTGTTACAAAAGTTAAACTTCAACCTTATCTAAAACGTCAAGAATTATGAAACCGGAGAGAGTATAAAATACCAATTCAGATTCTTCACAGTACTATATACATATTGCTCACTGACATGTGGATCCTATTGCAATCCATCCAGGTTTGCATACTATACATGATACCTATGAGGCCCACGCGTTTCAACACACTCGAAAAGAAAGTTTGATCAGATGAGCCGCGTACGTATATGTATACGTACGTAGGGGCTGTTATACGTACGTAGGGGCTGTTTGGTTCACTACTACAATTTGCCTCACTGTGCCACAACTCAAGTTAGCTAGGTTTGACTAAGTTAGGCATCTGTTTGGTTCGTGCCACACTTATGGCAAGATTCCTTCACCATGATGTGGATCCCACATGTCATTGGCACATAAAAGTGTGGCAAGTTTGCTCTTCTATGGCTGAAGTGTGGCTTCAATTTTGTTAGCCACATGTTAGGCATATTAGCTAAATGAAGTGTGGTAAGTTTTGGTGATATGAGTATACCAACCAAACAACCCCGTACCTACGCGTGGTCCCGGAGGCCCATGACGACGACAAGACTATACAGACGCTCATACATCAGTTCAGAGCTGTACCGTACTGTATGTGGCCCAAACATGGCGACCAAGCCGGCCTGGTTTGATCCAGATCAACACAGCAACCTGGTCCAGCCCCTGCTACGTACGTAGATGCCCATAGTTCAATTCAATAATCTGCTTCCATTATTGTTCCATTCCACATCGAATCAAATCATTCCAAGACCGCATGAGGAATTAAATCTTTCGTTGGCGTTACGATAAATTAAAGAAGCCCGGTAAATGGATCACATCTGAAATCAAATCATTTGTAGGTTTGTGGATAAACGTCGTCGTCTTGTTTGATTTTTGCTTTAGCAATGCTTACAAGGTACTACTACCGGTCCTCCTTAATTCTGATGATGGGGGTCATTCATTAGTTAATCAATTAAGGTCTGCCTCTCTACTTGGCTAATACGAGTAGTATACTTCTTGTCTATATGTGTTGGCAATGTATTATGTATTTGTATGCTAGTAGATCGGTCTTTGTTTGATTTCCATGTCGATCGAAGCAAGTTTCAAATTTCGCAAACGAAGAATTTATCATCCTCTTTTGTATAGAAAGGCGTCATGTGATTAATCATTGAGCTGTGTAGGTAATCATGTCTTCCTCAGTACTTTTGATGCCGATCAATCGATGTCCTGGGATGTCAAGTCTGCTCCCCATGCATCCTGAATCCAGACAACTAACATCTCAGGTTTACATCAGTAGCCAAAACAAACGATGGCTAGGGAGAATTAGTGTTCTCAAACACGCCACCGATCGTTGCAAATGATGAATCATAGCAAAGCTTTCTGACGTTTCATGATCAAACATGGGCTCATGAACCTGACGTGCCGACATGAATGTATGTCGCGTCTTGTAGGAACACGTCGGTATCCAATGAAGTGTATATAACCATTTGCAATTAGCTAAAGTTATAGTATAGGACAACTGATCTCTTTGCATCGATTCCGTAGGCGTACGTCAGAGTCGTAGCTGATGTCGACGATCGACCTGGAGTATTGTCTTGTGAGTTCAGTTGCTGTCACTTGGATTCACAAGTGCAAAGCCGGCCAAAAACCATTCCTTGCTTTCCATACATGTCCGAAGCCAAGCCATGATCGACCGATATGATCATATATTCGGTTCGGTAGTTCAATCACAGAATTCAGAACATAAGCACGTACTCCCTTCATTCTAAAACAAGAAACAAATCTAGTACGATATATAGGGAAACTGTTTTAATCCCTCGAGAGGATATCCCCTCGTTCTTTGTATGTCACTTAAATGGTAATAAAAAAAATTGAAAAAAATTGGGAAGGTGTATTAATATGTGATATAACACTCCACAAACATACAAGTTCAAATTCAACTTCTACATCTCGTAACGAAAAAACAAATTGAACCACAGCTAGTTAACGTATATTCAGAGTCAAATTTGTTTTTTTCGTTGCGAGATCTAGAAGTTGAATTTTTATTTGCATGTTTGTGGAGTGATATATCACATATTAATACATCTTCTTAAATTTTTTTATAACCATTTAAGTGATATGCAAACAACGAGGAGATATCTCTTCGAGGGATCAAAATCCTCTTCCACGATATATAATCTATCGATATTTATATTATCACACTTCGTACTATGTTTGTTTATTTTTATACGGAGGGAGTACGCAGGATTGCAAAAAAAAATGCATGCAGTGATCTACATCTACTCCTGCATATGGCATTCACATTCTGACAAAGCATGATCAGTCAAAAAACATGTCACCGACTGATTCCTGCATGGCGGTGGCTGACCCTGTAGGCTGCAGCTAAGCTAGGCGAACACCACCAAAATGCATATGCAACGTTCGTCGATATCTCAACAAATTAAAATCGGTCATATTCTGGCCCCTTCTGAATTCCTTTTTTCTACACCAACTAATCCGATCCATCCGGACCATATGCATGCATCTCTCCATGAAAGCTTCCTCCTGCAAAAGTCGATCACTAGTAACATCTGATCTCTACAAGGTGTCCCACGAGTTGGCGCCGGCCAAACCCCAGCACAAGCAGCCATCTCTTTCACCACAACTACTTCCAAGTTACATCTTACATCTTCCCGAAATCATATTCAGTTCTTCACTCACAAGGCACGCCACAACGAACCTAGCTAGCTTAGCTGGGCCTGGCTAACTCTGATCACTCTTATCTCTTTCTTTTTTTCTGTTTGGCTCTTGGAGTTTTATGGAGATGGGTTAACGCAAGCACAGCTGCAAAAGAATACGTCGAGCCAATTTATTGCTAGTGTCAATGACTAGATGATCATAAAGCCTCTTGTTCTCATATGGGAGAGAGAACAAATACTTCACTAGTGGAGACTGGAGAGTCACACGGATATGCAGTACTGCATTCAGGGTGTGGTTGTACAGTAGTAAGCCTGAATGCGAGCAAGCAATTACTACATGTGTACAAAATTCAAGTACGCTGTACGTGTATATATGTCGACTACTGCCATATGTCCTCTTGTAGTAGTAATCAAGTATTTGTACATTGCTGCCTTTCTCTTAAAAAAAAAAGTATGTGTACAGGCATGAACGTTTATCGGCTGCTGCTAAAATTGAAATTTAAAATATAAATTTTAAAGTCAATTTTGATCATTTTTCATCGTTGTTTTTTTTAATATTAATTTTTAAGTCGCTAAAAATACATATATAAAAATTTTAAACTATACATTGTTTTTTATTACTAATAAACCATACTCTCTCCGTCCCAAAATATAGCAACCTAGGATGGGTCCAGGATAATGTATCTGGACATGTCTCATTGCTATATTTTTGGACGGGGGTAGTACATCATATAATCAACTGGAGGTGAAATGATGGGACTCATGGATATATATGCATGTGTGTCCAACTAGCCTCTGGACAAAGGTTGTTAGTATCTGGATCCAACTTAGCTCCATGATACTATGATATTTTTCTTAAAAAATAATTTAATATTAATTTATATTAATTATATATAGCCACTCTAAAAAAAGTAATAATAATATATACCATAATAAAGAGAGATATGTCAAAGAGAAAATCATCCACTAATGCTAATAGTTTTATTTACATTGATTTTAAAGATACATGAACACAAATGCATTTAGATAGTTTTGATTTTTTGAATTCAAATAATGTCTAATTTTAAACGGTTAGTATCTCGATACTAGAGCGATTCTAACAATCTTACACTCCATATTCCGATACTAATGTGATACACTGAAAACGATCCTAAAACCAACATGTATCGTTTCACCCAGATAATATCATAGAAACTACGAATCTACGATACATATGTATCCCGATACTGATGATCTTGCCTTGGACTGCCAAACACGATACTAGCAAATGCATACAGAGATTAGTCGATCAGTTAGGAGCGCATGCGTATATGCATGCATGTACAGCTACCAGTAGATGTATCTGTAACCCATGGAATGGATGGATGACAGCAAATTTCCGCAGGTTGAAAAATCAGTGGCTAGTGCAAACCGTCAAATACCCTGACATCAGTGTAGCTCTAGCACCACCTCAAATACCCTGACATCAGTCTAGCTCCAGCAGCATGCATGACCGGTGCGGCGCCTCTTCGTCAAAGATGAGACTATACGAACAAATCCATAGTAACCTCGATTTGCTCGTGATGATGCAATCATATCTCTAGCTCAACTACACCCAGTACAGTACCAGTATCTTGGCTTGTGACAGATACAGTAGTTTTCTTTGCTTGATATTGTAATACTAGTAGTATCTCCAAAGATTCAACGGATTTACGAAACACAGAGTCGTGCCAATCCTCTCTGAACCTGAACCCAACTGTTCCCTGCTTGATCGATCGATCGATCATGTAGTCCATATACATGGCTCGAATGCTGGAACTGATCATATGATATTTTAGCGCCGATGCCGTGTGGAGGGAACAGTCAAGCGCACCCTCGCACAGACGAACAGTGTGCATGTCACGCACGAGCAGAAGAAGCGCGGCGACAGCGACGCGCAAACTGTCACCCATCCATGGATCGATCGATCGATCGATCCCTCTGCTGCTGCCATTCGCGTCCGTCAGCAACGTCAAAACAAAGCCACGACCGATCCTCGAATCGATGGATCCAAACGATCGGCCACAACAACAGCTGCACTGCAATACCCTGCTACTCCGCATGAGCCCTGAACCGTCCATCCGTCACAGCGTGACCAAAGCCGTTTTTTCTCCCTCTTCCTTTTGGAGAGTAGGAGTAGTGAAAAAGGCAGTAACGGAAGAGTGGACCAAGAAAATCAGGGTGGAAACGCATGCAGACTGCAGAGGAGCAAAGGCCAAACAAGGGGCGTCATCAATAAAAAGAAAGCCTGAGTAGTTATTGTGCTCACCACCCTCCTCTGACACCACAGGCTTGGGGATGGATGCAGGCTGCCGCTCCGCCTCGCGCTACGTACGCCACGCCACGGCGCGACGCGAGGATGGTGTGACCGCATCATCGTCTCGCTCGCGGCGGTTTGCAGTAGTGGACGACGTACCGCGCGCGCAGCCCACGCCGCGCACGGCTCGCTCGCCACGGCAGCGCGGCGCGGCGCAGCCAGGGGAGATAGAGTAGAGAGATAGAGATGAGAGGGCGTGGCCGCGGCGCGTCTACGGACCACATTTGCCTTGCCTTGCCTGCACAGCGTGACGATGCCCCAAAGCCGCGTGTTACATGATTGACCGGGCGTGATCAGCACAGGGAACCCCCTCCTCGTCTTCTTTTGCGCATTAGTCCCTTCGTAAGAGGGTAATTATGGTTGAGTCCTTTTGCCCAGAGTAAAAAAAAAAGTCATGTAATGGAGTTCTCCTATTTTTGCTCTGCATTTCCATGTTAATTCCTTATTTGAGTTGAAGTAGTAGGATGATAAACGGGAGCAAACGGGGTGTGCCTATTTCATCGGTTTCTGGCAACACGGATTTGTCGAGTTTATGAAGTCGGCCAGTTGTTGTCGTATATAACCGAAAATGGTTTCTTTAATTATGTAACGTCTATGCCGACAAATAATGTGGCGTGCGACAAAACTAAAATGTAATATATCTTTTTGTACGGGCATTGCAATGACGTTGGCGAATCATAACGACTACACGTTTCACAATTGGATCATTTAAAGCTACCTTATTCGTCAGTGGTACGAAATATGTTACGAGTTACGACCGAATAGGACAAGCGCTCGTGCATCAACCAATGGTTTGAATGGTTGCATGGATTTTTCACGTAAAATATTAATATCTGCATGGATCATATTTGTGTACGTCGTTGTTCTCCTACGTACAATTTGCTAAATTTTCACAAGTCCCTCTAGAACTATTCAGAAAAATCTTTTTGACCTGATGAACAGGTGAACACAAGAAACCCAGGACCAAAATGCTACATAATACTACAGAGGCTAGAGGGGCTAATATGAAATTATCAGGAGAGCAACATTTCCTGGACACTTTTACAAAAAAGCAAAAAAAAAAAAACCGACATCGCAAGCTTGGGTGTAACATCTGAGTACCTCACATGTTGAACATCTCCCTGTACTTACTGACATGTGACAAAGTGGTATTTAATCTCTCTTCTCTTCAAGTCTTTTGCAAGAGCCCCAGGCTTCCCTTCCTTCACAATCTGTGTGGAGGGTGCAAAAGAGAAAGGCCTTCTTCCAGGCAGGCTGCACTGCCGAAGGCGAAAGCAAAATAAAAGGGTAAGGAGGAGGAGATGGTGTTGCCTGTGTGTTTATATTAAGCTTTGCAGGAGTAGTGTGGAGTAGAGAGAAGAGGCTCTCTTCTTGCTCCTCCTTCTCTTCCTTCTTCTGCTCTGGACCACCGGGTTAATAGGAGCCCCCCCATCCCTCTTGGTTTTCTGCAAACACGCAAAACTCTAATAATCCTGTCTATGTTTCTCTCTCTCCATAGCACTTACTCTTTGTGTGAGTGTGTGAAGGAGAGATATTATATTGGAGGCCATTAACTTATCTTCAGCAAGAAGGCATTTTTCTTCTCTGTTTTTGCTCATCATAGAGTTTTTTTTTTCTTGAGAGAAGGCAATGTTTGCTGGTTGCTGCTGTCTTCTTCATGTTGTTGTTATGTCCCTGATTTGAGGACTCTTATGTGCCAGATCTGTGAGGAGGCCTCTCTTGTGCTTGTGTTGGTGGGGGGAGCCGCACTTGAGGTGGTCAGGGATGAGTAAGGAGGAAGTCCTGAAGATTCAGGTCAGTTTTTTCTTCTTCTTTTTTGCTTCTTTTCAACTCAAAACCAGAACTAGTGGTGATACAGACATTCTGTTTTTTCTCCTTGTTTTTGCTGCCATTTTCATCAGGCAGGGGCAGCTAGCTTTTGTTTTTCACTTTGTGCTCCTCCCATGTCTCCTGCTATGTTTTCTTCGAAAACATCTCTGTTTTTGCCGTTTTGGTAAACCTGTGTTTCTCTGTTCCTCCCAAATTCCCAGACTTGTGTGCTGAAAGTGAACATCCACTGTGATGGGTGCCAGAAGAAGGTCAAGAAGATCCTCCACAAGATTGAAGGTATGAAAAACAGAGAAATTTTTTAAAACCAAATTGTTTTCATCAGCTATATGGTTGTTTAATTTTCTGGGTGATTTTTTACTCCCTGTTTCTGAGTGAAACGCTCGTTGGATTTATCTCTGCAGGTGTGTACCAGACTAGCATTGACGCTGAGCAGGGGAAGGTGACGGTGTCCGGCCTGGTGGATCCGGCCACCATTATCAAGAAGCTCAACAAGGCCGGCAAGCCGGCGGAGCTATGGGGTTCCAAGGTCGGGGTGGCGGCGGTGAACAACCAGTTTCAGAAGCTCCACCTTGACGGCGGCGGCGGCAAGGGCCAGCCCAAGGATGGCGGCGGCAAGGGCCAGCCCAAGGACGCCGGCGGCAAGGGCCAGAAGGGGGGCGGCGGCGGCGGCGGTGGTGGCAACGGTGGAGGCGGCAGCAAAGACGTGAAGATGATGATGCCGCCGCAGATGCCGCAGCCGACGCCGCAGCAGATTCAGCAGCTGCAGCAGCAGCTGCAGATGAAGGGGCTGAAGTTGCCGCAGTTCATGGACGCCGCCAAGATGGCGCCGTTCGCGGCGGCCGCGCCGATCAAGGACCCCAAGTCCGTCAAGTTCAACCTTCCTCCTCCCGAGGATGACTTCGGCGACGATGGCAGCGAGTTTGATGACGAGTTCGACGAGTTCGATGACGAGGACGATTTCGACGACGACGGCCTCGACGACGACTACTTCGACGATCCCAAGATGATGAAGCAGATGGCCATGCCGCCACCAAACGCCGGTGGTGGCGGCGACAAGAAGGGTGGCAACAACGGCGGCGGCGCCGGCAATGGCGGCAAGAAGGGCGGCGGTGGCAACGAGATCCCCGTGCAGATCAAGGGGAACGCCAACAACGCCGCTGGCGGCGGCAAGAAAGACTCCGGTGCCAAGCAGAACCAAGGTGGCGGCGGCAAGAACGGCGGCGGGCAGCCGAACAACGCCAAGGGGGGAGGAGGCGCCCCGAACGGCGGCGGCAACCACCCTGCTCAGGGGAAGAAGGGCGGCGGCGGCCAGGGCGGCGGTGTCGGTGGGCCGATGGGCGGCATGCCGGCGCAGCAGCAGGCCATGATGATGAGGCCGAACATGATGGGCGGCAGTGCCGGTTTCCCCGGAATGGGCCAGATGGGCGGCGGGCCCATGACCATGCCCATGGGCCACCACCCCCACATGGGCGCCGGCGCCGTGCAGGGCATGCCACCGGCAGCGTTCTACCAGGGCGGCGGCGGCATGCCGTCCGGGCCCGAGATGCTGCAGGCCGCGGCGGCGGCCGGGAACCCCATGGCCCAGCAGCAGTACATGGCCATGATGCAGCAGCAGCAGCAGCAGCAGCAGCAGATGATGATGAACGGCCACGGCCACCATGGTCACCACGGTCACCATGGCCACGGCGGCGGCGCTGCTCCGGCGGGGTACCCGGCGATGGGGTACGGGTACGGCCGGCCGCCGATGCCGTACCCGATGCACTACCCAATGCAGCCGCACCCGCATGCCGATCCCTACAACTACTTCAGCGACGAGAACCCGAACAGCTGCTCGGTGATGTGAGGTCTCCAGTGTCCGGATTGCTTTCTTCCTCCTCCTGTTGCTGCTGCTCATTTTGTTGTTCAAGAAAGTGAACCAACCAGGAGTCTGAGGAAGAAGCTCATCAGGTCACAGGTGATCGCCATCATGATGGTTGAGAGATGCTCTCAGGATCAGTCAACCAGTATACACCATGGGAAATGAGTCCCATCTAGATCGCTCTTCTTTTTTTCTTCTTTTTCTTTTTTCTTTTTTACTTAGCTCGTTTTCACCTTTCTTTTAAAGGAGAACTCAACTTCCTTGAAGGCGAAGGTAGGTATAGTAATTATCTATAGTTTTTCATAAGAGATGATGATGATGATGGTGCTTTATAATTCGAGAAGGAAGGTGGTGGTGGTGGTTTCCTTCTTGCTCCATAAGGTGTTGTGGTGATGCATGGTAGATGAACAATGTGCAAAGCAAAATGTGTTGCCAAATGTTTGTTTGTGCCTTTGTGACTGTGACAGTGGAGGGTTGCCTAGCTACAGAGCTCTTTTTACATGCCACTAGTAGTGGAATGTTGTCTACTCAATGCCATGCTATTCTTTCTTCCTTGGTTATGAGAGAAGAAAGACTATAATACTCCATCCCAAGGTGAGGAAGGTGATAACAATGATAATTGTGGGAGCAATGCAATGGAGATGGAGGAGAGGGGATGGATTGATCATGATGATGGTTGTGGTGGTGGTGGTCCATGTGTGAGGAGGGGGAGGAAGAGAGAGTCATACTGCTGCAGTTTTGGCCATGGTTGCAACCTTTTTCCTGCACCCTGCACTTACATTATTGATGGGGTAAGATAGCGCTGTCCCCTATCAGCAGCAGCTGCATTCAGGTTGGCTTACACCAGAATTGCACATTTCAATCCTATGACCACAGTAAGCACCACTGCTTCTGCCTGCCTGTTCATAGCACTGCCTGGTCCCTCTCCCTCACAACGATTGATTCCACCCCCAACTACTACCGCGGTAAAAAGTGAGAAAAAAAATATCGTATGCAGTAGCATTCAGACTCGATCAGAGAAACAATTGTCTGAACTTTTCTACAGTATGCAGTACTGCTAGTGTACTGCTGCTAATTAAGCCTTGGAATAGTAAATACAGTATCATACCACTGTCCTGACCACATTTTTCTTCACCTAAACGGATCTTAGTACCGTCATTATTTAGAGGGCTACAGAGATAGCAGTACAAGTTTTTTTTTGTTTAATTGGCATGGTATTTGCCGCACACTCGATGCTTGAGATTCGATGTTAGTTGTCGTGAATGGTGGATCCATCCCCACTGGATTTCGCGCAGGAACCTCACGCTCTGCTCCGTATCAGGGGTGCTCCACTGTTGGGACCAGCAGCATCAGCAGCAGCAATCATCCCTCCCTCGGATTAGATTAATCCGCTGTCCCCAATTGGAACCAAAAACATGCCGTGCCGTAGATTACCATCATTAATCACGCCTCCATTAAACTACTAGAGGCCCCTCGCCACGATGATTGTACCAGCTTCGAACAAGCAGCCGTTTAATTCCCCTTTCTTTTCTACTAAGGGCAACCACAATGTATGAAAAAGATAACTTTAAGATAATGATTGCACTTGTAAAGTGAGCTATATACATTGTGGAAAGTAGCATTAGCTTAGGGTGCACCTTATGCTTAAGTTCTACCACAAGCAAAAAGAAAATATTTTTTCTCTCTCATTCACTTCATGAACAAGAGATGAAACAATTATTTTTCAATTCTATGTGGCCATCTTGTGGCTAAATTCTAACCATAGCATTATGGGTATGGCTATAACAATGGCTCACTATTTATAGGGCCCACCTTAAGATTACACTACACCACAAACATTGATGATGCCCTAATGTAAACTTCAGTTTGCGTTGAGTTTGTCCAAGTAGGCAACAGCTTTCTCCAAAGCGATCCGGTGGAGTAGGAGGAAGGATCTCAACTCTCAAGTGGGCAAGTGATGATGTGGAATGGAATGCTAGGGCATTCTTTTTCAGGATAGCTTTACCTTCTATCGACAGAAAATCTATACCTAAATATTATAGATTTTGGATCATCAAATGTGCTTCACGATTCGTGTTTCAAACCTTTCTCCCCTAGCTCTAACGACCTCCCTTCTTCTTTAACACTGGGGACACACAAAACTCCCATCAATGACCTACAAACTAGGGTCCCACGTTAAAATACGGGTGAGAGGGCAGTGGGAGGAGGGGAGGGAGGAGATCGTGGGAGGCAGTAGACGCCGAGACGACGGCGGTGGCAACGAAGCCGCACGGTCGACAACGAATAGTGGGTTGGTGTTGGTGGCGAGGGCAAAACAGATAGAGGCACCTCGTCGCCATTGGCTTGCGGAGGAGTAGAGATTGTAGGGGGCTTGTTGGATTCATTGACATTTTCCGTCCAATCGGCGAAGCCAAGCAACGTCATCATGGGGCAGCGATGGTGTAGGAGGTTGTGTATTGTGTGGCGTAGTGAGAGAAAAAGTGAAGGAGAAGGAGTTATGTTTGTTGGGATTTACACGGGTTTCAAAGTATTAGGGATTGTTTTGTGTGAAATATATAGTACAATCCCTTCTCTTTCACTAAATGGCAGTTGGGAGGTTTGTTCTTTTGCGCTAAATGATTAAATAATTTATAATCCCTATTCAACGGCACAAATAGCGTATTCCCTCCTTTTTCAGAAGGAAAAAATTAATCTTGCAAATAAACCTAACATGCACTATGGGCCGTTTTGGATTAGTGCCAAAACGTGCCCTACCAATATTTTGGTAGTTTGAACAGTGTATATGACAGTTTTGGTTTGAAACCAAATCATGGGCATTGCCAATATCCAATTTGATATTTTCTATATTCTACTCAAAGCTTGGTTCTAAATTGGCCTCGAACCATATACAACTCTACCCTACCAATAAATTGGTAGTGCAAAAACTATATTTTGGTAGGGTATTGAACCAAACAAGCCCTATGTTCAGATTCATCCCCATGATTGAATTCTTTTTGACAGAGGGAGTATTCGTTATTATAAACTTAATATTCCCTTCGTCCCAAGATTTAGCAACTTCTAGCATTAAATATTTGCCCTAAAATATAACAATTTCTTCACCAACATTATCTTTCCAATCAATCACAACACTCTAACATTCAATTTCCTCACCTACCTTCACCACTAAACCAATCACAACCTTCGCCCATTTGATTATACCTATTTTCTTAATATTTGTGTTCAACTATAAAAATGTTTATATTAGCGGACGGAGTACCTCTGTACCAAAATAAGATCATTTTTCACATATCCCACATATACCAATACAAAACCAAAAAATAGAATACCCCTACTTTATCAAATCCTAATGCAACTATTTCTGACTATATCTACTTTAAATATAATTATTCACTACTTTCACAAACTCCGATGTAATAATTTCTCTAAAAATGAACTTGGGATAAATAGAAGAAACTAAAAATAAATTTATTACAGAAGTACATAAAAGGCTTTAAAAATCACATAGTTTGAGAGCTTAGGAAGCATGTATGTTAATCCATTGTTCCATTCGTTAGAGCAACTCCAAGTCTCCAATAGCCTTTCCAAATTGCTCTCCAAGCCGAATTTTGGCAAATCTAGCAAAACAACATACTCCAACAGACTCTCTATTCGATTTACCAAGCTATTTGGATGGCCAAATCCCTCTCCTAACTAGCCAAATCTGGCCATCCATACCCACTTGCCAAATGGTGGACCCCACACCAAATTTCTCTCCCACAAGCCCCTTCTTCTCTCCGGCAACCTCACCCCTGCTGTCGCTCGCTGCCTCGCCGTTGCTGCCTCCGCCGCCATCTGCCTTGCCCCTACCGTCATTGCCCTATGTCTGCCATCGTCTGGCTCGCCTAACCCACGCCGATATAATATTGTTGCTTTCCCTCTGCAACTCGTCTATCCCGTTGTCGTCCGTCGCTTCCTGTACCCGGCTCGCCTGTCTCGCTACCGTCCGCTGCCTCGCCCCATGTCACTGCCACCCATCACCTCGCCCTTGTCGCAGCCATTTGTCTCACCCGTGCCAATTTACTGCCGCCGTTGTATGCCTCGCCTCTGCCGCCGCCCTCCGTCACCGCCCCTATCGCCGCGACCCACTGCTATGCTGCCCAGCGACCCTGCCGTGGCCTCGCGTTGTCGGCTCGTCCATTGCCCCAGCGGGTGAAGAGGAAGAGGGGGAGAAAGAAAAGGAAGAACGAATGCTAGTAGAGACTGACATGTGGGTCCTTTGTTATTTTGGAGATGGTAAAATAAAGAGCGTTAGAGCAAGGACCTAGTTTAACTATCCAAATCAATTAAAGAGTTAGCTATATGAGTATTTAAAGTGTCTGATTTAGATTCGATGCTTATTTGTTACGCATGGAACACACATGAGAAAAGTTATTAGCCGTATAGGTCAAAAAAATAAGCTGCGAGTTCCGGGCCATGTTTTGGGGGGTGCAACTGCACTGAATCATTGCAGAGGCTGAGGTTGCTATTCTTGTTTGCTTCAAAGTGATCATCTCTCCCTGTGTAGTAGTAGAGTGTTAGGATAGCTGTCCATATAGCTGGTTTGAAGTGGTAGCTTTATTGTGGCAGGGGAGGGGTGCCGCAATAATGGCGGCTTTAAGCGTAGGCCCTGCTCTCTCTCTCTCTCTCTCTCTATCTCTCTCTCATGCACGGTAGGAGTAGTAATAATCTTACCGTGCCTTAACCTGAACAATCTGTTGCCGGTTTTGTCGACAGAGAAGGACATGAGAGTAGCAGAATAGTCTTACGGACAGTTCTTTCTTTTTCTTCCTCTTTTTCAAATAGACTTATGAACAGTGATAGGAACGGATAAATGTGAGGGATTGTGAGGGCAATTGATAGGTTGGGGATGGATCCGTTGATTGTATAGGCAGCAAGAAGATGTTTGTCTGTGGTTTCAAGAAAGTATAGGTTTGTTTGTGCTATTACCTCATTAGAGTCGCTTGTTTAATCTTTTCTAGATTGTCTGCTGCCCTCATGGTCCATTGGTGAGTGGTGACAAAACATGGAGATGTTATTATTCTGTGGGGGGATGCTATATACCAGAATCCCGTTAAAAAAGGGGACGATTCTGGTACCAATATCACATCGCTCTCAGCAACTGTCGTCCGCCACCTGCGTGCATTGCAGCAAAACGTGAACGACGACAAGCGCTCGCCAAACGCCGGCTTCCCTACATCTCAGCGAAACCTCCTCGGAAGCGCGCGCCTTCGCGCGCGATTCCTTGCTTCCTCCCGCTGGCACGCGCACCGTCCGCCGGCTTCTCCGCATCATGGCAAATCCTCCTAGAAAGCGCGTGATTCCTCGCTTCCTTCCACCGGCGCGAGCATCATCCGCCAGCTCCTCTACATCCCAGTGAAACCTCCTCGGAATTGCGGCGCGCGATTCCTCGCTTCTTTCCAGCGGAAGCCTCGCCGTCCGCTGGCTCTTCTGCTTCCCCATGAAACATCCTCGGAATCGTGTTTTACAAGGATATGATCTTGCAATCAAAACAATACAAGGTTTAGCTGAGAAAGCTTGCATCAATGAACTTGACACCAAAGCTTGCATCAATGAACTTGACACCAATGGGAGGACAACATGTTGAGAAGGCCCAGTCTAAGAATCGAGGTGATATGCAGGAAAAATCTGTGAATGAGAGTAACACCATCAAGACAGTGAGTATCTTGGCTTCTATCATGGTGCCTACGGGTTTCATGGATGATACATTAGTAGAGTCATGTGATACCTAGGAGGTATCACGATCCTTCTCGGTATCATGAAACCTGAAGGTTTCACACATGATCCCTCGCTAGGTATATATCATCTTGTGTGATACCTGAAAGTTTCATACATGATACTGCAAAGTATCATTATGTGTGATACCTGTGAAGTATCACATGATCCTACTTACATATCATGTATGCTATCATGGTTTCTGTGGGTTTCACATATGATACTTAAGGATGATCATGTGATACCTGGGAGGTATCATGATCCTCCTCAGTATCATGGATGGTATTATCATGTTTCACTGATGATATCTTAGGAAGATCATGTGATACGTTGGAGGTATCATAATTCTGCTCAGGTATCATGTCTGGTATCATCAGGTTTCATAGATGATACCTTAGAAGGATCATGTGATATGTAGGAGGTTTCATGATTCTGCTCAGGTATCATGTCTGGTATCATCATATTTCATAGATGATACCTTAGAAGGATCATGTGATATGAGGGAGGTATCATGATTCTTCTCAGTATCATGACTGGTATCATGGTTCATGTGAGTTTCATAGATTATACCTAAGTACGATCATGTGATACTTGGGAGGTGTCATGATCCTCCTCAGTATCATGGCTGGTATTTACTCCACAAAAAGGTTTACCCCATGTAATACACTTCATTTGTTTATATATGGGGAAACGATTTTTGCTTCCGTCAACTTCCAGATCAAATATATGTACAGGGAGTGGACATGAATAAGTTCATATCAGATTCGATCGATGTATCATCTATATGCTCGTACCAATTCATGTCACCGATTTTCTTGACACTGCTTAAAGCAAGAAAATGAAGAACCTCCTGTTGATGGAGACTGTCAACCGAAGAAAACACGGTGGGCGCCGGCGTCGGCGCCACCACCACGCTCACGCCGCTCTCCCACACTGACCTCGTGCACTTCAGCGGCGACACTGAAGAGGTGGAGCTGCCGCCGCCGGCGGACGCGAGCAGGTGCCGCCGCCGGCTCCTCCACCGCCGCCGTTGGCGCCAGCGAGATCTCACGCGCCATGCCCACGGTGAGAGAATTGTGAGTGGGACTCGGATAAGCACAAGAAACATTGTGTCTCTCTTGGGAGTGGGACTCGGATAAGCTCGTGATGATTTCTGGTGATTGCTAAAAAAATTGTCCTGTCCCGATCGAGCCCAAACGGGATACCGGTGTTTAACATTTCCGTATTCTGTGCGATTCTAGCTGTGAAGTGGGTTTAACAAGGGGAGGAAGTTTCAGAAGCCATGTCAAACAATCAAACAAATGGGAAAAAAAAGGAACAACAATATGTTGACAGATTTCAGAGGAAATTCCGGAGTAAATCAAGATCGTCTGATCTTGCGCTGACGAGCCGAAATTGAAGCGAGTGGAGTAGGAGTAACAGTGCGCCTTTCAAAAACAGTTAAACAGAGTACCAATCAGCGTATGTTTTCTCATGTTGAAATTTACTCGCAGAGATCTGCGAAGCCCAGCAAAGCAACCTTTGCCCAGTCCTAGTACTCTTTTCGTCCCAAAATATAAGGCTAAGACCAACGCAGGCAACATCCCCACTATCCACGAGAGCAAAAGCGGTCCAAGACCCGGCTTAAGCAACCATTCTCCGTACTTTGAAGTGGGTCCCATAAACATTTTTCTATGTCAGCCCTTTGTGTAGAGAAAAAATTGCGTATTAGTACATGGCCCATTGTCATATTCTCTCAGCCCATCCAATCCCTTCCTTACCCCACGCGCAGCGCCGCACATATCGCTCTTCTTCCTCCACGCGCCCGCACGCCTCGCCGGTCGCTCCTCTTCCTCACGCATGCCTCGCCCCTCTCGTCTCCGGCGACGCCGTCTCTCTGCCTCTCCCCTCTCTCCCCTCAGTGTTGCCTGACTCGATCGCCACGGCGGGGGGCGGTGGAGGTGGAGATCGAGCCGACGCAATAGGGATCCGGGCAACGGTCCGATGACTTCGGCGACGGAGCTGCCTGGAACAATGGTTGGGGCGACGAAATAGCCAACAACGGTGCAGATAGAGGCGTCAGTCACCGGCGGCGTCTTCTCGCGATGAAGCACCTTACTGTCATCCTCCGATGCGCCGCCGGGAAGGCCCTTCTCGACCTCGTTCATGGCAGCAATGCGCGGGAGTGAGTTAATTGCAACGGCGCAGGGTGACGGCACAGGGCGAGGCCTCTCCCCAACGCGCTTCCTCACCTTTTCCTTGCATGTCAGAGCCGTGGTCTGACGAAACTACCCGCACCTCTGCTAAGGTTCGCAACCTCTCCTGGGGTGCGACTCCCTCTAACGTGGCGCAAATATTCATCTCGGGAGAGGTGAGACCACGGTCTAGCATGGAGCGTTGGCTATGGCCTAAGAATCTAGTACCAGATGAGATATTTTCTAGTACTACGAATCTAGACTGGTTGTTTGTTCAGATTCACAGGACTAAAAAATGTTTAAATGTTTGATCTGATTTTATGTTCTTATACTTTGGGGCGGAGGGAGTAGATCATTCTTGCCTTGTCCTGAGCTAAGCGCTAGCATAGAGGTGCGGCGGATAACGACGTGATTTGGACTTTCTCACCGATGGAACAGACAGCGACGGCCAATCGGCGAGGCTCAGCATTCATCACAGGTCGTTGGTTGGTTTGGATCATGGATCGAAGCAATCAATGTACTACTAACTCCGTCCATGTGCCGCCGCCGCCGGCCGTTCACCACAGCATTCGGCCGAATGCCGGCACGCGCGCACATCACACACACATTCTCCTCTTTACGATCTGGTCGTGTGGATCCCGGGATCCTCCCACGATGCCCCGGGCGATCGATCGATCGATCGATCACGTTCACTCACCGTGCGCACCCGATCGAGAAGCCGCACCGACAGACACCACTCCACTGTCCAATTATCCAGGTTCTACCGATTACTCCCACTTTCTCTAAATGTTTAACGGCAATGTTTAACGCCGTTGACTTTTTTAAACATGTTTAATCGTTCGTCTTATTTAAAAACTTTTGTAAAATATGTAAAAACTATACGTATACATAAAAGTATATTTAACCATAAATCAAATGATAGGACAAGAATTAATAATTACTTAAATTTTTTGAATAACAAAAATATAAATTTTTGTCTGATCTAACTAAGGAGCAAAATCTAGACTTTATTGCTTTATCAGAGACGGGCAGAGCCTCTTTTCCTCAGTCAACATTAAATAATATTTGTGCTGGCAGAGATTTCATCTGGCACTGCATGGCCCCTAGGGGGCGCTCTGGTGGTATGATTCTAGGTGTTAATTTGCTGTTTCTTGACATTGGAGAAATTGAGGAAGGAGATTTTTTCATTCGCTTTAAATTAAGACAGAGAGCAGATGATTTTAAATTTAATTTGATTTCTGTATATGGTCCAGCACAGTCTGATTTAAAAGGTCATTTTCTCTCTGAATTAGTACGAGTTTGCTCTAAAGAAACCATACCTACAGTTGTAGGTGGTGACTTTAATATACTTCGTAACCCACAGGAGAAAAATAATGATAACTTTAACGATAGATGGCCATTTCTGTTCAATGCAGTAATTGACACTTTGAATCTTAGAGAATTGGAGTCATCAGGGAGATCTTTTACTTGGGCAAATCACTTACAAAATCAAACTTTTGAGAAGCTTGACAGAATTCTAGTTTCTACGGAGTTTGAGACAAAATTCCCACTCTCTACTGTTAGCATCCTCGCTAGGGAAATTTCAGATCATACACCTTTGCTATACAATTCAGGCGGTGCGTCCGCAGCTTACCAACCTCAATTTAAATTTGAATTGGGCTGGTTGCGGAGGGACGGTTTCAGTGATATTGTAAAGGAGGTGTGGCAAGGGGTGTCCATTGAGGGTACACCTTTAGAGAGATGGCAGAGGAAAATTAGACGATTACGCCAATTTCTTCGAGGTTGGGCGAAAAATATTACTGGTGCTTACAAAAAAGAAAAGAAAGAGTTATTGGATAAATTAGATACACTTGATAAGAAAGCTGAACATACTATACTCAATGAGTTTGAATTAAATGTTAAGCATGTTCTAAATGATAGACTGGCTGAGTTATTGAGGGAGGAAGAAATTAAATGGTACCAACGTGCTAAGGTCAAGCACCTATTGGAAGGAGATGCTAACACAAAATACTATCATCTTCTGGCAAATGGCCGTCACAGGAAAACTCGTATTTTCCAATTGCAGGACGGGAACGAGGTCATTACTGGTGATGCTCAACTTAAGGAGCACATCACCAAGTACTTTAAGACCCTGTTCGGCCCATCACAGACTTCATCTATTTTTTTAGATGAGTCTCAGGTCGACGACATACGACAAGTCTCTGCAGAAGAAAATGAGTCTTTAACGGCAGATTTTACAGAAGAAGAGATAAAATGTGCTATATTCCAAATGAAACATAATACTGCACCTGGTCCGGATGGTTTCCCACCAGAGTTTTATCAGGCCTTCTGGACAATTATAAAGGACGACCTGTTAGCTCTGTTTTCGGATTTCCAGCAGGGATCGTTGCCTCTTAATAGCCTAAACTTTGGTACGATTATTCTACTGCCCAAGCAGAAGGATGTTAGGACTATTCAGCAATACAGACCAATCTGTCTCCTGAACGTCTCCTTTAAAATCTTTACCAAAGTGGCTACTAACAGGCTTACATCAGTAGCTCAGAAAGTGATTAAACCTACTCAAACGGCTTTTTTACCGGGTAGAAATATAATGGAGGGGGCCATTATTCTTCATGAAACTTTACATGAACTCCACACAAAGAAGCAAGATGGGGTCATTTTTAAGATAGATTTTGAAAAAGCATATGACAAAGTTAGATGGTCTTTTCTCCAACAAACTCTCAGAATGAAAGGGTTTTCACATAAATGGTGCAGTTGGGTGGAGAAGTTTACTCAAGGGGGTAATGTCAGTATAAAGGTGAATGATCAAGTTGGTAATTATTTCCAATCCAAAAAGGGCTTGAGGCAGGGGGATCCGATGTCGCCAGTACTATTTAATATAGTTGTCGACATGTTAGCGATTCTCATTGCTAGAGCCAAAAACGCTGACCGCGTAGAGGGTGTTATCCCACACCTGATTCAGGATGGCCTGTCGATACTCCAATATGCGGATGATACGGTAATTTTCATGAGCCATGATGTCGCCAAAGCGATTAATATGAAGTTAATTCTTACAACCTTTGAACAACTATCAGGCCTCAAGATAAATTTCCATAAGAGCGAAATCTTTTGTTTTGGTAGAGCAAAAGAGAACGAAGCCTTTTATTCGCAGCTATTTGGGTGTAAGATTGGGTCATTTCCGTTTAGATACCTTGGTCTTCCCATGCATACCAGAAAACTTAACAATAAAGATTGGCAAGAAATCAAAAATAGGATCGAAAAGAAGTTGGGGGGTTGGAAAGGAAAATTACTAACGGCCGGAGGGAGACTCGTACTAATTAACTCTGTGCTTTCCAGCTTACCGATGTTTATGCTGTCTTTCTTCGAAATTCCAAAAGGTGTGCTAGAAAAAATTGACTGCTATAGATCAAGGTTCTATTGGCAGAATGATCAGCACAAGAAAAAATACAGACTAGCTAAATGGACAGTCATGTGCCAACCAAAGATACAAGGGGGGCTAGGTATCCCCAATTTAGAGATTCAAAATAAATGCTTACTGAGCAAATGGCTTTTCAAACTGTTAAATGAGGACGGACTTTGGCAGGAACTGATTAGGAACAAATACTTGAAGGAAAAGCCCCTAGGTTGTTGCCAGAAAAGGGCTACGGATTCACACTTCTGGAAAGGTTTAATGAGCATAAAAGACACTTTCCTGGGCTTGGGATCGTTCAAAATCAAAGATGGATCGCAAACGAGATTTTGGTGCGATACGTGGCTGGGTAATAAACCTTTAAAGGACAGATTTCCATCATTGTTTAATATTGTTAGAAGGAAAAATGACTCTGTGGCCAAAGTACTTAGTTCGTCCCCTCTGAATATTTCGTTTAGGCGGAATTTGGTGGGAGCGAATCTTAGTAGATGGAATAGAGTGCTTGCTTCCATACAGGAAGTATTATTACAGGATGGGGGTGACTCGTTTGTGTGGTCTTTGCAGGCCTCAGGAAATTTTACTGTCAAATCGATGTATGCTGCACTAATCAGTAATGGTATTAGAGTTTCACAGGATATTTGGCAAATTAAGGTCCCTTCAAAAATAAAAATTTTTTTGTGGTACTTAAAGAAAGGTGTCATTCTTACTAAAGATAATTTAGCTAGGAGGAATTGGCATGGTGATTTAAAATGCGCTTTCTGTCATCAGCCTGAGTCAATTCAACACCTGTTTTTTGATTGCTATATTGCCAAGTTCTTGTGGCGAGCGGTTCATATTTTGTTTGGTATAAGTACCCCATCAAACTTAGTTGAGTTATTCCAACAGTGGTCTAAGGGGGGTAATAAAAAACAAAATACTTTACTGTTAACTGCAGCAGCAGCGCTTTTCTGGACAGTTTGGTTAACAACAAACGAGTTAGTGTTTGACAATTACGGACCGAAATCTTTTTTGCAGGTACTATTCAGGGGTACGCATTGGTTACGCCAATGGGCGAAGCTGCAACGGCATGAGGATCTGCGTTCACAGTTGATCGCGGCATCGCAACATCTTGAGTCATCAGCTTTGCAATTTTTTAGTTCCAATGGATGGTTATCAGCTAGACACATCGGTCTTTAGTCGTCTGAACTTTTATCTCGGTTTTGTTTCCAAGTGTTACTCTGTAAGAACGTTTGTTATAATTGGCATGAGTCTATCTTTTGATAGATGAAGCCGGGTATAAAATATCCATTATCTAAAAAAACACGAATGTCCAAATATTTTTAAAAAATCAACGGCGTCGAACATTTTAGAATGGAGGAAGTATAAAGGTAACGTGCGACTAGCTAGGCAAAGGGTGGCCAGCGCAAAGGCGCAGAGAAAGGCTGGAAATGCACGCGATGGAATGATCTGAAATAATCCATTTTCACGGGCTATGATTCACTGTCATGGATGTCCTTTTTGACTTGAACAGGATACTGATTTTGGTGAACCGGTGAGGAGCGGTTTTAAATCTCGAAACAAATAGGTCCTCACTGGTGCGGTGGGGATTGCTGATGCAGTAGCATAAATTGATGTATGGATCTGGATCCACATGTCGGCCACTGCTACTTCATTAGTACTACTGCAAAACGATCTACATCCCGCCTTGTGTTCATCACTAATCCAAACCATCGCTGAAGCGCTTCTGCTTCACAAGCCAACACTGTGTGACAACCTTTGGTCCTGTTCGTTTCCGCTACAAGCAGTGGATGAAATTTTGGATTTTCGTGGCACGCTTTTCAAACTGTTAAACGGTATGTTTCATACGAAAAATTTCTATATGAAAGTTGTTCTAAAATATCATATTAATCTATTTTTCAAGTTTATAATAATTAATACTCAATTAATCACACGTTATTACCACCTCTTTTTGTGTGAAACACTTAATCTTTATCTTCAGAAGATTCAAACACCACCAAACTTGAGCAAACATTGGTGACAACAATAGAATTGAAGGATCCAATGGCCGAGGTGTCGAATCAAAGCAATTAGAGCAGGTACAACAGTAGACTATAAGTCAGCTATAAACCTATATTGAGGATATAAAAGAGGAGAGAAGAGCAGTGAGTTACATATTTATAGCTAGATGTAGTACGGACTTCAAGACACAATGTGTATATGATATATGGGACCATATATTAATAGTGTACTATATGTTTGTAAGTAACTATTGTATGAATTGGCTATTAAGTTGACTATAGTTGATTTGAAGCTAGTAGTTAGCTATACTATTAAACTTGCTCTTACGGCATTTTGAATTAGGGATAGTAAATTGGGGCTCAAAGAGAGTTAGGGATTTGCTAACGGTGAGTTGTAGGCGATGAATTAGGGACACCACGAGAACTAGGGATTTTGGGTATTGATTTGATTTTTATGCATGGCTCATTTCAACCATGCTATATACTACTCCCTTTGAGAGGGCATGCATGGGAAGCTCTGTTGGACCCATTGTGGCTCTACGTTGGGGCACAAAAGTGAGTAGGCGACTGTTTGGTTAAAGTGATGAGTAAGACAAAGTTTACAATATTAATTCTAGAGTGAAGTGCATGGGTGGCCCTTAAACTTGTACGAATATGTCATTTAGATCCCTAAACTCTCAAAATATATGTTTAGGTCTTCAAACTTGTTAAGAGTGATATATAGGTTCAAACGGGTTTCAACCCGCTCTGTGAAATGGTATGGCACCATATAACTTACATGTCAATGAGTTTCACATGTTAGTCACATAGAGAAAAAAATATTTTTTAAAAGAAAAAGAGGAGAGAGAGAGAGAGGAGAAAAGGATGTTTTTAATTTTGAAGAAATAAATGAAAGAAGAGAGGAGAAAAAAAATGTTCTTAAACTTTTTCTATATGTGACTAGCGTATGGGTTCTACTGACACGTAGGGACCACCATGGCATGCCACGTCAGCACACGGAGTGGGTTGGAGCCTGTTCGAATCTACATGAGACCCGAGAAAAGTTGAGAGACCCGAAAATACATTTTAAGAGTTCAGTGATCTAGGTAGTACACATGTACTCCCTCTGTCCCAAAAAAGGTAAACCCTGGATTTCCGTGTTCAACTTTGACTGTCCGTCTTATATGAAATTTTTTTATAATTCATATTTTCATTGTTATTAGATGATAAAATATGATTAATATTTTATGCGTGGCTTATCTTTTTAATTTTTTTATATTTTTTTCAAATAAGAAGGATGGTCAAACGTTGGACACGGAAACCTGGGTTTGTCTTTTTTTAGAACGGAGGGAGTATATGATTAGAGACCGTATGTTCACTTTACTCTTAATTCTACATTTCAAGAGTACAAAGACTTAAATGGCACAAATACTAGTAAAGTTTAAAAACCAGCTATACAATTGACCCCAGCTCTAAACATCATATCCATGACAAGAGATTACGAGACCAGAGATGTACTCTATCCATAAAAAAAAAATCAATCCTAGATTTGAACCTGGACATGTGTCCAGCCTTAAACCCAAGATTGGGTTTTTTTTGGACGGAGAGAACCCAAGATTGGGTTTTTTTTGGACGGAAAGAGTAATGCTTAAGGAACATACGAAAGGGCATGTATTATAGTGATTACAGTGACCTCAGTAACACTCTAAGATCCTAAGTTCAAATATTCATAGGAGTAAATTTGGACTAGATTGTTCTAGGGCTAAGTTCTCAATTTAAAAATATGCATATGTGCATGTAAATATATATGCCGGGTAAAAATTACCGTGAGTAACTAGTAATTGCAAGTCAGCCCTTTTCGCTTTTTCGCTTGATTTGATTGGAAAAATGCTGCACCTATAGGTAGGGGGAGTACCGGAGTAGTACTCTGGTACGATATGCTTGGCGTTGCGCGGTTGAGCACTAGAGGGCCGTACATGAGGCGGTCAGTTTTGGTCGAGGCCGCGCATCGGAATGCTGGCCCTCATCCAGGACAACAACCCTGCTGCACTCTCTCCATCTCCATATGCATGCATGCATCGACAGGAATCACAGAATCCATCCCATTCATATTCATTCAACTCCTCCCCAGCACAGCAGCAGCCGGGCCATGCATGTGACTCGAGAACCAGCCTCCCAACTAAACCAACCCAACTGAATTATTCACATTTTAATTTTTCTAGAAAACTTATTCTAGAAATGGTTCTTCTTGTGACGCCAACATCATTAGCGCTGTGATCCACATAACAGTGCCAATAACGTTCGCACATTCCTCTAGTTTTTCGGTGGAAGCTAAATCACAAATGTGAAGGAGGACACGCCAGCGTCATTGGTACCAAGGACCAATTTGTATTTTTTTAAAAAAAAAATATTTATAAATAGGTCCTCGGCGCTAATGATGCTAGCGTTGAAAACCTATTTAGAAATGCGTCCTTTTATTATAAATAGGTCTTTTTTCAAATTATTTTCTATAAATTGGTCCTTGGCGTCAATGTCTTTGGCGCCGCCCCCCTTCACATTTGTGACTTAAATTTCACCAGTGGGCGGAGGGGACGACGTCAGCGTCATTGACGCTGCGAAAATGGAAATTTCTAGAATAAGCTATTTTAGGGGTTTATTTGTAGAGTAAGTTTTTCAATAGAACTGAAAGGTGAAAAATCCAGCCCAACCCAACCCCACCCCACGCATACCACCTCCGCATCGGCACATCCGCCATTGCGTTGCATCTCCTCCCCTCCTTGGCAACGCGACGGTGAGCGGGGTGGCCCGTTGGTCCGTGAGATTGACGGATATATGCCGAGATAGTGGGCCGTAGCACCCGAGCTAGCTCCCGTGCATATCGCACTAGTGGAGAAACCATCTTTGGTCGGTCGGCCGAAATCCACAATAGTCCGGTTCCACTAAAAACCGGGACTAAAAATGATCTTTAGTCCCGGTTGGTGGCTACAGTGGGCATATTTAATCTTTAGTCCCGGTTGGTGAAGATGATATTTAGTCTCGGTTCTAAACCTGTCAGGCCCCCCGATCTTTACTCACTAAAGATCCTAACTTTACTCCCGGTTGGTGTTATCAACCGGGATCTAGAAGATTTTTAGTCCCGGTTGGTATTACCAACCGGCACTAAAATTCAACGCTTAATATATAATCCTTCTTCCCTATCCTCTCCTCCACAACCGCCTCGCACTTATCCTCTCAGATCGATCTCCCTCTCCTCCTCCCCCTCCGCCTCCTCCCATCCCCGGCCCTCTCCTCCCCATCCTCCCTTCCCATCCGCTCAAATCGATCTCCCTCTCCTCCTCCCTTCCTCCCTCTCAGATCGATCTCCCTCCTCCTCCCCCTCCGCCTCCTCTCCTTCCCCTCCCATCCCCGGCCCTCTCCTCCCCCTCCTCCCTTCCCACGCAGCAGGCGGCCGGCTGGGCCGCGCACGGGCCTAGTGGCTAGCGGCGGCAGGCGGCAGCCGCTGCCGGCATCTTTTTTTTTACAATTTGTGATTCACTAAGATGTATAATTTTGTGATTTGTTGCATGATCTGAGATGTATAATCCGTGATGTATTTGGTTTGTGTGTAATTTTTTTAAGATTTGTGATATATTCGATTTGTGCGTATAAGTAACTTAAGATTTGTGATGTGAATGTTTTGGGGTGTTACTTTTATTTGAGGTTTGATTTAGGGATATGTATCCCACTTGATTTGGGGATATGTATCCCACTTGATTTGGGAGAAAATATAGGGATTAAACTCTAGCTAGAAACAATGAAAAAAAAGAGACCTAATGGGACTGCCGGTACCCTCTCGTATATTTAGTCCCGGACTAAATATCTATCTTTAGTCCCGGTTATTTCAACCGGGACTAAAGATAAATATCTTTAGTCCCGGATTTATAGTCCCGGTTGAAAAATTAGGATTAAAGGGAGTTACCAACCGGAAGTATAAATGGATTCTCCACCAGCGTCGGGCGATCGTTCGGACTCCGCTGCTAACATCTTCACTGTAAATAGTTTTCGATGTTAGAAAAAAATAGTTGATTGCTGATTACCGGAAAACGCTAGTAGTCGTCCGGACTTGACGACATATCTCTGGCTCCGCCACTGTGTGGGAGGGAGGATCGGCGTGGCTGTTCCGGGCGATCTGTGACGCAAGATTCTTCCGGCCGAGTTGCAGGACACCACACCGGAGGAGTACTGGCTGCTTTGCTTTTCTCGCGGTTATTTGACGCGACACATGCGAGCAGGCAGGCAGCGCAGCGGCAGAATCGGCCATCCAGCGGCAGAATGTGCAGATCCTTTCCTGCATGCATTGTGCGTCGTTGCTGCAAAGACCACACACACATACTCCTTCTCCTACTACTACTACTACTACGAGAATACTCGTAGTATTTAGACCCATCCTAAAAACATTTTACTCCATCACATCGAACATTTAATACCTACATAAAGTATTAAATATAAAAAAAAATACTTTCTCCATAAAAAAATTAACTTCTAGAGTTTGAATTTTGTCCAAAAAAACCAACTTCTACTATCCTATCTACCCTCAGCACGTAAAACGAGAAATTTTATCTCTTCCATACCCTTTATCTACTATCACCATTACTATTTTTTTAATAATCTAGGGTATTTTAGTCATTCTCCATCTCCATTAATTCCACCTTAGGATATTAGGAATGGATTTTTTGTGGGACGGAAGGAGTAACTAATTTAACAGATTGCGACTAATTTGCGAAACGAATATTTTAAGCCTAATTGCTCCATGATTTGACAATGTAGTGTTACAGTAAACATTTGCTAATGATGGATTAATAAATTCGTCTCGCAGTTTATTGACGGATTCTGCAACTATTTTTTTGTTACTGTCCGAACACCCCATACGACACTCTATATAACACCCGATATGATACGCCAAAACTTTACACCATTGAATCTAAACACCCCCTTACACGTATGGTATTGAGGCTGTAAAAAATGTGTCCCAGTACTCCAAACAGGAGTACGTTGAAAATGACTACGTAAGGTCAATTTTTAATGTGTCTTTTGTACACAACTGAACAACCCATCTCTCCAAATAGAAGCAGTACTAGTATATGGTCAACTTTCTCGGTGCAGGTAACACTATATGGCCATAATTTGTTGCCGCGGCCAGTCTTTTTTACTAGTAGTATGCCTGTAGCCGATCGATCCCAAATGCCAGCAGATACTAGTATATATACACACAGTTATTCCGTGCAATATTATAGTATTATCTATTTATCCAGTACTAGTAGCATTGTTTGTATATCTTGATAGCCTGACAAGGTAGTAGTTTGACGAACACTACAGTAACACTATTCAAGATTCTCTCTACGGGTTTGACCCATCACGTGAAAGGAAAGCATGCATGACATTGTAGTACCAGCAACGCATGAATGTCGTCGTCCTCTCCCTACTCGAGACCTTGGCAAAGGCATCTCATCTCATCTGCTCGCTCCGTTTATTGAACCCCTAAACTTTTAAGCACATATTTAATCGTTCGTCTTATTTAAAAACTTTTATAAAATATGTAAAACTATATGTATACATATAAATATATTTAACAATTAATCAAATTTTAGAAAAAGAATTAATAATTTTTGAATAAGACGAGCAGTTAAACATATTTAAAAAAGTTAACAGCGTCAAATATTTAGAAACGAAAGGAGTAGATGAGTAGTCGAGTATCTTAGAAAAATCAATGTAGGAAGATATGTGACCTCTTCTAAAATATATATAATATAGCGTATTGTTCTATAAGAGGTCACATCTTCTTTTAAATTGATTATTTTTGGAAGGAGAAAGTACTTTCTCCTACCAAATAATCTAATACAATATTTTTTTATAAAAATATATTAAATTGAGTTTTTTTTTTACGGAGTACTCCTCTCAGGAGTAGCATATGACATGTTTGTTGTTGCACTTGGAAAAAGAAGGGGAGAAAAGGCGAGGAGAGGGGAGACAAAATAGGGCAGAGGCCGAAGAATATGGTCTTTGGTGGCCTTTTGTTCGTTGGATTGGCGATGCTCTTTGACCCCTTTTTTTGACCTCTGGGGTACGTGCTCATCCTCCTCCTCGAATTCCGTGCACTTGGTTGGCCACTCCTCCTACATCTCTCATCATCCAGGACCTACTGTATGCTATGCTAGACAACCAAATTTTTATAAAGTGCGTGCTCACATCACCATGGTCCATGCATGGCATGCTTCCATCCAGCAGTCTTCTTCCTCACTTCCCAATCGAGAGAGAATCTTGAGCAAAAAGTTTGGCATGCCGTCATCACGCATGCCAATTTTTCCTCACTGTGTTCCAGATCCCACAGTGCCCAAACCGGTTGATTATTAACTTAGATTTTCTTCATATAAGACGGATAGACAAACGTTGACACGGAAATTCAGTGTCTGTCTGTTTTTAGGACGGAGGGAGTAGCGCTTATCTATAAACTAGGAATAAAGAAGGTGTAAATTAAACTGAGGACAATCTCACAACCTTCTCTTTGTGCATTTGCAGGTGGAGTAGTTTGTTTATTCATTCAGTCCTCAGTTTTATATAAAGAAAAGGAAAAAAATACTCCTTCGACTGTCTTTTTTTCTCCATCTTCTTCCTCATGCCTCACTAGTCACTTCATCTCCAACTGAGGTCTGAACTGTGATCCTCTATGCATCTTGCCTTGTCAGTTTGTCAATAAAAGGTTATTGCTGCACATGTCCTGAAACTCGTGTAGCTATTGACAACAGCTTTGGTTGGTGGTTTGCAGAGTTGAAACAAGAAAGGTATTTATAACCCATGCCTGTTGCCTCGCCACGAGCAACAAAAAGGTTGCTCGAATAGGAGTATATTCGTATTACTGAATATGAATTATTCTACTCAAGTATAGCCCTGTTTAGTTCCAAAGTTTTTTTTTCCAAACTTTCAATTTTACATCACATCAAACTTTTCATACACACGACTTTTCAATCACATCATTCCAATTTTAACCAAACTTTTAAACTTCAGTATGAACCAAAGGGAAAAAAAATCTAATGATTAATATCAATAGCGTTGTGACCGGACACGTCACGTCCATGCAAGCTGCTCCGTAGACCACAAGAATCTCCCTGAACGGGAAGTACTCAAAGTAACATGCATATGGGTCTGTTTGGATCCGGAGGACTATTAAATAGCCCTCCGAAATTTTGTTATTTAGAAATATTAAACGTAGATTACTGACAAAACTCATTCCATAACCCCTAGGTTATTTTACGAGACGAATCTAACGAGGTATATTAATCTATGATTTTCTACAGTGATGCTACAGTAATCAGCCACTAATTATAAATTAATATACATCATTAGATTCGTCTCGCAAAATAGCTGGCCTAGGGGTTATGAAATCGGTTTTGTCAGTAATCTACATTTAATAACCTAAATAGCAAAATTTCGGAGGGCTATTTAATAGCCCAGAGGATCCAAACAAGACCATGGTCAAGAATCAAGATGATGGGGTATGCTTGCCCTTGGTTAGTTACAACAAAACTGTGAAGATCATTTACTTTAATTATATTCTTTTCCCTCCGACCAACTTAACTTAACTGTGAATATCATATATCTGTTGACTGTTGATACAAAAACCTAACAGTTCGGTTCTCATCGGTGACATGTATTCTTTTCAGACAATTAATGGGAAGAATTTCATTAATTAGAAATGAAATTACATCGGCTTATGCATCGACACAGCCTAGAAAAGAAAATAAAAATCTTAGGCTGTGTTTAGTTCCACACTAAAATTAGAAGTTTAAAGAAATTGAAACGATGTGACGGAAAAATTAAAAGTTTGTGTATAGAAAATTTCGAAGTGACAAAAAAATTAATTTTTTTTAAAAAGTTGAAATCTAAATAAGGCCTTACCTAAACATGGAGTATGTATGGTGCATTTGTGTGTGTATATATATATATATATATATATATATATATATATATATATATATATATATATATATATATATATATATATATATATATATATATATATATATATATATATATATATATATATATATATATATATATATATATATATATATATGTGTGTGTGTGTGTGCCTGTAGACTGTAGTGTCAGTGCAGTGTGAAGTGTCGGTTACGACATTCTGAGCACGTAGTAGCACATGGAGGGGTTCCCCATACTAAGCAGGTATAAGAGCAGGTACAATAGCAGGCTTATAAAGCCAGCTGTAAACATATTTTAAGGAGATAAATGAGGAGAAAGAAGAGCAGCAGGCTATAGATTTGTAGCCAGCTATAGCACGGACTCTAAGACACAGTGTGTGCATGACAGGTGGGACCAGGTATTAATAGTGTAGTATGTAACTATTGTATAAATGAGCTATTAGATTGGCTATATATGAATTGGAGCTAGCAGTTGACTATACTATTATTAAACTTGCTCTAAACAGCTTCCCAAAATTGATTAGACCGAGGCTAGGGCTATTTCATACAGGACACTTGTTGTACCCATCTTTTGCAACTCATTGGAAGAAAATGACTGTTACTTCTACCATGCATGTCCCGTAGGAGATATATGTAGCAACTGTTCACCGAGGAAAGTGCTCACCAGTGTACTTGTACGAGCAACCTGAACAAAGTAGTACGGTACTATTAATCAGCAGTAGTAGTGCTTGTACTACTCTTAATCAGCTTAACCACAAATCATGGCAACCTGTAGTGTGTGTCACCTAGTCACATGCTAATACTAGTACTATTACTGATCAATTAGCAAATGCTCCTTAGATTAAACATGCATGCGTTCTTTTCAAGTGCACTGTGAAAGTCGATCAGGCCTTCCCAACCCAAAACACTAGATATATTTTCCATAAACTTCACATCATAAAAAAAACTAGTACTAGACACCATTTTTCCAATGCAAACACTATTATTTCATAATTAAATTTAATGCTCATTATCTCACATGATATCTTAGATGTTGTGTAGAAACTATGTCTCATGCAAGACATTTTTTCTCTTTCCTTATTTATTCACTTGCCACATCATTTTTTATTTTAAGTGGCATCTTATTTAATGCTATGGACACCATTCTAGCTATTGGGTCGAGAATAGCCTCATGTATATCTCATGTTGTGGAAAGAGAGAACAAAAGCGGCCATTAATTAGCTACTGCTAGAACAAACAATCCGAATCTTCCTGCATGCCATCGTTTTCCCTTTTGTTTTGTCCTCAGTCAGTTAATAATTACTCGCTCTGTTTTAAAATATAAAAACTTCTAAGTTATTTAACAACTAATAAGGTTAGATCAAAAGATCCCCTTTTAATCATTTCAGTTGTATTTTTAAACTTTGTGGAATGGAATGGAAAGCAATAATTGTATAGTAATTTAAAAATCCGACCCTCTATTAGACACACCAATTGGAGTCGGTTTATATATTTATAATCCGGATTTATAATCTTATAATTTAGTGCACTAGTAAATTTACATGATTGTTTCTCTGATAGTGACATCTACAAAGGGTAACTGTTCTCTTTGGTCCATCTGATCGGTCTATGGGTCTTATTAGAGTCGCATGGGGCCGTTTACTAGGCCTCCCCTTGTTTTGGCATGTCAAGCCGAACATGCTTCGCTGCCTCCTCGCTTCTCTTCTTCAGTGAGCTGCCCTGGCTTGCTTCGCTTTGCTGTCAAGGTATTGCCACCTGGTGCTTTACTCACGCCGTGTTTAGTTTCAAAATAATTCTTCAAACTTTAACTTTTTCATCACATCAAAACTTTCCTACACAAACAAACTTCTAACTTTTCCGTCACATCGTTACAATTTCAACCAAACTTTTAATTTTGGTGTAAAATAAACACAGCCTCAGCGGTTTAGCCTCTGGCTTCGTGTAGCCTGGCTTTTACCTTGTGCCTTTCATCAGGCTTATTTGTTGTTGTCGCTGCTGCTTTAGCAGAATAGGTCGAAGGTTCTCATAGCTTGCCTTCAACGAATTTGAATATCAGAAATTCATATATTTTAGAACAGAATTTAGAACAAAAGAAGTAGTTTAACGTACCATCATATAGGGATGAAAACGGAGCGGATACGGACGGATAATGCTTATACCATATTCGTTTTCATATTTTTTACCGGATACGAAAACGAATACGGATAGCTCGAATATGGAAACAAATACGGATTATCTCGAATACGAATAAGAATCGAATATGATCATACACGAATACGGAAACAAATTTTTCTCGGAACACGAAAACCAACTCAACTTCTAATAGAAATAAATATCAACATATATAATTAGCTCATTTTATATAAAACGAGGTATAATTTATAAATATTTTTTAAAATTTAAATAATATTAATAGTATGGATTAGTGTTAAGAGATAAACTACTATTAAAATCTATAAAGGTATATTGAAGGTTATAGAGTTAGAAAGAAATGGGGTATGTCTCATGGGTCCTGCGGATATCCGAATAGCACTGTTCACCGGATATCCGAATTATTATCCGTATCCGACGAAAACCCTGATACCATATTCGTATTCGTATCCGGGAGAAAATATCCGTATTCGTATCCGTATCCAAAATATCCGAGAATTATCCGATCCGAAAGGTATCCGTATCCGTTTTTATCCGGAGCGGACAGAAACTATCCGCTCCGTTTTCATCCCTACCATCATATGTCTTTCAAGCTTGAACATGCAAATATCGATGTGCAAAAGGAGTGGTTGGGAAAATATTGATCCAGAAGGCCCAAAATAGTGCATGTCTAGTTGGTTGAGCTATTACAAATAATTTATTTATAGATAAAATTCTTACATCTTTATTACTTCCTCCGTCCTAAAATATAAACACTTTTGATCTTCGACACGGTATTCGAGATACTACTTTAACCAATGACATTTATAAAAGTAAGATGTTTTAAATAAAAAGAGTCGCATATTGTGATAGTTTGTTTAATGATAAATCTAGTAACATCAATTTGATATGATTGATTTTTTTATTCTTTTGCAATTAATAGTTAAATATATAAATATTTGACTTGACACTATACTAAAAATTGTTTATATTTTATAACGGATGGTGGAGTATTAACAGTTTAGAAGCAAGATATATATATGAGGGTGTTTGGGAGAGAGGGGCTCAAAAATATAAGTTTCTAAGATAGAGACTTATATTTTTGTGAGAGGGACTAAAGTTTAGTCCCTAATTTACAAACACACCCATAGACTACGACAAGAAAACCTTTCTGATTGGGGCTGAATGGCAACAAACACACGCGGTGAGATTGTAAAGTTGCGGTAGAAACCCGTTTGTTACCATTCGAGAGGCGGCGGTGGTGCAATGGCTTGCAGTATGCTCGTGGGAAAGCATGGAATTTTTGGCTGCTGAAGTGGCTAGTACGCCATAGCCCATAGAGTAGCTAGGAGTTTTTTTTTTTTTTTTTTTTTTTTTTTTTTTTTTTTTTGAGAGCGAGTAGCTAGGAGTTTGGGCCTGAGAAGAGTAGAGACAGGGGTCACATGGCGTCTGCTGCCTCGGGTGGCCCCCGCACATGCCATTTTGCTGCTGCCCCATGCTGTGCTCTCTCTCCTTCTCTCTCTTCCCCCGTTTACAAGTCAAATTTTACGGTGCTGCTACTAGGTAACCCATTTTGACGAGATAAAAGAGGAGAGAGGTGCAGCGGGCGCTATAGTTTTATAATCAGCTATAGCACGGACTCTAAAATACAAGACCAGATATTAATTACTCCCTCCGTTTTAAAATGCTGGACACCGTTGACTTTTTAGCATATGTTTGACCGTTCGTTATTAAAAAAATTTTGTGAAATATGTAAAACTATATGTGTACATGAAAGTATATTTAATAATGAATCAAATGATATGAAAAGAATAAATAATTACTTAAATTTTTTAAATAAGACGAATGGTCAAATACGTACTTAAAAAGTCAACGGTGTCAAATATTTTGAGTACTCCCTCCGTTTCGAAATGTTTGTCGCTGTTAACTTTTTATCACATGTTTGACCGTTCGTCTTATTCAAAAAATTTAAGTAATTATTAATTCTTTTCCTATCACTTGATTCATTGTTAAATATATTTTTATGTAGGCATATAATTTTACATATCTCACAAAAGTTTTTGAATAAGATAAACGGTCAAACATGTACTAAAAAGTCAATGGTGTCTAACATTTCGAAACGGAGGGAGTATATGTTTATAGCTAACTATGGTATAAATTAGCTATTAAATTGACTATAGATGATTTAGAGCCGGCAGTTGGCTATACCGTTAAACTTGCTCCAATGTTGCTGCAACTCGTCAACACATGAAACAAAACAAAATCCTTCTCGCAGCCGGAACGAAAGAAAGTGTCGGGATTACGAGGAAGGCGATGCTGAATGCTCCCATGTCCGAGTCCCGAAACATATTCTTTGGTTCGGCAGGCATAGGATTAATTAACTGAAAAGATAATTTTCTGATCAGGATCTTTCCAAATAAAATAAAAAACAGAAGAACATTTTATGACAATGGTTTAGTATAATAGAGGTCAGAAAGAGCTAAAGCTGATGAGGTGATGTTTCAAATTCAGATATCAGAATGCAAAAAGGGGGTGCAGGGTGCGGATATTTTGGATGCCGTGGAGCCGGCAGATTTTTCCTTTTCCTCTTCACTGTGTCAGCAGAAAATGGAATTGGCAGTTGGCACCCCCAGTGCAAGTGCATAGAATGGAGGCGATAAAAAACAGACTCCCTTTCATTCGGCGAAAGTTTTATCCCAGATTTTTCCAGTATTTTCAGTAATCAATTCGATCAATGTTCGATGTTTTTTGTTCAGTTATCAAGAGAACTAGTACACGTCTACAGTTCCGGGATGAAAGAGAGATCTCCTGAACAGCAACCGGAGTGGAAGCATTTTAGCACTGTCGGAGATTCTGTGCATGAGCACGATGGACAGTAACTAATTTAAAGCCCAATCCTATGTTGGCAATCTTACGGCCCACATAATGGACAGAGAAAGCATGGGCCTAGGCCTCCCCGTATTCGGCCTGTCCAGAAGCTTATAATTTTAGACCGAAGTTTGGGCTCAATTCTTGGCTGGGTCCTTGTAGAAAGATGAAGTTGTAAACTGGCCTGGACCATAAGGGTCTTCGATTTCTGCGAAAATATGTAGGGCAAAAACCACATATGTGGTGGAAGTCTGAAAACTAAAACCTACCAAAATTTATATACCTACCTTTTAATTTACCTAAAGTCGTACGGGACTACACTAAAATTACTTAAAACAGAATTTCACAAACCCCATAATTCATCAAATGACTAATACAATTTATTATTTTAAGTATTAGACACACATCATGCAAATTTAGCTTAGCATATTATTAGTTTTATCTTTCAGCTACGGCACTTTTACATGGGCAGATGAGAGAGGACCATGGTATACCGATTAGAACAGAAAATCCTATCCCTAACTCCCTCCGGTCACCATTTCATTCTGCTGGAGGGGTGTCATCCCGCATGTTAAGTAGATTGATAGGCTAACTAGGCCTAACCCTAAATTTACATCATTCCGAAAAAAAAATATTAACACTAAATTACAAAATGGTACAACAAATATTGTAACACGGCACAAATACCGCGTGTGAGGTGTGTAAGTATAGTGTGCATGCGTAATTATGTGTGAGTTCTTAAAAAAGTACAAATATCTGACTAATCGGGAAAAAGAAAGATCTATTTGTATTCGGGAAAAAAATCTATTTGTATTCTCACTAGACTTACTATTTCACTTTACCATTGACCTTTTGACTTTCATTAACAGTAATTTGCCATTTATATTGTTATCACAAATTTCATTAAGTATTATCAACAACAAAGAGAAGAGAGAGGTTATAGTCGCACAAATGGCATAAATTTCATTAAGTATTATCAACCACAAAGAGAAGAGATAGGTTATAGTCGCACGAATGGTGATATAGCATGGGAGCGGTTTTATTTTTAACTCATCTAGACCGCATAGGTATGATGCAACAGCTAGCTTCGGAAAGAGCTTTGCTCCTACACCCTGGAAACGACCACCATTTTAACCCACAAAACACCTCGCTACACAAAAACAACAGCCCAAAAAAGAAAGAGCTAAATGGCTGCGGGAAGAACAGACGGCTTCACTTGATACAATTTGTCCAGAATGGCTTCATGCCAGCCATCCAGCACCTTTTGCTCTTCTCCCCTTAGGAACACCTTCCACTTCTGTGCAAGCGAGAGTGACCTGTAAATAACCCTGTAAAGGAGAAGAAACCGGAAAGTCCTTAAAAGCCCAATCATTTATTAGCCACGAAGCCCAGCATACACTGGCCAATAAGACCATCCAAACCATCTTCTCCCCCCTATCCCAAACAAACCCAGTGCAATCCCAGAATGAAATATGTCTCCTTCTCAAATGCAAGGCCTCTTCAATCACACACCAAGCAAACAAAGCTAAAGGGCAGTGAAACAGAATATGGTCAGAAGTTTCAGTTTTCCTAGAGTTTACAAAGCTCATTCCCACCCTTCCATTTCCTTTTAACTAATTGATTAGCACAAGGAAGTTTTCCTCTCCCAGATAAATATAGAAAATGCTTGATTTTGAGAGGAATTCTACTCTTCCAAACAGCCTACATGTCTGAATCCTTAATCCCCCAAAGGTTAGCAGATTGTACATTGACTTGGCAGTAAAGGACTTATGTTTAGTGTAAGGCCAGATCACTTCATCGCATCCACCATCAATCTGAACAGATTGGAGCATCTTTTTTTTTTCTTTTTGAGAACAAAGCGGACAGAGTCGAGCACTCGAGCACAGTATATCGTGCAAGCTGCGGATGCCAGCGACAAATATGAAACAGAAATTTTGATTTCTTGAGTGTGATAGTTCGGAAGTGCTGATATGGTGGGGCTACCCCGTTTTCTGTTAGCATGTTTCTTAAAATATTAAACGGCGCATTCCATGCAAATATTTTATATGTAAAAAATTCTTTAAAAAAATCAAATAACTCGATTTTTATATTGGTAATAGTTAGTAATATTTAATTACTCATACTGGTTTGTTTCATTTCACGAGCCATAATCAGCTCAGTTCTTTCAGCTGATTCTAACGGACCCCCAAGTGGCACGAATTCAGCAAACACCCCAAAACTGGTATCAACCACTATGGCTAATCTCCTAGTACAATTTTTATCTGAACTATGAATGACTCAGTGTTCGAACAAAGGCCAAATGTCGTCTGTAACAAAAGCAAGGCTTAAAAAAATTGCTGTTCATGGGGTTCGGGGAATTATTCTCTTGGGCTCACGGGAACCAAAATCGCTAATGAGCGATCAGCCGCCGCCACCACCCCCCCTCCCCCGCGGCGAGGCATGTGGCGCGCGCGGGCATGCGTAGGGGTGGGGCGCACGGTTTTTCCCGTTGTTTTTTTTTTCTGTTTTTACTTTTTTCTTTTCAGTTTTTTACGGTTTTCTTTCCAGTTTTTTTCTTTCCGTTTTTTTTCTTTTCGATTTTTTAGCATTTACGTATATCTATAAAAAGTTTGTATACGTGCATGCAAACTTTATAGACGTGCATACAAACCTTGTGTACGTGCATGCAAACTTTATATACGTCACATATACGAACTTTGTATACGTACGTATATAAAGTTTGTATATGTGTATATTTTTTATACATCAAAAATATATTATAGTAGTAATATTAGTAGTATCATAACCATAATGTAGTAGTAGTATTATAGTAGTAGTATTAGTAATAGGAGTGTAGTAGTAGTACTACTAGTAATAGACTAGTACAGTACATAGTAGCAGGTAGTCGCGTGTCGCGCATTAGCCCCCCCCCCCCGGGGCGGATCTAGGAACAAAAAAATTGGGGGGACTCAATTACACAGTTTTTTCAACCTCCAGTCATCTAGAGACCTTTAGTTTATTATTTATGATGAAAAAATTGAAGGGGGTGCTCCGGAGGGTATCCATGGGTTTTGTGGGTGTAGGGGGGACTCGAGTCCCCCTTGCACTTACGTTGGATCCCCCCCCCCCCAACACGGGAACCGTCCGATCGAGAACGTGCGGTTGAACAATCAAGCGGACAGAGGCGAGCACAGTATATGGTGCAAGCTGCGGATGCCAGCGACGAATATATGAAGCAGAAATTTTGATTTTTGAGAAAGAGCAGGTGGTCTATCGATCGATCACATCCAAGGCAATTTCTTCATACGGATATCATGTCCCAAGACGTGCATCCAGCTCCAGCTTGCTAGCTCCCGATTCCAGTCATCCAGTGTCTCAAACTGAATCAGACCTTGTTTACCGATTTACTGAACCAAATATAAGCAGAAGGAAAGAACAGGTGGTTCAGATTCCACAATCAGAATAACTCTCTCTGAACATTGCTTGTTTCTGCACTTTTGTTCTTGCTACTAGCTGAGCAAAGTTGATGAAATGCGGTGATCTACAACATCAAGACATCAAACACACAATCAAAGTAACAACTGATAAGGAGAGGTTATATACAAAAGGAAGCAAATAGAGGAGCAAGGAAGGAACAGAAGGTTCAGACTTCACAATCAGAATTTAGAACTCTACTCTGAACTATAGGTGTCCAAACGGGCGGCACGGCCCGGCCCGGCACGGGCACGGGTCCGGCACGGCCCGTTTCGGCACGGCCCGTTAGGCACGGCTGATGAAACGGGCCGTGCCGTGCCGGCCCACGTGCCGAGCCGCCGGCCCAAGCACGGCCCGTGGATGGCCGGGCCGTGCCCGTGCCGGCACGGCACGCCTGCGGCCCACGGGCCGTTCGGGGCACGGCGGCCCGTGAAGGCAGGCCGGCAGCTGAGCTGCACTGGCCGCCAGGCCGCCAGGCCGCCAGCCGCCAGGCCGCCAGTGCACAGTGTTTTTTTTTAAAAAAAAAGCAAAGGAAATGTATAAGGAAAAAAAATTAAAAATGGAAATAAAATGTTTAAAAAAAAGTAATGATTTACTAATGTTAAAAAATGGTATTTAAAAAATGGAAATAAAAGTTTTTTAAAAAAGTAATGATTTGCTAATGTTAAAAAAAAGAAAAAATGGTATTTTTTTGTTGTGTTGAAAAATTTAAAAATATAGATTGTGATTTATTATTTTGAAATAATTTAAAGATAAATCCACACTTGCGAAAATATTGCAAAAGAATTTGTTAAAAATAGTAATGACCTTTATTGATGTTTATATCATTACAGGATACAATGATACATGCTGCCTCGTTAAAAACTTTGTCATGTAAAAACTCATAGGGGAAAATGAGAAAACCATGACAAAGAAAAGAGTACAGCTCAAAGGTCAGAACTACTTCTAACAAAATTCTACTGGGGTTGGTCTGGATCCAGGTAGAGTTGCTCGAACTGGGCGGCCAATTCTTGGTTGTCCGCAGTGTATTGGGCATGTTGTCGAGCAAGCTCCCAGTCTTTAACGCTTAGTAGCATTTCGACGTGGTCGCTGCGCAGAGTCGTCCTCCGGTCTTCGATGATTCGGCCGCATAGACTGAAGGCCGATTCGGAGGACACCGTCGACACGGGCACCGTCAACACATCCCGTGCTAGTTTTGAAAGCACAGGATATGTTATCTTGTGGTCATTCCACCACCCGAGGACGTTGAAATCTTGTGCTTCGTGGTGGATGGCGTCGCTGTCCAAATAACCGGACAACTCTTCGGCCACAACATGCGAAGAGGCGTCTCCACTTGTAGCCGACGAACTGCCACCACCTTGGATTGAAGACGATCCACCCCAAATCCTACCCCACTGTATCTTCTTCTTACCTGTAGTGGGGATAGGAGGGGGTCTCTGCTGGCGAACTTCCTGAAACTTTACTTCATATCTTCCAAAAACCTCATATAATTTACGTCTAACCTCAGTATAAAAAGAACTATAATCTACACCTATAGTATCTCCAACAAGTGATAAAATAGCAGATAATCCCCTTAATTTACACCTAGGATCTAAAACAAAAGCAAAAGCATACAACATAGGTATATTTTTCCAATATTTCAAATATTTTTGTTTCATGTGAAAGACAGGTTCAGTTAGAACGTCATCATTTTCGTATTCTTTAAATAAAGTAGCAATTTCAAGAAGGTTGTGCAAAATTATATTAGCAGTTGGATAATAAACTTGTGACAAAGTTAGAGTACAATCATAAAAAGTTTCTAGAAATTGGTGAAATTTTTGGACAATTGCCCAAACATGCTCGTTCAGTACTGAAGACCCGTCACTGTTTCTTGGGCCACCACGTGACTGAACAAAATCAGAAAGTAAACTACTATAAGGTAAAACAACTTTTAACATTAAATACGTTGCATTCCACCGATGCTCTGCATCGGTGGCAAACTTACGAGCTTTCACACCGGCCGCATTGCAAAACCTCTTCCATGCAGCAATCCGCGGGTTAGAAGCAGTTAACCACGCGATTGCTTGACGAACAGCATCGATGTGGTCACCTACCCTCTTCATGCCAGTCTTAACAATCAAATTAATTATATGACATGCACAACGCTGATGGAGTAGAAAAGATTGAGCATACACACAAAATAAAGGTTGCAATATTTCAATAGCCCTAGAATTAGCAGATGCATTATCTAGGGTGACAGCAAATATTTTATCAGCAAGATTAAATTCATTAATTACTTCCCTAATTCTTTCAGCTATGTTTTCTTCTATATGTGAGACATCTATTAACCTAAGCCCTAAAACTCTCTTTTGTAATTGCCAATCATCATCAACAAAATGAACAACTACGCTAAGATAATCCTCTCTAGCTCTACTACTCCATATATCTGAAGTAACACTAACAGAGAAAGTACATGTACTAAACAGTTCCTTAAGTGCAGTTGCTTCCTTGTGATAAACATTCTCTAAATCTCTAGTTGATGTTTGCCTACTCACAGCTTTAAACCTAGGGTTATGAGATTGCTGAATGTAATGTTCAAAAGCAGGGGACTCCCCAAAGTTCAGGGGTAAATCTTGCCTGGCGATTAACCGGACAAGAGATTCCCGAGCAACCATGGGATCGTACTCCCAACTGCGTACCGTACCGTCTGGGTTTACCATAAGTTGCTGCTGCCGGAGTTGTATTCCTTGCTTCTTGGCACACGACTCCGCATGGCGCTTGAGGTGACCTGTACCACCAGAAGAACGAGCAGATAAAATTTGCCTACATATTCTACAACGGGCTTTCGATACCTCCCTTCCGTCGGGGCATGTTTCCTTTATCTCGTCGAAGTTTTGCCACACACCGGAGGTTCTCGATCTCTTCGAGCCGGTGTGTGTCGAAACACTTCCGCTCGCGGTTCCGGAAAATCCTTCCGAAGCTGTCGCCGCCTGAACCGGTACCTCCTCAACGACAGCCGTATGAACCGGTACCTCCTCCACAGATGGTGGAGTTGGAGCCGATCCGGAGGTATCGTCAAACCTCGACATGTAGTTGGGGTCGAAATCACCCAAGGTGAACGACGGCGACTGGTATGGAAAGTTCGGATCCATTATGAAAATTTAAACCGACATAAACAAATTTTCGAATATTTATTGAATTCACAAACACAATACAAATAATACACAAATTTGAATATTACTTACATCTTTCCAACCGCGAGCTCTTCAAACCTCTGCGATCAAACTGTTGAACTACGAAACTAATTTTGATTTTTGACAAAATTTGAGCAAATTTTGTCAAAATAAAAAAAAATGCACACTTGAGAACAAAGAGAGCACTTAAAACACTTGAGAGCACAAGATGAGGAGTGTGGGATGAGGAGAAATGGCTGGGGTTCATGCCCTATTTATAGGGCGAAATTTGAGATTTTTTTGGAATTTTTTCGAAATTTTTATGAATTTTTTAGCCTCCCAACGGTTATTTTCAAATTTGAACGGTCAAATAGCCGTTAGTGCCACGTGGCGCCTTCCCATTCGACCGCCGCCCGCCCTGTCCCTGCTTTCGGCCTGGCGCGTGCGCCGCTGGCCCGCTTTCGGCCTGACGGGCCGCCGGCGAAACGGGCCGTGCCGTGCCGCGGGCCGTGCCGTGCCGCTACAGTAGCCGTGCCGTGCCGTGCCGGCCCGCGGGCTCGGCCAGCGGCCCAAGCACGGCACGGCTACTCGTGCCGTGCCGGCACGGCCCGTTACTGTAGCAGGCCGTGCCGGGCCGTGCCTGCTACAGGTTCGGCCGTGCCCCGGGCCGCCCGTTTGGCCCGGCCCGTTTGGCCACCTCTACTCTGAACATTGCTTATTTCTGCACTCTGTTCTTGCTACTAGTTGACCAAAGTTCATGAAATGCAGTGATCTACAACATCACTACATCAAACAGACATCCATAGTAACAACTGACAAGGACAGGTTATTTGCAACAGAACTACATTCAACTGATCACAGCCGGCCTGGAGTTCATTCCTGCTTGAACAACAAAGGTACAGAGATCATACTACACACCCAGAACACTGAAGCACTTGCCATGCAGGCAGTACTTCTCTTTTATGAAAAGATGATACAGATCAGTTGCAACTATGTTACACCACCACCATGTACAACGACCGGACACCGAAACATCATCCTAGTGCAGAGCTGTGAGGATTGCAGTGGCGCTCTCAACCTAGCAATGCATCCAGAAAGGTCGAATGAGTTCAGATCAAATGCAAATGATGAAAAAAGGAGTTCTGTTTTATTGAGTCAAGTTAATTAGGATCCCCTCGAGGGATCAAAATAGTTTCCCTCAACATTATATTCTTGGCAAGAAATCAATTTCCTTTTTACCTTGAAGGTTGCACCACAGATCTCTTCTTCATTTGCAGGAACAGCAGTCACCTTGTTCTTTGGGTTCTCATAGCACTTCAAGCCTCCAAGAGCATTGGAATAGAAGCAACCTGCAGTCAGAATGCATGTAATTAGTGAGCATAACCAAAAATGGCTCTTTGCACATATTTGAGCAGTGAAGATTCAACTGACCCACAATTTTATACTAAATGCCCCATTTTAAATGTCATTTGCAATGATTGGCAACATAAAAGGACTATGATTCAAACATTACCTTGTGGGAAAGGTGCAAGTGACTTGCCACATGATCCTTTAAGCAGGTCAATGTCGTTAGAGAAGGCAACAGATCCATCAGCAGTTATCCCCCAGAACAGAGGCACCTTGCCCTCTGGATCCTGAGACAACAATTGCCAGCACAAGATCACGTCATAATCAGTAAGCTAAACCAACCAAATCACCAAGCACTGTCAATGCAAGTGTTTGAGCAACAGCATGTAACTGTCGGTTGCCTCGAGATGAAGAACTCACAGAGGCCACAAGGAGAGAAGAGGTGGACTTGTCGAAGAGCACAAAGGCGTAGCTGCCGGTGAGCTGCGAGAGCATGAAGCTAGCAGGGTAAGGTGCTCTGTCTCTCAGCGTCTTGTACGCCTCGATAACCAGGAGCACCTCATTGGCGCCCTTGGACAGGCCATACTGCTGGCTCAGCCTGCCCAGATTGTCCAGGACTCCCTCAAACAGGCAGAAAATGTCATCTTTTGATGCAAAGGATCTGCACAAATGCAGTTGTATGTTCTCAGTGAGCAGCTGTAAAATTATAGATGCTTTCCAACCCTATGATAAAAAAAAACTGGCATCCACAACAAAATTTAAGAAAATTAGTATGTTTGGTGTTATCAGTTCAGCCATTCTTGAATGCCTGAAGGACATGGTACTTCAGTGCAGAATGCAAAATTAGGTGGAACATCTATGACTTAATGCAAGATGCACCTAACATCAAGAATTAGATACCTAAACTTGCTGAAAAGGAAGCATATATTTTGTACTGGTATAATGAATGGAGTAAAGGAGTGGAATTCCTTGGATGATACTTCTTCAGTGAATCTGCCTAGTAGTACTAGATAAGATATGAAAAAAGGGTAATCAGGCCCCACAAATCATAGTGCTGAATTGACAGCATGGCCCCCTTGTTCAGCTTTCCTTTCTTTCAGATCTGTGGGTATCAAAACCGGATAGAGTCTTCTGGTAAGCAGTAGCCACCAAGTGCTAAGTGTCCTACACTCCTACTATGAACTAAGCCATGTGAATGGCACAACAACTAAAGGAAAGGCATAAACAAAGAGGTTTTTAAAAGCAACCTAGTAGCTTGCCAAATACTGTCATGTTTATCCTTTTTAAGTTTTTATAATTAAGAAATAGGCTTGACAAAACAGGTTTGTCCATTTTCTTAAAACTATAATTAGTCCAATCATTAGCCGCCTGATGAAGAATATGAGGCCCGTTTGTTGTGAAGTCAATTGAAACCTTTGTATCTGTGGAAGGTGGCTTGATGTGGACATGCAAAATAACAAAAGGTGATGCGGTGGCCTTCTTTCATCGAAATATATGTGGCAATGTTCATGTAAACATTGATTTAACTTTCTTTCCTGTCTTGTTCTCCTCTTGTTTTTCCTATGGAAGCACCAATCATTTGACCGTAAAGAGATCTAGGTACCATAGCAGCATGGCAAACTACACCTCTTTGACAGTTCCTTTTCGTCCATTTTCTTGTTCGATTAGCTTTCTACCTTCTGAAATAAATAAACGTATGCCATAGTTAATCACCTAATTATCAGTAAAATCCCGATGATCTCAGTCGTGTGGTCTATAGATAAAACAAAAAACTATAGATGAAGGAGGAGGTTTGGTAGCCTTGCCTCCTCACCTACAGAAATGGATTAGAGAGTTGTATCTATTACTCTGTCTTCCGAAAGCAAAAAGCCTTTGTACCTCTCCAATTATTGACTCAAGCCACAACCAAAAAACCAGGCTTAAGTTATTGAAGAAACCAGTTTATTATGTAAAATAACAGTTTAAGTTACTGTACATAAACTTGTTTTTCAGATCGATAATTCATTTTAAGCATATGTTTTTACCAAACCTGAGAATTTTTTTTTGTCAGATCTTGTGAGTTGTGAGACATGTCCACATGACCTATGGTACTAGGAGAGCCCACCTCATCACTCAAACCATTTCAGGTGGGCACAAAAAATCATTTCAGCAACATGTCCTCAGATTTTTTTTTCCCCTTGGATGAAAAGCTGTCGCCCACCACGCAGTGACTAGTGTTGCCAAGAACAGTGAGCCTGTTGCAACTTGCAAAAGCTTATCTCAACCACCAACTTAGATTGTCTTCTTGCAGAGACTAACTATTAAATCTCATCACCATGAGACTTCACCGAGACACTAACTGAAGAACAAATTCAGAGTAAATGACTCTGTCTCAGCCTCTCAGGATGAACAGTTAACTGATCTAGCCACAGAGAGCAATCAATTCTTGGCTCTGTTCTTAGCTAGATCTCGTGAAATCCAGGACTTGGGGAGTTCAGGGTAAAGAAAACGGCAGATGTTTTTTCAGCAATTTCAGCTGAAGCAGAGTAGAAGCAGCAGCTAGTATACCTTGGGCGGAGGAGGGATTGGTTGGCGTGGGAGTAGGCGAGGTGGCCAAGGTCGCCGAGCTGCAGGGACACGGCCGGCTCGGCGGCGGCGAGGAAGCGGCCGACCAGCTCCGACGCCCGCGTCTTGGGCGACGGCGTCCGGCTGCCGGCGGCCACCAGCTCCGCCGGCACCTCCACCACCGCGCCGCTGAACACAGCCAACATCCTCTACTCTACTGTACTGTCTGTCTAATCAAAGCTAATTAAGATCACTACACACAAACTATGAAACTACTCCAATTTAATCCAATCCTACTGCTAAAACTCTCCTCTGCTAATGATCAGATTAGCATAGATAAAAAAAAAATACGTGTGGCGTTCCACACTCCTTGGATGGATAGATGGATGGAGCAAGAAACGGAGCTCACACTGGATGGATGGAGAAATGGAGGAGGAGAAGCTGCTTTATATAGCCACAAACCCAAGCAATGGAGCTCTGTTTACGTGGGGGCCGCACTGACGTTTTCTTGTGTGTTAACCTCCGATTAATCTTCTTTAATTGTTTTTCTCCTGACTAAAACAAAACGTCTCGTGCACATGGGCGTGTCAAAAACACCAGCTTATGTCTGTACTTTTAATGGAGTGTAAGTTTTAATTAGTCAATTATATCAAAATCGTAGAACTACGCTGAGAACACTTTGGACGTCTCCATAGTTAGATGCATAACGTCAAAACATACGGCATACTTACAAATAAATTTTATAATCAAAGAAGGTACAAAGAATGTTAACAATAGACTATATGTTGTGTTTAAGATGAGAGGAGAAGATCGAGAAGAATACGCAAAACAATGTAAATATTACTACATGATTATTGAGTATTAACTATTTTAAATTTAAAAAAAATAAATTAATATGATTATTTAAAATAACTTTTCTATATAAATATTTTATGAAAAACGTACCATTTAACTGCTTGGGAAGCATGCACGCACACAACGAAAGAGTTTTTCTTCTAATCCACAGCTGCCGAACCCAGACTAAATCATCAACGTTTCTGGGTAAAATACTCCCTAACCCTCTGCTCCAAAGGTTAACACAGCCATAAAGAGTCCATGAAGAGTCATTGAGTGCAAATGTTGGACACGAGATGTTACAACTTTGATACCTTTTCTTCCTAGCAAGAAAAATATATAAATGATTTTTTTTTCTGAAACAAAGTTTTAAACTCTGTTACTAATCTGGACAATCAACAATTGGGCCGTCAGGAAAAAATGGATGCGAGAATGGAAGAAACGGAACCGAGATATTTCTAGAGAATCATATCACATTGACTAATTCGTTCAAAGAAAAAAAGAACTCTGAAGCCAGTAGCTGCTAATTTGATTAGGTGAAGCATGGTGAAGAAGTTGATAGGTGAAGCGAGGGAAGCAAACAAGGACGAAGGAGATGAGGTGAGGATGGTGATGGAATATATTGGATGCATCTTGCACGATTTCTTGTGAGTGACACTTGTTGTGATGTGTGCTTTGTTTCCATGTGGGAATCTAATGCGGCCACAGAAACGGCCACCGGCATTTTGGCCTACCGGAGCAGATATTGCGTGGCACGCTTGATGATGCAGTACTTATTTCAAGACCAGGAAATTTTGCACGTACCTGCCTATTAGTAAAAATTGTGTGTATTATGATAAAGAATATTATCTTTACTTCCAAATCTTCTGATAGAACATTTCCCTCCCCAACTATCTGTTAATGCAATATCAGTCATCAAATATGTGTCACTACATAATATTTATATAGGTATATCTTTTAGTTCAAAGAGTATAATTCCTCCTGTTAAGGGGAATTTAACTATTTGCCACTTTTAGGTTTGCCACTTATCTAAATGCTCCTCTTAGGCTTGCGCTTAATAATTTACCACTGAAGAGATGATTTCTTAACTATTTGCCACTGTTGCCTACGTGGCGTGCCCGCGTGGAAAGTATCGTGGACCCCACTCGTCAGCCCTCCCCTATCCTTCTTCTCCACCGTCGCTCGCCGCTCGTGGCCGCCGCTGCCGCTCGCCCTCCACCCGCCGCATCCGATCCCCATCCCCGCAATGGGGGGAGCGGGACGAGCCGTTGTCGCCGCCGCCGCTCGCCCTCCACCCACTGCATCCGATCCCCGTCCTCGCGATGGGAGGATCAGGATGAGCCGTCGTCACCATCGCCACCGCTCGCCCTCCATCCGCCGCATCTGATCCTGCCGACGACTACCATCGACCCCCGCGCCCTCTCCTTCTTCCTCGACCTCGACGGTCTCTCCTAGTGCGCCTCCCCAATCCGGGTGCTCCAGGTGGTGGCCATGGGTGGGGCTCGCCAGCACGGAGACCTCGACGACCGGAGGTGGAGAAGAATGATAGGGGAGGGGATGACGGGTGGGGTCTACGATGCTTTCCACGCGGGCATATCACGTAGGCAAAAATGGCAAATAGTTAAGAAATCATCTCTCTCCGGGAGCAAATAATTAAGCGCAAACCTAAGAGGGGCATTTGGATAAATAACAAACCTAAAAATGGTAAATAGTTAAATTCCTCCCTATTAATGCCAAAGTATACCTCTACCTTCCACAAACCGAAAATTATTCCTCACTCAAACCGCAAAAATGATTCAAATAATCTAGGGGCAACAGCAAATTTACCACGATTTGAATCGTCATTAGGAAATTATGACCGGAATTGTCATTCGAATGGCATTCTTGTAAAATAAAAAAAAAGATCAAAAAATTTGCAAATTCCCCAATAATCTATGCAGCATCTCATGACCAGATCTGCTGATTGAGCAATCGCAAAATAAGCGGAGGAGAATCCACCTCCACAAGCTGATAAGTGGACAGCATGAACTACGACACTGTTGTAGTGTTGTAGAGAAAACGACTGACGTAGCACCCCAAATTCGTCCACACCATTAAACATCCCTTTAGTTCGTAATGATCTGTCTTAAAATTGACTTGCACTAAAACATCTAATTCCCCATTCCCGTCGGGTACGCTCAATTATGCACAAAAAGAATTTGCAAGAAACGAAATGATATTTTTTTGGTCACTCAGGGAATCAAGAATCCAGCACCATACATGTCGCTTTGGTACGTTAGAGAAGAAAACAAGTGGATAATCAATTAACTCAGTTAGATGATTAATTGGATGACAAAGGGATGAGTCATCGACTCATCGTTAATTACGTCTTCAGAGAATAATATTTTCCTCTGAGCGGACGAGAAAAGTCGAGTATCTGCTCTGAGCCGAGCCAATTTTGTTGAATTTAGGACTTAATTTCATAAAGTCACCAGCCCATGCATTACACAGATTATCTAGGTTGTGATAGCACGATCCACCTAATCAACAATTAATTCTTTCTGGTTAACACATAAGCTCTTTCAGAGTGTCTAATTAATATAGGTGTAGATAGATTTAGAGGTCTTATTAATTAATGTAAGCTTTTTTTTCAGTCTTAGCCCAATGAATTTCTTAACCAAACATAATTCGAGAAACGCCTAGGGGTTTTCTGGCTAGCTACACAAGATAGTGAGCTAGATAATCTGGGTTCGAAGCATAACTTCATCTAATTATTTGATATTAGGTCATTCCTTAATATTCATGTCTTTTAACCATACATAATTCTTCCGGAAAATAATGTATGCAGTCTTCTTGTTGCCAAACTGATCTGCATTGTATAGTGCTTGTTCTTCGTTACCAAAAATTACCATTCCTCGAGCGTGTACAAAATTTAAATATCAAAAATGTTTATATTTGGGAATGGAAAGAGTAGCTAAGTTGAACTAATTTTCATTTTAGGTACATTATTGATTAACCTACATACTATGTTACACCTTTCATTAAACCATTTTGAATATCCAATCCAAATATAAAAAGAACATAAAGATAATAGAAGTTTTAGAACTTTCCACCGGACATGCTACGTTTGTATTTTATTCAGTTTATTTGTCTGTATGCACAAAAGCAACACTCCATTATTTTGGACTCAAGTTAATAGTCTAATTCGAATTATGTGCATTAAAATATCGAACTTACGCAAGCCATGACATATGTTGATAGTCCCATGTATAAACAAGTAAAAGAATAAAAGAAAACCCAGTTTGCTATATCGTGTGACACCCTACGTAGTACACAATACACCATATGCTCATTGCTAAAAAAGAAGAATATCCTAGAGTCCAAGGAGTAAGGAATCATTGGCAAGTCACTCTCCTTGCAATACAAAATGGAAAGGAAAACAAAACGAACACAAGTGGCTAACATTTTTGCGAAGAGCTTGACATGGTGACACAATAGGAGGAGAACGATGAAGCATTTGACAAATTGTTTTGCTAAAACCATTTGACGTTTCAGTTTGTTTTACACAAATACAAGAAAATAAAATGAAACTCACATTTATACTAAATCAGTCCTTTCATATAGGCTGATTTTTTAAAAAAAACTTTTTAGAGACATAAAAAACCCTCATATACAAAAATGAGCCTTGTGGGGCTGTGGCACAGCTAAAACTCTGACATTGATTGCTCAGCAGGGCAAAACCTTGTTGTGCAATTATGCCAATTAACAATGTCGTCTTAAAGGAAAACAAAAACAAAAAAGAAAAGGAGGAAGAAAGATAAAAAGTTGTACGCAATTTATTGTCAAATCGATATTATGGAAATAAGACTGAGGTGGTGTTTGGATCCAGGGATTTAACTTTAGTCTCTGTATTTAGACACTAATTTAGAGTATTAAATATAGACTACTTACAAAACTAATTACATAAATGAAAGCTAATTTGCGAGACAAAATTTTTAAGCCTAATTAATATATAATTAGAGAATGTTTACTGTAGCATTATAAAGGCTAATCATGGATTAATTAGGCTCAATAGATTCGTCTCGTGAATTAGTCCAAGATTATTTATGGGTTTTATTAATAGTCTACGTTTAATATTTATAATTAGTGACAAATATCCGATGTGATAAGGACTTAAAAGTTTTAGTCCCATCTAAACAGGGTCTCAGTGAGTCAGTATTAGTCTATGTAAATGCACATTAGTTGTGCAGTCAGCTTCTGCAGTAGCAAGCTGGGTGGCTGCAACTTCAACCTCATCTTTGAATTGAATGGAACGGCTTAATTATCATGGTCCCGGATAAGGTTCATCTGTAAAATATGAAAAAATAAGTCATTCTTTTGCATTCTATTTATCTCTTCGGTCTTGTTGCAAACCCTTACCTTTTGTTTTGATCTTTTTTTTATATATAGTTGTGTGTGGCTTAGTTGAATCCGTTCCGAGTAGTGAAGTACTGACCAAAATATCCTTGTTTAATTGTTGCAAAACCAATGGGCGCCCACAGGATTAGATAAGACTTAAGACCCACGGATTTGCTGATTTTTCTGCACGACCTGTGGACTGCAGAGAGAATCTAGCCATGTGATTCAGTGCTAATGGGATTCTTCTTTAGTTCTTCCAAATTGTGTTCCAAGAGTTTAATTTGTGGTATGGATACATTGTAAAGGGATCAAATGGGGACTTGTCAACTTTAGTTAAAATTCTGATTAAAAGTGGCTGGCCTTTGCATCTCCAACATGGTCAGCACAAGTCTGCTGTTCTTCTCCTCTAGGATATTTTTTATCAGACCTTGTGTTTATCACATCCTTTTCTGTATATTTTTTCTTCTAAATATGTTATGCTAGTACTACTAGTAGTAATTTGTGAAAAGGAATCAAACATTATTGTTTTCACCCTTTCCCTTTCATGAGAATGACAGCCACTGAAATTATCCTACAACTAATTAATACAACATCAGTTTATCTAAGCTAAAATTATGCAAACATAGCAGCTGCAAGTTGGCAAGAGGCATACCTAAAGTTACTGCACTACATTATTTCAATGGCCATCGCCTCGAAAGCGATTGCCTGGATCAGGGGAAGCACAAAGAATTACTACTAGAAAAGCAAGCAAGCAAGCAAAGAATCTTGGCTTTGTAATTTGCCAACCCACACGGTGCCAATGAATCTAGTACACTTTTCAGCGTGTCAATTCATCAAATAATCCAAGTTGCAGTATTGCTTTGGGCATATAATTATACCAATTCATGTTAATGTGAATCTTTGGTTTCGTTCTTAATACGAATTGGAAGCATCTCGAAGGAACAGTTCAGGAATGGTTTGTGCCCACAGTTTCGAAACCAAAGTCTCCCAAACCAGACAAGGTTTCAGCTGGTTCATTTCTTCAGAGCATTTCTAATTGGATACCACCATACCAAACCAGTTGTTTAGATTCGTTTTTGCTTCGCAGAAACGCACACACACATATGGTGGGACAAGACCAGCTTCAACTGGGAGTAGAGAAAGTTATGCTGCTAGAATTCTAGGCAGAAATATCAGGAACCCATGCATGCAGGTGCAGGATGATGTCAGTGTGAGTGTGTCTACCTCAACTATCCTGCTTGATTGAACAATTAAAGTAGGCATAAAGGTGAAACTCCACGTACCAGGATTGCAGTAGTAATCGGCTAATCGCGAGGTAAAGTTGATAGATTCTGAATCTGATGAAGGGGGATTTCATCTTCATGGCTGGAGTCAAATCAATGTTTGATCAACGCGTAGTTACAGGGTGCCCTGATGATTTGAATTAATTTTTTTAAAAAAAAACAATAAGAGGAATGAAGAGAGTTTAACCTGTGAATCGGGAAAGAAACAGAAGCATCTCATCATCGAGCCTAGCCGTTGGGACTTGCGTTGCGTGTGATCTACACCTCCAGGCACGCTGCATATCTAGGGCTAAAAAAAAAAGTTCATCATACAAGGTCTCATCAGGATTTCAGGACCGTGTGAGTGCGGCAGAGCTGTCTCCGCTTGTGGCTGCTAGTGCGGGCTAGGGTCAGCGGGCGCCGTGTACCTGCGGATCGTCATGGTAGAAGGCCGGCGGCGAGCGGGACGCCGGAGCGCGGCGGACGGCGTCGTCAGTCCGCCGCTGCGGCGTGGCGGCGCGGAAGGCGATCGATGCGGCGATGGCCCGATGCGGCCGATCTTTTCTTTGTGGTGGTTTGTGGGCCATGGGGGCGTGGGATGCGAGTTGTGCCTTTGGCTTGTAGGCCCAGGCGTATTATGTTAGGAAGGCCCATGGATGGGCCGAGCGGGGGTTCGGAGTTCAATTCTCCGACCTCCCAGGACGATCTGGACTGGAAGCTGTTTATGTGCAGCCACGTCCGGGCACAGCACACGCACATCATGGCAGCTGGCAGAGTCTCTCGAGTATCGAGTATACAGTATACTCCTCGATGGCAGCCAGAGATCGATGGCTGCATCGCTGGTGGGTAGATGTTGGTTTTGGCCATTCCATTTTTTTTTTACTAGAATGCATTGGTAACATAAAAAAAATCAACAACGTCCGATCGTATCCAACGTATTTAGAAGTTGATTTTTTTTTCTAAGATAGAGAAAGTAGACGGTAGATGCATACGTCTTTGCGGCGGCGTGAGGCTGAGAGGTGATTTTCAGATGCTCATATTGGGCAAGGCTTTGATTTGTGCTTCTTAAGGAAGATGATAGCAACATGGTAAACGAATATTGCAAGAGGTTGGGACTAACAGTCCTTGAGTTCTTCTCCATGTATGGATGGAACTACAGAATGAGGATCGAAGCCTAGTGGTGTTGTGATTAGACTCCTCTTTTGAGTAATGATTGTATGTGTTGGGGAGCTTAGCTCTTGTATCAGGGGTTTATTGACTCTCTAAGCTGTTTTAGTACGTGTGTGTTTGGTCTCATGTAATGGGAGTGAGCCTCAATGCTTTGTTCTGAATTTTGGTTGTGTACATCTAATGTGATGTATAGGCTGGGTTTTAATGAAAATCCTTTTATAAAAAAAAGGTGAGATATAGTCTGGTAGTGGCAATGGAAGTGTACCATGGATGCTTTTGCCTCTTCAGTGAGAGGCTTTTGGGACGTTTTCTGCAGGCTGCAGCGGGGTCGGAGTTTAATTCTCCGAACCCCCATGAACCATCGTGAATTAAGCCGAAAATGCTTCTCTTCGAACGTCCGATCAGATGAAAAACGTCGGACGTCTACGGCCAGCTCAATCCTTACTCGTTAATATCTCCTTTCTCTCTGTTGACGTCAGAAAAATGCTGCAAATCAGCACCCTGTTGGATTAGACGAACCCTTGTCGTAATGTAACAGACATGCACATACCTAGTTGTTTCTTTTCATTCTTTCCTCCTCTCTTCAAATATTTTTTCTCCTAAATTACTTATCCAATTTACGAACTGATCACACTGTTGTATTCGTTGCAATTAAATCTTTACAACAAGATATCACATGATTATATTATGTCAAAACAAAAACATACGTTTCAAACCGTTAAAACAAAATGTTTCATACGTAATAGTGATATGTTTCAATATGTGTCTTAAGTGTGTTTCACAAAATTCCTGAAACTATCTACTACTACTCTCTCTCCACCTCATGCATGCATACATGCATGTATTTTAGCAAGCTTCAAAATGATTTTTCTCTTAAATTACCTATTCAATCTATGATCCGATCACACCATTGTATTCGTTGTAATTAAATTTTTATAATAAGATATCGCTTGATTATATTTTGATAAAAGAAAAACATGTGTTTCAATCCGTTAATACTTGTTGTTTCATGTGTGACAGCGACATGTTTCAACGTGCATTTTCATCATGTTTCATAAAATATTTAAATGTTCCAGTTGCTAATTTTTTTTTCACCATATATATAATATAATGTTTCACTTGTTGGTCAACTGCAACATTTGACCGTCCGATTTTTTTTTAATTTAAAAATGTTTCACCTAATGTACTCATGATGTTTCACTACGTATAGATCAAATGTTGTAGTGAATTGAAACATCCTTTCGCTATTCGCTGAAACATTATTTTTATATAAGGTAAAACAACGTTCGATAAAACATTTTCGATCTACTTAGTGAAACAATTACAATATACTCAGCGCAACAGCGTGCAACATTTAAAAATAATTCAATAATAAGCTAATTATTTTCATCGGATTATATTCATGTGTTGTCTTGTTTTAAAGATTTAATTGCAACGGATTTAATGGTGCAATTGGATTATGATTTGGATAAATATTTTAAGAGAAAAAATAGTATAAAATTCGTTTGATACATGCATGATGGATGGCTTGATACATGCATGATGGATGGCTAGCACACTTGTGCATCGATCGGACGGTCGCGCGAGACGTCCGATTTTTCGTCTCGCGCCATACGTCCGACACGTAGCGCTCTCCGAATTAAGCCTTAGACTAGTAACTAGTAAGGCCGGCCCACGCGTATGCAGGTTGCTCCACGTAAAGTAGGCCTGCCCTTATGTGGGTCAGATGGAGAGGCGGAGTTTAAGGGTTGGTTTGGTTTGAGGCCTATATTGGCCTTACCAATATTTGGCAATTTCAATATTATTTATTGTCTATTTGGTTTGGAGCCAAATTTTGGCATGACTAAGAAAATAGGCCATTTCAACGGTTAATTTAGACTATTTTGGCTTTAATCCAAACACAATTTTACCTTTGCCAAAATTAGCTATGCCAAAAGTTATCAAAATTTGACATTGACAAAAATTGGTAAGACTAATTTAGGCCACAAACCAAACCAGCACTAATTCTCTCCGACCCCCCGAGACATCCTGAATCCGATCGTTGTTCGCCCGTTCTCGGCCGGGTCCCGGGCGTCGAGTCCGTCGAGCGTATAGAAACGAAGGGTGCATAGCTGGTGCGAGCGGGGTTAGATTTTGGCTTTTGGTCCGTTGCATCGGTAACTTCCTCACCTCGCGTCGATCCTTCGAGTGTACCTGTGCTATACTTTTTGGTTTTTGGCCTGTGGCATTGGTAGTTTTTCAGTAGCCATTGCAGCAGTGGCGAGTGGCGACTATGGCATGAGCTAGAGGAGATCAGGAGAGGGGAACTGTACCGGGAAGTAGCCTGCGATGGTCGATGGATAGATATGGAGAAGAGAAGTGACGCGTGCAAGAGAGCGGAGCGAATGCATATGCCTCTACGACTCTATCGCTGGAGGTCTCCTTCGGGGGTTGCAGGGTCCTCTTCTTTGAGTTACTTCTCTGCCATAATCCCATTTTCCTTTTAAAAATGAGGTCCTTTTTCTTTTTCTTTATATAAAACGTCGACGGCAGGCTAACCGCTCGAGAAAAATAAAACATGGCCACAGGAAAGAGATCCAGTGATATCTTGTGTACGCTGCGGCACATCCGCACATGCAGTGATTCAACCAAAAGAACCGAGTAGACAGTGCATGCACTGATGCACATCGCCAGCAAGATCTCCCCTCTGGCCTGAACTCATGAACTCGTAAAATGAAGGTACAGAAGAATCCACAGGAACATGCCAGACCAGTACAAGCCAATTCAGTGTGAAGGGCTGTATGCATCAGCTGCCAAGATAAGAAGTTGTATTGCAGCCTGGAGGCATCTTGCACCTCGTGAACCATCCCCATCGAAATGAACCATTGCTCTGCAGCAACTGGAAAAATTGCAAACACTTATATATACTGCAAACGACTAGCTGCTATTTATGTATAAAAATATGTATCATCCAGAAGAGCTCGCTATAGCTATACTCACTACTGTAAACAAGATGTAAAGCCCCATAAGGCAGTAACCCCAAAACCTGGGAACCCGAAACCTAGTCCAGGTGACCATCAACAGGGTGCCCATCAGGCTCAAAAGAAGAAATACAAATGCAACAACAATTCCAACATGGAATTCGAGTACATAAGCTTTGGGGTACACCCTGGCTGTTTGTATTACAAGTGCAGTTCCCAGTCCAACCAGCATATTGAACATTGGACCAGCAAAGCAGCCAGCAATGGCTATTGTCGGCTGGCCAGACTTTGCCAAAGCTACATCAGCAACGAGGTCACCCACCGAATTCCCCCAAGCCAAGACCGTCATGCCAAGTATAGCTGGAGGGAAATCCATAATGACTCCGATTGCTGCAAGGCAGTTCAGGAGCTCTCCAGCCATGGTTGAGATCCAGAAGACACTCATTACAAAGGAAATTGTGGTGCTTGCAATGTTTTCAGTTATTGGGGCTTCTTTCTCAAAAATGAAGTGGGACAGGGCTAAAGAAATGCTCACGAAAAGCACCACGGACCAGATGGGGAAACGACTTTGAGGGAGAAGAAATACTATTCGGCTATCAAATGGAATGAATGAACTGAAAGAATACAGGAGTAGGAGAGGACATAGACAGATGTTTGCACAAACATAAAATTTGTTCCATTCAGTAGGAAGCGTTGATGGTATTGTGAGCTTAAGAAGAAATGCTACAGGCCACTCCCAAACTTTTGTCACCTGCCAGGGGTAGATGACAATCAGTGTCATGAAAATGCAGATGCCGAGAGGAAAATATTCATGTTTTAGCAAAGTCTAATAAGAAACAAGGAGCTAAATGTCACAAAAAATTGGAAATGAGAACTTAGGATTTGCCAGAACATGCCATCGATTTCCTCATAAAAACAAAGTTAAACAATCAGCAAGTCTGTTAAGTTTAAAAATCTTTTGATCATTAAGCAATTGTATATATTCAATACAGTAGTCGATGCATTCTTGTCATAGTAGCAAAGCTGACATTACTAACTTCAACCATTACTATAAATGGGAATATTTATCATAAGCTGCCTAATCACATACAGATAAATAAACTCATAGCGAATTGATCCCAGCAAGGCATGATGTTGGTGCAGCTAAAAGGACTTAGCTTGTTTAGCATGATACATTATTCAGTACACTGAGTAATCCTATTTATATCAAATGTACATTAGCACTCAGTGTGCTGAGTAATTGTATCTATGTTAAAAGTACATTATCCTGTGCATATAGTAAATCAGAATAGGTTGCATCATGAAAAAATCTACTTAAAATTATCAAAGTACACAAACACACCATGAATTGCAGCATTGTTACCAGTTACCTTTCTGTCAAAGTGTACTACTGAGTTATCAAAGTATTTAATGTTTGTTTCTACTTAATATCTACAATTGTATGGGTATTGTATAAAACAACTATTTTTTCAGGGGAACATTGGCTCACTACTAAAGTTTCTACTAGCCATAAAGTAATCTGTTTCTCGCTGTTGATTGCAGCCAGTAATTGCAAACTACCAGGGTGAAGTTAACACTCTTGAACATAAACCAATCAGCAGCTTATAGCACTGTTCACATTAGTACTGTATTTTCAAGTCAAGTGCACTTCGAAAGTAACTATCTATACTAGAATCGTTTGTACAAATTGAACCATAGAAAAGCATAACAAACAAGTTGGACCATTAAACTAAAGCTTACCCTAAATGAGTACAATACAGTCAGTGAGTTCAAACTAGAAGGGTAAGTCAACAATCTTGCACAGTTGTCAGTTGCACATAAACAAATTGACGGTTTACGACCATCTTCAAATGAATACCAAAGAAACTATTTATATTAGAATACTTGTCCCTGACTACTCAATACTATATTAACCACAGTGGAGACAAAACAAACTAACGGGAGCCACTCATTGGAGCATTACCTTACTGAACATCGTGCACAAAGTAGGGTGTTGTTGCTTGCGATCCTCCACTGTTACCGGCAAGTCCATCACCACGCGACCAATGCCATTCACCACCTCCAGCTCGGTGGTGCTCACCGCCTTCCCCTCAGCATCCAAATCCATGTATACCACTAAGCCCACGAAGAAGACGTAGAAGAGCACGAGCCCGATGGCCTGCCAGAGGTATATCTCGGCGCTAAGGTAGATGTAGAAGAGGCCGGAGGCGGCGAGGAGGTAGAAGAAGACGTCGCGGGCGAACGACGCGGGCGGGACAGCGAACGGCGCGGCGATGAGCGCGACGGCCCCGACGACGAACGCGGAGACGAAGGCTCCGGCGGAGAGGATCGCGGCGAGCCCCGCACGCCGCATCCCGCCGGCCCCGCCGAGCGCGGCGGCGGAGGCGAACGCATCGGGGGCGCCGTTGCCGAGCGCGAGGAGCGTGACGGCGGCCATGGACGGGGAGAGGCGGAGGCGGGCCGCGAGGCGGGAGACCGCGGGGGAGAAGTGGGTCCCCGCGGCGGCGGCGAGGACGCGGAAGTGGAGGAGGAGGAGGAGCGCGAGCGCCGGGAGGGAGGCGCGGCGGTCCCCGCCCAGGAGGCAGGCGTGGATGGCGCCGTAGTCGAGGATGCCCGGCGGGTCGGCGCGGACGGAGGCGGCGCACGCGGCGGCGGCGGCGGGCGCCATGGCCCGATGCGCCGCGGCGGCGCGGTGGTGGTGGAATGGCGAGCTGCCGAGTGGGGAGTGGAGGGAATCGCGGGGGAATGTGGTGGGGAATTTGGGGAGTGAGTGAGTGCGTGCGTAGCGAACAGACGGGACGCCGACGCGGAGAGGGAATGGGGCGGTGCCGAACTTGGTGGGTCCCATCGCGAGGGAGGAAGGTCGAAGCGCACACGTGATGGTTTGGCGTGAGGGACAATCGGCCTGGCCTGGTTTGGCCCAAGAGCTGGTTTTAGTTCCATGGGCCAGCACCGACAATTTTGCGTCTGGAATAAGTTCACTTTAGATCCCTCTATTTGTCGGTCAGTCTGATTTTCGTCCCTTAACCGCAAAACCGGGTACGACCCATCCCCCAACTTACGAAAATTGGGCAAACAAGATCCCTCGGCAGTATGGAGGGCAGTTTTGGTTGACATGGCGTCTACGTGGAGCCTTTGACTAGGTCTCCGTCCCACGTGGCATTGACGTAGCGATTACGTGGCAATTTTATCTCGAAAAAATAATAAAAATAATGGGACCCATATGTCAGCTACACAAAAAATTAATAAAAAAGGTGTGGCCCGTGTGGTCCCACATGTCAGCCTCCCTCTTCTCTCTATCCCATACATTGCCAGGAGAGAAGGGCGAGCGGCGACGGAGCGAAGCGGCGCGGCAGTGGGCGGTGGACGGAGCGACGGCGGGCGGCGGGAGGAAGCGGAGCAGCAGCAGCGTGAAATGAAGCGGCAGCGGGTGGTGGGCGGAGCGACAAGGGCGCAGCGGCGGCGGGCGGTGGACGGAGCGATTGCGGGCGGTGGGTGGAGCGATGGCGGGTGGCGGGTGGTGGGCGGTGGGAGCGGCGGCAGGCGGTGGGCGGCGGGAGCGGCGGTGGGCGGAGGGGTGGCGGGCGGTGGGCGGAGCGACGCTGACAACGCCGGCTCCCCTCCCCTCTCCCTCTCTACTCTTGGCTCTTCCTCTTCTTCCTCTCGGCTCTCCCTTGTCCTTGCGCGGAACGGCAGCAGCGGCAGGCCACGGGCAGAGCGGAGGGGCGAGCGGAGCAGCGGCGACCTCGCCAAGGACGTCGCGCGCACCTCCGACACGAGAGGAGCGGCAGTGCGCTTGGGTCGGTGGCCGGTGGGAGGGCGAGATAAAAGCGGCGGCGCGCGGGGACCGTGGGGGGAGCGAGCAGTGCGCGACTGCTGGCGGGAGAGGGTTGGCGGCGCACACCAGTCGACGGGTGGGAGGGAGAGGAGCGGCGGCGGGAGGGTGGAAGAGGAGCGGCGGCTCACGGGCCTCTCCGCCCACCGCCCGCTGCCGCTCAATTTCGCCCCGCCGCCGCTCGGCTCCGCTTCCTCCCACCGCCCGCCGCCAGCCGCTCACCGTCCACCGCCGCCCGCCGCTCCATCTACCACCGGCTGCCGTGCTGCTTCGCTCCGTCGCTGCTCCGTCCGTCGCCCCTCAGCGCCGCCACTCGCCTTCTCTCCGTAGTGTGGGAGGGGAGAGAGGGGGGGATAGAGAGAAGAGGGAGGCTGATATGTGGGACCACATGGGCCCACCTTTTTTATTATTTTTTTGTAGCTAACATATGGGTCCCACAATTTTTATTATTTTTCCGGGATGAAATTGCCACGTAAGCACCACGTCATTGCCACATGGGACGAAGACCTAGTCAAAGGAGCCATGTAGGTGCCACGTAGATGCCACATCGGCCAAAACCGCCCTCTATACCGCCGAGGGAGCTCGTTTGCTCGGTTTCATAAGTTGGGGGACGGGTCGTACCCGGTTTTGCGGTTAAGGAACGAAAATCTCACTGACCGACAAATAGAGGGACCTAAAGTAAACTTATTCCTTTTGCTTCTTGTTATGGCCCTTGATAGGCTGAATTCCATGTATAATAGTACTTGCGTTTCATGTTATAAATTGTTTTTACTTTTTTTCTTTGTTATTTTTTTAAAAGCTCAATTAAATCGAGTGGACTTAAACTCAAACAAGCCTAATACAAGTCTATGGGATGCACATGCACCTAGGTTGCTTGTCTTATGGCATGTTACTTTGATGCTATTTTCAACCAAACCATTTTTTTTAAAAGTTATCAAAAAAAAGTCTACGTTTAGTTTGTTGTCAAATATGGTAAATACATAAGAAATCCTGCCAAAATTTTGACAATATTATCATCTTCCTAAAATTTTGGCATTGCCGAAATTTAATATGGTTTATTTTGGCTACAATCTAAACAGACCCCTAGATCCACGAACATGGGCTACAATTCTTGGTGGGTCAAATTCGCGCGATCTAGCCATGCTTTCTCGTTGCTTTCCACTCGCGATTCTCGTGCTCGCATAGGCTCGATCACCCATAGCCAGGCGCAGGGCGTTAGCTGCTTATTAGGCTCACTCGTCAAAGTGGACTTTTCCTTCCAGACTTGACTATCCTAACTGTGTTCTTGAAAAGGGAAAACAATCCTTAACTAAAGCAACACATCAGACTCTCGCATCCCTACTTATTCACATCACTCACAAGTCACAACTACCCCATACATGTTGTTGTGGGTCATGCACTACTCCCCTCCTGCATGCACTGTCGCAAGCTGCTGCACATACACACCTAGGTGCATGGTAAACATATTCTCACTCTTCTCTAACCAACCTTTTAATGAACTTTAAACTATTTTTCTTCATAAATTAATTATCTTTTTTGATATTTGATTGTACCTCTATATTTGTTACAATTAAATCTTTAAAACAAGATCTCCCATACTTATATTTCTAATAAAAATATATAATTATATTTCTAACTAGATATTCTTGTATAATACATGGCACATCAAGTTATAACTATTGAGACATCACGAAATATTTACTGAAACATCCAAATAACATCAAGTGCAACATTTGTGAATGAACTGGTGTAACATCACACAATACTTATTGAAACAATCAAATAATACCACGTGCAACATTTACACATATACTAGTGAAACATTAAAAAAAAACTTATTGAGACATCCAAACAACATCATTTGCATTTTTTTTTAAAAAAAAACATTGCAACATAACAATATAAAATATGCAACAATGTCGAATTTCTATGGTTGAAACATATATATATATATATATATATATATGTATATATATAATGTATGTATATATATGTATATATATATATATATGTATGTATATAATGTATGTATATATATGTATATATATATATATATATATATATATATATATATATATATATATATATATATATATATATATATATATATATATATATATATATATATATATATATATATATATATATATATATATATATATATATATATATATATATATATATATATATATATATAGAAAATAATCCTAAGTATAATAATTCTAGATTCATTACTACTAGTTTATGTCATATCCTATTTTAATTTGATTTATTTTAGGACGGATAAAGTAGGGGTGCTCACGGGATAAATGAAGATTGATATTCCTAAGCATAAATTATTCAACTGCACATGCCAATACTTGCATTTTGCTGCATAAAAATCATGTGCCCATAATTTGACAAGCATCCATAATAAGATTCAGATAACTTCCTTCGGTCATCCCGATAAAAAAATAAAATAAAATTAACAATCACAACCATAGTGCTTATCAAAACAAAAACAAAGGCCTATTTGAATAGCATGAATAGAAAAATAGAGGAAAAATAGAAGAATATGAAAAAGACATGATTCATAAAATAGATGATTAGAAAACATAGAAAAAACAAATGAATAACCGTTTGGTTGGACCGAAAGAAATACATATGAATTTGAAGAGGGATAAAGACTTAAAGAAAACTTTCTCAGGTTCTACATTATGTTAAATTTTCTATAAAACTTGCATGGAATGAAATATTACATAGGAATTACATAGGACTATATGATTCATTCCTTTAACTTTAAGGGCTATATAGAAAAAATCCTATAAAAATATAAATACTCCAAGATTCATATGATTTTCGTTCGAATCAAGGGGTCATCAGCAGTTGCAACACAAATTAGATCCAACTCGATTTAATAGTACGAGTACTTGACATGTACTCACTCCTCCTCTCCCCACCACGCCCGAATTTATTGCTACTCTACTACTCCTACGCGGCCAAACCGCACCACTAACCACAGCCGTTATGGCAAATGACTACTCCTACTCCTAGTAGACGCATCGCTTTCCAATCAAAAATCGCCGAACTAAAACAGAAAGCAAATACTCATCTCCCTCTCAAATCCTCCTCTTCCTCTTGGAGACCTCCACTTCGCCTTTAATGGCGGCCACGCACAACCTCCCGTCTCAGTGACGTCGCGCCCGTAGTCCCGTACGCTACCTCGCTGCTGCCAGGAAGCGAGGCGCGCTGGGTGGAGGAGCAGATCGAGATGGCGGTGGTGGTGGCGGCGGCGGCGGCGAAGCGGCTGGCGGGGCGGGTCACGAAGAGGCCGGTGCTGGAGAAGGCCAGGATGGCGGGGCTCGCCGTGGCGGTGGCCGCCGCCGCCGCGCTGGTGCTGCTCCTCTGCGCCGCCTCGCTCCGCTGCTCGGCGGCCGTCGGCCTCGCGCTGTCGGCGGCCCCCGGGAAGCTCTGGAGCGGCGGGGTCTCCATCGCGGCCGAGGCGGCGGCGGTGGAGGCGCGCGCCGAGGGGGAGGAGGAGGAGGAGTGCGACCTGTTCGACGGGGAGTGGGTGTGGAACGACAGCTACCCGCTCTACCACTCCACGGACTGCCCCTTCCTGGACGTCGGGTTCCGGTGCTCCGAGAACGGCCGCCCCGACGCGTCCTACTCCAAGTGGCGGTGGAGGCCGTCGCGCTGCGATCTCCCCAGGTTGGTCGGTTTGTTCGATTAAGTTCTTGCTTGTACGCTTCCGCTCGGTTGGATTTGGTGGGGGTTTGGGGGTTTAGATGAATCTACTCGATTGTCTACTTTAGCAATCTCGTGAAGGAGAAATCTAGACATCTCAAGCGAAATCTCTTGCTGCAATCCAAACATTCAGAATGGTGCATAAGCATTGTTGGTGGATCGAGTATGAATTTCGGATGCGCATTGTTTTCGAGTAATGGAGATATGAATCGTTGGCTAGTTTGGGTGACACCTAATTTGTTGGGCTTGGAGAAGTAAAGAACTCAAGATGGATAAACTTGGTTCAGTCTAGCACTCATACATGTAGCATTGTTGGTAGAATGATTGTTAATTTGCAGATGTAGTTCTGACTTTGGGCCCTTTTAGCAGGATACCTGGTGAGATTGGATCGGTGAGTGTGCATATTATAATCTGAACCCTTGTGAGCATTAGATTATTTGCACAGGAAATGAGGTTGACGACCACCGCACTTAGGAACTGTGCACCGCGATTGGAAACTCGATGCCTTATGCTCCCCACTGGGTTAGAAAACAATGTTATGCGCATGGTTAGGCCTCCGAGAGATAAATTAGTTAAACTAGTGTTGTTTAATTAGTAGTCTGTCTGTAGCTTTCATGGTGTTGCCATCTTTCACCTTTGTTTTGCCTTGATGGAAATGTGACCTCGTCTTGTTTGTTGTCAGAGTCCAGTGTTCTATATGTTCGGTTAAGCTGTCTTTCTTACAGAAAGGAAAAGTTGTCTCTTCTGTTTCAGAAAAGTATAGCTATTCTCAGATTGGGTTTCTGCCTTTTGCAGAAGAAAGAAAAAATACTGATTCTTGTTATCATCACTATCGGTAGCTTTTACATGTTGGAAAATTTGTTATCCTTCATAATTGCTTACTGTAACACATTAGACTGTATTACATACTATGGTAAACATATAAATATTTTTTATGAGAAAACAGTGGAACATCTGATTTTAACCCTTTTTTTTAAAATAAAAACTTTTGGGGCACCTTTGATTTCTCAATAAAACAGTCCATAAAGGAAAAAAAAGAAGATGATTGTGACCTTGTAATTTCATTTTCTTTTGAGCATGTAAATGATGCCTCACTGATGCTTGTAGATCAAGAAGTATTGTTATGAATAATTCACATATCCAATTAAGCATTACTGATATCATATTCTGATTTCACCATTATTTTCTTTGATTTCTTAGATTTGATGCCAGAAATATGCTGGAGAAGTTGAGAAACAAAAGAGTAGTATTTGTTGGTGATTCAATTGGGCGGAACCAGTGGGAATCTCTTCTTTGTATGCTCTCTGTTGCTGTTCCTGATAAGAGCTCCATCTTCGAAGTTAATGGGAATCCCATCACAAAACACATGGGTTTCTTAATTTTCAAGTTTAGAGACTACAATTGCACCGTGGAATATTACAGATCTCCTTTTATAGTCCTTCAAGGGCGTGCCCCACCTGGAGCTCCTGGGGTTGTTAAATATACAATTAGGGTAGATGCCATGGATTGGTTGTCTGACCGGGGCCAGTGGAGGGATGCTGATGTATTGATCCTTAACACTGGGCACTGGTGGAACTACGAGAAAACAATCAGAAGGTAAGCATTAATATCTAAACTATAGTTCTGTAGTTATGTTCTCTAATTCATATATGATGACTGATAGATGGTTCTGAGCAATTTGTTCTGCTTTTGAGCAAAATTTTAAGTTAACATAATTGCATATCTGTAATATACATGGCATAAGCCTTACACTCTTACTGTTATGTCTTGTATCAGTGGCACCTATTTTCAAGAAGGGGATGCAGTTAAAATGGACATGACTGTCGGAGATGCTTACAAAAGATCCATACAGACATTGTTTGGTTGGCTTCACAATGAGGTTAACTCAAGCAAGACCCATGTCATCTTCCGTACATATGCTCCTGTGCATTTCAGGTCCGTAAAACACAAACTCGACAGTGATGTGATTGTTCAACTATTTCCTTGCTCAAGCATTATTTGACAGTCTTGGGATATTGTTCTAAGAATATGATTTGGATACTTGCTTAAATTTTGTAGTCAGGTACCTTAGTGTCTGCTTTCACAATAATAGCAACATATGTGCATAGTTTCCATTGAAATGCTTGACTGAGTACCATATATAGTAAGACAATCAACAATAAACCATCGTCATGTTGACAAAGATGCTTTAAAAGCAGAACTATTCTGCAATCTCTTGGCCATTCACTTTTGGCTGGAAATTAGTGCTTTAGCTTCATGTTGATAATGTTTTTTTTGGATGCACAAACAACATGTGCTTCAAATGATCTGTCAAACTCAACTTTAGTAATCCATATTTTGTGCAGAGGTGGTGACTGGAAGACTGGAGGAAATTGTCATTTGGAAACTCATCCGGATGTGACACCAGTTAAATCATTGGAGCAATGGGCTGATTTTCTTAACCCCGTAAATGATGTACTAGGGAACAGCTTCAGGCCCAAGCTTCTCGGGTTGGATATACTGAACGTGACTCAGATGACGGCTCAACGGAAAGATGGGCACGTCTCAGTACACCTGAGTCCTTCAGGCCCTGTCCCTCTCTACAGGCAAGATTGCAGCCACTGGTGCTTGCCTGGAGTCCCTGATACCTGGAATGAGCTTGTCTACAACCTCTTGTTGAAAAGACAATCTATGATAGGTCAAAATGTACCTCTTGTTGGCACCAAAACACTGAAAGCTGGCTGGCGAAAGCTAAATAAGTACAACTTGACAATTTGAAGAGGGAAGTAAATCCAGCAGCTCATCAGGACAGAACAAAGCTTCATCCAGTGTCTTGGGTGATGCTGCTCCTCAGCTGATCCATTCACTTCCCAACGAGTAGGTAATAGTAGTTATCCTAGTGAGTGGACACATTTTTGGAACATTTTAGAGTTGGTTGGCAGGAAGCTGCACCGCTCTGCTCTGATCTGTAGTAGCTTAGCCTGTATTGCCAAGGTGATATGCTATCTTGGTATTTCATACAGAGAGGTTATGAGGTGAGCATAGCTAGCTAGGAGCTCCAGCAATGAATGATGTAAATATATAATTCTACTACAATCCGCGAGAAACGTGACTGTTTCGATTCAAGGGGAGCATTGTGAGTAGCTGTGACTGTTTCAGAGCATGTGCATTATTTCAGCTGCTGCCTCTGGATAGAACGCATAGTTGGCCAGTTGGGATCGTTTCTGCCCGATCTTACACGTTTGTCTGATGATGAATGGAGCCAGCACGTTTGTCTGTCACGGCACGCTGCCGTAGTGCTGCCCCATCTTGCCGGCATCCTGTCCCGGTTGACGCAATTCTGTAATTCACTGCAGCCGACTACCAAGTTTAGTTGTAGAGTTATGGATTTTGGTCTGCACTGTAAGATGGGCACTACTGGTTACTTCAGCTAACAAGTACTACTTGTGTATAGGCTGGGTTTAATATAAATCTATTATCTAAAAAACAAGTACTACTGGTTCTGGTCTGTTTTTATACTTGTTACTTCAGCTAACAAGAGATGTCTAGTTGTAGTGAAATATATATTCCCTCCACCTAAATTTTTCTTACTATTTTATTTTCCTATTTGTAATTTCTATGTATCCAAGACTTGAATGAAGAGAGTATATCTTTGTTTAGCAACAATGAATTAAGTTTATTTCGGAACCGACCAGCCATCCTCCAACAGTCCAACACCATTGCATGTATGCTGAGAATTTTGCTAAATATGGAGTATTAATCGGATGAGGTAGTTTCTTCTTGGTCTTAGTAATTAAAGAAATACGAAGAAGACTTTTAGATCAAGGTAGTATATTACATCAGTTGTTGGGAACTTAAGGTTCCTTCGAAGCACAATATTAAGAAAACAGAAAAAGGGGATAAATATAAGATTATGATAGAAATTTAATTACAAAACATATTATGATTATAAAGTACATAAATAATTATTTAATTGAACCGTGAAAAGAACAACAGAAATTGAATGAGGCTCGTAAGAAAGAGAAATTTTGCTATTTGTCACTCTTAAAATGACAATTAAGTATTTATCACTGAATCCACATATCATGAATATATAAGAATTCCACGAGTTATAAGTTACTCTCTCCATACTTATAAAGGAAGTCGTTTAGGACAATGTTTAAGTCAAACCTTGGGAATATAAATCATGAATAACACTTAAGTTGTTGAGTTTGAAAATATAAAAATTATATGAATAGATTTGTCTTGAAAAATACTTTCATAAAAGTATACATATATCACTTTTCAATAAATATTTTTATAGAAAAAAGAAGTCAAAGTTGTGTTTTGGAGACCGTGTCGCTGTTATAAACGACTTTACGAGTACGGAGGGATTACGAGTGATAAATTCTTAAGTGCAATAAGAATTTCTTCATGAAGTTGGACCAATAGCGTAGAGCTTGGCGTCATGGGGATTCCTTGATACGGCCGCGTCGAAAAGGGAAGCCCGCATCAAGCGGCGGCCGGACGGCGACGTCTCGCTGGCGGCTGCTGCTGCTGGAGTCTCTCGTGGTATTCTCAACTGTTTGACTTCTCAGTCTCATCTCCTCGAACCGTCCGCCTCGGAGCTCGGAAGCCCCCAAACCCAACCAAACCACCGTGCACGCGCGCGATGGCTGTGGTGGAGGAAGAAGAGGGCTCGCCGCCGGCACCCGCCGCCGCCGCCGATCCCGCCTCCTCTGGTGAGCCTCCCTTTTCTCTCGCCTGCCCCACTCTACCCCGTACCAGCCCCGCGTGGCTATTGCTCTGTGGATGTGCTTTGTTTCTGAATTTCGGTGTAGAATGTTCTTTTTCTTTTTGTTGGGATCCAAAAGGAAGGCGTATAGATTATGTGCTTGGATTAGTTTGAGCTCCCGAGCACGCAGGCAGAATTCAAATCGTTTTGCAGTTTCCACCTTGATACAAGTACCCCAAATGATGCTCAAATCAAATGCTAAATTGTACTGGTAGACCTAATAGTGAAATTAATTATGACATGGCATCCCTTTCTCCCTTTGTTTTGATGAATCCGGAGAAACAAGTTCAAGTATAAATCGATTTCTGAATTTGCTTCAACTGTATAGAACGATACAGTTGATTTCTGTATAGGTCTACAGGAACAATCAGTAACCATATGGATTATGTCTATTGTCCTTTTTTTCTCTGGCCTGCTTTAAAACAATTCACTTCCAACAGAAATCTGGAAAAGAAAACCCCTGCATGCCTGGAGGCTGGAGTCCTAAGAGGAGCTTAAATGGTTCGGCGTGCTACATGATAGTGGATACTAGACAGCGAAAAATGTAGCTCACGTTGTCCCTTTCCTTCTAATCAACAAACACGCACTATTGGAAACTGAACATTGGATATAGTACTTCGACCCTACATTACAACATGACCAGTATAGAACCAGAATTTGTATTAAAATAGGGAGTACTTTATTAAACATGCTTCAATTTCCCTTTGTTCTTAACCCGTATCCTGGTTTTTCAGGTTCAAGTGATAATGAGATAACTGTAGAGGAAGCTTCTTTTGTGCATACTGAACCTCCGCAAGATGGCTCTGTCCCACCTGTGGTTTCCTCTAATATGGAGGTCCTTCATGACAAAGTTAAAAAACAAGTCATCAAAGAAGGCCATGGCAAGAAACCATCAAAGTTCGCGACGTGCTTTTGTATGTCATAAATGGTTTGATCATTCCCTATATTTATCCTGGTGATTTATAGAATGAGGCTAATATATTCCACCTTCATTAGCATTTGTCTTATCATCACATTTCATCTCGTTGTTGTTTCTATGGAAGTTCCATAATAAGAGAACTTATTCTCTGTGTATCAGGGGCTCAGAACATACATTTGTAAAGTTACATGTACTAGGGGCTCAGTATTTATGCTCTGTTGTACTATCTCCTAGCTCTCTGTTTCTTTTTTGTACACTTCTTTTTAACTAAATTGCCAGTACTGGAACTTTCTGTGGAAAGAGCTTCTTATTCAGATACCAGAAATCATGAAATACTTAACAGTATTTTAGGATGAACAATTCGATGTACGCACAGCCTTCTCTAACACCACAGGCTTACTAATAACTAGTGTGGCACATAGCAGCACCAAACTCATAACAACTTAGAGCAAATGATATTTAAAACTAGTCATGCACTTGTGCTTTGCTATGAATCATCAGCTTTGAGCACTTCTTACCAAGTGGCACGTCCATCATTTGTATAAGCATGTCAACGTCTGTCTATTACAGATCAATCTTCCATTCTCAGACCATGTATATACTTATTCAGAAGGAGAGCATCTGCATAATGTTTGTTTCTGTTTTTTCTGTTACAGTGCACTATAGAGCTTGGGTTCAAGGCTCTCTGCATAAATTCGAGGATACTTGGCAAGAACAGCATCCCATTGAACTAGTAATTGGAAAAGGTGAAAATAATGATACTTCATTTTATCCCTAGTTCTTCTACACTGCATGCATGCCTTCTATAGATGATACACATCAAATAGCTTACTCTTATGCCATTCTGATCTTATAGTGCCACAAATAATCTATGATTCTAATAAGGGTTTTGAAAATCAGTTGATCGATCAGCAACTTTCAACTTGCTATTGATATTCTAGTTTTTTTTTTGGGTGTGTGTGTGTGTGTGTGAGGGCGATTGACAACTTGCAAGGACATAAAGACTAAATAGTTATATTTTTATTACTAATATATTTCCCCCCCTGTTTTCTGATGGTTCACTAAATATACAATACAGGTACAGGGTAACTATATAACTTTCCTACAAATATCTTTTGGACACTCTTGAGCATGTAGAGTATACCTGGGATTTATCAGTGATTATCACATATGGAATAAAAGCCTTTTTCTCTTTTTACCGACAGAGAAAAAACAAATGTCTGGTTTAGGCATTGGTGTTGGTAACATGAGAAGTGGGGAGCGTGCACTGTTGCATGTTGGCTGGGAGCTAGGCTATGGGAAAGAAGGGAGCTTTTCATTCCCAAATGTCCCTCCAATGGCAGATCTTTTATATGAAGTTGAACTTATTGGGTTTGATGATGTCAAAGAGGTAGGGAAACATCCTTCTTACCATCTCCACCCAACATAATGCTTATCCTTATTATTTCTGATAGTAATCTGAGACTATTGTTGGTTGGTTTCATTTTATTTATGGTTTTCAAGGTGATTTGGATGTTCTAAGGAACCTTACAAATTGTGTACAACTGCAGGGGAAAGCCCGAAGTGACATGACAGTAGAGGAAAGGATTGAAGCAGCGGACAGGAGGAAGATTGAGGGCAATGAGTATTTCAAAGAAAAGAAGTTTGAGGAGGCCATGCAGCAATATGAAATGGTTAGTTGTCCTTCTTCAACTGTTGTGAGATGATTCTCTAATCGTAATCCTCTAGCTCCTCCTCTTTACAGGCGATTGCATACATGGGAGATGACTTCATGTTTCAATTGTTCGGGAAATACAGAGATATGGCCTTGGCTGTGAAAAATCCATGTCATCTCAACATGGCCGCATGCCTAATCAAACTGAAGAGATTCGATGAAGCTATCGCACAGTGTAGTATTGTAAGTTTTTTTTGTTTGCATAAAGTTCAATCTATTAAAACTCATGCTGTCACACTCACACCAGTCGGTTTGTGTATAGCTTCAGATGAATTAGGATTTTGATTTGACTTTCAGACAATAAAGACATACAACATGATATTATTATGGTAACTAGACGCTTGGACCAAAAAGTGAAGAATATAGTGCAGTTGCCTATATTTTCCTCAACTTATTTTTGTAAGACAACCCTCACTAATTTCATGACGTAACTGACCTGGCAATTCATCAAGTGAAGAATTTTTCCCCCTTTTTCCGAAACCGAATAATTATTGACTGGATGATGAACTCATAATCCTATTCTTCAGGTGTTGGCAGAGGATGAAAACAATGTGAAAGCATTGTTCAGACGAGGAAAAGCAAGAGCTGAACTTGGTCAGACAGAATCAGCGAGGGAGGACTTCCTGAAAGCCAAGAAACATTCCCCAGAAGACAAGGAGATCCAGCGTGAGCTTCGGTCTCTCGCGGAACAGGATAAAGCTCTGTACCAAAAACAGAAGGAGCTGTACAAAGGCCTCTTTGGTCCAAGGCCCGAACCCAAACCGAAGGCGTCAAATTCCATCGTTCGCTTCTGGCAGTGGCTCGTGTCCTTGATTGGTTATCTCATAAAACTGTTCAAACCCAAGAATGAATGAATAGGAACGGATAGTGCAGAACTGACGATTTGACGACCAAAACATGGACTCATTGTACTGTAGGCTGGGAATTCTACTACAAGTAGTTGGGAGTGTTGAACTGCACGCAATCGGTGTCAAATTCTACAATCTCTCGGCATTTTTGTGCCTTCAGTCCTTCACTGCATTGTGACTTGAGCTTTGGGAGCTAAAAGTTCAGACATTTTTCCTATGAACAATACATTGCCTTTATGGTGTCAATGATTTGGTATGTTATGCGGTGCTGAATAGTTGAATGATTTGTTACGATTATTTTGATGGTATAAATGAATTAATTAAATATTATAAAGTTAAAAATAAATTGAAAACCACTTTTCTAAGGAAACTCATATATACAAAAAGTATTTTACGTAAATCGCAAAAAATTGATTATAAGTCAACGCTTATTAGAAAAAAAAAACTTACAAGTAATATTTTGGCTTAAAATCTAATTATGTAAAACAAACTACAATAAAAAAAAATAAAAATCACCTCTAAAACCAAGTTTTAATTCAAAGTTTAGCTACGGCTAATAAGCTGAAAGAACAAACGATAGAACCATATAAATTTGAGAAACATGCATATTCTTATTTCGACCTGGTTTAGTTCCCAACTTTTTCTTCAAACTTTTAACTTTTCCATCACATCAAAACTTTCCTACACACACAAACTTCTAACTTTTCCGTCACATCGTTCCAATTTCCATTAAACTTTCAATTTTGGTGTGTTTATTGCCAATGTTTGAAATAGCACATCTGTCTCTCAAAGTTGGCATTTCAACATTTCAGGTGCCAGCAATAGGCCAACCTAGCAAAGCCAATGAAAGAAATCAAAGAAATTATTTTCCTAAAAAAGGAAAATAAGAAAAAAAAACACATTCTCTTTGCTGGCGCTGACGATGGAATACAGCTTGGCAATGGCAACTTGATCAACGGCTCCACCATCGAGCCTCCCTCTTGCTTTCCGTCCTCTTCTCCTCCAACCGCCCACCATCTCATCTCTCGCACGCACGCACGCACCCGCCATTGCTGATTGCACCTCCCCCCAACCCCACCTCCCCGATGGACGCCGTCGCGTTCCCGCCGCCGCCCGCCCCGTTCCTCGACGACGACCTCGATTTCGGCGACTTCGCCTTCGCCGATCCCCAGCCCGCCGCCGCCGCCGCCTTCGACGCCTTCGGCGCCTACGACGACGACTGGGGTGACTTCGTCGACAGCCGCCTCGGATCCAATCCGGATGGTGGCTCGTCGGCGGCGGCCCCGGCGGAGAAGCCGCCCTCCTGGGAGAAGCCGCGGGGCCCGCTCCCCCTCTCCCTGTTCGGCGCCGACGAGGACGAGGAGGAGGAGGAGGGACCGGCCGAGCTGCCGCCGACGGCTGCGGATCAGCGGGGAGCGTCGCACGCGTCCTCCAATGGATCGAAGCCGGCTGATCTCAAGGACCTCATCGCCGGCCTCTATGGATCTCACCCGCAACCCTCCTCCACCGACGCCGCGGAGGTGGGTACACAGGAGGGGTCAGCGGTAGCGGCGGCGGAGGAGGAGGAGGAGGATGGTGACGGATTCGAAGATGATGGCTGGGAATTCAAGGCCGCGGCGCCTTCTTCTTCGTCGGATGCTGTACAGGATGGCGGCAGACAAGCCCATGGGGATCTTACTCAGGTGAGCCTTTCTTACTGTTGATGATGCTAACCTTGTGACCTTAACTACCTTTCAGAAATTTGATGGGATGTATGGCCGACCAACCATGTAGTGACAATCATGAATCATCACGGTCTGAAAATAACATATCGGTTGGTTTATTGTGATGTTGCACTCACAACAAACCTGATGAATGCAACTCGTTTTCAGCTCATGGGGATCCATCCAATGGCAATTGTCGGTGGAAGGCAAAATAGGTGGAAACTGTTAAAATGAGACAATTCATCAATTGCAAATAATCCCACTTCAGAAAATTTTGGAGCTAACCTTCGATGAAATTGTCGTTACGACCTGCCTCACGAAATTAAATCAATAAATCATGTGATTGTATTCTTCAAGTTGAACAGTCAAGCTGCCTAGAAGGATTTTTATTGCCTATTACAATCTGTATACATAGTATAAAATTCTGACTTACGGAGTAGTAAATTTAACAGCACACAGACATTGTTATAAGAATTCCCTAGTCCCTGCTAAACAAAGGATGAATTTTATCCTTATATATCTTTTGATTAAAAAAAAATTTCTGAAATTCTAGCATTAGAAATCCTGTTATGACCTCTTTCTAGTTTTTTTTTCTGTATTAGGTCTTGATATGTCTATGGCCTTCTCCACTGATTGGTCTGAATCTTTTTATTTTGTCAGGATGTACCAAAGTCAATGAGCAGCGACCAGGAGGGCTGGTCATTATTTACTAGTGTTAGCGAAAATTTGAACAATGTTCAAACTACAGATCATGTTGGAACTCGTGAGTCCGCTGGACAAAGTGTGAAGGCCTTTAGTTATTTTCCACCCAATAATGCAGCCATACTCGACCTGTACAAAGAAAGTGAACCGATTGATGCTGTCCACATTATGCAATGTTCTTCAGAAAGTGTGCAAAGCTCTTCTGATATGTTCTCTAATACTGAAATGGTGAGTATTCATGGTATTTCGGCTCCACATTCACCCCCTTTTTCCCCATGTGATACAGACTAATGATCAGTGATCAGAACTCTTCATTTGGAACAGATGAAAACCATTCAATTAAATCAGCAAGTGATAGGATTTTGATTGATTTCTACCATAAGCTGAGAGAAGAATCATTGACGGTAATATCCCAGTACAAGAAGGATCTTAAGGTCAGTCACTACTGATTATATTCTGATAAATCATTTGGTTATCTTCCGTTCATAATTTTGTAATTGATACGGATTCAGGAAAGCCAGAAGAATTCTATGCTTTCTGATGAAAAGAATGAAGTGATGACAGAAACTGAAAGGGAGATTCAGGTGTGCTCCGCTTAATGTTTTGCTATAAATTATTTTATTCTTGTATGTTTATCAAAGCATGACTTTTTCACAACTTGCTTGTGTATTGTTATATTGATGTGCATGCAATGCACTTTTGATCCCGACAAATTTATTTAATGTTGTGAGACATTGAGTTTGTTTCTAGGATCAACTCAAGTACTTGATATTATTGTTCAGTGCAAAACATGAATTAAACATAATATTTTGTTTAATCATTTTCCATAATCTCCAGGAAATTTGCAAGGAATTACAAGATTCTTCACTTGCGAAAGGTTTTTGCAAAGATGAACATCCTTCAAAGGATGTTTGCATTTCTGAGCTGCTTAACAGTGCCAAAGAGGATCATTTGAAGGATTTTGATAAAGAATACCATTTAACAGAAATAATAGCAATGGTAAGCATCCTTATCTAGGAAATATAATTTTTGTCTCATTGTCTATAGACTCTATACACCTTATTGTCTTTAGGCATTTATATATCCTGCTTTTTGACAAAAAAGAAAAAATGTTTTTTTTATTACACTGTCAAATCTTGTAATTTATATCAAGTTACTTTAGATCAGTACACTTGTTTTCTTAAATTCTTTGGCGGATAGTCTTCAGTAGTCACATGCACATTTTCTTTTGTAGATGATAAACATAATTAAATGTGAAAATGATATTGTGCTTTTCTATAAGCTGCATTGAACTTGCCTCCAAAGTGATATATAGATTGTACCAGGCAAAGTGATTCATAGATGACATGTCATTTTGCTTGATTTCAGTATACGTATGTGCACTTAATGTTTCTGTTTGCCATTACCTTCTGCCCTTGTTTCCATGAGTCATGACATGATCTTGATTGGGTTATTGAAATTTCTTGATATGATACTCAACGTAGGCACTGGAAGACATGAGTTCAGCTGTTAAACTCTATAAGCACAGCGTGTCAATCCTTCGTACCTTGGAAATAGCATCCAAAGAGGAGCAATGTGATTATGTCAGTGCATGGTACAGTATGCTTCTGTCCTGTGCCCAAGAATTGCAGCATGGTGCGATGATTTGGCAGGAATCTTGTCATGCAAATGTTGGCGAAACAGTAATTTCTCAAGGTGGGACTCTGAATAATGAGCAGAGCTGTATAATTTGTTTTTTCGGTAATCATTTGCTTGCAGAAAGATGATCAACTAACATGCCTTCTGTTGGTTGCACAGGTGCTCATTACTTTATTGCTCTTGGGGAGATCTACAGAGTTGCACAGATCTTACATATATCCATGCTATCTTTCAAGCCTTGGGTTCTTGCAGATCCTGGAATGTTGAGTAAAATGTTGGTTTGTTGGAACAGCTGCGTTAATTCATGGACTAGTGGTTTAGGAATGGCTCTTACAATGGTTGTCGACAGCAAGAACTTACATGCACCTGTTGCTAAAGTTCTTCTCGAGTCTATCATCAATATTAATGACATTGAGGTGCCCAATCTTCAAAGCTTCCTTCCCAGTGACAAGATGGCATGTAAACTTACCCTCTTGCCCACTAGTCTTGTACCTGGTAAATACTTATCCTGCAGTTACCTCTTCCCCGCAAAGGACTTTTCAACTATGGGATGCTTCTATCAACCAACTAATAATTATTTTCTTCACCTGATGTAGGAATGGAGGTCATCATTTGGGATGCCGATCACTACTTTGTTAAAGTTGCAAATCTGTGGGCTAATCAGATATCTTCTGACCCTCCCCAGTTTTCAGTCTCTCGTGTTGCTTAAATTAGCAAGGAAATCAACAATTGTCCATCAAGCAACCTGTCAATGACGTGGGAACGGGATTGCCCCTTTTAAGAGAAAACTTGACTACTTATGATAGGACCATCGGAAGCTAAAGATTCTCCTGCACAACTGCTTCTGGAAGGTTAACAGTATTGGTCAATGATCATTCTTTTGTGCAAGTAGCATTTTGCACCATTTTTTACGTAGTGCTTGGCAACAGCACTAGTATGGGAAGCCAAAATGTTCCTTTAGCTACACATTCTGTTTAGACTGGACTGAAGTACAGCACATTGAAGTGTACAAACTGCGAAATCCAATGGGTGCATGCAATGCAGTAATAGACGTGTATAGATTGTAAGCTTAAATAATCGGTATAGAGGAGGGAGAGATGAGGCTGTATTGAGCTGATTACAAGCTATATAAATCAGCTGTTTGTTGTGACCTTTTCAGCAACGTCAGGTTTGTTCAGACATCATAGCCCATTTCAGCAAATGAGATCTGCAAATGATGTGGAATGTGTATGATTCTAGCTGACCCCAGTTGCTTTGTAATAAGTTAGTAAACCTGGAAGTCGCCGACCACAACAGGTTATCTGTTTTTGCTGTTTTAACATAGTTATTTTCTGTTTAAGTTCTTGTGTGGAAAACATGCCTGAATAGCAAGGAAGATTACATTGCAACCAAAATTAGCAGTTATTTTCTCTCAAGTTCTTGTGTGGAAAACATGCCTGAATAGCAAGGGAGATTACATTTCAACCAAAATTAGATCTGCGAATTTGATTGGAGCATTGAGATCTTCAACCATGTCATGTCCCTTAACCCTTGCTATATCACATGATCACATTTTTCTAGGGAACACGCAAATCACATCAGCACATTGACAAAGGTGGAACGAACATCAAAAGACCAAAGGGTACAGTACCGATTTCATTATTCCATTTGCCCATCGAAGTGATATGATGCATTGAAATCTGATAACTTACATAACTAAAACGTAGTTGTTTCAAATAGTAAGGCAAATCCTATGATTACACCATAGGAAAAACTGCTCATTGGAAAGCCTATATAGGAATTATACATATAGCCAAGAAGCATCGTTTTTGGCCTAGTCAAAATCTGGCAAACCATGACTTGCCGTAGTATCATCAACAAGCACAAGCTGGTCGTCTAATCGTCCAGCTCAATGATCTTCACAACCGAGGAATCACCCACTTTCTGGCAGACAACAACGCGATCATGCGACTTGATCACACCGGAAGCTTTGCCATGGTCAAGAGCAACCTTCAAAACTGACTCATTGGTAGCGCTGGTCGATTCAGCCTGCAGGACAAGGTGAAAGATCAACAAGGGTCCTAGCAAATCGTTTGGAACTTAACTGCATATACCGCTATTGCTTTCAAACATTTGTGGTAGATAACATTTCAATAACAGTGGGACATGATGCAAGCAATAAGACTAGCATGTTATGTTTAATGCTATATATCTAATAGGCATTGATATGTATTAGAAATCTGCAAGAGTTCATTCCTCCCCCATGATAAAAGGCCGTGTGTTGTTTAATTGAAAAAGAATCCACCAAGTGTGTTTTGCACAAATATTTTGCAATAGTACTTACTGGATGGCGAGGATCAGCAAGCATCGGAAAGAGACCTCTAACTATGAGTGATTGTCTTGCCTGAAAGAAAAGCATACGAGAAATATGAGATACAATAGTCAGGCATAAACCAGATAACAGAAAGCATGTTACATGAAAAAAATCAGAAAAAAGATCATAAACATAGAAGGGAAGGACTGATTACATACTTCAAATGCGCCAGTGAAACTCCACCTCAGTTGGTTTGTTTTCAGACGAGGAATGACAACAGATAGAACAGGCATGGTGGGCCTGTACTTGGCAATTAGTCTGCAGACATTACAGATACCAGATGAAATATGAAATTAGTTTTGATTAAACTACACCATTATCCTGTTTATATTCACATCTTTCTACCTTGCAGCGCGTCCAGATGATGTGAAGCAAATAATGACAGAAGCCTTCACTTTGATAGCAGCTCGCACCTGCAAAATAGGCAAGAAACAATTTCAGACTAAGAAACCCTTGTTTCATATAAAGACTTTGTGAAGCAAAAAACAATGGAATAGTCAAAAATATTTTATATGTGCACAATAAACGTTAAGAAATTTTGGGAACAAGAGAAGAAACACACCGCAGAAGAAGCGATAGACTCCAAGTGGGTCATGGGCTCCCCAACATATTTCACAGTCCGCTTGAAGTATAAATCTTGGTTGAATACCTTCTCTGCCTGTGAAACAATGGACAAACAAATATGACTAAATCATGTTACTAACAGACTGATATAGACAGAAAAACAAGAAGTGAATTTTCATTGTACTTGTTGAAAATTGTAAAGAAAAAACATAAAAGTAGAAAGAAAATTCACCTCAGCGCAAATTTTGCCCACAATTGAGATAGTCTCAACTGGGTACAGACCACGGAGAGTCTCAGCACCAAGGAGAATGGCATCACTCCCTGAACAAAAAATATATGGTTCAGATTTTTCAGAAGGCAATTAACATCATCAACAACTCAAACAACTCACCGTCAAGTACAGCATTTGCCACATCAGTAGCCTCCGCACGAGTAGGCCTGAGGTTGTCAGTCATACTGTCCACAACACGAGTAACAACAGCAGGCTTTCCAGCCATGTTGCACTTGTGCAGAGCAGACTTTTGAAACAAAAACACCTACAGTACCAGAAGTTAAAGATCAGTAAGCAAATTACATATCAAATTGAAAACAGAGCAATTCTTGCTAAAGAACTTGAGGACTCTGCCACTAAAAGCTTCATAGCCAAATAAAAAGAAGCAGAGTATGTAGGACTATTAATTAATCAATGCCCTCTGAACTGCTAAAATAAGTCAAAAATAAGATACTAACCTTTTCAGGTGGAAGATCAATTCCAAGGTTTCCTCTTGACAGAATGATACCATCCGCCTCTTGCAGGATTTCATCAAAATGATTCAAACCCTGCAAATAATTAAAGAGTTGATAGGTGGTAGAACAAATCAAAGTTGGCTAAGAAATATATAAAGAGTATGTTGCAAATACCTCAACATTCTCAATTTTGGCAAAAATCTGAGTTTGGCTAAGGTCGCCTAACTTTGAGAGGAACTCACGTGCCTGTAATGTAAGGAGAAATTCCAGCACTGTTTAGAATTTCTTCCCAAATACCAAATGAAGAGGTAGAGGAGAGTATATATTGGAATATAGACATGCAATATTTTCACTGTACAGTAGACTTGCAAAACTTTCAAGCACAACGGGCAAACAGGAAATATGAGGAAAATGCATCTCTATCCATACTGTAATTAGTCACTAACCTGTCGCACATCTTCCGCGTGTCTTGTATAAGACAGAGAGAGGAAGTCAATCTTGTTTGGAGCTCCCCATCTTCTGATAACCTGGAATCAGTGCATACTCTTAAGCTTTAATACCACTACTACAGATGGTTTGAGTGAGGGAATCAAACTTCAGAAATAATAATAGTTTTACTAGAAATATTCATATTGCTACAGTTAGCTAAGAGATAAGATCGATCCTTACCTCCTTGTCCTCATCAGACAGTGTAGGTAAGTCGATATGAATCTGAGAACAATGCAGGGTGAACAGTGAACCAGCCAGAGTAGCCGAATTTTTTATCACACAAACCACATCATCTCCTTTAACTTCAGAAACCTATATCAAGCAGAATGGAGATTAGGTATCAGAAAATGTAGACAGCAAGCACATCCTACTAACAAGGACGTAACACATTACACATCACAAACACAGAACACCAGTTTTAGCATGCTGAAGATTTTTACCTCTAACCAAACTGAAGTAGTCTCACTGCCAGTGAACAAGTATTGCCCCACAAAAATTGTAGCACCTGGTTTCAGAGCCTGCAAAGGACAAAAAGAGTCAATTTTTTTCACATAGCAGATGCTACAAATTGCGGTGACGTAATGGTAACATACAAAATTTCTCTAGGAAACAGTCAAGGACCGATCTGATTGCAACAAAAGTAAAAACAATCATAATATTTCATATAAATAACACTGAACTACTGAAGGTATACCTTAGCAAGCCCGGAGAAGTTGATGGGCAGCAATTCGGAGGAGGCCTCCTGCCCCTGGTCAGGGGTGAGAACAACAGTGCCATTCGCTTCAAGGGAGATTGCAGCCTCACTCTTGTTCACCACCTGCAACTCCGGGCCGACAGTGTCGAGCATGACCTGCGCAACAACGAGAGGACTCCCAAATGTTAGTAGACAGCAAGACTAACTAGTAGATCATGAATGAATTGTCAGGAGAACTCACAGCACAGAGCTTCTTGGTGGACTTGATGGCGAGCTTGAGGTTTTCGAGGGTTTCCTGGTGGTACTCAGCGTCTCCCCACGAGAAATCGAACCTGGCAACTGCAATTTCCGCCACACACGAAGAAAGGATTAGATTAGAACAGTGCGCAATGGGTGGAGGTAAGAGGAGATCGAAGCTGGCTGATCCGTTACCCGACATGCCGGCCTTGAGGCAGGAGGAGATGGTGTCGACGGCGCGCGACTTGGGACCCAGCGTCCCCACGATCTTGGTCATCGCCGGGAAAAAGCTCTTGGAGGCGAAATTAATTAAGCGAGTTAGGGTTCCATTCAATCCAATTCCAACCAGAACCAAAACCAGCAAAAATCTGAGGCGAAATCATCGAAGGCGAGGAGGAGGAGGAGGTCTTACCGGCTTGGATGGCTCCAGGATGGATGCCATCCTGATGGGCTCCTCCAGCAGCAGATTCGTCGAATGCATCTTGCCCCTGTTCGCTTCGCTCCTCGGATCAGATCGGGAGGTAGACGACGAGCGTCAGCGGCTGCTCGATCTCCTCCTCCTCCTTCTTCTTCTCCAAGGAATCAATCAATCAATCGAGGCAGCGAGGCGTGTGGGTTGTGTGTTCCTAGCTTTCACCTCTGGAATCCAATACAATAACGAAGACGCCTTTTTATTTGGGAGAAGAAAAAAACGTGGAATCGCAGCATATGCCTTGCCTGCCTCCAGCAACACAGTTAATCCGCGATGCGAAACGGTGGATGCTGACATCCGCGGGTTTGGACCGGTCCCCTCCACCACCACCACCGGTTTCGGCCGCACCAGGGAATGATGGCGTTTGGATCTACTCGCTCGGTTCAAAAACATCTTCACTTTGGTTTTTATATCTAACGTTTAACCACTAGACTTATTTAAATATTTTATAAAAAATATTTAAAAAACATAATTTATACATAAAGTAATTATTCGTATTTTATTGTCTAATGGCAACAAAATACTTATCATAAATAATTTTTAAATAAGAAAAAGGTCAAACGTTGTATATAAATTCCTACGAATGAACTTATTTTTAAACGGAGGGTGTATAGTAGATCTTTTTTTTTTTAAATTTCAAAAAAACTATAACTATAGTGCAAAACTATCAGTTTGCAGCAATATTAATAACCTATTTTCGGTTTGTTGCAATGATATTATACAAAATTATTACAAAACTATACTTTTACGTGGCCCAAGCTTACTGTTATCACCTACACATACTACGCAAAGTTACAGTTTTATGATGATTTCCTACGGTATAATTACAACAAACTGAAATATGATGCTAATGTTGCAGCAAACTAATAGTTTTCTCACTATAATTACAGTTTTTCTAAAATTTACTTTTTTTTTCTCAGTTATTTGTAAGTAATTATTACATTTGAGTTTATAATATTAGAGACATTTTTTATTACATGGTAAACGCATACGCACACACATCACTACCCGGATAACACCATACTTACATTCTATAAAGAAGCCCCCTAATTCATGCTTAAAAGACGAAAATCAACAATACATTCTTTGATCTCACTAAATTTATAGGACAATTATAGTAACGAGAATTCTAATCGAGATTATAAAAACCAAGGGACAAATATATTAAAATTAGATAAATCAGAAGACAAGACAAAATGAAGTTATTATTTTAGAATGAAGCAAGACAAAAAAGAAAAGCCGTGCCTAAACCGGCCTCCAGAAGGTTCTTTTTTCCCTTGTCTCCTCTCCTCTTCATCCCACGCGTCACGCGGTCAAATTCGTTTCCACGCTTTGAATTTCTTTTCAGCTTAAAAGAAATCCAAACTTTGATTTCATGTTCCCTTTTTCTTCGCATTTGCTTTCTTCCAGAACATTGTTTATGACAGTTACAGAAAAAATAGAACATTGTATTATCGATTGATGCAGCAGTTTTCACCAAGATACTGCTCTGTTTCTATTTGACCGGAATGAACGGATTCCGATTCTGCTTCTAGAACAGATGTGTCTGGCACGCCAAGAAGTGCCGATGGTATTTGATTAACACTTTCTGATCCCATCGTCAATACTCCATGACCCATTTGCAAGGCTCCGGTTTCCTCTCAGACTGGAGTTAACAATTCACGGAGGAACGCAAAATGCTATTCGTCAACCACAAATACTTGCAAACCTCAATTGCTTCTTGAGCAGTTGGACATGCTTGCATTATACACAAACCAACTTGTATATGAGAAGAAAAGAACTATGCACTATATTATGATATATTATGACAGTAGCAAATTCAACGATGAACTCCAATATTCCATTCAAAAAATGTAGACAAATGTACCCAAACGTAAAACACAGTTTGCAACTAGATCATGCAGGAAAATCAAAATTTGGCCATGATAATTTTAATCGTGCAACAAATTTTTAACAGAAATTTGAGGAGAGAGGTCTCTCTCAGAAAAAAGGCAATGCCAAAATACAATTTCAGCTTGGCGTTCAAGTCTAACAATATAACATACAGTGTTGCAGCAGAATTTTCAAATATGGTTGTTATTGCTTAGGCAGTTGTGATTAGTTCCAGAAGGGAATCACAAATAAGCTTCCTTCAGTCCATCCTCCGTCATGCTTTCAGAATACACCATCTTGTATCCTGCACCAAGGAAAACAATGATGCCCATCTGTATCTGAAATAACTTAAGTCATAGTTCAGTTCAAAGAAATGGCAGGCAAAGTATCATGGGCAGTCAAGATCATAAAAGAAAAGGAAATCGTTATGAGCATTCACTAGTTGTACTAAACCATGTACCTATTGGCTGCAGAAGGCATATAAAGTTGCTCTTTGGACATTCATCTAACTCAAGTCACGATTGTATTAAAAAATGATAATAGGGTCATTCCTCAGTTCAAGTTGTATTGGAAACCTTAATAGTACAAGTATGCCCGCGAACATGAAGCTTACTGAACTCAAAGTACAAAAATATGGTGACAACCACAGCAATGGAAGGAGCATGAAAAGAGGGATGGAAGTACATAGACACTATACACGAACACAACAACATTGTGTACCTATGTAATATCCAGTTGGGCTGTCCCACGTTAGTGTACCCTTCACCAAAATACAGTTTATACTTTGGTTTGGCTCACTAGTTTTGGGGCTGTCTAAGTACATGAACCAGTGCCATTAAAATTAAAATGAAATCAAATGTGATCAAGATTGTTTTAAAGAAAACATTTGCTATACTCTTGAGATTTCCTATTGTAATATCATACTATAGATCATATTGTATTTTGCTGTTGACTACAGAGAGGGAAGTAGAATAATATTGGTGCCTCTAGTAAGTTTTGCTTCTTCCATAAACAAGGGCAAAATGACTGCATAAAGCTTGCACACATAAAGAAAGGGCTAGTATTTATATGCTCAAAAGATAAGTGAATTCCATTAAATCAAATATAGCATAGGATAATCAATCTTAACTCTATAGCATTTTCTGTTGCTAACACCATATTAAGAGATATAGCATAAGAAATGTCTTTGGTCTCAAATTTTATAATGAATTTAAAAAAGCTAACGGAGCAGCAAAAACTCAATAAACCTCAGAGAGCTGTGGTATTTTTGATAGCGTCAAGAATTGTTGTTTCCAGTTTATCCTCAGCAACCCACATAGAGCTTTTCTTGCGCAAGAGCTCCCTGTGATCCGCCTTCTTCTGTACTTTAAGCTTCTCCTTCTCCCTCCAGCTCTCCAGCTTCTCAGCTCTTTCTTTCATCTGTACATGATCTCATCTCAGTTATACACATATATACTTCGCTGGGTCTTTTTATTTTACACAAGATAATTGAAACAAATTAAATTTGCAGAAAATTTCTAAAAACATGTAGTATACTACTTAATCCTCTAATAAGAGACTCGTTCAGCAAACTAGGCAATTCAACAAACAAGTCGTGTGCAAGGGTGGAGAATGCGAAATAGGGGGGAAGAGAGGGAGAGGGGAGGATACTCACAAGGGCTTGGCGGAAGTCCTTCTCGAAGGCGCGGCGCTCGGCGGCGCGCGTCTGCGCGGCGGCGGCCTTGGTGGCCTTGCGCTCCTCGTTGGCGAGGCGGGCGGCCTCGGCGCGGGCCTCCGCCTTGCGCTGCCGCTCGGCCTCCAGCAGCTGCATCTCGTACGAGTACTGCCTCCGCAGCTGCCGCACGTCGCGCGCGTAGCCCTTGCGAAGCCGCTCCAGCCGCGCCCACGCCTCCCGTGGGTCGCCCGCGGGCTCCCAGCTCCCGAGGTAGTCGCTCGGCTTGGAGAACTCGTGGGGCTCAGGCCTCGCCATGGCCTGAGAAGTGGCGTGGAAGCCGCGGAGGAGAGGGCGCAGGAGGTGGTGAGGCCGGGAGGTCGAGAGCGCCATCGCCGCCGTGAGGGGGAGCAGATCGCCGTGGCTGTGGCTTTGCCGGCGACAAGGTGGAAAAGGGAAAACCCTCCTGCGGCTTCACTCCCATTCACGGGATCGTTTGGTATGGTCTACTTCTCGGCCCATTTATGCATATGGGCCTGCATGTGTGTCGTCCTGCTAGGCCCATTTCTACAATCTGGGCCTGTATGATGTGACGTCCTGCTCGGCCCATGTAGAAATGCAACTACGCTGGAGGCCTATATGATGTTTTGAGTGATGAGAGACCAAAGAGCAGCAGGAATTGAACTTGCCTCTTTCACAAAATCCATGCAAAGTTTCCTGCTTATACAATATAATGGGGCATCACAATCTTCTTGTGCATTGAAGTGGCTCGTGTGGCTCGGTGAAGCATTTTGACTGTACGATTCAAAAGTAAAAGCAGAAAGAAACATAAAAGCCATGACATTATGAAAAATATAAGGGTAAAGAGTAAAGACGTGAAAAATGATCTTTCCTATAGTCGTACTCGTACAGCCACCGCACGTCCACACCAGAAAAAGGCAGAGCAACAAGCATCTTTAATCAGAGGAAAAAGCCGAGGCTATATATATCAAGGATATCGCATCCACTCGGAGAAAGAGGCACTTCTATTCTTTTTCTGAGGGAAAAAAAGGGGCAAAAGAATCCAAGACAACACATTGTCAGGAACATGGCTTCCAAAGTCCAGAGCTCCTATATAACACGTAACTAAGAGCAATCTAATCCTATAATCCTCCCCTTAAAAAGAAAACCGCCTAGATGAATGGAAAACGGCTTTTTCGATCAACCATTCATTAATATATGTACAGTTCGCCGAAAACCTTGGTTGTCAAACCATATTGCTAAGGTGTGTCCAGTAATCAACGCCACAACTCCCAAACGGTCAGTGGCACTGACAATGCCAAATAGCTAGAAGGGAAATTTTCCCTCGCTCCTCCTTGGTGTGCTTCATGAGATTTCTTCTACAGATCCACCTAAACACAAATTATGCTCAGAACCATAAACCAAATTCTTGTTAAACTGAAAAATTCAGGTAGTATTCAAAGATAAAATGCTGTGCTTACCTTCGACTGTAATTAGACAGCTGCTCTATGCAGCTCTCAGGTAACAAGTGCAATGAAAGTTTGAAGCTCATCATCGCCACTCCCGGCAGGCACCACAACTCCAATCGGCACTATCTGATGGCTGTTCACCATCCTCCCAAGGCGAGCAATGACGGTGCATCTGCAGTCCACATACTGCGCATTTGAGATCAGGTGGCGGCTGAGGATTCTTGCACCTGTCACATGCTACCTCGTCAGAGGCGGAGTCAATAGCTGGGAAAGGCATGTTTGAGGCCCCATCTTCCATCATGAAAGCCATTTCATCAAAACCAATTCCTTGTTGGTCACCATCATCTTGCACACTATTAGACATCCCAAATGTATTATCGAACTGTGTATCATCAGCTTCAAGTAGTTCGGTGAATGAGAAATAAGTCTGTGGTTCATATTCATCACCAGCAACGCTGCCACAGCTGATGTCATTCCACGGGCAATTAGCTGCGAAATCAGAAGGGGCAGCACTGGTATTTCCTTGAGAAAAATCCCATCCCAACAGCTCTGAAGCATCCACACCATCAGCCTCTGACAAAGAGAATTCATTCGAGTGACTGAAATTGATGTTTGCATTCCCTTGAGGTTGATTCTGGATATAATAGTCATCCACATGTATACTGGATTGGTCAACATATTCACAATTTTTGTTTTGTCCCCTTCTTACTGATAGTTTCTGATTTCCTGGGTTAAAGCTCATCATGTTCATCGATAAATCAGCATCCATTGTTTGTGCTCCAAACGGTTCAACTCTGCCATATGAAGCAAGCAGTGGATCTTGATCTGCTACAGCAAAATTCTCCTCACTAGAAAGCATAGTTGACTGTGATGACGTAGCGACTGTTTGCTCACTGTATTCTGGTTCAGGCTTCTTATAATCATCTGAATGAGGACATTTTGGTATGGCTCGCCTTCGGCATCTGCAACATCGGTATGAAACCAATTCAAATATCTTTTCTTCCTCAAGTTGCAAGGCATCGCCATGAAACCACTCTGAACAAAGAAGAATATCAAGAAGTTAAAATCTGATAGATAACACACACATATATATATATACATAACTTGAAGCTACAAGCCTACAATAATGATAGACGGGCTTACTTTTGCACCTCTCGCAGCGGACATACAGGAAATCTGGGCAATAAGGCTTATTACAAAGACAGCAAGTAGGTTTTATTGATGAACCTACACCATCCTTGCCTTTTAGGATAACATCATTCGCCCTGAACACTTCTCCAGAATTTTCATTATTATTTTTGTCATTAGTGCTTTTCTTCCACACGAGACCAAAGTATTTGATCTCTTCAGTCTTCTTGGATTTTCTCGGTTTTTCTGGCTTGGGTTTTTTAGATTTTGTCTTAGGCTGGACTTGCGCCCCTGCATTATTCTGAGTTGCCAAATTCGAAATTGGAAAGGCTTCCACTTTTGCAGTTGGCTGTGCTTCTACATTTGCAGTTGGCTGGGTTTCCATCTTCACAACTGGCCAGGTTTCCTTCTTGACCACTGGCTGGGCTTCTACCTTCACGATTGGCGGAGCTTCAACCTTTGTGGCTGGTTCAGCGGAATGGGAAGAACCAACCTTAAAGATTATTTTGGGAGCTGCCACTGCGTGATGGACATTACTCTTCTGTTGAGGTAGGATGAAACTTGCGTTTGTATTGTAATTTGTAAGCATAAGACTACGCTTCTGAAGGCACAACTTGCATGTTAAACTGGAAGCAGCATTGCCCTCTTTGCTACCAACAGACCTTAATGTGCACTCTTTATGACAATTACCTGAAACATTGTTTTAGTTACTATTGTGAGTTCATATTGGAAAAACGTCAGTAATTTATCAGTTATTCTCTACTTTAAGGAAATAGCAAAAAAAAAGGGGGTATGCTAGAAACCCGTACCTTGACAAGAGCTGCATTTTATGATATCCCTACATAAGATTAACAACAAAGATATATGAGAAATAAAGATAAAGCAGCATCTTATAAAGAAAACAATAACAGAATGAACAAAGCAATAAGGTGTAGAACAAAAACCTGAAGGAAACATCCTTCTTGCATGAGGTGCAAGGATATACATCACCCTTGTGAAGCAGATAGAAGAAAACATCTCCAATTGATGATTTTACTCGCCTTTGGTAGAAATTGGCAAAACAGTTAGAATCTAACATTCCTGGAGTAGGCAAGGAGCTAACCCCAGCTTTCTGCTCAAATTCTCGTAGCAAGTATAGTGGGATATGGTTTTCAGAAAACCAAAATTTCCCATCCCCATCCTGATTATCTTCTGCTTCCAAAATATTCTTTGTTACACGGACAGGAAGATGCTTCTGGTTGGGAAACTTAAGTGCATATCTTATCTTATTGTCAACTATTTTTTTATCACAAACAACTGCGTTTCTGAGAACAGAATAGTCAGAATCTACACTTTTCCCTTCTGAAGGAATTTGATCTGGAGGGATGAACTCCTTCCATCTTATGTGGGAATCAAGATATCTAACCTGTGAGATAGATATGTATATTAGGAATACATATAGCTTGATCTAAATACTTCAAAACATCATGATAGAAGGTGCTAACCTGGAGAGCAAGTTGAGATGAACTCTGGCTTAATCCAACACATGCCCTCCAAGCAAGTTGCCGAGTCCGCCTTGGAAAATTGGAGCCTTCATGATAAGACACACTGAACATCCTTTTTTTTCCACCTAGTGAGCGACAGATCATGTCAACTTGTTCTCACCTTGAGACAGAGAAAGGGATAATAATAACAGACAGACATGTGCAATACCTTGACGAGCAGCTTTTCTAATGGTCAAAATTGGTAGAGCCCCCCTCTGTAAGATACGCTTTGAAACATTTCCTCCACTCCACCAATTCACTTCTTTCCAGCTGTTGTCATCATCAGTAACAGGAGCAGATTCAGATGCCATTGAACGTTTTCTGCCCCGCCTTCCACCAGTTCCACGTTTTTGGTATGCTGCAGGACGGGATGCACCAGCAGATGCACTAGGAGATTCCACAGGCCAGTCATCTATTAGCTTCAGCCAGCTAGTAGAAAATGCTACACCACGAATATTACTTTCCAACTGCACAAAAGATGCAAAGAACAAATAGATAATAAGATCTCAACCTGTCATTTGTATTTATTTTACACCAACACTTGTTGAAACAACATTTCAAGTTTATTTTACAATTATTTATTGCATGTCGAACTTGATTCTCCAGAAGCACTTAGCACAAGATATAATTAAGCAAAATATGACACTGTATTTCAAAATTCCATGCTCTACCCACTAAGAATTTCAGCATCGAGTTCATTTTATCATCCAAGAGTTGATTTTGGGGTCTGTCACTCTCCACCATTGGTGGATGAGAATTTGTCACTCGAATGCCTCATGTCAGTGAGAAAGAGAGTGGCTGATCCTCAAATGGCACTTTACACTTATGAAGAGTGGCAAACCCTACATGTAAAATATATATCTAGCCCAAGATGCATAGCAAGACTGAAAAATGTGCTACCAGATTCATAGTACTAGTATATATCCCATCCACCCAAAATCCCTTATAATTTGGGACAGAGGGAATATTTCCTTTTATTTTCCCATCAGTCATGGCATCATCCAGGCAAAATAAGATAAGCTCAGGTTTGAAAGAAGTTAACAAGAAACTAGCCCATACCTAGGGTTCAAATAATTCATAATAAAACACTGGAAATACATATCCCAGTAGTTGTATGATTATAAATGTTAACTGCTACTACTGTGGGATACAATCAAGTTTCAGGTTTAAAGAATTCATGATACAACACATTTGACTGGCATGTATATAACTAAGGATTTGCCTAGTAACAGAGAAATTTTAGAATATGTTAAACATGATGGCACACTTTGAGAGTTATAAACTACAAACTATATATATCATGAATAATTGTAGAATATTGAGAAATATCAATGGATGCTGAAACAAACTTGACTCGAACCCTATAACTCACTTCAAGCAAGAGGGGTATTATATTTCCACAGTTGGAAGCATCTTTTAGTTGATTATACCACTGTTGTCTCCGCTGCACATCTTGTAGTGAACCAACTAAAAGGCCACGCAAACTTTCCTCCATGTGGCTTAAATAAGTAACAATGCTGGGGAAATGGCTATCAGAATTCTTGATTAAACGCATGCCACTAAGAATTCGAGCAGATCCTTTAGAAGCATTTGCAGTGGCCATGTTAAGAAAACAAGCTTTTTTAGTTCCACCTGCTGAACTTTGACAGGCAAGGCACCAACCACATCTATCTCTTGGGACTTCCATAACCTTCTTTTCAGTACTTGGCCAAACAAATTGTAAGGCTGCTGAGGAAAATGCTTTCACTTGTAGAGCACAGTCAGCAGCCAGTTTCTTCCTTTGGTTTGTTGTCAGATGGGAAGTTGGAGCCTTACCTTCATCAGATTTAAGAACAGCTAGATTGGCAGCAGCAGATGCTGCAACATTCCCGTGATTGTATAGATTCATGTAAGCCTGTGGTCTAAAAGATGAGAATTTAGCTGGCTTGCCACCACTCATATTTTCAGTAATTAGCTGAACAGGGGGCTTGCTTTTATAAGGTGGGCTGATCAAGTCTGCCCTAGCAGAAATAGAGCTCCTGATATTTTCTCTAGACATACCATTACCAATTACTGAACCACACGACAAGTCTGGACGAATCAATCCATGTGCTGGCTGTGCTTGTGTTCTGTTAGGCATAACTGTCACCATAGACATGCTCTGGTGAGAAATTGAGGATGTCCCACTGGGCCCAAAAGCTCCATTTCTGTATGCATTATCTACATAGGTCTTAGCTAATGGAGTTTGCCTAAAAGCTTCATTATTGTTAGCTGAGCACAACGTAAATTGATTATCCATAACCTGATGTGCATTTGTCTGGGAAAGCACTGCCATCTTACTGTCCTGACCATCTTTCAAAGTTGCCTGAACACTTCCATTATTTGCTTTCACTGGAGTAGCGGTCGATAGAATATTGGACTGTGACATAAGGCTTCTACCAACCTCTTTACTTATTTTTGATCTCTCATTCTGAAATATATCAAGTAGATGACTCCAGTACTCTGTCATTCTCCTACATATATCTGTATATGCATCTGAAGAGGCAAGTATTTGGACGACTTTGACAACATCACAATGATTGTAATATCTTGCACAAAACTCCACATCTGAAGATGTTCCAATCCTGCATTATTTTATTTGATGGAATTAACATTTAGAAAGCATAGAACAAAGGCAAGTTTGTCATGGGGTAACAGTCGGATTACTATTAAACACTCAAATGAGTACTACTAAGGTTACCAAGTCAAAGTAATATGATTTTTCGCTTGTTAATTTAGTACATTCCAACTTTCTGGTGCTACCATGTTTAACCTTATTCAGAGATGGAAAAAAAAAAGCTTATGTTGCAAATTAAATGTTGGCTACTCTACTCTAATCAATTGCAGACTGGCAGTGCAGAACGAATGTTCATAAACCCCAAGTACTGAAGGATGAGGATGAAAGAGCTTACACCAGCAAATAGTTGCAGCATCCGAGGAAGCTCCTGCCACACATATCAATGCCAAATAATTGAGCTCCTCTTGCGCCACGCTCTATTCTTGAAGAGGTTGGTCCAAGCTTGTTAACCACACATTCTGGACAGAACCAATCCCCCTGAGGTAGGAAAGCTTTATTCTGACCAATACATCTTGAGTGGTATGCCCATGGGCAGCCATCACAGCATACCAAAGTCCCATCCATTCCACATATCCGGCAATCATCACTGTTGCCATCCTGGGATGCATGTGTTGAAGCAGATTCTGGATTATTTCCGTTTTGGGCAGTTTCCAGATTCTGTAAAGCGTCGAGCTTTTTGCAAGCTGGAGCCTTTGAGCCTCTAGTCAATACTGATCTTGACCCAACCTCCGCAAAAGTACTAGAATCCATCTCATATTCCATTTCTTCACTGTAACCTTCCCGTTCTTCCAGTTCAGTCTTGAGTTCTTCTGAATCAATGACGTGATCACATAGTAGTTGCAGGATCCTAAGCTTCAGGGTAACAGGAAGCTTATAGTACTCAATGGCTAGGACACTTCTACCAAATCTCCGGCCTCCTAGATCTTTAATAATACCCATGACATAGAGGTACTCTAGCAAGAAAGCTGGCCAAGTCAATGAATCTAGTAATGTCCAGTCTAAATACCTGGAATTGATTCAAGAGAAGTGAAAAGGTCAGAATTGAAATAACAAGATATAAACACTCATGAGAACAATAGTGGAAGGTTGAAGACCACATACTTCAAGCAATTTGAAGCCAGTTTTAATCCTTCAGAAGATTTGGTCTCAAGATGCCGCCTAAGTGCCCGCAGTAGTGAGACATGAACAGCATCCAACAATGTATTCTGCGTGGTGCAATTAACGGATGAAACAAAATCATCCAGCCCAAATGGACTGAGGAACAGCTGCACACTAAACGATCGCAGGAAGTTGTATACAGAAAAAAGATAACTTATGGCCTCCTCTGGCACAGCAATGTCCCCTGAAGACGGAGGCAACTCCAGGACCTGAACTGGTGGATAATGCTCTACTGGCAGTTCCTTAGTGCAGTTTGATGAATTGCTTGAAGATTCAACATCCTCAGAAGCATCCGAGCCAGACCCACTCTCTTGCGACTCATCAGGCCTAGTGGACACCTCAGATTCATTGACCCTCTGCCTAGTAATTGGTGGCCCTTTCACCTCAGTGGCGCCACCGGATGAAACTAGCAAGTCCAGCTTCCTCTTCCGGCAGCTCACCTTCATGCCAAATGCACCATTCTCTTCACCAACAAGTTGTGACTGGAGCTGAGCAAGCTCTAAATCCTCACCCTGCCCATCCTCAAACACCACACTGTAGATCCCAGTGCTGCCATCATAGGATGCAACCTTCCCAAGAAGAATTCGACCATGCCCAGCGACACTCCGGCTGATGTAACGGCCCACAAGGCACTCCCCCTCCTCCTTCATCTGACAACCATCGGCAGGAGTCGTGGTGGGCTTCTGATCCACCACCCCGCCCTCACATCCTTCCATCTTTACCTCACTTGCCACAGCAGCCACCGTATGCACTTGCTCTTGAACGCCGTTCTCATACACCTCGGTCTTCACTTGGATCGGGGTGCACGCCGCCGCATCTTGCTCCTTGTCCGGGATACTGCCCCCGTTCACCTCCGCCTTCACCTCCCCTGCAGCAGGCGCCACGGCCTGCTCCGCGTCCGCCGTCCCGACCTCGTCGACGTCCATCTTCGTCTCGCTCACCGGATGCGCCGCAGCACGCTCGTGCTCGACCGCGATGACGCCTTCGCCCGCCGCCTCACTCGCGGGGGGCGCCGAAGCAGGGGGGTCTTCCACCGCCGCCGACGCCGACGCGATGCCCCCTGCGATCTCCGTCTCGCGCGCATCATCTGCCGTCGCCGGGGCCGCGGCGGCCGCGGCGGGAGAGGCGTGGAGCATCCGATCAGAAACCTCCATGGGCTCCTCCATATTCTCGGACACCCCCGAAAACCCTAAGCGAGTGCGGCTACAGAAAGCCCCCGCATCGCGAATCACGAGCCCGGAGTCGAGATTCCGGCGGGGCTCATCCACCGGGACCCGAGGCGCCGCCCGACGCAGATGCGAAGCCGGGCACACTCGCGGGCTACGAATCTGGAGAGAGAGCTAAGGGGAAAAACGCGCAACCCCCCACCCGATTCCGCGGCGAGATCCCCGCGCGACGAGCGGAACCCTACCCGATGATTGGATTCATCCGCCGGCAGCCCCTCGCGTGGTCGCAACCCTACGCGGCGGCGGTGGCGGCGGCGGCGGCGGAAGGCGAGGAGGCGGAGGAGAGGAGATGGGGGAAGAGGAGATGACACAGGAGAAGGGAAGAGAAGGGAAGGGAAGGGGAGCGAGGCGAAAAGGAAAGAAGTGAACCGCACGAGCGAGAGGCTCGCACCCGAGCCTGGCTCGCGTCGGTCGGTCGGTCCGTGCCGCGCTGTGGAAGCGGAGTTCGGGTCCGGTCGGTTGCGCCCGACCCGCGTGGGGAGACGTGGAGCGGTGGTGGGATAGTTGTGGGGGGGAGGTGGATGGACCGGGTGGTGGGTGCGGGGAACGAACTTACGAACCGACCCGGGTGGCGACGTGTGGGGGCGTGACCTGACCTGACCTGGCTCGACCGCGCGGGGAGGAGTAGCGTAGTACGGGTGTCCACTACTAGTAGCACACGCACGCACGGCGGCGAGAGCAGAGGCGAGGGCGAGGAGGAAAATGGAGGGAGATGTGGGAGGGAGGGAGGGAGAGGGTGATGCACTTTTCAAATTCAAAAGTGTGGAGGGAGTCAGCCAGGCCAGGGTGGTCGCTCGCGTTGGCGTTGGCGTTTGCGTTTGCGTTTGCGTAGGTGGATGGATGGATGGATGGAGAGGGGAATACCGGAGCAGTGTGTGGCGTCGTTTTCCCCGGGACTCCGCGAGGCTTTTGCTCGCAACACACTTGTGCACTGTGTGGAGGTGTACGGGTGTGTGTGTGTTTCTCAGCTTGCGCGTCTCCTCTCCTTGGCTTGGCCTTGGGCTCTCCTTGCACGCACGTTGTTGTTACACGGGGAGTATGTTTTTCAATGTGCTCAGGTGTTACGATTTACTTTTGTCGATGGACTGTACATTGTTGCGCTATACTTCTAGGTAGCTGTCGATCATGCATCTTCACATGCAGGTACTAATTGTTTTATTGTCTGTGCCTCCAGGCTTATGGTTTGGTGTTTGCACCCCGAAACAACGGTGATCAAGATTGTAATAATGCAAAACAGCAAGAAGCATCGTTAATTGCAGCCTTCCCTGCAGGCACGGGTTCTGTAGATCACGCTAACTGTCAGGAAGACGCGTAAAGGCCTACAGGATGCTTAGTGCTATAGACATGACCGTGAGTAATGGATGGAAGTAGTATCAGATACAGCAACATTAACTATACACATCTGTCCCAAGTTCATTAGACATCAGTAGTAGCATATTGACATGGATCAGTTTAGTTCGAGTCATGCGGCAAAAGAAAATCAAAATCATTCGTCAGATGCAACAGGAAAACAAAATTATTCGTCAGGTGCAGCAGCGCTGATCACAATTCACAAATGCCGCATCAGGTGCATCCAGCGAAGCAGCCTGCATCAATGGGAGTAGGTAATTTAAGGAGGTTATTACATAAGTACATGGATAGTTCAAATCTTACAGGAAAAGGGAGATTTCGAACAAGTCCAAATTATAAGAATGACGTGGTTTTACGGAATATGGAAGGTGGACAAATGCGATGAAAGCGTGTCTGAAATTCAAGTAACTTGGATCCAATCTGCAAATTAAGGGATGCTGAAACTCCATGAGCTAGATATTTGATTTGTTGCTATGGATTCTCAGTGAACTTTCCTATTATCAAATGGATTACCAATAAGTATTTTTCATAGACTTCTGGTAGGCATGCAGCATCCATGGTGCTTATGTGATATGAGGCCACAGGTTCTACTGATGCTGCTGGGAGAGCTCTGTGACAGGTGATAGGGAAGAGGCATTCTGGCTCACTTGGCTGCGAGAGGAAGACAGAAAGTAACAAAAGGGGAAAGCTCTTAAGGGTGCTGGATACAATATGACACTTATGGAGTGGTCAGGAACCCAAGGAGCATCCAAAGAAGATGTCTAGCACTGATGCCCCAAACTCACTCGCCATTAGTATTTCCACACGAAACCATTGAGACTAAATGGTGAAACAAGAATTATCTGACTTAACATTTACATGAATGCAGTGTATAACGTACAAGAAGATTGTTCATATTACGAATAAAATATCATACGAACATCGGTATGCAGCATATTTTCTTACGAAACTTTCTCATTTAAGTGCTTTCCTACTAACCAGCCTTTTAGGGATACACATGACGAATTAGTAAATGATAAAATGATTTTATAAGCTGAAACTATGACAGGAAGAACACAACTAAACAATCTAGTCAAATTATCTCTCTTACGGTAAATTTAATGTTGAATTTTATGGAGAACTGAAAGTCCAAAATAGACCCCTAAGGCCAACATTTTATGGAGAACAGGACAGATATCTCAGGTTGTGGCAATAGATCTCCAAGGAGAGCTGGGTGAAATTGTTTGTTCTAGGTGAGCTTTTTCTTCTATGGATATGTTATCATGATAATGATTGGTTTTACTTTTAACAGCAGGAAACTAGCCAGAAAGGCAGAAATTATCTCAAGAGCATACCCTGGCCGTGTACATCCTTTTGGGTGTAGAGGCCGGGTTTTGATCCATTTTCTCAAAAAAAAATCTCAAGAACATACCCACCAGAAGACTGAAGTTACCATTTCCTGCTAAACACAACCATTTGTACAGGATTCTTGATTACATCCTCGCGCTCCATCAATTGCCTGCACAGAAACATAAATGATAATTGATATATGCTTAGTTTCAGTGGCAGGGGGTAGTTAGGGCTTTAAGTCCTAGGCTTAGCACAACATCCCAATAAAATATATAAAAACATTGTGAAAACTCTTAAGCGGTAATGTAATTTGGCAATAACTCATAGCCCTAGGCGTGATCATATTTTGGTTCCGTCCCTGCTTAGTTTACAGCTCCTACAAAGAAAGGTTTCGCTGATATAGTAATTATTAGTCAAAAATGCCGTATCAGCAACAAAGAAAAGGTTTCTCACTTGGTAGCACCGTTAACTATGGTGGAGCAGCATCTGTGTCTGGCACTGGAGCCCTAGAATTACTCTGATCAGATGGTTGAACTACATTGTTGGCTTGATGGCAGGCAATATCCTTCATATGATGCAAAGCAATCTGCTGAAGTTTGTCCAAGGTAATCATGATATCATCACTTGTCTGATGGTCTTTTTGCCTTAGATGCTCATACAATGAGCCTGTCTCCGCAGCTATTGCCCGGAAACCATCATACTGCAAAAAGTGTAAATAAGATAGCAAACGTCACACAGAAAAAATCATAAACTATACACAATTCTGGAACATACAGCCTGGTGAAGTATGACAGAGTGGTCGTTGGCAAAGTTGCTCCCCACTGTAGCAGCTTGTGGGGGGCTATCATCCCCAGGGGCCGATCTTCGGCAGGTACCAGGTACATACCATGCAACGCATGCATCATATGGCCGGACCTCCTGGATTATTTAAAAGACTAAGACTTTGCAAATGTATATAGGTGATACAGGAAGCTCTGAACTTTGTATGCGAACAAAATCATCACAAAGTGCAAACAAGATTTAGATGCAATCATGAAAAACCTTGTTTTGGGAATATTTTGTGCTGATCTGGTGCTGAAAAATGGAATGTACAATCCAAACCATGGTTTGCAATAGATATGCCTCCATTGAACTTAATTCCAGCATTTTTTGTTACAAAACACCACATCTATCATAGGAATATAGGATGTATTAGAGTTTCTGTTCTCACTAGAACTAAAAATGCGCACTACAAGATCCTTGACTTGATTAGATGCCTTTGAAGTTTCACTTTTTATCATGCATGTGCTAAACAACCTAGTTCTTGTAAACAAAGATTATCATATATGCCCATTTGAACTAAGTGCACGAGAAATGCATGATCTTCTAATGAGTAACAACTTCAATGATTTCGTTCTCAATCTTGAAATCATGTTTTCACAGCGCACATATGAAAGACATAGATTATGCAGCAAAAGAACAGTTGATAGGCAAAAAGAAGTACAAATATTGGATCGATTTATCTAGCCTCTAGGATCATACAAGGACAGCAAGTTGAAATTTCTATCAACTATTCTTTTTGGTTCTGGAAAAAATCTACAAAACTTAGTAGTGGAAAAACAAACTATAATTGTGCTAGGTGAACCGCCAATCCCAATTTCAGACTTAACGGTTGGCACAAGTTCTACCTTCGCAACCCCCTTGCTGACAGGATGAGTAGGATGGGAAGAACCATCCATATAGATAGTCTCTTGAACACTTCCTGGGACAGAGCTTTTCATGTTCGCTGAGAAATTAGCACCAACAGTTTCTTCTACAGTTGGTTCAACTCCTCCAGATGAATCGAGCGGTGGATCTCCATCTGCTCCAGCAGCTTCCTCGCTCGAGAGCATGTCATCTGCATTTTCTTGACTGACGGGTTGTGGTTCAGGCACTTTGGAATAGTAAAAATCTGAATGAGGACATTTCGGCAACGGCCTCCTCCGACATCTGCAGCATCTGTACGAAATCAATTGAGCTATCCTTCCTTCCTCAAGTTCCAGGGCATCTCCATGAAACCAATCTGTGCACAGGAGAACATCAAATTGTCAAAACCAACAACAATACACAAATAAAGATAATAGACTTTCATTCTGCAAAACTGACAAGTATACCTACTTCTGCAACTCTCGCAGCGGATATACATCAAGTCTGATCGATATGGCTTGAAGCAGAGAAAGCAGGTCGGTTTCATCGGCGAGCCTACGCCATCCCTGCTTCTAAGAATAACATCATCTGCCTTGAGCTTGCTGCTACGTAGGTCATTCTTGCTTCTCTTCCATATGAGCCCAAAGAAAGTGATCTCTTGTGTGGTTCTACGCTTGTGATTTCTCCGTGAGTACAAGGACAGGCGCTTCGCCTCCAGCTGCCTCGCCTCATCCGTGCTGCCCCCACTCGCCTTCACCTTCTTCGTGTTGCTCCTTCCACGGGTTGGCAATGTCTCCATCGGTTCAGGCAATCTCCTCACTCCATCATCAATCAGAATGCGGGAGCTGGATCTATGGGAGGAAGGGGACTCGGGTGGCTTTCTTGGCCTCGCTCGACTGCAGCAATTTCTGCCTCTCTTCTCCTTTCCTCTCAGTCTCTTGGATCCATATGCCTCTTCGATTGGTTGCTCTCTCTCTCTCTCTCTCTCTCTCTCTCTCTCTCTCTCTCTCTCTCTCTCTCTCTCTCTCTCTCTCTCAAACCTGCTACGCTCTCACTGCTGGAGTTCTTGGGTTGCTCGCGCTTCTACTCCACCCAATCGTCGGATCCAGGGACGGAGGAGGTATCCTCGGATGAGGCAGCTGTCGGTGGCGGCGGAGCGCAGCGGTTGGGGGCCATCGGCGGCGGGCGTGGGTGGGGGTGGGGGCGGGGGCGGTGGTGGGGAAGATTAGGGGGGAGGAGGGTGGAGGCGTCGGGTACTCCGTACTCCGGTCCACTGAATTTTGTTTACTCCTAAAAATTTAACCTACGAAATACTCTTGACATTTTAAATACTGGAGTACTACGAAGTATAGTCCTTTAATAAGGTCCGATTTGCTATACTACAAGGTAGTACTCCCTTCCTATCGTTGATTTTTTAATCAACGTTTGACTATTCATCTTATCAAAAAAATTTATGTTATTATCATTTATTTTATCGTGACTTGATTTATTATCAAATATTCTTTAAACATGATATAAATATTTTTATATTTATACAAAAAATTGAATAAGACGAATGGTCAAACGTTGATTAAAAAGTCAACGGCGTCATACATTAAAATACGAATACGGAGAGAGTATTACTGTACCAATTTAAGACATGTTATTATGTCAAAATATTGAAAAAGGTTTTGTCACCCTTGATATGTCGTACATCAGCAAAACCAAAACAACCCGTTATTCTCTTAGGTTATGTTCGTTTATAGTAGTTGGGAACTTCTCTAACACGGTAAACGAACCAGTGAATTAAAGCATCATTAATTGACACCATAGCCGAAGGCATGGTATGTTTTAAGAAATATTATAACACCATAGTTTAAGAATGTTAATTCCTTTGTAGTATTTTTATCTATGTCTTCTATGCAGTTATAGCATGCTCAACATTTAAACATACCATATTACCATCCACTTGTAATTACTATTACAACTTTAAACACATATAAAAATGCCACATAATCTATAATTTACTAAATTTTAGAGCTTAACATGCAAGCATATTAAATAATCACTCCACACCATTTTCATAATATTTCAATGTATATTCATCTATCATTTATACAATATTTAACATGTGTTTTCTATACAAGAATATTTAACACGCATTCATCCACTAATTTCATGGTAAGTGCAGGGCATCATCATATCCAGTACTCGCAATAAAAAACCCAATCGGTTTTACTTAAACGAGAATTAACTGGGATTACCGTTGATCAAATACTTAGACAAGTTCCCCCAAAAAAAAATTGACATACCTCATATGGGCTGAACTCAAAGTATTTCTAGGTAGGAATACGTCTATTTTACCTCTTCAACTTTTACCTTGATCGAATTGCGTTCCTCAATCACAAAACTAGGTATAAAGCCTTCCCCATCTTGGAAAATTGATGCAAATCCACTCTTCTGATGGTTTGGGAAGTGGTTTATGCATATGTGGTAGGTTATCTGCGATCAGGTTCTCTATCTCGCTGAGGCAGCTCGTGGCCCCCCAAATGTCAGTGAAATGTGGCAAAACATATACGGTAGGGTCCATGTGTCAATGCATTCCTTTACTCCTCCCCCACCTTTCCCTCTCTCTCCTCGCAAGCACTTGCGAGGGTGGGACATGCCAGAGGATGCGCCCGCCCTCTAAGGGATGAATCGACAATGGCGAAGCAGCGCGCGAACAAAGTTCAAGATGGCCACAATGGGCAAGCCCTGTTCTTCCTCCTTCCTCTTCCCTGCACTTATTTGTTCCCTTCACCATCTCCAAAAATCAATGCCACTCTTCGTCCTTCCTTCTTCCAGTGCCATTTGGAATGGGGGTATCGACCGCTTGCCAATGATGAGCAAGAGAAGCGCATTCTTGCATTACTCATGCTGATGTCAAGGCTACCCGGAGACTGCCCATCTTCATGCTTGCTTGTGTCACCACCACTCATGATGGAGCCACTGTTGGGAGTATCACGATAAAGGGGACCTGGTGGGCGATGGTGGGATGTAGAAGTCGACAATGATGGGGAAGGAGCTAGAGGCCGGGGGGAGATCGAGAGACAGATCCTGTTGGTCAGCTATACAAACCTAGGTTGCGGCGGCCTTAGATCTATAAGAAGAGCTGAGACAAAAGAGGCAGTAGGTCGGTGAGTCAACGTCAGGGCTCGAGGAGGCCGAAGAAGGAGGCTAGGGAGACCGCGAGGTAATGGAGCAGTGCAGCATGGTTTGAGCTTTTTCCCCTATTCCTCCCCAAGCGACGACAATGTCCCAATCTATTGTTCGTGTTGCTATTAGGCTTGCCGACTGTCATCGGAGCCGAAGGTCGACTCCTTGGACGACAATGGCAGCCCAGTGGTGACCATCCCCTTCCCGCGAGCTTGAGCCTTCACAAATGCCGCCGCTTGGCTTCCTCGTGCTAAGTATTTTTTCCTTTTTTTCGTCAACGCATAAAAGGATTGCACGTCAATATATTAGAAGGAAAAGATTTTTTGTTATTTTTTCCTTAATATAATACAACTTCAACTTGTCACGTCAACAAAAATCACTTTACAAAACACCCAAGAAGTCAATTTATATCATTAAGTTAGGGGAGGTGTTCTAACCAATTTTACGGATGAGGGATGCGATTTGACCAACAACAGGAGGAGGGAGTCACAATAGACATTCCTTTTCGGTGTACAAGGATGGAATAAGTTCATCTGAGGTCCCTTAACTTGTCAACGAATCCGATTTTCGTCCTTCAATTGGAAAACCAGATACAACGGGTCCCTCACCTATCAAAACCAGTGCAGATGAGGTCCCTTGGCGGTTTTGGTAGCGGTTTTGGCCGACGTGGCGCCTACGTGGCTAATTTGACTTGGTCTTCATCTGATGTGGCATTGACGTGGCGCTTATGTGGCAATTCGATCAACAAAAATAATAAATTTCGTGGGACCCACATATCAGTTTCACACATAAATTAATAAAAAAATGGTGGACACACATGTCAGCTTAAAAAAAATATGTGGGGCCCACGTGGGCCCCACAAATCCCTCTCGGCTCTCCCTTGTCCTTGCGGTGGAGCGAAGGGGCGGAATGGCGGCGGCGGAGGTGGCCAGAGAAGGAGGAAGCCGGCGAGCGCGGCAGCTCCACTCCGTCGGCTGCTTCGGCCGCCCCGCCGCTCCGCCCGCGATGCCCAGCAGAAAAGAGGATGAGGCAGCGGGAAACATTGTTGTTTATCTGCATGATAAACAACAATTGTTTATCCTTATATTTCATCTTGCTAGTGGGAATTTGATCCTGACAGTTTAGCTTTGACCATCAAATCAATTGTTGTTTCAGCAAATCGAGCTTGGAGTGCAGCGACGCGCCGAAGTCGCCGTCTGACACCGGTTCGGGGTCGTCCGCCGCCGCTGCGCCGCGCGGGCGCTTGGGGTCACGGCGGTAGTCGGCGTAGTCGTCGACGAGGCGGTCGAGCACGTGGTGTGCCTCGCGGAGCTTCTTGGCGAAGGCGAGGATCGATGCGTCCTTGGCGCGCGTCTCACGGGCAAGGCGGGCGCGCGCGTCCTGCAGGTCGAGGGTCTCCTGCAGCTCGGCGACGGCCTCGAAAAACTGCATCTGGAGCGTGTTGAGCAGCGACAACGCTTCTTGGTGTAGGAGAGTCGCCTTCTTGGTGTAGGAGATCGGGGCCGGGAGTGGCGGCGGAGAGGAGAGTGGAGATGGGGAGAGAGAGGAGGAAGAAGAAGAGGGGGGGTGAGAATGACATATGGGGCCTACGTGGGTCCCACCTTTTTGAATTAATTTGTGTGAAAGTGACGTGTGGGTCCCATGGGGTTTATTATTATTTTTAGATCGAATTGCCACGTAACCGCCACGTCAATGACACGTTAGATGAAGACCGAGTCAATAGCCACGTAGGCGCCACGTCAGCCAAAACCACCGTCCAAACCGTTAAGGGACCTAATGTGCACTGGTTTTGACATTTGAGGGACGTGTTGAATCTGGTTTTCTAGTTGGAGGATGAAAATCGGATTCGTTGGCAAGTTAAGGGTCATTAGGTGAACTTATTCCTACAAGGATTGGAAGCGTACCAAACCCAAAGGCCTGGAAATTCTGAAGATCTGGATTAGGAAGCCTCGTAGCGAAGTGGTTCCACCATCCTTTTGCAGGCCTAATCGGGCCCAGGCCCACGTCAACCGCAGCGGCGATCACTCCACCCCACATCTCGCCGGCGAGCACGGGCGGAGCCGGCGGCGAGGGAGGCGACCTCAGTTCCTCGCCGTCTCCGTCGACCTTTCCCCGCGCCGGTGAACCCTCCCGGATTCCTCGCCCTTCCCCTTCCCCTTCCCTGTGAGCTAGTTCCCTCGCCCTCCCCCATTACCGCCTCGGCTTCTATCTGCTCTGCACTAATCGGTGAGCCCCCTTGATCGCTTCCCAGGAACTCCTCTTTTCACATATTCTTCTTCCGAGACAATATCTCGTCGAATTTTTTTCCGCCGACGAGCGTCATGTCGAAGTTAATAGTAGGAGAAATGATCTTCTGCAAACGTTTGTTTTTGGGAACCTGATTTATTACAGGAGGGTTGCCTGCTCATGGATTAAGCTGTTGCCTGCATGTTTAATGTTAAGTCTCTAAATTTTGCGGTGATAATGTATTACTCCGTATAGAATACCCTCATACTGTATAGATCATTTGGGCATTTTGTCTAGGAGTATCATCTTATCTGGACCGATTGGCTACATGTAAACAATGCTTATTAAAAGAACCATAATATTGGAAATTGAAAGATCAATTTGTAAGTCACCTCAATTCATGATGGCAACATGTGTTTGCCCTTTCTTCCACCAACCTAGTCATCTAGATAAGATATAAACTGTTGGTTGAGAGAAGCATGAATCTTATTGATGGTAGCATGTGTGGAGACAGTAAAGCATATATAGAGTAATGGAACGATTTCTTCTGTATTGGTGAAATCTCGGTTCTCAATACATGTGAATTAAAGTTGTTAATCTTGGACCACTATAGCTCACTAGCTCCGTTTGTTTATATTTTACCTCACATGTTGCTTGCATTGTGTATTACGGTATTACCTCCCTTTGTTCAGCAGAATCATTTCTACTGCATATTCCCAACCCCAGATCTGAACTATATGTATCAGTTTTCAAGATTTTGCTTCAGATCTAAGGGAAGCTTAGTTTCAGTTTAGCTGTTTTATGACTTTTGATGTCCAGCCTGCTAATTTCTAGTTCTAAGAGCTGTTGTAAAATTTGTCCTACACCACAAGAATGTAGTATGGTTTTCAGTTGTATCCCCCCCTTACCAAAATATTAGTTTCTGTAAGGTTTCCAAGATGTTACCGTTTATAACTTTGTAATAATATATACAAATAAAATTACAGTACTATGAGACCTTCTTTGATCACAGATCTAACAATGTAGTTTGCGCATATAGCGGAACTCCATACCTTTATACTTATTGGGTAGTAAAACTTAAAGTTAAATGGCATGGATTCTACAGTGATAAATAGAAATAACCACACAAATAATTAACAACCAGGATTCTGAGGAAAAATTATCTGAGCCTCATGGGAAGACAGTTTGGTACGTCCCTTGGATGAGAACATCACAGGTAATTTTCGTACCCCATTTTGCATTAATTACTAGTAAATTGTTTGCCAGTGGCATTACTGATCAATAAAAGCTGCATCACAGTCCTCATCCTCATTATGTTACTTGTAGACTAATATTTTAACATGAAGTCAGTCTGAAAGTAGGAAGTATATGCATTGGTGCCACTGAAATATTTAGTTATAGGCTGAGTGCTTCACCATGAACTTTGGTGGTATGGTAGGAGGTAAAACTTGTGCTTTCACTGCGAAACATATGAAAAGCCACAAGTATTTTCTGCACATTGCACTGAACAAATATATATTCTGCCTTATGTAGTTATGTACATCTCAAAACAATACCATCTTCAGTTTATTTTCTAGGGATTGTGTTTGAACTGAAGTAGCAAATCACTCCAGGCCCAGTTTCTGTCATAAACTGGGTCAATTCCTTTTCTTCTTAATATAAAACAGGAACCCCTGTCCTCCTCCTCGAGGTTTACCTTGGGGCAAAAAAAAAACCCTGAAGTGTCGTAAGTTCAAGCATGATAATGGGTCCTGTTGTTTTAGTGATGAGATATATAGAATATGTAATACTCTATAAGTTCATTCATCAATACCCATGCTCAAGTAAATCCTATTTGTTTGAATGATAAAAAAGTTCACGGTTTAGTTCAAGCTCTTTATTATAAGTGTGGCAAGAGCAAGAGTGCAAGACCTTGGTCATGATGGAAAAGGTGAAAAAAGAACTGAAATCGTCAAGCTGACACAGTTCATCACAAATGGTTGCAGGATTTACCTGTACTTAACTTGAATTTGTCATAGAAGATTGCTCTTATCTATCATCGTCTGCAGAAATTTTGAGTTAGGTTATCGCGACCGGTGTTTGATTTCAGAGCTCTTCATTAACACTTTAACTCTGTAACTTGTATTGGAGTAATGGACTGAAAACTGCCAATGCCCAGTTCTGTCGATTCAAAATCGATCAACTGGGTTTTCCTTCTTGATTCACTGATTCATTCACACGATTCATTAAGAAGGTGAAGGTATGCGACTCCTGATATTTAAGCACAGAATATTTCACTTAAGAGTTACTAACATCCAACAACTAATGAAAGCACATTGTTGACAATTGACAGGACATGAAACTCTTTTTTTTTTTCCTTTTTCCATTGTTCCCCGACCTCAGCCAAGTTGGGCAGCTACTTGCCTTGGAAGGGTGCTCGAAGGCCATGTGCAAGGTTAGATTAAACACCATATTATTTTGCAGCCTACTATAGGAAAAGGTTCTCTAGGTCTGATTTCTCTGTTTGTTTTCACTTTAATTATCATCTGGCAGCTTTATAATTTTGGTTCCTGTTTTGCTTTCACCTCTTTTGCATATTAAAAGGTGTAAAGAACAGAGGTGTGTGAGCTTCTCCCGCCACTTTGTTGTTTTTATATTACATGAAGCTTGCAAAAACGTTTCGTATCAGAATCCCCACTTTCTTTGGCTAATTACACAATACTACCATCACGTCTCTTTAATCAAAGCTTATTGGTAATCGCCTCTATTATATTAAACCTTGGGAGGCGAGTTTTGGCTTCTTGTGAGTACTCTTGAAGCAAGTACAGCTATCCATTAATCCATACCCCAACTGTCAATATCTCAACAAAACTTTCCTTATATTTTCCTTTCTTGTTATGGCCTAACAATCAGAAATGTGTTCTTTGGTTCCTGATTGTTAACCGTTTAGTTTAGCAGTCTAACATAAAAACCAATAGGTATGTCTAATTACACTAGTATCAGTACATGTTTGCCATTAGAGGGAGAATCCTTGTTAATGCATGTTTCAGTATCTGAAATGCAATAAATGCAATATCTTTTACTTACAGTGTACTACATTGCGTATCCAACCATTGATCCGCAGCTCACATATCTCCCCATCTTTTGCACTCGCCACTGCACAAATTTTGCTCCAGCTAGCTGTTGTACTGCTTCACAGAGTTACAGCGTTAGCACTGTAAGCTTTTGTTTCCAAGGAAAGGGATACTGAAACTCCCTCTCACCCGCTCAAGTTGTTACTACTCTGTAGTCTGCACAACTAATTTCTCTGCAATTTGTTGAGTAGTATTTTACACTTGATACTCCACTGTTTTTGTTTCTGCTTCTCTTGTAGTCTGGTGCTCCTTAAGTTCTTTTACCACCAGTAGGAGTTTCTTTCTCATTGTCATTGGGGATAAAAAAAAGGGTATGGATGGGATAGCACCGGAGGCCTTGTTTATTCATACCCATCTATTTGTTTTATAACAACGAGGATTTGGAGCTTTTACAGTTACAGCGCATCATGGATTTGACTGGGCTTTTTTTATTTTTCAACTTTGAATTAACTCCAGCTACTACACTGATTTCCCGAAAGGCAGAGCTTTACTCCTTTCAGTCTTATCCCCTCAGCGCCAGTTGGACAGCTGTTCAGGCTGTTTTTTTTTTAACGAATGGCTGATTAAAAGAAATACAGAATTGGTTTTTCATGGAAAGGTATGCAGACCTCCCTCATTTGCTGTTTCTGGAGTACGTTGGGCTAGTGTTTGGAGACTGACCAATAATACTAGGAAAATGGGTTATGTGGGATTTTTTTATAGTTTTTTTTACAAGAACTGAACTAACTCATGAATATTCTTGCATTCCAAATAAATCCTAATTAGTTCTATTGTCTTTTTACACTATTTGGAACTGTCAAAGATTGAGACACCGTTCTATCTTCTTCCATGTTTTTTATATGAGCATGAAATTCAAAACACGAGAAAGATAGGGAATCATTTCTTTCTTATTTTTAACTATGTAACGACCATTTTTTTAGAATAACCGATGCTGTTTATTTTACTATATAAAATTTGACCATGGATAGGAAGATTAGGGAACACTTTAATTTTTTTTGTTAATACTATGTAACGGCCTTTTTTTCCGGAATAACCGGTGTTGTTTATTTTACTATATAAAGTTTGGCCATGGATAGAAAGATTGGGAAACACTTTAGTCTTGTTTAAACTATGTAACGGCCTTTTTTTTTTGGAATAACCGATGTTATTTATTTTACTACATAAAATTTGACCAGTTATAGATTTAAAATTGTTCAACGAGTGAATTAATGTTGTTGTAAAATGATTCACCGAGTGAATTAATGTTGTATTGTATTAATTCTAGATTTTCCATGCAAATTAAAACTTTTAAGTTTTTATAAAAATCTGTTACTAAAAATAGTGGCCAAAGTTTTACTGTAAACACAATGATTTCAGTTATTTAAAAAGGATGGAGGGATAACTTGCTGTACAATAGCTATTGCCCAAAGTACTGAACTGCAGGGCACATCCTCCAATGTGATTGCTTTTTTCTTGCTGACTTTATGATATAAACAACAAAGTGTGAAGGAAAAAACAGGGGAAGGAAAGACATACTGGTAAAGAAGAATTAGACAAATATACAGTGGTACAAATTTAGAATAAAAGAATCTTACTTGGACATTTTTATAGGGTTTGCATAGCAGATACTTCCTCCATTCTTGAATAATTGTTACTGTTAACTACAACCGTCTCATTCTAAACAGAAATTACTTTTCAATTATTACATTATGATGGATCGGAGTTATTCGCTTATATTTATGATGGCATATACTTCGATAATATCACATATTTTTAAGTATTTTTTTTACGAAAAGACAAACTGCCAAGTTTAAATTTGAATAGTGTAAGGGTCAATTTTATTCGAGAATGGAGGAAGTAACTAGATTCAATAAGATTACAGCATATGACAAAAAATATTGGCCTTAAAATGTGCCTTATGCTGTCATGTAGTCATGCTAACAAAAAAAATGCAGACTAGGGTTAAATATTATTTTTGCATTTAGAAATAATTATATTGGTATTAATCTGAAGTTTTAATTTGTTCCTACATCAGATACATTTCGCATCTTTATTTTTCTCACCATTTTTTCTGAAGACATCGTGCATCGCATTGGTTATGTCTACTGTTCAATAAAATGGAGGTACGTACTCGTATGCTGTACTACGTACTCCAGTACACTTTTTTTGCAGTCCAACCAATCAGCCAAGTTGGTCAAAGGAGAGAGAGCGAAAGAGAGCAGGAACCCCGCCATTCCTGTGCAGTTTCTGCCCCAAAAATCTCATTTTTAATCATCCCATTTTTTTCCCCTGTCTTTAAAAATCTTCCTCCATGAGACTTCGGTAACAACAGCTACTACTGGTGCCTGGTAGTAACCAGACACAGAGGGAAAGCAAAACAAGAGTGGGTGTCTCCTGTTGTCTGTCTTCCTCCTCGTTTGAGCTCCAAGCAAGCTTAGCCAAGAAACACCATAAAGAAGAGAGTGAGAGAGAGTGTGTGTGTGAGAGGAGGTGAGCTTCTCTCACATGCACATGGAGGGAGGGGAGGGCATTGCTGTAGCAGGTGCAGGTGGTGGCCATGAAGCCGGCTTCGGTTTGTTCAGAGCGGCCGATGTGACCATGACAGAGGCGCAAGAAGCAGCCAAGGAGTACCAGTCTTCTCCCTCCTCGCCGTCGACGTCTCCTACTCCTTCCCCGCCGCCGGTTGCTGCCTCCGGCCATGGAGGGGAGGCCGCTGCAACGCCGACCATGTGGAGTTTGGGCGGCGAGAAGATGCCGAGTGAGGCTGCAGGGGACAACGGCATGCAGATGTCAGGCCACAGTGAGCATGCTAGCTTGAGCTCCGGACGGCGTAGGGGCCGGCCAAAAGGGTCCGGGAGACGCCAGATCCTAGCCACTCTAGGTCAGTATCTCCCTTCCAAAATCCCAAGTTTATTATACATTTTTTTGTGTGTTTGGAATATACTCATTTTTCCATTTTTGCTGGTTATTTTCTTGCTATATTCGCCATCGTTTGTGGATTTTTCTGTTTCATTGCCTTGGATGGGGTCCAGTCAGGGTGATGTGTAAGCTGCCTTTTGTGCTGAAGGAAGGCTAGCTAGTCAATAACCGTTAGTTAGCACAGTCCTGTTCTGCTGTTCTTGTATTGTCGCATTCGTCCCCTATTTTTGTTCAAGTGATTATTTTTGTTTTCCCCCCTTTCTTCTCAGTTGGTACTAACCTTACTTTTGAAGATTTTGTCTAATTTCTGTAGATTATTATAATGCAATTAAGGTTTTGTTTCACATGGTCTTGTAGTCTGGTTATTCAGAAAATGCGCATTTGCTTGACTGATTGGTATTCTGCAATGCTTGTAAAGGGGAATGGTATGCGCTATCAGCTGGAGGGAGCTTCACCCCTCATGTCATCATCGTAGGCACAGGGGAGGTAAACCCTCTATGTTATTATTCCTTTTTCACAGGTCATGACTAGCTTGGCATTGTGATCTGGTAGCGAGAGAATGAACACTGACTGTTCTTGTGCAATCCGTTGGTACTTGGTAGGATGTGGCGGGGCGCATAATGTCCTTCTCTCAGAAGGGTCCACGCTCGATTTGCATCCTCTCTGCCAATGGGACCATCTCCAATGTGGCATTGAGCCAGCCTGGCTCGTCCGGTAGCACCTTCACCTACGAGGTATGGAATGGAGTTGCATCTTATGATGGTTCTATGATACTTGGCAAAGTTGTGATCTTTGACCTGCTAGCTTTTGTTAACTTTTGATGGGTATGTACAAAGTCCTGAATAAGCTGAACCATTTTGGTCTATTTAGTTTGGGGTCTTCTCTACCAAGTCTTTTAGGTCCCATATCACCACTGTAATAAATAACGGAGTAAATACGACAAATGGTTTTCTTGCCTAAATGTTCTATGAGGGGGTATATTTTGACATTTCATCTGTTTCATCTCAATTATCTGAGTCTTAAGTCTTAGCTACCTCATGTAAGATGCTCTTGAAGGTTTCGTCACTAAAAGTCGGTAATACTCTGCTTAAATGACTTTACCATTTTTCGCTCCATCCATGATAGCTCACATTGATTTTGGGCAGTTTGTGTTATCGCATATTATGCATGACTGAAAGTTGTACATGAGGCTCAGGAACATCATCCTGGAAACAGTCAGCAACTAGCATGGGATGTGTGCTAAGGGTTAAGGTGTCCCATCCATAAGACCATAACTCCATATATATAACTGCAAGCATAAGAGACAAAAAGTTTCATTTGGATGGCCGTATGAGTGTAGGATAACAATTTAAGAGAAGTCGTCATATATCCTGCATATGAGTTTGTATTTACGGTGCTCATTTTCAAACTCTTAAGACTAAATCATCTCGTATATCTGATTGTCAGGGTCGGTTTGAGATTCTGCAACTGACTGGCTCCTTTACAATGGCGGAAGAAGGTGGTCGGAGGAGAACTGGTGGGCTCAGTGTATCGCTTGCCGGTCCTGATGGCCGTGTCGTTGGTGGTGTAGTAGCTGGGATGCTGCGTGCCGCAAGCCCTATTCAGGTAAAAAGAGAACTGGGCATCTTCTACCAAATCAACCAATACACTCAACAATTAACTCAACAAGACATAAAACATTGATCTCCTCTTGTCTCATTGCCATTGTTAAACGCAAATACCATTTTTCCCTGTTCACTAACACAAACCTCTTGGACAGGTGATTGTGGGGAGCTTCCTGCCCAACAGCCTAAAGCAGCATCAGAGGAGGATGGGCCTACAACAGCAACCATCTGCTGCCCCGGCACTACCACCGCCTATGGCTCCACCTCCTGTGCTCACAGCTGCAATGCCTATCTCTCAGGCAGCTCCTGGAACTAATGGTTGCCATGCGCCGCAGGTCTCATCTATGCATCCGCAAGCCCACACCGGTGTAATGGAGCACAGTGCAACAGCCAGTGGCGCCATGAACCTTAACAGCTCAAGCTCCACAGGTTTCACCATGGTTGGGTGGCCAGTCAGCTCACAGTCCATGGGGCACAGGCCTTCACCTGACATCAATGTCTGCTTAACTCCTCAGGAGTAGCATCAGCTATTGAGCTATCATCTTTTGTCACCCCCATCCCTGACACATTTTGTAGGGCATGGCTGTTAATCTTTGCCATGTGCGATGACAAATTATGGGCTCTATTCTAATCCATTAGGTCTGCGGTTTAATTTTGGGGGGAGAAACTAGGCAAGACTAAGGACAATTTAGCCAGAATCTGACAGAATGTGATAGTCTATTAGTTGCAGTTGCCCTCATCTAATTGTTAGGATATGTCATTGTGTTGGGACATCTGGTTTGTGATTCAGATTTCATTCTCGCTGTTGCTGGCTCTTGTACTTTTGCATTATGTGTGTTCCTTGGAAGATTTGGAGCTTTTGAAGCCTGTTCTACTACCACCTATAGTCCTACTATCCTATATAGTGCTAGCGTCATTCTTGATCGGTTGCTCTGTTTATCGGGCTTGTTCACTTTGATGCCATTTTCAAACTTACCAAATTTTAGTAATGTTGCTAAAAAAGTGGCTACATTTAGTTTGCTACCAAATTTTGATAACTATATAAGAAATCTTGCCAAAATTTTGGTAAGGTTTTTTTTGGCAACAAAGTGAACAGGCCCATCGTAGATCTCTAACGTCTCAGAAATGTGCTTGTCTTCTTTTAAGTAAACACAAATGTATTTATCGGTCAAACCCCATCTGGAAGAAAATAAATTCCTACTGAATACCTGAAACAATTTTTCTGATATTCCAAACAAAAATGTATAGCGCCCGATCGTCTATTGGCTTTCTTTTTTGTTTGCTTGCATTCTCTGCATTATTGTGGTTGACATCTGCGTCATATTTGTGAAGTTGGTTTGTATGGAGTTTTTGGTTTGAAAGCCATACCAAAGTATTGGCACTTTACATAGCATAGTCAGGGGTTGTCTAGATTAATGCTATTTCAAATCATACTCTTTTTTTTATAAAGTTGTCAAAGATGTGTGTACATTTAGTTTTTTACCCAACTTTGGTAAATACATAAGGAATTAGGCAACTATACAATAGTGGCTATTCTGCCAAAACTTGCAATATTGTCAACTTACTAATGTCAAAATTTGATAAGTTTATTTTGGCTATAATCTGAACAGCCCCCGAGTTTGTATCAGTCTTTAGGTCGCTGAGGATATCTCGGATCATGAGTAATGAAATTTCTGGTTTGCCTAAAAGAAAAAATATATTTCCGGATCAATGTGTTGACTTGCCGTCAAACCTTGCAACGGGCTCATACGATCGAGGATAGGCTATACGAGTCCATATATACATTTTTTTTTCTAGTGAACTGCTCTTTTTCTGGTCTTTTTGGGAGCTGGTGGTTGCTCTTCGTGCGACCTAGATGCGACATGGGGTGGAGACCGGAGAGGGCGGAAGAATCCGGTTTTAAACAGCATGTATATTTTGTTAAATATATTTGTAATAGAAACATTTGGAGTTTTTACATTATCAAGATTTTCATAATAAGGTAGTAAACTCAACAAAATCCACTGTAAATTCGCCACGATAGAAAGACGATGAGGTAAAATTCTCCGACATCTCTTTTGCTACGAGCCTACGGGATATTAGAAGCATTTCATTATTTACCTGTTGACTTTATCGAATGTTTTTTCAAAAAAAATAATACAACTTTAATGAAAATTGTGAAAATAGATATTGATCGATATAAATCCCAAATTTAGCACCGTGTTGAACAACCGTAATTTGATAAGATACCTATCAAACAACCATTGTAAAATTTTACAGATATACGTGTCGAACAACGGCCGTTCGACAGTATAGTTGACTTGATTAAAAAAAAATAGCAAGCATATGGGGTGGCCTATCAAACTCCCAAAGTTCGATAGGCCCCACAACCCACTCACATGCATGTACGCACATCCCAAGTTCTCGATTTGTTTAAACCCTATTGAACAACGATTTGTTCGATATGGTGTTAAATTTGTGATTTCAAACAATCACCATATACTTTTTACAATTTTTCATTAAAGTTGTATTATTTCAAAAGAAATTATGACTTTATCAGCTGCTTTTGAGGTCCTTTTCGCCTCAATTTATTATGAATTAAAGTTGATTTTGAGGTTTTATATTGCAGTTTATTTTTTATATTAACTTCTAAAGTCGTAAATAATACAGATATCAAACTTTTAATAGTAAATTATTCATGAATTAACCCATTTATATTTCTACTGCAAATATTATTCTCCGAGTTGAAACTAAAGATATGGAATTCCGACGACGTATTTCATGGAGACGCTTTGGGCATCCAAAGACACCTCGCCCGTGCCCGTTCCACGGGCAGGGTTTAAAATTTCGAAATTGAATTTTATGCCAGGGTTACCGAAATTATCAAAATTTTGAAAATTTCGGTAATTTCTGGCAAAAATTATTTGAAATTTTGATTGATTTTGAATAAAATTTGATCAAATTAAAAAAACCAAAAAAAATGGACGAGATTTGAGCATACCGGTAGGGGCCAAATTTCGGAAATTTCGAACCACGGGCACACAGGCACATGCACGTGACGTGACGTGGCGGGCTCTATCCTGGCTTCATCTAGAATGTCGCCTTCCACCTCCTGCCACCTTCTCCCCCTTTCCAGACTCCTCTCCACTCCTCCTCCACCGCCCCCGCCGCCTATATACACACCCGCTCGCCGCCGCCTCATCACCAAGAACGAGAACCACATCGAGCGAGCGATCCGTCGCGCACCAGCTTAATCTACCAACCAGTTCGCCGGAGAATTCAGGTGAGGATATATGGCGTACATGCGGGTGACTCACCGGGACGAGGAGGGGAAGAAGGTGACGGAGAAGGTGCCGATCCCGGAGACGCGGCGTCCCGACACCGCGAGGCACTTCGAGCGGAAGCTGGAGGAGCAAGGGTTCCACCGCCTGGAGCGCCACCCGGCGAACGGGCCCGCGCGGGCCGGCATCGGCGCGCCGCCGCCCAAGTCCGGCCGCGGCGGCAAGTTCACCTGGGAGGGGCCCGACGGCCCCGTCGACGCCCAACTCCAGCCCGCCCCGCCCGCCGTCGATCCCAACGACCCCAACTACGACGAGGGCGACGGCGCCGGAGTCGACGAGGAGGTTGCCAAGGAGGTCGTCATCGGCGAGGTGGAGGTCGCCAAGGTCGCCGAGGCCAGGGACGGCGTCGACGTCGTCGCGCCGGCGCCGCTGCTCCAGCAAGAGCAGCAGTAGTCGAGTCTCGCGCCGCGCCGCGCCCGCCATTAGCCATTTCGGAGCTGATGTCTAATGGTCGTTGTGCGTTGTGTGTGACTGCGTGTGTTTTGGGTTCTAAACTGCTATAATTACTAGTCTCCTCAGTCCTCAGTGGTTTGCATGCATGTAAAAAATCGTGTCTCGTTTAATCAATAACGGTAAACATGGATTAACTGTGGATTAGTTTTCAACTCCGTCACCTGACGGCGGCGCCGGCCGCCGGAGCAGATTCGCGTTCGGCCGGCAGCCGGGCACGGGCCCAACGAATAAGCAGATGGGCCGTGTACAATATTCGGCACGCGAGTAATTGGGCCTTTGAGAAAGTATGATATTGCGGGCTCAATTTTATAACGGACGAGTCCAGAGACGTCTCTTTATCTTATCCTAAACTACAATAGCAGAAATTTTCATCAACTTCCAAAATCAAATCGGGTTAAATTAGATCTCATAGCATCGAGTTTAAATTGTATCATAAACTGCAATACCATAAATCTTCGTCATCTTCTAAAACCGGGTTAAGAAGAATAGTTAAGAAGAAGACGTAGTGGCGTTCTAGTTAAGAAGAATAGTTAAGAAGAAGACGTAGTGGCGTTCTAGTTCTAGTTAAGAAGAAGAAAATAAAGAAAAATGAGACCCACATGTAAGTTATCACCTCACTCTACTTCCCTCCTCCTCTCCTCTCTTTCACTTTGTCTCAACGGCAAACACTGGGGGTGAGCTTCGATCTTAGCCTCATCGGCGAGCTGGGTAAGCAGGAGCACCACGACCAGGCACCGGAGGTCATGCGCAAGTCCGTCGTCCTCAAGAACAGCTTGGCGACATGCCGCTATCCAAAGAAGTCTCACTCCATCCTCATTGCCAGCGGCGCCGACGACATCGGTAGCCAGTACGGCGGCTAGCTAGACCATCACCTGGCAAGTGGCAAGGCCTCGCTAGGAATAACCTCACCGCCGACACCACAATCGAGGGTGGTGATGCCGGCGGTGAGGTTGTTCCCGGTGAGGCCCTGTCAGGTGATGGTCCAGTCGCCGCACTGGCTGCAGAGCAGCTGCCGAGGTCGTCAGCGTGGTAGGTAGCGATGAGGATGGAGCGAGTCTTTTTGGGCAACGGCAGCAGCGCCACGTCGTCGGGTTTGCCGTTCTTGAGGAAGATGAGGGACTTGCGCACAGCCTCCTGCGTTGGGTCACGATAGTCTTTCTTGCCCAGCTCTCCAACGAGGTTGAGGTTGGAGCTTACCACCGGTGCTCGACGGCATGGAGGAGATGAGAGGAAGAGAAGAGAGGAGAGGGTAACTTGGAAGTATTGGTTGAAGTGAGGTGGCCACTTACAAGTGGGCCCCATGTATATTTTTAAAATTTTCTTCATTCTGACTAGGATGCCATGTCAATAAAGTCATCTATTCATAATTTCATATTGCTATGAGGTCTAATTTAAGCCAGTTTTGTAAGTTGAGGGGCGATTTAAGAATACGGTTTAAACTCCGATAGAAAGATGAGGAATGTCAGGTGGACTTATTCCATTTACAACGGAAGTATTCGTGTCAGTTGGGCCCACTCAATACGGGCACACATTTTGCTAAGCTCGACGTAGTTTTTGGGCCTTCATGCTAAGTGGGCCTTGACATTAGTAATGGAGGCCGAAACGGTATATTGTCGCACGTGCGGGCCCAATTAATGTGCGAAAAAAGTGTGTTCGAATAATGGGCCTCTGGCACCGCACCGAACTGTGCTTAGTATTGGGCTACGCCTTAAATTGGCCCACGACCGCACAGCTCTGCTCTTCTCCATGCATGGTCGGTTTCGTGGGCTAGGTTTTCGCGGCGGCGGCGGCGGCCGTCGTTCGCATCGCGGCGGCGCTGCAGCGAGAACGCCGTCTCGGCTCGCGTCTGGAATTGCTGCTCGGTGGCATCGCCTTCGGATGTGCTCGACACCACCAGCGGGAGCCGGGGAGGTAGTGCGCCACCCGGGAGCAGACAGCTTGGAAATGGATCGTCTCCACCGCCGGCGACATCGTCGGCTGAAAGGAGAAGCTCGAGGTGAGGTGGTCGTCTCGCCCATTTCTACATGTACCTTGTCCCCTCCCAGGAAAAGGCCGTGCAAGTTAATGCCGTCATTTCTCTCTTTCGGTTGCTTAATTCGTGTAGGATCCGTTCCTGGTACTTGGAGGATTGAACAGAGTAATTTAGTGATCAATTTGTGATGATGATCGTGCAGGTGCGTTCAGTTTGGAAACCTCTCTGAAGATCCATGCCATCAGTTTGCATCCTGGTGCTTCCATTGAACACCAACTTAGTTATGTTTTCGCCAATTGTGGATGTAATTCCATTTTCAATGTCAGTGAGTTAGCTATATGCTTGATAGGGTAGGTATGTCAAATTTATAGTTTAAGTAATTCATTTTCTATTGATTGCTCTTTCACAGTAAAGAGTTGCGAGCCAGAGTTTCTGATATCTTCTTGAACTTGTCTTTAAAAGCTATCGACATATCGGGCGTTTCGATGGTGGTGAGTAAATTTGATCATTGGACTCTTTGGTACTGAGGCAGCTGATTGTATCACTTACATTTAATATCTGAGAATGGATTTTAACGACCAATATATATAGTTTTCACTTCTCAGTTTGCAAGATATTAACTCTGCTGTGGTTAATCTCTGGGAGAATATCTTGGTTGTAGTTTTGAAAAATTAAATCGTTGGTATCCTATCCATCTAGAGTGGAGGGTAATGTAAAGATGGCAACCTCATTTGGCAGGTCATTGATGGACTGAAATGTTTCATGGACCTTAATCTTCCATTACAGACGACATTCTTAGCGGAAGTTCCTCTTGCCAAATCCTTGACTGGGGTTCTCAAAATCTGTGGTCAGGTGCTGCCTGAATTTCTTTAAAATTTACAATCCTCGTAGCAGGATTGGCTTTTACTTGTTAACTGTCATATTATAACATCACTCATGCTCTTCTTGTCACCAAGCAGATTTGTCACTGCTGTAAGTTTTGACTGTTTTGTGTTCCTTTTCATCTAATTCTCATGTGTCTTCATTAATGATACACTTTTCGTTGGAGTAGTTCTTAACTTCTTGTTTTGAAAATGCAGTTAAGTACTTTGCCTGTAAGAAGTTATACTCAATGCATCCAATGTTGTCAGACGAAGAAGTTACAGTAACAAGGTGCAGACTGCTAAAGTCACCGACTTCTATGATTGTGATCCAGCAAATCCTGGACAGCCCTTTGCACCATTCCTCTTTTTCAAGCGAAGCAAAAAAAGGTACACAACACACAGTGAATCAGTGACAGATCTCTGTATCTTTAAAGTGCATGAACATGTCTAAGGAGTAACTTCTTTTTATGCACTCCTTTTTGGTACGATCCTCTTCATCTTGCTCTCTTCTCCCATTCCGTGCATTTCAAACACATCAATAGATTCTTGTGCTGCTGAGCTGATGGCAATAAGAAAGAAAAGCTTCTCTGCTTCAGCATCTTTCTTCATCAAGTGTTCGTCCTAGGCTCCTAGTAATCACTGTAAAGAGCCTTTTGGACTGGAGCTAGATGGCTAGATGCTGAACAATCAATCACAAAATGGAAGGTCATGGTGTGTTGGGACCATGATCAGCAAATGGCATGTTGATACATCACGAAAGCTAAGTTTTGCATGTACAGCTTGGTGTGTCATATCAATCTATGATCACCTCTGCTTGCTGCTTTAAGCCTCTCTTCTTTTGTAATAGGCAACCTGTGATTTTGTTCTCTCCTATGATTCCTCTGAAGTTAAGTCTCAGTGGCAAGCAATTCCAGCATTTTGCAGACAATGATCCAAACAAAAAATTAAAATTCCTACTTATCTTCATGAAGCTTCCATGCACAAGCTTGTTGTGTATTACTATCACCTCTGATTGCTGCTTTAAGTCTCTTCTTTTGCAGGCAACCTGTGATTTCGTTCAATCCTACGATTCCTCTGATGTTAAATCTCAGTGGCATGAAATTCGATTGCGTTTTGCAGACAATGATCCAAGCAAAGATATTCCTTCTCATCTCCATCTTCGGAGACGAATAAACATGGACACTTGATGCAGAAGCCTGTCTTGGAGAAACATCTCTGATGGATGGACGAGGCAATTCAGCAGAGCCCTTCTTTGTCATGACTACCATATCTGTCTCTCTGCACAACTCAGATCTTCTCCACAGGTAACTAAAATAGTTAAGAGCACATGATTAAGCATGCATTAAACTAGTCAAGTACCCTCCTTTTGGCAGCAAGCTCGATCGAGCTTATCGTAATCCCTGTGCAAAGGTAGTTCAGGCCAAAAACAGATACATTGATTAATTGGGTTAGCACAAGTATTAAATTTGCAAGTTGACACTTAAAGAGGGGCGATGATGCATCGCATCTCTTGCAAGCTTGCCTCCATGGCCATCCAAGCCTGTCAGCGTCACTGATTATACTAATTAAGCATGCAGTGTAATCATGCTTTCATGCTCCATTTGTTTTGTTGTTTGTGTTGATTGATTGGTGTGCGAGAGTCCTATTTTTTCATGAAAAACTTTGTGCCCGCTCCTTTTCCTTCGATTTGGAGATCGGCCAAGTTCGCCTTTTTATTATGAGGCGTGGAGAATGTCGTGTTAAAAAATACTGTATGCAAGGACATAGGGCAGAGGAATACCTGCTTATAAAATACGGCTTATGAAAAGAGTAGCCTATCAGTTTGTCAGATTAATTATGGAATTGTGCCTGTGGTTACGTCGAATGCCAGGTAAATGAACTTAATAGTCTAATCTTAAGTTGAAATTGTAAAACTATAATATAATCAATCCTAAAAATTGTGTACACGACTACATGAGAATATGATATCAATCAATAACCTATGTACACAAATAATGTATACATTTATTACAAAATAATTAACAGAGGCCTATATATATTTACAAATAAATGATACTCCATTCGTTCCAAGCTAACCAACTAAGATGGAGGGAGAGTGTATGATCACCCGCAAGTCCGGCCTTATCAAATGGTAATTTTATCATCTTAAGAAATTATTAGGACGTATCATATTTTGTAGAAGAAATTTTATGGTCCTTGAAAAAATACCTCGAGGTATCTAAATTTTACACTAAATTTATTGGTACCTTGAGGTACTTAAGTAATAGTGTAAAATTTGGTACCTCCAGATACTAAGTACCTCGAGATATCAAAAATTTTAGTGAAAAAATTTAGATACCTCAACGTAATTTCTCAATTACCGTAAAATTTCTTTATCAAAGAGTACAGATTTCTGATACATTTGCGTATTAATTAAGCATTCTGCTAGCTAGCTAGCTATAGTGTGCTATGGTTTCAACACAAGATCTATGAAAGCTCTGATATCCTCAAAGAAAGGGAGAAGCTAATAATTAACTAGCTAAATCTTTTATCTCATCCAATTGCAGTATGGTTTATGGGCGTACATATGGCCATGCACGAGGATAAACGTTAACGTCCCTCTCTCGGCATGCTAAATTTAGCTTTTGCCCATAACCTTTTATATACATGTATATACTCCCTCCGTACTAATAAAAGAAGTCGTTTAGGACAGCGACTCAGTCTCCAAAACACAACTTTAACTTCTTATTTCTATATTTATTAAAAAGTGATATATGTATATTTTTATGAAAATATTTTTTAAGACAAATCTATTCATATAATTTTTACATTTTCAAACTCAACAACTTAAGAGTTATTCATGATTTATATTTCTAAAGTTTGACTTAAACATTGTCCTAAACGACTTCTTTTACGAGTACGGAGGGAGTACTATATACTACATATATGTGGTTAATAATATCTGCAGTTTTATTGTCACTAACTCGATCGATCACCATCAGCTTGATCACCATATATGATTGTTCTACAGAAAAGGTGATCAGCTTGGTCACCATAATTGTACTAGAAAATTAGATTGGAGGGGTCCCAGGCAATGCACGCACGCACGAGTTCTTGCTACTTTTAGTTTGTGAACGCATCAAACTCACCCCGTTGATTAGCGGTAGCTAGATTGCAATGTGATACTGTGATTAATCTGTCCTTAATTTGCAAATACTGTTGGCATGCACTAGCTAATTAAGCTGTCAGCAATATATAGCATCTGTAAAGAGAAGATGCATGCACATGGTAATTAAGTTGCATCACAGTACTAGTTTTCATGGCTTAGTAATAATTAGCACTTGCTGTGTACATCCACTTTGAATGTAGGGGTTGGTTTAATATAAACCATTACCTAAAAAAATAAAGTAATTAACACGTGGAATGCGTGTGGATGCCGATCGACTCATCGATCAATATTGTTCTTGAGCAGATTAAGCCAAATCAAATACGTATATAGGAGTATGAAGATAGGATAGTATGTGTACGCTGTACCTAGGAGACTTCTAATTAAAGGAAGAATCTAGACTCTGAAAGTATTGGTCTGACAAATACAGCATTACTTGGTGACCAAAGCTAATGTAATTTAAAAACAAATCGGTCGAGTGATCTATGCATGCATCAACAATTCCACCAACCTGCAAAATGGAATTAAACTGAACTCTCTTCGTCACAAAATAAACCAACTTTTAGGATTTAAAATTTATTCCAAAATAAATTAACTTCTACCTTGTTACCTACCATCATTCCGTAAATCAACAAGTTTTATCTCTTCAATACTCCACACCTACCCACTCATTAATTAGGGGCATTTTGGTCATTTGCTATTTCCTTGTATCTATCTTAGGAAGCTAAGGTTGGACATAGAATGGGACAGAGGGAGTAACTCTGTAAGGATGGTTTATTAAGTGGTGATGTGTGTACTGCTCTGCTACTGCATATGTCAAAAAGGTTGCGCGTGATCGTGTGAGGTAGGTCTAAAAAAAATATCATAAACCCTTTTAGATCTCATTCGTACGTCATGCTCACCGAGATCGTAACCAACCATATGATCGATTGATATTTACTTTTCGGACTATATATATAACATCATATTTGTATTAATAAATACAACTAATGTTTTGCAGTACTAATTATAAATCTTATACTGTAAATTTGAAAAGTTAATACTCCCTCCGTCCTAAAATATAAGCATTTTTAGTGTGTGTCTGATTCATAGTTAAAAGTGGCTATATTTTGGGACGAAGGTAGTAGGTGTAGTTTTTTTATAATACATACTACATAAGAGAATTATGATAAAAAAAAAATTTATTACCTACTTAAAAAATAAGGGAGAGGTAGCAGTGTCATAGGAGTATTAGTGACAAAAATCAAGAAAACAAAATATGACACCGTATCTTTGAAGTTGAACTGTGAACTTTCTGGTCGATCGAAGTTGTGCGTAATTGGAATGTGATGAGAAATATATATACATAGTGCATTCCAGACTAGCCAGCTGAAAATGATAGGGCAAGCTCAGCACTTACAATGAGCACAAGATGGTATGTATACATTACATCCTCATCCATTAACTAAGGGTGTGTTTGAGGAGTAGGAGATTAGAGTGATTGGGAAGATAGCTCATGATTAATTGAGTATTAACTATTTTAAATTTCAAAAATGGATTAATATGATTTTTTAAAGCAACTTTCCTATAGAATTTTTTTGCAAAAAATACATCGTTTAGTAGTTTGAAAAACGTGCGCGCGAAAAACGAGACTCAATCTCCCCTATCTCGCCAGAACGAACATAGCCTAAATATTCCTCGCAGGCCGGTTTACATTCAAGTGACATCTCACGATCCATATACTCCGTACTCGTAAAGGAAGTCATTTAGGACAGCGACACGGTATCCAAAACATAATTTGACTTCTTTTTTCTATAAAAATATTTATTAAAAAGTGATATATGTATACTTTTATGAAGTATTTTTCAAGACAAATCTATTCATATAATTTTTATATTTTCAAACTCAATAACTTAAGAGTTATTCATGATTTATATTCTCAAAGTTTGACTTAAACATTGTCCTAAACTACTTTTTTTTATGAGTATGGAGGGAGTATATTATAAATCAGTACGTAGTTAAGTTTGTTGATTAATTTCACCTATATAAATTTCATGGATCGAGCTGGGGTGCATGACGTAAGCGTGAATGACACCAAGTGATGCAAATTTCTGTTGTTAATTCAAGGTGTGTGTTTAGTTCCTGAAAAAAGTTGGAAGTTTGGGAAAAGTTGAAAGTTTGGAAAAAAAGTTAAAAGTTTATGTGTGTAGAAAAGTTTTAGATGTGATATGATGTGATGGAAAGTTGAAAGTTTGGGGTAGTTGGGGGTGAATTAAACACGGCCTCAGTCGATCAAGCTGGTCACGGCACTATGCTTGCGGAAGAGGATTCTCTAACTTACTTCCCTCTGACTTTAAGTCACTGATATGTACTCCCTCCGTCCTACAATATAAGGGATTTTAAGTTTTTGCTTGCAACGTTTGACCACTCATCTTATTTAAATTTTTTTTGCGAATATAAAAAATGAAAAGTTGTGCTTAAAGTACTGTAGATAATAAAGTAAGTCACAAGTAAAATAATTAATAATTTCAAAAACTTTTGAATAAGACGAGTGGTCAAACGTTCCAAGCAAAAACTCAAAATCCCTTATATTATGGGACGGAGGGAGTATGGTTCACTGGATAGAGGGTCCACACGTTAGTGACACAAGTTTCTCTTATATTATAGGACGGAGGGAGTAGAGTTCGCTGGATAGAGGGTCTACATGTCAGTGACACAAGTTAGAGGAAGGTAAGTTAGAGGATCTTAGTCCCATGCTTGCATGTACGTACTCAATTCAACTCCATCCATTTCATTTCAATTAATTACATCAGCATTTCAATTACTCCTAACCAGCATGCATGCATGCGCGCCCTGTTGGATACGGAAAAACGGCGTGGGTATCCATGCTTGACTGCCGCGTAAGCACAGATGCATGCATGCCAACGTACGTGACGTCGCTAACGTGTGCCCAATTAATCCCAGAGATCGCTATACACACACGCGCGCGTATAATATCCAACTGCATGCACACTTGCAGAATTTTCGTCGAGATATGATATATATACGCCATCCATGACGTACTGAGGCCCGTTCGAATCCAGTTATAAAATGAGAAAAAAGAATAATTGGCACACATAATTAATTAAATTTTCCCTGCAAAAATAATTTTCAATTATTTAAAAGTTGAAAACTTGATTTGTCTAATACTAGCAACTTTAATATATATAAATAATTTTTTTTGCAGGAAATACACCTAATAGCAGTTTAAAAAACATGCAAACAAAAAGCGAGATAAATTTTTTTCTCCCTCCATCCCATTTTAAGTGTAACCATGATTTTTCGTGTCCAAATTTGATGTCTTATCTAAAAGATTTTTTAAAAAAATTTAAAAACATAAGTCATGCATAAATTACTATTCATGTTTTATTATCTAATAGCAATAAAAATACTAATTATAAAAAAATTTCAAATAAGACGAACGATTAAAGTTAGGCACAGAAACTTACGGTTGTACTTAAAATATTTTAAGACTGTCCCCAAGAGAAGCAACCTAGGAGGGGAACAATGAATCTGTACCAAGAGTTGTCTAGATTTATTGGGGTTGTCTTTTTTTATTTTTACAGACATAGGATTGTCTAGATTCATTGGGGTTGTCTTTTTTTTTTTAAAGGCAGAGGAAGTATATCTAATCAGACCTAACTTAATCCATTGATGATACGCGCACCTCTCATCTCTCGATCGGCGCCTGTGCCCCTACGTCTCTGTCACCGCACGAACGAACGATCATCGACTAGACTGATGCAAACCCATGCATGCGCGGATGCGCCGCCGTCGTCGTCGTCAGTGTGCTGTGCTCCTACTACACTGTAGATGGAAGAACAGTGTAGTAGGAACCATGCCCATGCATGCAGTGATATGATGCAGGCCATGAGCTATTGAGCTACTACTAGCTAGCTATGTGATGGGAACAGTCGCTAGCAAGGCTACTACATTCGACAGTGCAGGGGCAGCATGCAACAGCTACAGCAGCCGCCGTTGACTCGTATTCGTGCTCCCTCCGTTACTAAATATTTGACACCGTTGACTTTTTAAACACATATTTAACCGTTCGTCTTATTCAAAACGTTTAAGTAATTATTAATTCTTTTTCTATTATTTAATTTATTGTTAAATATACTTATATGTATACAAATAATTTTACATATTTTATAAAATCTTTTGAATAAGACGAACGGTCAAATATGTGCTAAAAAGTCAACGATGTCAAATATTTAGAAACGGAGGGAGTATATATGAACAGGACAAGTTCATATATATGGAACTGTGAGAAGGAAGAAGAGGAAAGGGTGGCGCCATGATGGATCAGGATCGACTTCACGAGCCCACGCTGCCGATGGATGAGATGATTGCTCAAATGGTTATAAAAAAGTTAAAAATAATTGAGAAAATGTATTAACATTAGATATATCATTTTCACAAACATGCAAAGTTAAATTTCACTTTTACGTGTTATATAAAAGATAAATTTAACTATAAATATACGTTAACTAGCTATAGTTTCATTTGTTTTATTTTTACAACTTGTAAAAGTTGAACGAAAGGAGCAGGTTTACATTATCGGTTGACCACTAAATTTTGAGCCTCATCAGTATCACGGTTTTCAATAAATTTCAACTGAATATACTGTTTAACCTTCGAAATCTCAATCGAAACTTAATTCCGAGCCATGTCGAAACATCGAAATTTTACGGAATTCGACCGGTTTTCGTCGGAATTGTGAACAGGGAGTATCTTACTCACATGCTCCGGTTTGATTTTCCTCGTGGATTTATCCTCTTCTCCCGTCGCCATCTCCCTCGTCACGGCGCGCGTGCCGGCCGGATGAAGGGTTGGTTTGGTTTGTGGCCTAAATAGACCTTACCAAATTTTGTCAATGCCCAAATTTTGATAAGTTTTGGCATGACTAATTTTGGTATGGCAAAGTTGTGTTTGGATTGAAGCCAAAACAGCCTAAGTTCACTATTAAAATGGCCTATTTTCTTAGACATACTAAAATTTGGCTTCAAACCAAATAGACACTAAACACTATTGAAATTGTCAAATATTGGTAAGCCTAATTTAAGCCTCAAACCAAACCAGCCCGAAGTCTTCAGTCTTCACGCACGCTGCACACATGCCACTACCTCCACCACTCCACTGTAGATAGTGGCCATGGCGCCAATGATGCAGCCAAGCAGAGCTCTGAATGCGTATGCATGCAGAAGCAGCAGCTGCAAATGAACAGAGCATGCGTAGCCGCTGCTACTGTCTGTGTGTGTCTACTATTCCCTCAGTTATAAAACAAATACTACTCCCTCCCTTATAGTATGAAGGATTTTAAATAGATGAGACAATTTCTGTACAAATTCATTGTACTTATAGTAATTAAGTGTCATATCCATTGAAAATCTTTTATAATTTGAGATGGAGCGAGTACTTGACATTTGGCAATGGCCATTGGCTGGCCAATACGGATTGGCAGATTATTGCAGATCAGAGAGATGGGTGGGTGTGTAGACTTGGCGGCTTCCTTCCTTCCATCAAACGTGCTGCTGCTAGCTTGGGCGTGGGTCCCACTTCGCCAGCTGTTACTGTGTGGGCCCCGTTCCTGCCCTAGCTCTGCAAGCTCAAGCTGCCGAGCTGGCTGCCACGTCCACTCCACAGATGCAGATGCAGCAGCTCTGATGATCTCATGAATCTGCTACCTGCTGCTCATCATCAGTTCTGTGCAACTGTGTTGAAAAACGAAACACAAACAGTTTTTGGGACAAGGAAATGTTGGAAGTTGCGTCGGGGGAGGGTCTGATGATCAATTCAATCTCTCCTCCGCCGAAGAACAAAACAAACAAATCCAATATTAGATGCAAGGAGAACGACCTGCGAGTTCACTTAAAGGTTAAATAGATGATAACCCATGAATTTTCGCGTCGTGGCCTAACTTATCAGATCTAGATATACAAATGGGTCAATTTATAAACTTATTTATAGATCAAATTAATAGGTAACCTGCAAGTCAAATCCGTTGATTCGCGGATAAGCCCGCTCGCACCCCTAGGAGGAGGGTCTAATGATCAATCCAATCTCCGCTGAAGAACAAAACAAACAAGTTATAGTATTCTCTGCTCTCGTCTCTGAATTCCACCAACTTCATTTGCTCAAATCCAAAGCGTCAACATATACAAGCACATTAAGGGCCCCTTTGAATCGGATGATTGCTATAGGATTTTTGAAGCATTCAGTTTCCTAAGGAATTTTTTCTATGGAACTCTTTAATTTATAAGAAAGAATAGGATTGTATTTCTATTGCGCAATTTCATAGAAAAATAAACAAGAGGTCTAACATCTTAGAAATTTTCTTTTGATTCATTGTTTCCTATGGTGATATTAAAGGGATCCTCTTCATATTTACTCGGTTTTCTATTCCTGTAGGATTATGGAAATATGTCACTTCAATTCTTATGTTTTTCCTATTGTTGTGTACTATTCTTCATTTCAAAGGGGCCCTAAAATAAAAGTAAAATTGATACTACAATTTACATGGATTGGCTGGGTTCATATTGCCAGCAGATTTTCCAGTGTGCAATGAGCAGCCAGAAAATGATTAATAACGTAAGCAATTAAGGGCTTAATTACTTTATTGTAAGAAAAACATTACCAATATTTGGTAATACCAAAATTTGGCATTACCGAATTTTGATAAAGTAAGGTAAATTTTAGTTGAAATTTTGTGAGTGGAAAGTTCCGGAATTACCAAAATTTGAAAGGATTGTGTTGGTAATGGTATGTTTAATTTGCTACCTTACAAAATATTGATAATACCAAAATTTAAAAATGTTGACAAAGTGAATAAGCTCTAAGTTCGGTTAATAGGCTGACAAAGGATCCATTTTTTTCTATTTCCTCATGCTATTTCTTGTTGCAAAATACCAATCAATATATTCAGCTCGTTGTGTTGGCGACTTGGCGCAAATGTTGTACCCGTGAAAATGGGGCTAGTGTCAGCGCATTATCTCTCACAAGAGTTCTATTTTTCTGGATTAGACGAAAACACAAGTAGTAATATTATGCAACAATCAACTATTGCGTTCCCTTTGCCTTGTCTCCGACATATATATCCATTTCATACAGCATCCCTTTATCACCAATGTCCAATATGCTTTTCTTTTCACACACACAGTAGTTCAGATGACCCACAAACCAAATTTACGATTGTTTCAAGAGTTGAAATTCTGCTAGTAGAAAATTATCACTAATTAAATAGCCATGTTTAGTTGGTTTTTAGACTAGACCTAACTCAGGCCAACCGCAAAAACTTTGCGTTTTGACCAACACGGTAGTGGCAGTTACCGTAGCATGAACTAGGTGTAGTTTGTTTGGCACCTTTGAGCCTCTGTTTGTTTTGGAAAAAAAAGTTTTATTAGCAGCTTAAAAATAATTTATAGGTAAAACTTTTCTTTTTTTTGAGGATTAAAAAAAAGAAGAAAAGTTAATATTCTAATCGATTTAAAAGTTAATATATATTGGAAAATAGAGTATGATTAAATACCCTCAAAATCAACTCTAAAAATAAGTTTCAAAATTTAAATTTTGACCGCATGCAGCTGATAAGCCAAAAGGCAAACGACAGCGTTGTTTGTTGCCGCGAGAAAGGACTGGAATTCTAATGGAATTTCTAGCTTGTGAATTTCTTATCCCTAGGTTTCTTTGCCCCCATATTTTGGTGATTGGAGAAATTAAGGGCCCCTTTGATTTGGAGGAAAAACATAGGAATTTTAGAGAATTTTAATCCTATAGAAAAATTTCCTATGAAGCCATTTGAAATAAAGGATTGAATCATATTCAATCCTTTGAAATTCCTATGGAATGGACAATCCTATAAAAATTTTGGAGGAAATTTAGCAAGAGCTTCAACCTCTTGCTAACTTTCCTTTGAGTCTATCTCTCTCATCCAAGTCCTGTGTTTTTCATGTGGTTCAATCAAACGGTCATTCCTGTGTTTTGCAATCCGCTGTTTTACACTTACATTCCTATCAAAATCCTACGTTTTTCCTATTTCTACGTTTTCTCAATTCTGCGATTAAAAGGGGCCCTAAAGGATTGATAATTTTTACATATATATATATATATATATATATATATATATATATATATATACATTAACTAATCTTAAATCTACCCGTGTTTTGTATGCATGCGGCCGATCCTTATAAAATTAACAATAATCCTGCCCTGTCTGGCCACTTCCTGTGTACTGTACATGTAACATGTGTTTTTCAGTTCACTGTGTGTATCAAACAACGGCAAGTTGCAACGAAAGCAAGCCACTTCGCCCGATTATAAATAGCCTCCACTACTTCTACTACTCGCCGCCACCCAAACCCAAAGCAGCAATTGCAAGAAGCAAAATCTCTTCTCCTCCTCCTCCTCCTCCTCATCATCATCCTCCTCTCGCCCTTCGACAACGCACCATAGTTTAACCCAAGCTAGAAGAAGAAGACGATAGATATGAGCACTACTCGCGGCGTCTCCTCCTCTTCTGCTGCTGCTGCTCTTGCGCTGCTTCTCCTCTTCGCCCTCTGCTTCTTCTCCTTCCACTTCGCCGCAGCTGCTCGCGCCGTTCCTCGTGATGAACACCAAGGTAGCTAGCTACAGCACTTGGATTATTGATTGTTCAATTGATAGTGTATGCAAATTAGCTGACGTTTTGGAGCTTTTCTTTTCAGAGAATGGCGGTGTCAAGGCAGTAGCAGCAGTTGCAGCTGATCAGCTTGTGCTCCAGCTGGAAGGTGACACCGGCAATGGCGACGAGGTCTCCGAGGTGAGAATCGATGGAAATATACAGAGCTATAAATCTTCGAGTACCTAGCTGATTAGACAAGAATTGATGAAGAAGCAATTAGTGGTAACTAATCTTGATTGTTAATTTATTTCTATCTTGTTCTTGGTCAGTTGATGGGAGCAGCTGAGGAGGAAGCAGCAGCATGCGAGGAGGGGAAGAACAACGACGAGTGCGTGCAGAGGAGGCTGCTCAGCGACGCCCACCTCGACTACATCTACACGCAGCACAAGAACAAGCCTTGATCGATCGATCCATCCATCCAACTACACGCTGAAATCCAAAGCTAATACAAGGAAGATCGAGATCGAGATAAATTAACCAACTCTATATGCATATCTATCTATCCATCTACCTCTGCATGCTGTTTTCACTGCATCGATCGCTACTGTTCTGCAGTGCCAATCACTGTCCGTTTCTGTACAATCTGTGATACTACTAGCTAGTAGCAGTACATGGCATCGTTTTCCTTCAAGTGTTCGTTGGCTTTTACTTAGTCCGGTGAGTGCTTGTGGGTTATTTCTGACGAGGGAGTGTGATCAGTACGCGTACTAATGGTATTTTGGTTTGTCATGGCATGATGAAATTAAGCTGTGGTAGCAATATAATGCATATATATATTACCTTTGTCTCATGTCCTTAGTATGTAGTAGTGGTAAATAGTACATAGCATGAATAATATACTTATCAAGGAACACTTGTGTTTTGTTTAATGGCGCATGTCTGTCTTCCTGTCTGTAAAAAAGTGTAGTACTTAATTTCTTCGTTTTTTAATGACCGACCAACGTTAAGCCGAGCTATACAAACTTGGACAGTTCTTCTTTCAACAATGTTTTTACAAATGGCTGGAACTTTACCGGAGCAAAAAAATTCTGACAAATAAATTAACATCAATTTCAACGTACAATATAAAGCAAACAAAAGATGTTATCAATCAGGGTTTATCTCTACCACCTTAAAAGCGGATTCATCGTCCTCCTCAACATCGTAATCCCGCACGTAAAAAAAACAGTTTCCCAAAAAAACACCCCACCCAAAGATCAATATTTTCACACAAAAATTTAAAAGGAATGGATAGAAAAAGAACAAAACCCTATAATTCCAGTGCCATTGCAACGTACGGGCATGACACTTGTAAATACTAAAATGCGAATAAAATATAACGAAACCTCAACATTTTCTCGACACTAATAGTTCTCCCAAGAGAAACTTAATCCTTTTTTTTTTTAAAAAAAACTACCAGTCCAGGATCCTACTAAGATCGATTGATCAGTCACTCTCTGTCAGTCTGTCTACAGTGCCCAAGTCATGGGCAATTTTGTATCAAGTCTTTGTTCCAGATTCCACATCATGGTCATCAGAAGTCAACACCGTGGATGCAGCTAGCTGCTATACAGAGGCTTTGATAAATCTCATCTGACCAGCAAAAGGGGAACACACGAAGATTCTCCCCACATGCGTTGGCATGCAATGATTCAGTCACACTGCTAACATAGCTACCTATCTCTATCTATCTATCCCCATGACATTGCAAATTATTGTACTATGTATCGATCGAGCAATTTGTGGTTAGCTTTTTCACAAAGATGCTGTGGTAGATGCGAAAGATGTCGTCGAGTTGGAGCCTCGAACCAGCAGTCAAAAATTCAGACCGAGGTGATCACAAAGCTCATTAGTATCTGAGTATCTAGGTATGTGTGAGCTAAGGTCGTAGGTTACACATACACACGTACTGTCTGATCATAATCTGATCTAATCGTCGAAATATAAAATTGACTATCTTTTCTTATCACTTTAAGTTTTTGTTGAACTAATTGTTGCATACAACTCAATACTGAACTTTGATTGCTGACCATGCACGATGTCTTGTTTGGAAAAACATCGGAACTTCTTTTAGTATCATATAGCTCTAGAATCTAGAAAATAAACTAAAAGTTAGATGCTACAAAACACAGTTCTTCTTGGTTCTCACCGGTGGGCTACTCACCATCTATTTTTTAGGATCTTTAGCTCGCTAAACAGGGACTGAGCTTAATTTGATATAGTAGAAAGTGAACTGCACGCCCGTGCACTAGTGTATGTTTGGGTTAAGCTGAGTGGCCAATAGTGATCAGCTCCATTATATATATCTGAATCTGATGACTAGTGAACTAGTGATAAATCACTAGTGTGAGTAGTCAGTGACGACATACATATGATAGAATCTTAGTTGGGCATGCATATGTTGCTGCTGTTGTGCTGTTGTCTGAAGATATGAGTATATATAGTAGCCGTAGTGTGGTGTAGTGCGCGCGAGTGGGGTTTTAATTGGTTAAAAGCATGTTGGTTGCTGGTAGCTAGGTGTCAGGTTCCCTCACTAGTTGATTACATGATTCATGGCTTTTTCGAAATGCATGATTTTTAAAACACATGAACAAAAGGAAATACATATATAACTAAAATACTATAACATCTCAAATTTTATGGATTGAAAAAAATGAATAACAATAATATGAATGACCATTTAAATAGGGCATAGGAAAAAAAACGATGGAATCAGAAGTTGGAGAAAGATTTTCCCAAATCTTAATAAACTTCGGCTGGCTTCCGCCAACCGGCGAAAACAGAAGTTGGAGGAAGATACAAAGAATTTATTTCCAATAGGTTAAAGCACATGTCAGAATTCCTCTAAAATATCTATATTTTGGGATATAATTCAAAGGAATCTCATAGTACTCTAACTAAAAAAAGACAAACTCTAACTACGAATATAGACACACACGTGTCCAAGTTTATAGTAAGAATTGAACTTTTTTTTTTGTCGGAAGGGGTAGGATTGGACATGTAGTTAGGATTGGATTTTTTTTCGGAGGGAGTAGGATTTTTGGATAGTTATTTCTTTGATCCAAGTGATCATCACATAGGAAAATCCTCCAAGAATCATTTGTTCGAAGTAGCCTTCATCATCGAAGAGGAGGCTAGTAGTAGCAGTGTAGCACGCACGCATGTAGGCGATGTACGCTTTAGTTGCTTCTTTTCCGGCAGATGGGTGTGTGTGGGCGTGCAACAGCAAGTCAGCAACAGAGGGAGGTCGGCCACTTCGCAATTGGAGTGAGGGGCCGCACACTTTTCGCCTGCACTTGCTAAGCTAGTAGCTGCATGCAAACATAATCTGTCTATCAATTCATCAGAGATTCAGAATATGTATTAAGTTAAAGCTATTCTGTTACAGGTCGAAACCAATAATTATTTATGAATGGAGGGACTAATGTGTGTTAATTGGTGCGATCCAAGCTGGTCGATGGCTTCTGCACATTTTGGCTGGTATGCTTGTCTTCACTCTGCTGGCCGGTCCACTGTCAGTTCAGATAATGCAGGGTGTTACGCTAGCTAGGTCGATTTCAGTTCAGATAATGCAGGCCTACCTCCTCCTCTTTGATTTCATTGACTTCGACGACGACCATACGAATTAAACCGTGTTAATCACAGTGGTAAATACTTCACCTGAAACAATCAAATCCATCAAGTGGCAGGTTAGTACTATGCGTTTCAGACAAGAGAGGCAACAGTTATACTCCCTGAGTGCACAAATATATTTGTCCATAAATATAAATATAAGATGTTATTTTATTTGTTCATAACTGTAAAGGATTTGAAATGTTACTTATCCCATCAATCATATTCCTTTTAATTTTCTTTGCATCTTACCCTCAACCATTACCATTACTTATTTAATGAGGATACTGAAGTATTTTCTCCTCAACTTTAATATCTGCTAAACGGCCTAGTGGTGGAGAGCCAGCAGCGCCATCGAGCTTGGCCCAATAATAGCGTTTTTCAATAGCCAACTATATTTTCCAGACATCGATAGCACAATCCATAGTGGAGACGCATGTAACTGAAGAGAGTTATATTAATATACTCCCTCCGTCCCATAATATAAGGGATTTTAGAGGGATTCATCATACTAGAATATGTCACATCCCTCCAAAATCCCTTATACTCCCTCCATTTCAAAATATTTGACACCATTGACTTTTTATCACATGTTTGACCGTTCGTCTTATTAAAAAAAATTATGAAATATATAAAACTATATGTGTATATGAAAGTATATTTAACAATAAATCAAATGATATGAAAAGAATAAATAATTACTTAAATTTTTTGAATAAGACGAATGGTCAAACACATACTAAAAAGTCAACGGTGTCATAACATTTTGAAACGAAGGGAGTATTATGGGATGGAGGGAGTAGAAGGTCTAGAGTAACACAATCTCTGGTGGCCGTCCTCCAGGGCCTGATATTACCTGAGCATCTCCGCGCCAGTTTCGACTCCCTGGTGCTCCTGATCTTTTGGCAGTTGTGGAAGAAATGAAACTCTAGGGTTTTCGACTCCACGCTTTCTTCAGTCTCAGGGTTCTGGAGTCCATCCACTCGGAGGATCATCTGTGGTCTTTAGCTGGCATTGTCGCTTTTAGAGACTTGTTGGGAGTGTAGCGTGGCTCGGGCCCTTCCTGCTGCTTGGAGTTTGTGTTTTAGCCGTCGTAGTTTGTTTCCTAAGCTTCAAGTTTTTATTTTTGCTTCGGTCTGGTTGATTGCGTTGTGTAACTATAACTATTTTCTTCTAATATATTCACGTGCAATCATTTTGCGCATTTGAGAAAAAAAAACACTTCACATGTTCCAAAATATAATCATTAATGAAAGTTTTAAAAGAAACCAAGTTTATGGTGAAAAATAATTGTAATTGGTTGAGGTAAAGAGTTAAATAGAGAAATTGGTTGAAATGAGATACTGTATGAAAAAGTGCTTATATTGTGGTATAAATTTTGAATCCTTAAAATCTTATATTTTGAAATGGGTGGAGTATTAGTACTCTAAAAACAGAATGCCTACTCCTTATGTCCAAAAATAAGTTTTACTCTTTTATTTACTCTCGGTTCACAATTAAATTTATAAGGTTTATCTCTTTAGTAACCCCTACATGTGCACGTGATACTATTCTCTCCAACTCCTAAAGTTGAGGAGAAAAGGGGGGTTTAGTGTACCTGATTTACTTTAACGATGGATGGTCAGGGGACATCACCGAGCATGCGTGTATGTGTATGGCCTATTATGTGAGGGTTGATTTTAAACTCTACAAAGGATGTCCCCTAGTTATTTGCATGTCACTTAAATAATTATGGAAAAAATTAAGAAGATATATTAACATGTAATATATCACTTCACAAATATACAAGTTAAAATTCAACTTTTACAAGACATGACGCAACATATAGAAGTTAATTTTATCTTCCATGTTTATGGAGTGATCTAGCACATATTAAACTATCTTGTTGATTTTTTTAAATGTTTTTCCAGTGACGCAAACAACAAAGTGACTTTCTCTCGAGAGTTTATAATGGGTGTGTTTAGTTCACGTCAAAATTGAAAGTTTGGTTGAAATTGGAACGATGTGACGGAAAAGTTGGAAGTTTATGTGCGTAGAAAAGTTTTGATGTGATGAAAAAAATTGAAAGTTCGAAGGAAAAGTTTGGAACTAAACAAGGCCAATAGTTTCTCCTATTCTATCTGGGTTATATATTATATGGGCCAAAACAACTGCGGTACTAATTGGGCCTTAAATTATTCGTCATGGCAAGCCCAACACAGGGTCCAGCGACGGATCGCATCGCGTTGCGGGATCAGAGAGAAGTGCGATGACTGTAAACCATCGGACTCCTCCGAGCGGCTAGTCGATCGTCCCCGCGCGTTTTCCTGTCCGTTTCCGTGTCGGAATTTCAGAGTTGAGTCCGAGTCCGATACGGAGTAAAACTACTTGATCGCCTCGATATATTGAAACACCAAACCCACGCAACGAACTCGATCATCTGAAGTTTCCTTCAATTCCCCGTCGCCGCTGATCTCACGATATGATGATGGCCGCGGCGGAGGAGCAGCTCGCCACGACGCCGGAGATGGAGATGGAGATGGAGTATATCCCACTCGATGGTTACAACAGCCACTACGTGCGCGACGACGATCCTTACCGGCGTTACCGCGAGCTCCGGATGCTCGCGCCGCCGGCGAACGAGATCTCCGGCCGCCTCCTCGAGGCGGCGGACGAGGACGCCGCCATGTCGTCGTCGCTCTGGGACGATGAGTTCGAGCTCACCGGCGGCGCCGACGCCGACCGCTTCACCCCGCCCGGCCCGCGCCTCCCGCGCCCGCCCACCCACCACCTCAACATCTTCTCTTCCCGGCTGCAGCGCCTCGCGTCCACCCGCGCGCCGCCGCCGATGCCGCCGCCGATCGACGATGGCGACTTCGGCGTCGTCTTCTTGACAGGCGGCGCCCGGCGCCATGTCGCCGTGGCCGCCGCCAGGGTGGCGCCGGCGGATACCAGCTGCCTCGGGAAGAGCAAGTACGAGGAACCGCGCGGCGGCGGCGAGACGGCGATGGGCGGCGCGGATTCGACGGGGTGCGTGATCTGCATCGCGGAGTTCGAGGTGGGCGACGAGCTGAGCACGATCCCGTGCGCGCACAGGCATCGGTTCCACGACAAGTGCCTCGCCGAGTGGTTGAAGCGAAGCCGCTCCTGCCCGCTTTGCCGCCATCTCCTTCCCGCCGTCGTTCCCGCCAATACCCGCCCCAACATCCATTTTCTTTAAATAAATTTTGTGGGCTTTTTGTTTCGCGTGTGCATGCCTGCATGCATGCTGATGTATAGTTGAGATTTCCATTCTTCTGTAAAGAGCATTGAGCTAAGCAAAGGCAGTGTAATACTTCCTCCGTCTCAAAATAAGTATAGTTTTACACTGTTTATGTGTCACGTTTAACCGTTCATCTTATTTGTAATTTTTTTATGATTAATATTTTTATTGTTATTAGATGATAAAACTTGAATAGTACTTTATATGTGACTAATTTATTTTAATTTTCTCATAAATTTTTCAAATAAGACGGACGGTCAAACGTTGGACACGGATTCTCATGGCTGCATTTATTTTTGGACGGAGGTAGTATGTGTTTTAGCAATTGATGGACCATTTTTCTTTTAATCTAGAGTAGCTGTAATGATAAGATTCTCTTATTCAAACAAGTGGCATAACAATGTTTTCAGACCCTATTTAGATGGGACTAAAACTTAAACGTAGACTAATTATAAAATATCACATCGGATGTTTGGACACTAATTATAAATATTAAACGTAGACTATTAATAAAACCATCCATAATCTTGGACTAATTCGTGAGACGAATCTATTGAGCCTAATTAATTCATGATTAGCCTATATGATGTTAGAGTAAATATTCTCTAATTATGAATTAATTAGGCTTAAAAAATTTGTCTCGCAAATTAGCTTTCATTTATATAATTTGTTTTGTAAGTAGTCTATATTTAATACTCTAAATTAGTGTCTAAATATAGAGACTAAAATTAAGTCCATGTATTCAAACACCACCTCAGCCTTGATTTTACGGCAGAATTCGAGTTATGCCCGTCTTAATTCCAATTAACCGCTTATCCAGTGATAGACCACATGTTTACAGATATTAGGATGAACATCAAATTCCCCCTTATAATTCTTTTTTTTTCGCGAGAACCCTTTATAATTCAAATTAATGATGTGACTATATATAATCTATTCATCGTATAACTATCTGAGACCGCCAAATCACTTGCGAGGTCGGTGGCAAGCATGATGAGCTTTTTATGCCTTCCTTGACGTTGTTGCGTTGCACCACCATCGCTTCCCATCAAAAGAAGTGATCATCTATGGTCAATTTTTTTTAGATAATGAAAGTTTTATTTAGACTCAGATAATTATATCAAGATGATACAATCAAACTGAGTCACCCCCGGCCTCTGCATAAAATGCACACAGCCAAAAAAGAAGATAAAAATAACTAGAACATCTCCCAAGCATAAAAGTTTAACAGAAACATATATCTTAGTGGCTATCAATCCTTAGGCTAGACCGCCACCCATGCTCCTGGGTAAAAAACTCCTGTGCCACCTGGTCCAACTGTCGAGATACCACCGTATATCTTAGTGGCTATCAATCCGTAGACTAGATCGCCACCCATGCTCCTGGGTAAAAAACTCCTGTGCCACCTGGTCCAAACGTCGAGATACCACCATAATAGTATCCCGCAATCCCGGTTGGTGGAGGATAGCCCAGGTACGTAGCCACCGGGTAACTAAGGTGATAACCTGCAAAAAGGAGAAGACACCATCTTCTTATCAAAAATTACTCCATTCCTGCTTAGCCAAATGGACCAACACAGAGCTGTTGCACCCATCAAAAGCAGATTCCTCATTTCTTTGGGGACACATGATAGCCAACTCCCAAACATATGACCAACATTGTGAGGAGGTTTTAGATTAGAAGCCAAATGAATTACAGACCACACCAAGCGAGATAAGCGGCACTGAAAGAATAAATGTTGGATAGTTTCATCCTTGTGACAGAAACAACATGTATTGCTGCCTTTCCAATTTCTCTTAGCAAGGTTGTCCTTGGTGAGAATTACGCCCCGACGTAAATACCAAAGAAAGATTTTAACTTTTTAGGGGTACTTTCACCTTCCAAATCTGTCTATTGATATTCGGAACCCCGGTATGTGTTAGAGCTAGATAATGAGATTTGACCGAGAAGACCCCATTCGGGGTGAGGTTCCAGTGAAACTCATCTTGCTCCTGTACTAGAACCAAATCAGCTATGCGAGGCAATAGGTTATGCCAAGCAGCTAGTTTTGCACCAATTAAATCCCGTCGCCATGAAAAGCACGGAGGATTGGTTTGGAAAATCTGTACGATAGTCGACTGTTTATGCCTAACTATGTTATAGAGACAAGGATACTGTTCTCTTAACGAGGCATTCCCCAACCATTTGTCTTCCAAGAACCTAACTTGGGAGCCGTCCCTAATTTTGAAGGATCCAAAACGGAAAAAATCATGTTTGACCTTCATAAGACTAGCCCAAAAATGTGAATCCCCCGCTTTCCAATAGGCTTGAGATAAAGGTTGTGATCCCAAATATTTATTGCGTAGCAGTTGTTGCCATATTCCATCGGTGGTAAGTAGTTTGTATAACCACTTACTAATCAACACTTTATTCTTTATCTCGAGGTCATGAATTCCTAGCCCCCCATTGTTCTTTGGGACGACAAATAATGTCCCACTTAGCAAGCCGGTATTTCTTCTTATGTCCATCCCCTTGCCAATAAAACCTAGATCGAAGGTAATCAAGTTTTTTAAGTACCCCACTAGGAATTGCAAAGGAATGACATCATATACATTGGGAGACTACTAAGTACCGAGTTAATCAAAGTAAGTCGTCCTCCCAACGAAAGAAGTTTTCCTTTCCAGCTACTCAATTTCTTCTCAAATCTCTCGACCACTTCTTTCCATTCCGCATTTCTCAACTTCCTATAATGGATCAGAATGCCCAGATAACGGAATGGGAAGTTGCCGACCTGGCAGCCAAAGAGCTGGTTGTATTGATCACTATAATCAAGTGCTTCACCAAAACAATACAGTTCACTTTTATGAAAATTGATCTTAAGACCCGACAACTGCTCGAAAGCTAGAAGCACTGACTTCATGTTCTGAGCTTTTTCAAGGTCATGATTCACAAACAGCACTGTGTCATCAGCATATTGTAGAATGGAGAGTCCCCCATCAATCAAATGTGGTATGACTCCATCAATTTGCCCTTGTGTTTTGGCTCTGTTTATCAATGTGGCTAGCATATCAGCGATAAAGTTGAATAGGATTGGGGAGAGAGGGTCTCCTTGCCGAAGGCCCTTTTTATCTGAAAAAAAGGCCCGACGTCATCATTGACTTTGATTGCCACGCTTCCCCCGGAAATGAAAGACTCAATCCAGATATCCACTTGGGCGAAAAACCTTTCATACGCAGAGTTTGTAGCAGAAAAGGCCATTTAACCTTGTCATACGTCTTTTCGAAGTCAATTTTGAATATCACCCCACTCAACTTCTTCCTATGTAGTTCATGAACTGTTTCATGTATGATGACAACTCCATCTAAAATGTTTCGTCCACGCATGAAAACTGTTTGGGTCGGGTTCACTAAATGGTTAGCAACCGAGCTAATTCGGTTTGTAGCCACCTTAGTGAATATTTTATAGCTGACATTTAACAAGCATATGGGTCTGTATTGTTGGATTTGATTTGCTTCTTTAACTTTTGGAACTAGAGTAAGTACCCCAAAATTTAGTCCGAAAATTGGGAGGCTACCAGTATGGAATTCATTAAAAAGGTTCATCAGGTCATGCTTAATAACATCCCAAAATTTTTGGTAAAATTCAGCTGGGAAACCATCTAGTCCAGGAGCTTTATTATGCTCCATCGCAAAGATGGCTTCTTTCACTTCTTCTTCCGAAAAAGGAGCAGTAAGAAAATCATTTTCAGCTTGTGAAACTTGAGCCATATCACCAATTATGGACTCATCAAGCGAAAACGAGTTCTCCTCTGGTGGTCCAAAAAGTTTCCTATAAAAACTCGTAATATAAGTTTTCAAGGCCTCAACCCCCTCAATTTTCCCTTCATCCTGGTCTAGGAAAAAGATCCTCTTCTTCCTATGTTTACCGTTGGCTATCAAGTTAAACTATTTTGTGTTGTTATCTCCTAAGAGTACGTCCGAGACTTTCGAGCGTTGGTACCATTTAATCTCCTCCTCACGGAGTAGACTTGCCAAAGAATCCCTCGATTGATCAAGAAGAATTCTTTCTTGATCCGAAAGGAGTCGTACCTCTACTGCGATGTCTAGAGAATCAATTGTGTTTTGCAAATTTGCCTTTTTCTGCTTAAAGACGCCACTGGTATGAGCAGCCCAACCTCTAAGATGGCGACGTAAAGCGCTCATCTTGTTATTCCATCTTTGGACCGCATTACGACCCTTGACTAGTTTGTTCCATATCTCGAGAACACGATCATAGAAGTCATCACGTAGAAACCAACCCAGTTCCAATTTAAACTGTTTAATGTTTCCCGTGAAGGCCGCTTCCCCTGTGTCAAGGAGCAAAGGCGTGTGGTCTGATACCCCTCTGTCAAGAGCATGAACCGAAACCAGGGGTACTTGGATTCCCATTCAATTGATGTGAGGACCCTGTCTAGTTTCTCATAAGTAGGAATGGGAAGCGAATTTGCCCATGTAAATTGCCTACCCGAAAGAGCGATTTCTCGTAAGTCAAAGCTATCGATCACAACATTGAAGAGAAAAGGCCAACGAGAGTTGTAACGGGCATTGTTTTTTTCCACACTACTTCTCAGGATGTTGAAGTCCCCCCCTGTAAGAGTAGGTAGATGATTTTGTTGGCATGTACGAACGAACTCCGCCAAGAAACTAGATTTAAAATCATCTTGGGCCGGACCATACACAGCCATCAAGATCCATTTAAAATTATCCTCCCTATTGTTGAGATGAAATTTAACGAAAAATTCCCCTTCAACAATTAAAGATATATCCAAAACAGCTGCATTAATTCCGAGAAGTATACCCCCTGATCTTCCTTTAGGTGGGAGACAATGCCACATGAAATCAGCACCCCCAGAGAGGCGATCTAAATTCATCTTTGACATTTCACCCTTTCTTGTCTCCATTAACGCAACATAGTCTAGTATTTTTCTCTCTAACTGTTTCTGCAACATAACGGTATTTAGCCAAGTCTGCAAGACCTCTGCTATTCCAAAAAATACCTTTCATGAGGAAACAGATTTAGAGGCTTTTGGATTTTGGGAACGAGCCTTTCGCTCTTTTCTTTTTGAAGAAGATTTGGATTTTTCTAGTGGATACCAACAAGTCACAAATTTTGTCACTTTGGTCCACATCGTCCATATCAATCTCCGTGAGATCCTTTACTAAGTGAGCGAGTAGGGCAACATCATCGTCGCCCTCGTCATCACTAGTTGTAAAATGATCCACTTCTGAAAAAACGTGCTTAGAATGGTTACATTCACTAGTCTTGTTTGTTGCTTTAGTTCTATCAACCTCAATATGTTTCAAAGCGTTAAGCGAGAAAGAAATTTCATCATGAGAGTTACCCAAAGAAACACCTAAAGAACTAAGATTGGAAGCAACAAAATCATAATGTAAAGAAGGTAAAGAAGGGGATGAATTTATAACAGTATCTTCACTAGAGGATGTTTTATGAGAGGCCGAGTGCTGCTAAGAATTCGTTGCCGAAACCTCCCGTCCAACAAAGCTGTCATCCAAATTGCGCAATGCTTTCCTCTTCATTGCCTTGAGCAGTGAGTCATCATCCCCCGCAGCGATGCCATCCATGTTCTCAACATTGGATCTCACACTACGACAACGAGGTGTAGAAGATGTCTTGCTCAGTTGGTCCTTGCTGCGATTGACATCGGTTGAGGTAGGTGTAGCCATCTGAGGTACAGCTAGGGAGAGTGCAGCAGTGGTAGCTGCCAAAGAGGCCTCGCCGGTGATCTTGGCAGCTGCAGCCGGCTGAGAGGACAGCAAGGACCAACGTTCCAACTCCGGTGGCAGCAAACAAGGTTGATCGGGTGTAGGACTGTCCACTGGTTGAGACAAATAAATTTCATCCACCTTTTCTGCTGCTGTTATTACCTCACCCACCACTGTTGCACCTGATTTGGTGTGAACAATGGTGTAAGCTATCCCATTTGCGATCACCAGACGAGGTGGTGGTGGAGGCCGACAATTTCCAAACGGTGTTAGAACTAGTTGCATGGCTGTAACATCTGATTTTTGTTCCTTTGATATTGTTGGAGAAGCTGAATTCTTAGCCCTCTTGTGTGCCTGATCATGAGAGCCATCCTTTGACGAGTTTTCATGATCCTCCTGTGCATCCCCGTCATGGTCCATAAAGTCCACCTCCGAAATCTGTGCCGGCTAACAACCTTCCTCTTCCAAAGCAAAAGTGATTGGGTAGCCCAATTTCCCAAAAACCACATCTGTAGTGACAGGGAGTTGTATGCTACAATGCATACAAACCTTCACACGAATCACTCCCGTCCGCCTGTAGGTGAGCATATCTACTTCCTGAGTAGCTCCAATAACACAACCAAGTGCCCAAAAAGCCAAGTAATGATGCCATGGGCTAGGCACACCCGACACATGCACCCACACTTCATCCAACTCATATGCCGGAATCAGCTCATCAGTCGTTTTCCACTCGATTATTGTCATTGACACACCATGATTTTTTAGACGGAATTCCACATCATCCATCCTCTTCAATTCCTCAATGGAAGGAAAAGCGACAAGGAAGGAATTCTCAGCATGAAGGACTGCCTCCCACTTCCAATCCGGTCTGATTCGATGAGCTAACTCAGTCTGAACTATTTCAGGCGTCAAGGAGCCGCCACGAATAGAGACCAAAGCTGTTGGAACCAATGAAGCCTCCTGTACATTCATCCCAAAATCACTGATTTGGATAAAACCGAACTCGGTTTTCCCAAATCCAAAAAGAGAGCATGTAGGTTTCGGCAATTTGAGCAGCGGGCACTTGACAGCTAGATGTGACTCTTTCTTGTTACATACATAGCAATCGATGTCCGCTTTACATACCTGCGCTATGTGACCACTCGTTTTGCACTGGTGACAGTGAGGTGGCCTCGGCTTCTTGGCCTTAGTTGCTTGTACAGTAGGATGTGGCTGCCCACCATCTGTTGTTTGGTCCAGTTTCTCCGTTTGCTGGCCTTGCGCCGCCATCCCCTTCCCCCGAGGTTTGGGCTTCTGATCTTGCTGGTCCGGACACGGGAGATCATCATGGTCTCGCCTGTGATGACCCCCAGCATTGTTTCCCTGAGGAAACCATCTGTTGCTATTGCATTGAGACTGCCCGGCGCCTCCATGCCAACGCCCTCCCGATCCCCCAGTCCCAGACCCACCGGCATGGTTGCCCCCGAACCTCGGGAAAACCGGTGGCCGCTAAAACTGGCGCGGAGGATAGTGGTTTGGCCCGTGCTGATTTCTTGCATTGAAAGGTGGATTCCCTGTGGCTCCATCATCCCGTCGCTGCTCGGCCGTCGCTGCATCATCACGAGGGCGCGCCGCCATCGCTGCCTAGGAGGGTTTCTTCGGAGAACTCTCGCTAGATGGCGTGCATCTGTTTAGGCGAAAGTGGGCTAGGGACTTTCCACGAAATTGGTTTCCAATCGGTCTGTGTGGGAAGGAAGGAATACCGACACTCATAACTGAATTCTGGGGAAGGGAATTAGCCAAAAATCGTCCTCCCGCACTTTGATCGACTCGGTTTGATGCGGACACCATCGATTGCCGATCTTGGGTAGGTGTTGATTTTGAATTTGGTGAAGTTTTGGCCCGCGGCAAGAAATCTGCCAGCAAAACTGTTTGCACTGGCCGTGGACGAGGTAATGGTACCTTCCATGGACGCATTACCCATCCACGGCGATGGCACTCAGTGGATTTTGTCTTCTGTTTTGATGAGACTCTGGTCCACTGATCGTCCTCGGTGATAGGTGGGGCAGTCGGAGTCACCCCTGACACTATCGGGCTTTTTTGTTCCCACCAACGAGAAGCAGGAGTGGGAAAACCAATCTCGTCCCAGAACCCTTGGATTAGGGAGAGATCGGACTCTCCTGATTGAGAGTCATGCGTTTTCAGTCCTATAACCTCCATGCCGGCGAGAGCCGTTGAGCCGTTGTGATGAACTTGAGCGGGAGAATCAGGAGCAGAAGTTGTGGCAGCCATGGTTGCAATCAGATTCTGTCCACAAACGTGGTCTTGATTGCAGCCGGCTGAATTAACGATCTCTCCTTCCTAAATGACGTCAGTTAGGCTGGAGAAGCGAGATCCACTTACCGGCGAAGGAATTGGTGCTAGGGTTAGCCGACGTCGGTGGGAGTCATGGCGCCGTCCATAGACCTTCAGACTTCCTGCACAGAGATCAGCACCTGCATCCTAGGTAGGAAAATTACCTTGCTCTTGTCCTGAGGAAGAAGAAGCCGCCACCGAAGGAGATGCACTCATCGCCGGCAGTGAGGAAGAACCTCAGGGGAGCCTCCAATGGACCATTGATCCGTTTTTGGAGCAAGGACACAGCGCCGGCGAGGGAAGGATACAGCTCCACTCCCGGCCGTCGGCCTGAAGAACGCTGTTTACTAGACTGAAGAATGTCGGACTTGAAACATTGGCCCGATTCCTGGTTCCGGAGGTGTTGACAGAAAACACGAGGCCTGGGAGATCTGCTTAACTCTAGTGCAGGTCCAAAACTCGCCTTCGGATGTATGAGCGTGCCAGTTGATTTGATCCTGCAATCAACAAGAAACAAAGACAAAGAAACCGTGGTTAAATCCACAAATGATAGCCAATCGGCTAGATGCCGATGACATATCATTTGTCTTTGAGCCGATGTCATATGTAGATCGATCGGCAACCATGAATAAGTAAAGAAGAACTAGATCTACTCGATCGGCTGTAGACATTAACAATATATAATCTTTATGTCGATATATTCTTAAATCAGGTGATTGGGATAGATCGGTCACCATGCCGAGACAGTATAAATCATTTAGATCGAAAGATATATTAACAACAAGATTATATATGTTCATAGCATAGCCGATCAGATAAATTTAGCGTGTATTGGCTAATACTCCGATACGACTTTATATTAAGATGCTAGGGCAAGTAAAATATACTAGACAGAAGCCTAATATACTTAAATGTAACAAGATCTTAACCTAAAGGACGGATTTAACATATCAATTAAGCATATAAGATAAAAGTAATTAAATCAGATAAGATCGGCTGAAACTCCGATACTACTCTAATCGGCAACCAGTAGGCAGGCTAGAGATTGAAATTCTAAACACGACTTAATAGATCAAACTCAACTGATGTAGCATTAAGTATGAAAAGAAGAACAATATCTAGACAATCAAGCCGCTGGATGTTTCATAAAGTGGTGGATATCTTATATAATCTAAGCCAACGTCGTTATTTAACCTAATCGGCTGCCTTCTGGTAACAGATATTAGCCGATTGCAGGTTAGATGACGATACTGTCAAAGATTATGTAAGATATATGATAACTCGACGAATTACATAAACAAGACTAGAGTATCATAAAGATGGAAGCACTAATCTTGAGAACGCAAGCCGCCATAACAAGTTTTACCTCTTGTTGAAGATCGAAACCGATGCAGCTCAACCCGAAAGCAAGAACTCGTCGAAATAAAACTAAAGGAAAAAGGGTGGCGATGCGCCGAAATTGTATTGAACGTGTGTGTTAATCATTACATAGAGCTCGGGGCCTATTTATACCCGAGAATTACAAGATATGCCCATACCGGACACGACTGTTATCTCTAACAAACTCTAAGATATCACAAGTCTTTACGGCAGACTTTTGCCCACACTTATCTATAAGGAATTTACATAAAATATCCTAATTAATAGATACAATTGCCTTCCCAGGACTCTATCCGTGCGTGGCAATCATCTTGACGCACATCAACTCGAACCCGATGTCGTACACAGATCGTATTGTCGGAATCAGCTGTATCACCTAACCCGGTCTAACTCGGACTTAGCCAATCCCAATCGTAGCCGATCCTGACTCCAGCCGATCCTTACTCTGTTTCCATAACAATCCTCATCTTCGATTCTGCCTCGACCCCATCTTCATCTCCGATGCTGATATTACCAAATTTGGTCGTTAACAAGAGGAGGACTCCAGTGGCTGGATGGCCAGCGCCAGAAACAGGGCCGCCACAGGCAAGCCAAGGAGGCCGGCGTCACCGCCGGCGAAGCCCCGACAGCCGCCCCCCATGAGATCGCCCAGAAATCGCCCCTCCACAAAACCCGGAATTCAAAATGTGAATCCAATTCCGCGCGCGCTGCGACTACGCCACGCTATCCTTATTTAGATCGAAAATTGAGCATTGCAACTTGTTAGGTTATCTAAGATCACCGACTTATAGATTCGACATGAAAATCCTCAATTACCATCCTACTGACATAAAAGTCACCAACCCAATCATATCTACCCCCTCCGTCTCAAAATAAATTAACTTTTGAAATTCAAACTTTGTCCCAAAACAAATCAACTTCTACCTTCTCATCCACCCTCGGTTCGCAAAATCGAAAAATTTTATTCCTTCAATACCCCTTACCTACCTATTCACCAATACTAATTTGCTATTTATAATGGATATTTTGGTCCTTTATTCTCTTATTTAATTTTGCATTGAGAAACTCGGAGTTGCCTCTTTATGAGACGGAGGGAGTATTTGGTAAAATTTGGCCCCTCCAACTTTGAATATCCTCTAAATGCAACAGCCCTACTCTCCCATAGTCCCATACCGCAAAAAGAGAGAAGTCTAAATAAACGTCCAAAAACACGGAATTTTTTTATTAAAATATTTAAAAATATATTTTTTCTTTCGAAAATTAACAAATCTAATCGCCTACCGCCCTTTGGGAGGGCGATTTTTAAAAACCTAAATGCAAAATTTTTATTTGTGTTTAAACCCTTTCCACCGGTTTTAATTGCTTAAAAACTAATAATGCTTATTCGATACTCCAAATGATTTTAAATGGAAAAGTGATAAACTACAAAGTTATAGATCTCATCAAGATCTACAACTTTTATATAAAGTTTATCTCCATTCAATGTCGTTTGAAATGTAGATCTGAGATTTTTTAAAATGTGTTTTATATTTTGTAATGAATATTTGGATATCTAAAACATCTTAAATAAAAAAGTTGTTAACTACAAAGTTGTAGATCTCCTTGAGATCTACAATTTTGATATAAAGTTTTATTTCATCTGACTTTATATAATATAATTTTAAATTATAAAATTATAGAGCTAACAAGTTGTGCTGAAAAATTTGCATTTAGGTGCCTTGCCGCCCTCTGGAAGGGCAAAGGGCGGCAGGCGATTAGATTTGTAAATTTTCGAATCAAAAAATTATTTTTGTAAATATTTTAATAAAAATGTATAAATAAAAAAATTCCAAAAACACGTTGGATTAGATTCGGGCCAACCCACCTTGAACATACCAAACCACATAGGGCCAGCCCACCTTGAACATACCAAACCACATATTTCGGCTTGGGCCCAGTTTCCATAGAATTTTTTTCGGTTTTAGATTTTTTTAATATTTACAGAAATAATCTATCGACCAAAAAAATTGCAGAAATAGCCCCTGCCGCCCACCTCTGGGGCAGCAAGCTGACGTGGCAAACGGGGGAGGAACGGGCGGTGACGGAGGGAGGGTTTTTTGCAGGAAAACCCTTGCCGCCCTCTGGTGGGGCGGCAAGGGGCCCGAATGCAAAAAAGCCAGTCGGGGCCGGCTATTTTGCAGGCGGCCCCTTGCCGCCCTCTGGCCGGGCGGCAGGCCTCGCTGCCTATAAAAGGCCTGCTGCCCAGCCCCCAGCCCTCATTCTTCTCTCCTCAATTCCAGTGAAAAAAAAGAAGAGAGGGGAGGAGAAGAGAAGAAGGGGCAAAGCCCTACCGGATTCAGACGCCGATTTCAGGTAATATTCATAGATCCTATATGTGACTATTGAGTTAAATAGTGTGTATTCTTTAAAAATTTGTTTGAATAAATGCATTATATTTTTAGGGTTTTAGTTGTACTAATCTAGAAGTGCGTATTGTAGATATCGGTAACTACGTAGATCTGCTAGTTTGGAATTAATACATTACCGTTGCATTGGCTTACACAAGAAGATATTACGTTGTAGATGTTTATTGCATGAAAGAGTAATATGATCTAGTTATTTCGTTGACAGATATGTCGAACAAACAAATATTCCAAGTTTACCATGGACCAGGAAACGTCCGTTACGGGCCAACTGGGGTAGATCTGTCAGATTTTATTGTATCAGAAAGGGGAATTGATAGACCGGCTGAGAGGAGTGTACCTTCTATAAAAGGATGGTTAATGAGGGGCTTGAGAGTTGATCCACAGACAAGTGACATAACAATTAATGTTATAGTAAGTCGGGCAACTGAGGGTTTTTATTGGGAACTAATGCCAGTTCAAAACTCTCGAGTGTGGAGATGGTATTTGGAAAATGCATTGCAACGCGGGTGGCCTCTAGCTTTGGTTCCGTTTGTTCACCCGAAGGATCTAGGTGTGCAGACGAACATGGATGATGGCGAGGGACCAAGTGCTGAAGTAAACGAGACTTCTGTGGAGGAGGTCAACGCACGAGAGGACGGGGGCGTAGTAGCTCCAGTGGGCATTCAACCAGGTGGAGTGGCCGACGAGGGGGAGACTGTCAGTGCCATTGTGGATGAAATGGAGAGGGAGGATTCTGACAACGAGCGTGTAGAGGAAGGTGATTCGTCAGATGATGAGACGGATATTAATCCAGCAGAATGGGCTAGTGAGGATTTTTCTGGGCTGATCGTCTCTGAAGAGGATAGTGTGAGATGGGAGTACAAAGAAAATGAGGTTATTCAGGGAGCGATTTATAGTAGAGCAGAAGATATAAAGGAGGCGGTAAAACATTTTGCAGTGTCACTTCATAAAGAGTTTTGGGTTGCCAAGTCGAACCGGTCGCAATATGAAGTTCGGTGTGTTAAGGAAAAAGATGGTTGTCCCTGGAGAGTGCACGCGTATAAGGGGAAATGGAAGGATTATTGGACAGTGTCAGTTGTTACCAAGCATACATGTTTTCTACCTGGTGTTCAGAAATACCACAGGAACATTACATGTGCATTTGTTGCATCTGAGATGTATGCGCATGTCATCGATAATCTCACATATGAACCAAGGTCAATAATCCGACACATTGAAGAGACATACAAGTATACTATTAGCTATGCCAAGGCCTGGAGGGCCAAACAGAAAATAATAGAGATGAGATTTGGAACTTACGAAGCCTCGTATGTCAATTTGCCACGCCTGCTTGGTGTTATCGAGGAAAGAAACCCTGGGAGCTCTTACGAAGTGAAGAAATTTCCCTCAATTGAACATCCTGGCAAGAGTGTGCTGCAAAGGGCGTTTTTAGCTCTACATGCATGCAAGATGGCATTCGTGAACTGTCGTCCTGTTCTCTGCATTGATGGGACATTCTTGACAGGAAAGTATCGGGGCCAGATACTAACAGCAATAGGGGTAGATGGGAACAATCAGGTATTGCCCTTGGCATTTGCTTTTGTTGAGAGTGAGAATACCGACAGCTGGTATTGGTTCCTGAAATTGGTTAAAACAAAAGTTGTTGGTATGAGGCCAAATGTATGCCTGATACATGATAGGCACGCTGGCATTCTGCGAGCGATAGGAGAGTTGTAGTTTGGGAGTGTGGAACGAGGATACCCCGGTGTTTGGGAAGATGTACAGAGTAGGTGGTGCATGCGTCATATGGGAGCTAATTTCTTCAAGCAATTCAAGAACAAGGAGCTCATGTACATGTTCAAGAGGCTGTGCAATCAGAACCAGGAGAAAAAATTCAATGAGCTTTGGAAGAGATTAGATGAGTTGACAGCCAAATGCAGTGATCAGCGTGCAGCGGCCTCATCGACCGCCGTTGCTGACCCTCCTCAAGCTCTTGGACCTCTCCCAACGGATAGTCCAACATTGGTTAGAAGAACTGGATTGGAGATTCGGAAATTTTCTCAGTGGATTCTGCATGAACCAAAAGAGAAATGGGCCAAGGCGTATGACACAGGTGGTGCTAGATATGGAGTAATGACAACAAATTTGGCAGAAGTTTACAACTGGGTGATGCGCGGTGTCCGTGGACTGCCACTAGTTGGCATAGTGGAGTTCATTTTACATGGGACATGCAGGTATTTTAGGGATCGGTTCCAGGCAGTTCTTCCCTCTATGCCGAACAACAGCATTTTGTTTGGAGCTTTCATGCAGAAAAAGCTAGAGGAGTTGCGTAAAAAGGCCATGAAACATCGAGCTCTAGTGCAAGGTACCCAACAGCACAGGTTTGAGATACTATGTCAAAATAAGGCAGGCAGGGGTATCTACCGCAAGAGAGTGAAGCAGGAGTGTGTTCTCAAAGCCGACGGCACATGTCATTGCTCTTGTGCAAAGCCGAAGCTGCTCCACAGGCCATGCACCCATGTCATTGCTGCCGCAGCGGAGTGTGGCATACCAGATGCAGTATATGTGTCACAGTACTTCAGTAAGCAAGCAATATATCATACATGGAGCGGCGAGATTTATGGGTTCGGCATAGCTGGGGAGTTCACAGAGACTAACGATGAAGTACTCAATATTCCTGACCCATCGAAGCTCCGAGGCAAGGCTGGAAGGAGGAGGACTCGTCGCATCCGCAACGATATGGACGAGTCGGAGGCTGGCAGGGTGAAGCGTTGCAGCAAATGCGATGAACATGGGCACACCTACAAGCATTGTCCTAAAGACAAGGAGAAACCAAGTGCGGCGGAGGCAGGACTATCAGGATCAGCAGCAGATGGAGCTCGCCCTACGGGTGAAGGCACTACCTCCACTCGACCATGTCCTAGGCGTCGTCGTGCCACGTCTGGCTACGTGGTGTAGTTCTTATGTTCTATGTCGGCATGTGGATTTGCTTGTAATTCGTTTCGAACTTATCGATGTGTTTATGTTTCGTCGTGTAATGTCAGACTTCGGCATGTCATGTCTTTAGGTCTCGTGATGTAACGTCGGACTAAGGCGCCTAACGTCTTTAGGTATGCTGATGTATGTCGGACTTCGACACGTAATGTTATGTTATATTATTGAACTCTACATATATGTTAAATTGCACGTCATCGTTATGTACCATTAGTAACGTTTGCTATATTTAAATAGCCTGTACTCTTGTTGTACATAATTAATCTCATGATTTTATTACTATTTCATAATTTTGCAAGTTATCTTTTGTTTTACAGTACTATTTTTTGAATTGTTCTAACACGAAACACTATATTTTTCAGAGATGGCACGTCAGGATACACCTCAGTTGTTGGACCCGGCGATAGATCACCGACACCGGTCTCACCTTACTGTGGTGCAGGGGGCTCAGCTTGGGACGTTCTGGGCACGGACGTGCGGTGAGCTACTCACGGTTCACGACTCCTTTGTCGAGAGGTACGAACAGTGTTTTACTATAAGTTAGTTGCACTGTAATATTTTTTATAATGACATATTAATTTGTTATTGCAGGCTACGTGAGGCCGGCCTCCTACCGATGTGTCGGCTGGTGGAGGCTGCGGCCGGCGACGCAGACCCGGCCAGACGATGGACTATGGACAGGTCCCTCCTAGCAGCTTTGGTCGATCGATCGAGGCCAGAGACGCACACTTTTCACTTGCCGTGCGGTGAGGTAGCCCCTACCCTACAGGACGTATCGTACTTGTTGGGGCTACCGCTCGCGGGAGACGCCGTTGGGCCAGTGACCACGGCTGTGGACTGGCAGGACGATCTGACGGCACGTTTCGCACTAGTACAGCGCGCACCGCACCTCCCGCTCGAGCTGTTGGCACACCACCGCAACACCGGACCTACGAAGAGGTGGCTGCTTCAGTTCACCGTGAGTGTTTTTGTACCGAAATGACAATCGTATTACATATTTAGTCCGCAGTTAAGGTGCCTAACATTTTATCGACGGCTTGCAGGTTGAGCAGCTACAGGCGGAGGCCGACGAGTACTCCTACAGCCGATGTTTGGAGGCGTACTTGCTCTGGCTTTTTGGCTGGGTGATGTTCTGTTGCGGTCACGGGCACGCGGTCGACAAGGGACTCGTGCACTACGCCAGGAGCATCGCCGACGCCACGGTAGGCGAGGTGCCTCAGTGGAGCTGGGGTTCCGCGTTGTTGGCGGCTCTGTACCGTGCACTTTGTGAGTCTTGCACGAAGACGGATCCCAGCGCGACCTTTGGTGGGTGCCCTCTCTTTCTTTCTATCTGGGCAGCTGATAGGATTGCGATCGGCCGCCCTGAGGTGGACCAGCACGCGTACGAGGAGTCACTGTATGAGGAGCGACCAGAGGTCGACTACCCTACGATGGGTACTCTGTGGTGCCGACGTCAGGTACGTTGCATCGATCTTATCGTATTGTTAAGTTAATTGCTAAGTTCATTGTACATCACATCGATCGTCTCGTATTGCAGCGCCGATGGGCTCACGTCCAGGTTAGGCGGTCGTATCCTGAGTTTGTTATGGAGTTCGACCGCCTTCTGCCGACTGACGTCGTGTGGGAGCCCTACAGTGCCACGGCTACCCAGGCTCGTGCGCCGTTGGGTCTGTCCACACTCTGCACCAGGGACCAGGCGTACTGGATGACCACGGTTCCGATGGTCTTCGACATCTGCGTTGAGCCTCACGCCCCTTTCCGCGTGATGCGGCAGTTCGGCTTCCGTCTGCCCTTTCCAGTACCGTTTCCGACCACCGTCCCAGCTGCTGTTCACCGGTAAGATCTTGCACTACGCCTTCCGTTGTTGCATTAAAATCTGCCTGTTCACAATAATTTGTAACATCTGTCGTTTCACACTAATATTACACATTAATTCGCAGGTACTCGCGCAAGGGTCAGCAGTCAGCTGGCGACTGGCCCGCCAAGTTGGCGACTTTTGTTGAGGACTGGTTGCTCGCAACCGAGGAGGTCGTGGACCACGAGGGAGAGCCACACACTGAGGAGTCGTACAAGGCCTACCTACGCTGGTACCAGCCACGCACCCGTACTAGGGTCACCTTCGCTCCCTTGGAGCAACAGCCCCACGTTGCGAGCACTAGAGACCTCTATGCCAGACACTGCAACCAGGACTTCGCTCGTGCTGTGAGTACCCTGCATCGCACCATTCCTTTATGTTTTCATGTCTTTCTCTTCGTCAAATTTTACGAATATTTACGAACAAATTAACCATGCAGGTCGACGACATCAACCGGGTCGTCGTTGACGGTTCAACGACGATCCAACGTTTAGGCGCGGGGATTCCGGTACCCGTAGAGGAGCACCTGACGACGTACACGCGGATGGTGGAGTCGATGCGCTCGATTCTCCGAGTTCTCACCTGTCGTGCAGACGACGTTGCTCGGGCAGACGCAGCTGTACATCGGCCCCCCGTACCGACTGGTCCCCGTCCAGCTGCGCACGTTCCTAGGCCGACTCCCCCTCCGCACGGAGGTAAGTATTTTTATTACTATTTCTGTACATGCCTCGCACATATAAGTGAGCCGTTTCACTTGCCGATTGCTTCAGGGTTTCGTGCACCGTTCAGCACCCCGCCTTCCTCGGCTAGGCCTTCTGTTGTGCCCCCCACAGGTACTTAAAAAAACAACATTACTTCGACAATCAATTTACATACATTTTATGTCTTAGCTTACAAGGGTCCCGTTGTCGATGTGTAGGTTTCGCCCAGTTCGCTATGACGCAGGCCGCCCACTTCTCCCAGGCTGCAGGGTTAGCGTCTCAGGCAGCTGTGTCGACCTCGCACTCAGCGCAGTTCTGGCAGTACACCGGGACTTCGTCACAGGCAGCCGGCACGTCGAGTCAGGGTCCACCACTGGACCATGCTGGGACCTCGTCGGACCACTTGTTGCCTTCCACCTTCCTCTTCGGCATCACTGACTTCGACGTCGCTTCAGGCTCGACAGAGGACGTCATCGACCCCTCACAGCTGGGAGGCACACTGCCGGTGCAGACGCAGGACCAGGCGCAGGCCACTCCTCCGCGGGACACTCGTGCTACCCGTGCTGTGCCACCGGATCGTTTCACCTACTCCCAGAACCACGTGCGAGCACAGGCCCGGAGGACCAAGCGTGGTCGTGGCGCGGGGCAGGGCCAGTAGAGCAGTCTTCTCTTTGTTTACTTGCTTCACTTTCCAGTACTGTATGCTTGTGTAATGACTACGTTGTTGTTATATGTGCACGATACCTTTCGGCGCATGCACGACTACTTTCTGCCGCACCGATGCAGCCTCCTTTATTCACGTGTGATACGAGTATTTGCCCGCCATTTGGCGCATACGACCAATGTAACTTTCGGCGCCGATCATGCATGTATCTTTCGGCGCCAATCAGGCGTACCCACCATACCCCACCACGTTCACATGTCAGGGGTATCACTCGATTTTTTGCGCCTATATAAGTCGCCTTAACGAGTGAGGCCTCACAATCTTTCAGAACTCAGTCACATTCAGTACTCTCTTCCCCACTTGCTTCATTACAAATCCGACCGGCTTTCGTCAATGGCTAGACGCCGAGGTGTTGAGGATCCAAACTGGCGTAGCGATCCTTGTGTATACCTACTACCACCTTGGTGCCAGCGTCCTCTCTGCCTATGCGGTGATCGATGCCAACTAATGGCTTCGAGGAATCCTGATATTCGAGGAAGGCGCTTTTTTAGGTGCCCTAACTATGACCGTGAGGTATTTTATTATCTGCATATGCTTATTCATTCCGTATGGGCAATCGCTTTATTCTTCGTAACACTACTCTATTCGGCAGACCCGCACTACGGCTTGTGCATACATCGAGTGGGTCGATACAGAAAATCCCGTTCTCGACCTAACCACTTGTTTACAAGAAGGTCGCTGGTATTTCGCATCCGAAAGTACTGAGCAATACTTACAGAGAAAAGCGGCTTATGAACGACAATGTCGTGAACAACAGAGCGACTGGCGGGTGCTAACTACGGCACTCCCTCCATGGGAAGCCCATCCAAGATGCAGGTGTGGTGATCGTTGTCAGGTTCTTCGTTCCATAAATCCTACAACATTGGGTCGAAGGTTCTTTGTTTGTCCAAATATTCTTGACGACGATTTCATGGTAAGAATATTTTGATTACATGAATCCTTATTTTCTCACAACATTTACTAACTTTGCTTGCTTTACATCTATTCTTTCCTCCCAGGAACCACCAAGGAGATGTCAATACAGAGAATGGATAGACATCAGAAGGGTTCTAACTCCACCTAGCCGTGTTGTGCAGCTTGAACTACCAAAGCAATACAGGGTTACTAAACGCGGTTTGAGAGAGGAGAGGGATCCTCACGTAGGGGTTAGCTATTATCGGACAACTTGGCATATTGAAATTTCTACTGTCATGCTTCCTTGTCCCATTACTACATCGTCGTTGTGTTCAACTATTGCACTACCTCCCTCCTAGTTCGAATCTAATATCATCTATGTAACCGCAATGCAAATAGTTGTATCATGTTCAAATTGTACTACTATTTCTTCATGTTACATAATTCTCCTTGTTTAAGTCCATATAATGTTTCTACGACCCAGACTGCGATAGGCCTATATAAATTATCCGAGTACTAATACGTCGAATAAGGTACAAATAATACCTCACTTAACATATGAAATTGCGCAACAACCAACTTCAATACATTTTTATAACAATATTAACAAGTTTTACCAATAAATACTTCTTTATTTATTATTAACATAACATAGAAAAATCTTTTGGCCGTACTTTTTCATCTGGGTCCCTTGCCGCCCTCTATTGGGGCAAGGGACCCAGATGAAAAAAGTACGGCCGCAAGCTCTTTATGGGCGGCCAAAATTGCAATTAGCCCCTTGCCGCCCTCTGTACGGGCGGCAAGGGCCTAATCGCAATTTTGGCCGACGGCGGCAGACGGCGCGGTCGACCCACCGTCTGCCACCTCAGCTTGCCGCCCACCATTAGAGCGGCAGGGGCTATTTCTGCAATTTTTTTGGTCGATAGATTATTTCTGTAAATATTAAAAAAAATCTAAAAACGAAAACCCCGAAACAGAATCCTTCTACACATACGCCGTATTTGGTAGTGGTACGGTTCATGAGCTGCACGTACGGCCGTACGCCAATTCCGGTACGCATCCCCCTCCGACACGAACTCTCGTAGTCACGCACGTATTCACGTCGTATATCTCTCTATAAGTTTAATCAGCAGTAGCAGATTACACGCGATACGGGAGCAAATCAAATCAAAACAAACAGATCCATGATCCAGTTGTTAGATATAAATAAATATATAGTCCAAAATTAAACTGATCGGATTTTAAATTTTTGACTATGGACAACGACGACGACGTCGACGGAACACGACGCACCGAAAGCGATTCTGCCGGCACCGATCATGAACCATCATCCATGGCGACCGCCACCGCGTTCGACAACTTAGTGACGCTACTAGAAGCTTACCAACGCCTCGGAGACAGCGACGACGACGACGGCGACGGCGGCATTGATCGTCCTGCCGCCGCCGCTAATGGCGACGGCGGCGACGGGGAAGGAGACGGCGAGGAAGAAGACAGCGACGCGCTGAGCCAGTATGCCAGTTTCCTACTCGGGAACGGCGACAATGGAGGTGGATCAGGGCAAGGAGGAGCCGAGCATGGCGAGGTCCGCAATGGCGACGACGACGACGGCGGCGGCTTCGCCATGGGCGCCGTTGAGAGTCACAGCTACGAGGACACCATTATCGTAGGCAGCACGGACGACGCCGGCTCAAGCCTCCATCACGGAGACGACGAGCTCCCGGTTCCGCTTCCGCCGGCCGAACTTCCGCCGCCCGGTTCCGCCGGCAATGCGCCGCCGGCGCCATTGGAAGCGATGACGATGAGCTTCTTGCAAGAAGCGGCGATGAGGCGGCGACAAGGCACCACCAATGGCGACGGACAAACCATTCTCATCCAAAGGCTTGGCGAGCTACTACGGGCTTACCGCGCCAACGCCGCCGGCGGCGCAAACGGCGGCGGCGCCCCCAGGTCCGGAAGACAACGGCCGGCCTCGGCAGCGGCGGTGGCGGCGCTGGAGAAGCGCAAGCACGGCTGCGGGGGCGGCGGCGGGGCTGCGGCGCAATGCGTGATATGCATCGAGGATTACGAGGTGGGCGATGACATCAGCGTGATGCCGTGCTCGTACGGGCACAGCTTCCACCATGCGTGCCTCGCCGACTGGCTGGCGCGGAGCCGCTTCTGCCCGCTGTGCCGCCATAAGCTGCCCGCCGCCGACGACGACGACCAAGACGACGCGCCCGACGGACAAGCACCTTAGTTGTTAATCAAACGCAATTTTTATTGACAGTACAATGTAGAAAAAAGAAGAAACTGTTTTTTTTTGTGAAAATACAGCGCGATGAATACTAATATTTAATATATGAGAGTTTTTTTTCCTCCCTCTCCATTATAAATTAATTCTCTTCTACCATGTGATATACTATTATTTATTTTAGCCCTATCTGGCAGTCTGGCTCTCAGAGTTTCAATACAAGTCGAGCCATCTGGCCTTCCTAAAAAATTGAAATGTGTTTCTCAAAAATAAAAAGGAAATGTGAAAAGGCCATAATTATTTTTTCTTGAACTGATTCGATACTTCTTTTTTACTTCGCCTGATTATTGGTTTATATGGGTTATTTGAATATGAGAGTTTGAAATTTGACATGAAAGAAATAAAATTGGAACTGATTGTTACATGTATTGGTCATCTGAAGCTCTGATGAATTTTGTGTGCTCTTTTTCTACTACATGCTTCGTGTGCTCTTTCACTATACTACAGAACTGTTTAGACTTCAGACCACAGAACAAATTAATATGGCAACAATTATACTTACATGCTGCAGTAACAGCTTGTAAATTTGTACCCGTTGTAGAATCTAATGGAATTGGCATTCTTTCAATCCTGCAATACACTGCAACCTTAGAGTTTAAGCACCTAATCTAACTTGGATCATAGACATGAAGTTTAAGCACCTTGTACATACGGCCGGCAAGAGGGGATTGAAGACATGAAGTTGACCCCAAAGCTGTAGCTCTTCATTTTCCAAAGTGATTCCATATCTTATAACATGGGGAGAACCATTAGATTCCAATATCCAAATAAAGCTCAGCATATGTTCTTCCTTAGAAAAAAAAAGGGTGCAATTTCCCAACTTTGGAAAGTCAACTTAAAGCAATTCCAGTAAGGACTTCTCTAGAAACCATGTACTTCTAGTACTTCATTTGATCATTTCTTTGCAGAAAATTTTGGCTTGTCTTATTACCACCTCCGTTCTCGAATAGTAACTCAATGTTATTATTCAATCTCAAACTTTGACTGTTTATTCTCTTGGGAAAAAAAAACTTAGAAAAATGTTATATTATTGAAGTGTGCAGCGTTATGAATACAATCATACTAGAATTTACGTTCATTGTAACCTAGTGTACACCTAGGTGTAGAAAAACCATATCCCTAATTTCTCTACGGTACGTCAAAGAGAGAGAGAGTAATACTGAATAGCGATAATTATTCGAAAACCGAGGAATTGAAATGGCACACAGGACTCTTCAATCTTCATTCATATACAAGTCTTGGTTGAGATTTCCAACAGAGAAAAGAAATCTGCAAATGCCATACGGTGAATATTACATATCCTTATATGACAGGTGACTGATTTGCTCAATAAACAATCTGAGGAATATATTTTACATTATTTGAGTTCTTTTCAAGCCGTTCGAGGTCAACTGGACATTCAGATTTAACAAATACTCGGCACACCGATATGCATCTGCAAGCAAGCTAAACTAAGTAAACGCCTGCACAAACAAGAGATCTCACCGGTTAATCACTTTGTCTGATGAACTGAATGATGTCGACACCTGAATGTTTAACAATTGCTAGTTGCTGCACATATGTGAAGTATGAACAAGCAGCAATCCACCAAGCAATATCAAATCTTTTACCACGTTTACTACTGATCCTAATGGGCCATTCAACGGAGAGAGAATCAGATAATGGTAGGCAGAGAAACGAAGGGTTGACTTTTGGACAGTTCATACACACACTGCATGCATGGCTGCCACTAGATTAGTCCCAACTTAACTACAGCTTGCAGATGATGCAAAGGTTTCCATTGGCATGTTAATTCTCATTCTTTAATTAATTTGGCCGTGGATTTATTCCAAATGGAGGTGCATTCTCATTTCTCACCGGCCGTTGACCTTCTTCTTGTGATGCTTATATATGACTATGTATGTAGTGTGCGCTACTCTGTCCGAAATCCGAGTCGTTTGAGGTTTCTTTTGTCGTGTCGATGAAATGAGGTTAGACAAAGGTGATCCGGCGATCGCCGGAGTAGTGGCGGCGCTCTGCGTGGCGTCGGCGGTGATGGTTGCCGTCGTCGACGGCGCCAAGGGAGATGGGCGCGTCACGCAGCTGTCGAATGGCTTCACGGCGAGGCATTCGCCGGACGCGCCGGCGCCGTTCGAGCCGGTGCTGTACGCGGCCAACGGCGCCTTCGCCTTCGGGTTCCTCCGCGTCGGCGCGGCGTCGCTGGACCTCGCCGTGGTGCACCTCGCCTCGTCATTCCCGGTCTGGCGCGCCACGCCGGCGCGCGTCGGGGACTGGTCGCGCCCGGCGACGCTCACCTTCGACACCGGCCTCGTCCTCGCCGGCGCCGACGACGCCGCCGGCGTGCTGTGGCAGACGCTGAACGCCATCGGCGACACCGTCGTGCTGCTCAACTCGTCCAACCTCGTCGTCCGGCGGTTCGCGGAGACGCGGCCGGCGTGGCAGAGCTTCGACAACCCGTCGGACACGCTCGTCCTGGACCAGAACCTCACCGTGTCGTCGCCGCCGCTCATCTCCGGGAACCGCCGCTTCGCGCTGCGGCTCGCCAAGACGTACATGTCGCTGCACATGGAGTTCTACGGCGGGAGGGCGACGCCGATGTACTGGCAGCACACGGCGCTCGAGGCGCAGCCGGAGAACGCCACGCAGCCGCCGGTGTACGGCTGCCTCGACGGCCGGGGCTTCTTCGGGCTGTACCTCCAGGGCAGCGGCGAGAAGGTCGACGTGCTGTCGTTCGACACGTTCGTGCAGAACCTCACCGGCGCGTTCCGGCGGATGACGCTGGAGGACGACGGCAACCTCCGCGCGTACTACTGGACCGACGACGCCAAGGCATGGACCGCCGACTACAAGGCCATCACGGCGCCGTGCGAGCTGCCGACCTCGTGCGGCGCGTACGGCCTGTGCGTCCCCGGCGGCGGCGAGGCCAAGTGCCAGTGCCTCACCAACAGCACCGCGACCTCCCCACCGTGCAGCGCCGAGGAAACCACCGACCTCTGCGGCGACGGCGACAGCGACGGCGGCCAGGTGTTCGACGAGGTCCGGCTGAAGCGGGTGTCCGTGGCGTACAAGGAGCGGCTGCCGTTCGAGGCGAACGCGACGGCGGAGCAGTGCGAGCAGGCGTGCGCCGGCAACTGCAGCTGCTGGGGCGCGGTGCACAGCGGCGCGAGCGGCTACTGCTACCTCCTCGACTTCCCCGTGGAGACGATGGTGTACGAGGCCGACGACCGGAAGGTGGGCTACTTCAAGGTCAGGAGGCCGCCGCGGAGCTCGACGCGGCGGGGCATGTCGCCCGGCGCGAAGGCCGTGACGGCGGCGCTGTCGCTGATCCTGGCGAGCCTGGCCGTCGCCGGAGCGTACGTGGGTCACCGGCTGTGGCAGAGACGGCGGCGGCGGCGGCGCGCCGGGGGGATGGAGCAGGAGCTGACGTCGTCGGGGCCGTACAAGGACCTCAAGTCCATGGGAAGCTCAAACAGCTCGTTCAAGTCGTGATCCATCCATGGATCAGACGAACAGCTTGTATGGCTTGTGAATTCTTGCCCAGTGTGTGTTTCTTGAAGAAAATAGCTGCACTGTAGTTTTGGATAGGGTTTATTTTGGGTTAGGATTTGTGATTGCTTGTACAGATTTTGTTTTTTCTGTTCGAATTTTACCATTATATGGATGCCAACACGTAGTTCTGCTTCTGCAAAAAGTACAGACCAAAATGTATTGTTATCACCTGTATACTCGCAAAGAGAAAATACAATAGAATGATCAATCTATTAACATGACCAAAGAGACCAAAATCTATGAAATTCGATCGACGAGAATCGTCCGCTAATTTCAGGGATTTTGATTTTCTGATTTGAGAAAGATAAAAACTGTATATAACTTATAAGTTGTTGGTACAGAGATTATATATACGCCGGCCAACCATAAATGAAAATATCTACCTTAGGTGGTTGATTGCCACGGGATGCCTGATCTTCTGTCAAGTGAGGACAACTATCGATTTGGCGAAAACTTGGCGCACACGATTCGGTTTCCAATCGACACGATCCAAACTATGCAATCATAGTATCATGTCTCATCTGGTTATGCCAAAACCCGATCAGCCTTGCTAGAAAAGCTAATCCCTGCGTGCAGATTCGAATAACACAAGCAATAACAAGAAAGACAACAACTCAATTGCAGATGAATGATTAATCAAAAACTTGAAATTGGAATTCCATAAACCGATGAACGGTGAAACTGCAATGGTAGAAATACTAAACAAAACTCAACCTTCACTCAATGATCACTACTTAATATATTTGTCAGGGTTATGGATACCACATACCTAATAGTAGTTGACTAAATCTCGGCATGACCCACCACATACCATATACTATACGGAAACAACCTGCGGATATATGAGGAGTTTCGGATAAGGGAAGACAACCAGAGTTCTACATGGAAACGACAAGGACTACTCGGATTGTATCCATATTGGTTTCCCTAGTTCTACTTGGACAAGGGACACCTATAGGTATAAATACAAGGCCCCCTAGGAGGAGAAGAGACAATCCACATACCCACCATAGAAGAGACAATCAACACACCCACCATAGAAGACACGGGCAACATAGACGCCACAAAGCCAATACAAGCCAACATACGCCAAGACAAGACGCCGGATATCGATTTCAGGGATAAGCACGGCTAGTCCCCTACGGTGTCTCCGGATACTGTCAGGAGAGACGAAAGCGCTATCTCTGATCTCGCCGGGCATGGATTCGAGGAGGAAGACTACCCTGTTGTCGACTACGAGTCAGACCTTCAGACCGCCATGTCGACAACAGTTAGATAGGCTACCTCAAATATTGTACTGGTGTGATTATGGTGAATAAGAGCAATACCGGCTTCGGCCAACAGGATGTAGGGTTATTACCTGACAATTCAGGGGCCCGAACCTATATAAAAATCATCATCCCCATCTCTTTTACCTCAGTCTCGCGTATACCCTAGTACCAACGATCCCCATACTGTCCAAATACCGTAGTCGCAACATTAAACGTCGACAGTGGCGCGCCAGGTAGTGGGATTTTGGTGCTTCAGGTTTTCGACGAGATGGGTTTAAGAGATGGATTCTCCGACAACAAGTTACTCGACAACTTCGGCTCTGGGAGATCTAACCCGAACGAAGTACGTTCCCCCGACGAGATCGAGATCATCATCGTCAACAAATTGATCTACCTCACCAATCGGAGTACTTGAGCTGACCGTGGAGGACAATAGTTCACTACTTCGTCGGCGCCAGCTATATCTTCGGGTCACAGTGTCTGCTCTGAAAATTCACTAGAGCCGATCGGTTGACCATCTAGCCGCCAGATCAACGCCATCACCGAGGAAATCGGACGACTCATCCCCTGAATCCTAGACGACTACGTGTGCTCGTATGCTGTGTGGGAATCGGACTCTAATTATCCCTTGCCGTGACAAGAGACTTGCGAGGCCACGTAAGTCAAGGGATACACGGTCAACAAAATTACCGATTTCCTACCAACTGCACATGCACACGTGGCTCAACTCAGATTCAAAGATCAGACAACACACATCCATACGGCATACATGCATGGTGACTTTAGTTATATGTGTATATGCCATCTGGGCAAACCAAAGGTATTTAGTAGGTTAATTTTCAAGTTAATCTACTAATTTCGTAGATATATCCAGCATATATCTACACAGGTACGCATTATTTTATATGCAATTTATCGTACCTATTTTTCAGATCATACAATATTGTTAGATCTATAATTTATTATGTTTACCTAGAGCATGTTTTTTATACAATATCTATTATGCGAGTGTTTCCGGTGTTAGGCCGACAACGGTTTAATGCTGGAGGCTCGCTCTATTTTCTTCTGTATAAATCATGCTTGTTTACGGTTTACATAATACCTAATATTTACATCTGCTCTTTATATCCTGATAATGCTAGCAGAGAATACTCGATATTATCTGCTATATATCTTGTCTTCTAGAAAATATTTTTCAGGAACAATTGAGCACTCGAGTAGGTTGTGGTCAAGTACACCGCATTATCGAGAACGATCTCGACGAATGCAGAGTCGTCGCGCCCAACCTGCCAACGAAGACCGACGACCTATCTCATAGCACCGGCCATGGCTGGACTACTCGAGAAAAGGTTGTTAACGGACAATTCCTCGCGAACGCGGTCAGCTTGATCACCCGACATGATTGCGAACGGACATCCGGATATGCTACAAGTTGGGTGTGTGAGTCATGCTGGCCACATGAGACGCACATGTAATAAACCAACTCTAGCACTTCCATTGGTGTTCGAGAGATGATTCTACTCGCTCGCTGGTTCTCGAACCAGTACGTAGCAATCTCTCGCACCGCAACTTCCATTGGTGTTCGAGAGATGATTCTACTCGCTCGCTGTTCTCGAACCAGTACGTAGCAATCTCCCGCACCGCAAACTTCTATTGGTGTTCGAGACGCAAACTTCTATTGGTGTTCGAGAGATGATTCTACTCGCTCGCTGGTTCTCAAACCAGTACGTAGCAATCTCTCGCACCGCAAACTTCCATTGGTGTTCGAGAGATGATTCTACTCGCTCGCTGGTTCTCGAACCAGTACGTAGCAATCTCTCGCACCGCAAACTTCCATTGGTGTTCGAGAGATGATTCTACTCGCTCGCTGGTTCTCGAACCAGTACGTAGCAATCTCTCGCACCGCAACCTCCATTGGTGTTCGAGAGATGATTCTACACGTTCGCTGGTCCTCGAACCAGTACGTAGCAATCTCTCGCACCGCAACCTCAGATGGTCGAGGTACGACTACAGCAATAACGCAGCGGTCCTCGTACCACAACTTCAAATGATCGAGAGACACCTACTCATTGGTTCTCAACTAGTCAATCGTAGCGATCTCTCGTACATTTACTTCTAATGGTTGAGTTACGACTATTACCTGGTTCTTGACCAGAGGTGTAGCGATTCTCCCATTACCTCTACTTCAACAAAGTTGATATCAGGTACACAATATCGCCAAGTGTTTTACCCAGAGATCCCTTACCACAAAGACACCTAGCGTTGAAACCTATCCTAATGTCCCTTTACGCCGTCTTGACAAGGCCTCCGAGGAACCTAAGGGAACTTCGGCTGGGGACGCCCAGAGCAGATAAGGCCTTGTCGGATCCTTCAAAGATGAAAGACCATGTAAGATCTGGTCGTGTAAGAGTTCTCGCCGTGCGTATTAACCAAGCCATGTAATCGGAAATGGATTTTCCAACTTCACGGGTGGGGGCTAGGATCAGTGCTTGTTCAACCGATGCAGGTCAAAGGTCCAAGAGCCTTATCCTCCGAGAACGATTCTCCGACGACAAGGCTGGGGGCTAGGGAGAGTGTATAACTCAACAAACTGACTGATCGAAGTCGGTAAAAGAGTAGACGCTCATACACAAAACATTGGTCTGTAAGTTTAATTCATTTTCGGTTTTCCATACATATTATAACATGTCATCCTTTGAGCATTCGCTGGGGGGCTATTTCTATCTAATATTCTTTCCTGAGTATTGATTTCAGGAAAATTCTATTCGACATTATCGAAGACTCCATGTCTCTATGATTCTACATCAAGATCGACTAAGGCGAGTACGACAAATGTTGACAAGGCCCCGTTACAGACTCTACGCCTACTCGATTACTCGAGAACGGTTGGTGGATCTCGACAAGGAATACGGAATGAAAAGATGGTGAACCTGCCGAGATAAAATTTCTTAAATTCAATCCAAATTCTCGATTACAGCAAGACAAGAGACTTAGTCGCATGCTCTGTACTTTCTTGGTTGACGTCAGAGATTGACTCAGACAAACCCTTTAGGTGCCCGCACGAGGCTGATAAAGGAAGTCTAACGTTATCTCTGGACTCATCGAGAACGGTCATGTGAGCTCGATAACAGTTCCTCCAAGGTCTGCGGTTGAGAATATGAACTCGCTCATTTGCATTGAAGTCGGGGGCTACTGTCAGGGTTATGGATACCACATACATAATAGTAGTTGACTAAATCTCGGCAGAACCCACCACATACTATGTACTATACGGAAACAACCTGCGGATATATGAAGAGTTCCGGATAAGGGAAGACAACCAGAGTTCTACATGGAAACGACAAGGACTACTCGGATTGTATCCATATTGGTTTCCCTAGTTCTACTTGGACAAGGGGACACCTATGGGTATAAATACAAGGCCCCCTAGGAGGAGAAGAGACAATCCACATACCCACCATAGAAGAGACAATCAACACACCCACCATAGAAGACACGGGCAACATAGACACCACAAAGCCAATACAAGCCAACATACACCAAGACAAGACGCCGGATATCGATTTCAGGGATAAGCACGGCTAGTCCCCTACGGTGTCTCCGGATACTGTCAGGAGAGACGAAAGCGCTATCTCTGATCTCGCCGGACACAGATTCGAGGAGGAAGACTACCCTGTTGTCGACTACGAGTCAGACCTTCAGATCGCCATGTCGACAACAGTTAGATAGACTACCCCAAATATTATACTGGTGTGATTATGGTGAATAAGAGCAATACCGGCTTCGGCCAACAGGATGTAGGGTTATTACCTGACAATTCAGGGGCCCGAACCTGTATAAAAATCCTTATCCCCATCTCTTTTACCTCAGTCTCGCGTATACCCTAGTACCAACGATCCCCATACTGTCCAAATACCGTAGTCACGACATCAAACGTCGACAATATTGATTCTAGGGTTGACCTTGGATCCCTATATGCATTCCTATTGGACTTCGACACGATACAAGCCCCAACGGGTCCAAAGACTATGACGCGTCACTATGATAGATTCTGGACGTCGTTTTGTTTTGATGATTACCGTTGACTTGGAAGGAATTTTTATGTGAGACCATATTCATTGGAAAGATGATCTCATTAGCTTTCCATACATATGTAAAACGTCAAGAGCAGAGTCCGAATGAAATCCGGGCGATGATTCTAATGCAGATTGTTCCTGTAGTCCGAGGTGGACTTGAACTTGATATAAGTTCAGCCTCCATCTTAAATTGAATGCTTATGACAGCCTTGTCCATCTCCTAGCCTCTGTTTAAGTGCTATCTGGTCATCGGCATAGTTTCAAAATCACATTAAGAAGTACTTAGTAATGAGGTTACCTGTAAATTTAATTGTCGGATGTGAGCTATTATACCTTGCATAGCAACTTGAGGTTGAGTGTATCCGAAAGAATGATGTCCTTATGAGTGATATAGGTATACCAAGTAGTTTTTATTGTTTTTAATGAAGCTGTAAATTTTTCGCAGTTATTCATAGCACAACCTTTATAATAATTGGTTGTAAAGCCAGAACGAAAAACAATATTTTTTTAAAAAAAACAATGAGCATGAGCATGTAGGTCATTGGAATTGAATGAGTACTCTGAATCAGGGTTTCCCAAACCGCCGGGGCCGGGGTTATCGCGCCCCAGCGGTAAGCAAGGTTACCGCGCGGTAACCGTGAAAAACCGTATGAAACCGCGCAAAATTTATCAAAAATTCAAATTATTTTTTAAATTTATTTGAATTTGAGGAGGTTACCGCGGTATTTTATATTACCGTACCCCCGCAGTAAGCCCAGTAACCGCGGTAACCGCGCGGTTACCGGCGGTAAGTCGAACCCTGCTCTGAATCTCTTATCCTTCAGAAATGCAGAGTTTGTAGTGCAGAAGACATCAATTGAGGCTGTGTTTAGTTCCCTTCAAACATCCAAAAATTCCGTCACATCAAATGTTTGGATATATGCATGGAGCATTAAATGTGGACGAAAAAAAATTGCACAATTTGCATGTAAATTGCGAGACGAATCTTTTAAGCCTAATTACGCCATAATTTGATAATATGGTGCTACAGTAAACATTTGCTATGACGGATTAATTAGGTTTAATAGATTCGTCTCGCAGTTTACAGACGAAATCTATAATCTGTTTTATTATTTGTCTACATTTAATATTTCAAATGTATGTCCGTATACGATAAAAAAAATTTGGGCATGAAACTAAACATGGCCTGAATTTGTTACCACTGTACGCCTAATGAGTCCAAACGCGTAATTTGGTTAGTACGCTTCCACCTCTTCCTATGGCAAAATGCCAAAAATCTTCGCGGGAAACCCAACCCAAACCACACAACCCTTTTCCGAGTCTAACAACAAAAAAAATCCCATCTCGCTTCACCCATGCTCCTCCTCGCTCCCTCACCAGCGGCGGCGGCGGCCGCCGCTCGCCGGAGGAAGGTCGGTGGATCAGCCCTCCGCGTCCGCTGCTCGAGCGTGCGGGAACTGGAGAGATCCCCGAACCCTCGTCCGGGGGAGCGGCTGCCGCCGCTGCGGGAGGCGAAGCGGGTGGTGCTGGTGCGGCACGGGCAGAGCACCTGGAACGCGGAGGGGCGGATCCAGGGGAGCTCCGACATCTCCGTGCTAACGCCCAAGGGCGAGTCGCAGGCGGAGACCTCCCGCCTCATGCTCCTCTCCGACTCCTTCGACGCCTGCTTCACCAGCCCGCTCGCCCGCTCCCGCCGCACCGCCGAGATCATCTGGGCCGACCGCGACGACGACCTCATCCCGGACTCTGACCTCCGCGAGATCGATCTCTACTCCTTCCAGGTTGGGATACTTCTCGGGTATTAGGTTGCTCACAGGATGTTCGTGCAAATGCCTGAACGGATGTATGCTTGGTTGGTATCACTGTCTGAATATTTGCAGGGATTGTTGAAGAATGAAGGGAAGGAGAGGTATGGAGTTATCTACCGGCAGTGGCAGAAGAACGCGGCCAACTTCAGCATTGATGGGCACTACCCAGTGCGGGAGCTCTGGGACCGCGCACAGAACTGCTGGGAGAGGATCCTGGCACATGAGGGCAAGTCGGTGCTTGTTGTTGCACATAATGCAGTGAACCAGGCTCTTGTTGCCTCTTCGTTGGGTTGGTGCCACTAGGCTTTGCTGTTGATTCTATAGTTCCAAGGTTGTGCCCAATTGATCTCTGGTTTACTGGTTTTCGCATTTAGGACTTGGCACAGAGTACTTTCGGATTCTACTTCAGAGCAATTGTGGTGCTAGTGTGCTGGATTTCACCCCTCAGGCTGGTGGAGGGCCTCCAGCTGTATGCCTTAACCGCTTAAATCAGGTGTGTGTGTGCATGTGTGTAACTTTCAGTTGGATGGATGTTTTTTTTTTCCTTTTAGTAGTATGCCTTGCCTAATGCAAGTTTCGTACCATCTTCTGGATAAGTAAAATAAAATAATTTTGTGTCAAAACAGAACTACAGGTGGAAAACCAGTAAATATAGGATTTAATTGTGTTTCCATGTTTGCAGACGCCAAATTCTCCTGTTGCCTCAGGAAGTTCTGCAGGGAGAAAGACAAGCAAGAGGATTATCCTAGCATGTCAAGGAGCTACACAGAACAGTGCAGAGGTATATATTCTCATTTGTGCATCCATGCTTGCATGAAAAAAAAAGCGCTTTTTCTATGGATCAAAATGTGAAAGCAAAGATAATTCACTGGAGAAACTGTGTACATTGATTTCAAGTATAGAAGGGATACCTTAAGAAATCCTTAAAACGGTAATGAAGGGATTTGAACCCATGACCTTAACTATCTTAACCTGTGCTCTAAAACTGGCTAAATTTATGCACCTTTTATGGATCAATACGAGCCACCTACTATTTTCCTGGAGGTCTGCTTTGTAGTTCTTTAAATTTAATTTGGGAAATTAAGTGAATCAATCTCATTTGTTCAAGTATTGTACTAAAAAACTAAATTAAAAATTCGAGTATAAGTTGTATAAGGAAAGGTTTTTATTATATTTCTGTAAAGAGTACCCCCAGGTAGACAATATTTACCTGTTGAGCTTTGCTGCTTATGTATGTAATTACACTGTTTCTATTACAGATTGGTGTCAGTGGAATGGGGTATGCACCGCTTAACATGCTTGGGATTATACAGGTAATTTTCTTCTTTGTATTGCAAACTGTATATTTCATTATTCTAACTAAAACCTAAGCTCATTACTGGCCAAATGTTTTCAGTCTCAGAAGACTGCAGAACTACTTTTAGATCAAAAGGTAAATGGTATTCTCTGTAGCCCACAAGTTGCAGCATTTGATACTGCTACTACTATATGCGAGGTAACTACATTCTGAAGTCTGAACAATTTGCAAAGTTTAGTCCAATGCATTATCGTTTTATTGTTATTACCTGCTTGATCTAACCATAGTAGAGTGAATTGTAGGTTCAAGAGGCTGCAGATTGCTTAGGTGCTGACTGTGTGCCTCGTTATGTGGAAATGAAGAAACTGCTAGAACTAGAAATTGATGATGCCTTCCAAACAAAGCAAAAGGTTAGACCATTTCCACGTTCCATGGCTTCTGTCACAGTAGCTTTACTAGTGCATAGAATATTTGAAGATCCTGTACATGCCTTGAAAATCCACACTTGCAATAGATGGCAGGGCTATCTGCCTATTCATTAAAGAGAGTAGTGTTTTACACTATACTAATAGCGCCTCTACCAGGCAGACACACCAAGTTGACACCCACAAAGGAACCCAAAACACACCATCACCCCCACGCAAGGCACCCTAGCCTGGGAAAGATTGAAAACACTTTTTGGAGATCAATATTTGCAAAGATAATGCAAAGCACAACATTTAGTGATCAGATCTATAATGAGTGCTTGCCAGCCACCATATTCTTCTTGCTAAAGCTATCCCATCTTATGTACATACTGGCTGGTTGCTTGGTTACCTGGAAATTTTAATAGCTCCCTGCATTTCGTGGGGTGTTCAAATAACACTTGGTTTTCTTCTGTAGAGCTTTGGAGAAATAGCTCAGTCTGGGTGGCTGGGCAGCATGGAATACAAAACTCTGGAGGGGCTATGGAACCAGTCGAAAGCTGCATGGCAAGCCTTGCTAAATGAGTTGCAAGATGATACTTCAGAAAGAATTCTGGTGGTCGTAGGACATCCGGGTATAAATCTAGCATTGATTTGCAGGTGTCTGGATTTAACGATGGACTACATGTCATCTTTTCATCTAGACGATGGCAGCATCAGTGTGATCGATTTCCCAGATGGACCAAAAGGAAGAGGTGTTGTCAGATGCACAAATTACACAGCCCATCTAGGAAGATGGTCAATACCTATTACCAGGACCATGGAAACTGATGAAGAGTTCTAACTTCCTGCAAGGTAATGTTCTGGTGTAACATCCTTCAGGAAAGCTAAGTATGTCAATATCTTATACTGATGTACATACTGGCATCTTGATTAATATCTGTAGATCTGATATGTAAATAGCATCCTTCTTTCAAACAAAAGGAATATGTAAATAACCTTTTTTTCTGAAGCTAAACAGTAAAAGTATCATACTGTTTATATGTAAACATCATTTCATATCCACCACCATTGTGTTACCGCTGTTTGAGTATCTTCCTCGCCGGCCCAGCCGGCTGGCTGCCTTCCACGGGAGCATGTTGCCTTCGCCTCGTCCATCCTGTCACCACGCTCATTGGCGTCCTCTATGCTGATCCCTGCGGCTGCCGTTTCCCTCATCCAGTGTGCCACCTTTGGACTACTCGCTGCAGCGGGCATGATTGCAGTTCTCTCTGCTGCTCGCGTCAGGCATTGGGTGATTGAGTCCATGGTGAATGGTGTTGCTGCTGCCTAATTTCTGTCACAACCACGAGGTTGGCGTGTTCCAGGTATGTGGGCGTGTTCACTACTTCATTCCTGATACACAATTTTGTTAACATAAACAGTAATTCATATTTTCTTACAAACTGAATCGTAAGTTTTAATTTTTAAATTTACATTTCTTAGATTAGAGCAGAAGCGGTCTCTGTTAATGAAATCACCATTGCATCAACTGCACAGACCTATATGATTAAGGTACAAAAGTTTTCCGGTTCAGTCAGTAGACTCAGTACTGTAAACCGCAATGATGTGTGTGTCACCCTCACCATGGGCAAGCCATACTGTAACCATAAATCTGTTGTACTACAGGGAAGGCCATGGCTGTCATTGTGTCATAAGAAAACAGGGCTCATTAGACTGCTTCTGCAGTCAAGAGCTGCGTCGGTGCAGACAATCTTCCATGGACAAAGGGCCTGGTACGCAGCATGAAATGGACACTATCACTATGTTTGTAGGTGTCTTCCTCTATCTACATTGTCTGCCTTGTTCTTTCTGTAAGTTGGGTTCGGCCCTTGGTGTTATCTGCGCCTGCAAGGGGCAGGAGATTATATGACTATCATATGCGAAGATATTTCTCATTTGGATAGAAGAGATTTAGGTGAGAGCTCAAACAAGGAATTATCTTGAGGTGTTATGGTGAAGCATATGGAGAGGATAAGAAAGAGGTGGGCACAACTTTGAACGTAAAAAGATGCATGCTGGAGCTCAGATTCACATCGGGTTCGAACTTGAAGTGTGAGCAATGGTGGCGACTGGCGAGGTGATTGACGATCCTGAAGAGTCGGTTTGTGATCTACTATGAAGTTTGTATTGACTATTAATCACAGTAAGGTTGCATACGAGTCCCAACGGGCTTCTGTACATCTGCAACCTGTGAGTACAATACAAGTGATGCAAACAACTGCAGAGACAATGCTTAATTTGCAACCTAGGTATTGTGAGCTGTCCGGGCCGCTGGGACTTCTCTGCTATCTTTTCCTGTGTCTACATTTTATGCAGGAACTTTTGCATAGTTGGTAGATGTTTATATCAAGCAGAGAAGAACCATATTCCCATCATTAATAGTTCTGGACCATCCAATATATACTGTCTCAGAACTCATAAACATGTACCTACTGTGTCCTTTTCGTTGGCAACCATGGTTTCATTTTTATAGCTAACTGTACTGTAGTTACCAAACTCATCATTTTTGTGCCAACAACACTTCAGTTCATCAGAGTCAAGCTCAAATAGGGAGTGTTTATCTGCACATGCAGTACTCAATTTCATGGTAGTTATATATTTATTTCTGCAGCATAATGGCTTACCGATGCATGGCTAGGTTCCAAAATCACTTGATTTTCTTGATTTACGAGATGGAGTTTTGCCTGTTCTGTGGAATGAACCATATTAAAGCGGTCCAAAAAATAGGCATCAGTTTAGTCTCATATTTAACTTAAGGTTTAGCATGTAAGCTAGATGTCTCTTTTTGTTTGACTTTGCCTCTCTTGATGAGTGTACCATCATATTTTCCTACTGATCTTGGATAACTGACTCATGAAGGGAAATGTTGTTTATTCAATGCACATAAGGATACCTATTTCTTGTTGCCAGAAAGGTCCTAATCCTACTGCAGGTACTGTAAACTGTTCAAGATGGGGTTATCTCATGCTTTAGGCTACTAATATGAAGCCATATACATCAATGGCTTCCCCAAAAGGGTATAATGATGAGCACTAACAATTTACCTATCCGTATGGGCAGTACAACTTATCTGTAGAGTTCCAAGACAATGCCAGTTTATGTTACTCCCCTACTCGGTAATTGTGGGTGCGTCAACTTGATTTCAGTTTTGGCAAGGTAGTATAGAATGGAATCATATTACTGTTGAAGGATTCTTTAATGTCAAGCTAAACAATGGGCCCATCATGGAATGGAAACTTCTCACACTGATCTGATCAGCAGATTATTATTTTGAGCAATTTCAACTTGCAGCTAGCATGGGGATGTTCCAACTTCAACTGCACAGAAGAAGACAAGTTTGTTTTCAACTGGTATGCCTTTATTTGGAAATCTGAATTTTTATCCAATATTTCTCTCTTATTTTTAGTAGGTATGATCAGAGAAGGCTTTGTACTCTCTCGTCAACTGCCTTGTTGCAGTCAGTTAGAGTTATATATATTCACTCGAACTGCATAATATTATCTAGCAGCTTGTTCAGTAGATTAGAAACATAAATGCCTCCTACGTCAACTTGTGCTTGCTGTATCTTTAAAAACTGCAGCGTTATCTTTTCCTAGTTTAACAAAAAGACAAAAGAAACTGTCCCCGCTACACACGGTTTGATGGTTATGCTGCTAAAAATATCATGCAGCATGATATATTACTGTTTGCCTCTTCGTTTTGTTGGCAGTTGGCAATGCAGTCGTTTATGCTCTTGCCAACTGGACTAAATCCACTGGAGCTGTAGATCATTCCGTGTGAAGACCCACATTATCGGAGTATCACAAAATAGACATTATAAACTTAAGTATATTATTTTGTTTTTGCTGGTTGAAAACTAACAAATTGCGGTCGATGATTTTCAGGGTTCCTTGTTCCCTTGCTGTCAGCTGAATGTCTCATTTCAGCTTTACCACGTATGCCTCTTTTGTGTTTTCTGTACTTATAATATTTGCATTGTCAAGTTGTCCTAGTTTAGTCAAAAAGAGAAAAAAAAAAGAAAGTAAGAAAAGAAACCGTGTTCAGTGTACATTGGTCATCTTCAGTTATTAAAACATACAAGTAGACTATTTGCCTCTTCCACTTTCTGGCAATACATTTATCTTCTTGCCAGCTGGATTGAATCATGTAGATCGTTGTGTGAAGAGCCACCCTATCTGATGTATCAGATGAAAAAACCTATTAACTTGCTGTGTTAACATTTGATTTTTGTTCTTCCCCGGTTGTCGAAAGCTAAAGAGAACTGCTGTCTATCATTTTCAGGGATCCTTTGCTTTCCTTATTTTCAGGTGAGTGTCCCATTTCTCCATTACCAACTTAATGCAAGGGACAGCCCTTTTTTTCTCATCGAATCTAAAAACAAAGTCAACAAACCTTGCTCCAATTTTCTAATGCCTCTGGGATCAAGTGCCTGGTTTTCCGTGCCCGATGAATGAATCACACTCTCACACCCCAAAGCAGATTGTCCTCCCATGACTCAATTTAGTATACTTCAGTTCAGCATTTTTATAACCCATACTATTTTGTATTCTCGCATCTCTGATCAGACTGATTCATTATTCATGGACCAATGGGCCATCTGCTCTGCAGGGTCAGCATAAGCACAGCAGGTTAGCCCATTCGTTCTCTATAATCTGGCGTATTCTTTCAGTTAGTGGGTTAAACGCAATGATCAGGTGAAAAGGGTGCAAATTGATGAGATTACGGTCACATTTCCGTGCAACCCTTTTTTATCTGCCATGTGTGCGTTGGAGTTTTGCTATTTAAGAGCGAATAGTACAGTGATTGTGCTGGTTCCTTCATTGTTGAATCATCTCTCAACAGCAATACGGGCAACTTTCAGAGAAATTCAGACTTGAGCCCAAGAGACAAGGGGGACAAGTTCTTTTTGCTTCATTTCTAATTCACCATCACGCTTTCCACGACGTTCGTTTGGTTACTTAGTTAATCCTCAATAATTGGGGAGGTGAAACCCTTTTTGGTTTATGATTAAAACCTGTAGGTAACAAGGTGACAAACCTGGCATAGTATTCCATTGGATTTGTGAATCTTGAGAGGGTTGGTGGTGATGGCCTATGCTTTGATGTATGACCGTACTGATGCGTAGTACCGTTCCTTTTGCATCATCATACATGTCACCAGGGACCATGACCAAATGCATGATCCACCGGTTCCATCTCCCCAGGTTGATCGGTCTCATCCAACATATATTGCCTCTACTTTCATCTTCATGTTAAGCTAATTTTGTTACTACTACTGAAACTATGCCCCCATTGCCTGCACAAAAGTCAGCTCACAGTGAAGAAAACACTACTAGCACATGGAAATAAAGATGAAAGATGCCATAATACATGTGTCCTCAGACCATTTGACCTCAAAGTTTTCAATATGCTAGTATTTGTTTCATTTAAGTTATGAGGGAGGTGAGGGTTTGTCCCGTTCCGGTTTTATTCTACCATATTCTTTTTTTAATGTCAGAACGAGCGGCATCTGCGCACAAAGTGTAAGAGCTGAAATCGCTACATTTCCTATTATTATATTAAATATTTTAGTATAATTTTATAGCTCAAGTTCTGACCTTGGAAAATTTCCTGAACCCACAGGATTGGAGAGGCAGCCATGTCAGGATCAGTGGCGGTATTCTGTCTGTACCCAGATGACCTGACTCCAGTGACTCGTGAAGGTGAAGAGAAGCCGCACAAGCAGGTGATGATCTTTTCTTTTTTTTAATTAGGAACTTAAAAAGTCTACTCCCTCCGTCAAAAAAAAAAAGACAAACCCTGGTTTCTGTGTTCAACGTTTGACTGTTCGTCTTATTTGAAAAGTTATGAAAAAAATTAAAAAAAATAAGTCACGCATAAAGTATTAATCATGTTTTATCATCTAACAACAACAATGAAAATACTAATTATAAAAAAATTTCATATAAGACAGACAGTCAAACGTTGGCACGGGAACCCACGGTTTGCCTTTTTTTTTGGACGTAGGGAGTACGTATTTTCCGGTTGGATGTAGCCTTTTTAAATTACTCCATCCGTCCTATTTTAAGTGGAACCATGAGTTTCCGTATCCAACTTTTATCGTTTGTTTTATTTGAAATTTTTTTATAATTAGTATTTTTATTGTTATGAGATGTTAAAATATGAATAGTATTTTATGCACGACTTATGTTTCTAAATTTTATTAAAATTTTTTTAAATAAAACAGACGATCAAAGTTGGGCACGTAAAATCATGTTTGCACTTAAAGTGGGACGGAGAGAGTAGGAACTTAGCCTAACTACTAGTCCGTCCCCAAAAAAAAAGGTAAACCCTAACTACGAATCTGGACACACATGACATGCTGCATGTGTCTAGATTTATAGTCAGTATTGACATGCTACTCAGTTCATTGCAACCAATTTTTGCCCTCTCACTCCGACTCGTCCAACACTCTGTCCGAGAGCGTCCCATTCTCCTCCGTGGTTGCATGGAGACACATGCATTTTGCCTCAACAGTTGTTCTCCCATGTTATGCAGCTCATCATCTCATCGCATCCTCCTCCTCGTCACCCCTCCTGCCCCATCCTCCCAACCACTCGTGACTGCAGCTGGATGGCGACGCCGTCTAATCCATCTATCTTCGTGCGCCAAATGCATCATGGCACCATCATCATGGTATGGCCCCTCCTCCCCTGCATGCCCAAAGGATGAACGGACCCACCAAAAGCCCTCATAATAATTTTAAAAAAAAATTGATTTACTCGAAGCTAAAAAGAAGATTGTGCGGTCGAGATCTAGATTACTTGTGGATAAATGGGTGACGGTACTTTCTCGTCTGATTAGGCTTGCTTATTGTCGGTAAGGACGTAGTAGAATCATCGTTTTTCTTTTGATAGGATTTCAGGGAAGCTAAAGATTTTTCTCTAGTTTTCATTTCTTTAAACATGTGATAAGAGATGGAATACAGAAAGGTTTGCACGTTAGTACGTGTGTATGTGTAATCGTAAGAGTAAAATCAAATCACATATAGCTAATTAAAAAGAGGTGAAAAAGGTAGAATGACGCTAAAAAAAAGAGAGAAGAGAATGCGGTCGAGATCGGGTTTACTTGTCGTGCATAAATGGGTGAAAAGATTGTTTTCTCATTTTTTTTGTCATTAGTATATTACAACACAGGAATTTCACGCGAATTTAATTTATTATTATATCCAAGGGGTATTTTTTCCCACGTGATTCCGGAAAAAAACATCTCCACTCGCACTCCTGTACGGTCGATCGGACGGTCCACGTCGCGCGAGTTGATGATCCAACGGTCGTCATCGTCTCAGGCAGACTTAAAGGCTTCCTCCTCCCCAACCTCTGCTCCGGCAGTTACCAGTTGAGCAGCCTCGCCGCCGTCTCCGCCTCCGCTATTATGAGTTCCACTCCTCCACCACCGTAACCTCTACTCTACTAGCCCCACCTCCTCCTCCTCCTCTTCGCCGCCGCCGCCTCCGCCTCCGCCGCCGCAGATCTCGCCGCGGTAGCGGGAATGGTGAGCGCGTCAAGCCTGCTGCTCCCGTCGTCCGTGCGGGACTTCGCCTCCTGCATCGGCGACGGAGCCGTCCGCGTCGCCGACGTCGCGGCGTGCACCGCGCCGTCCTCCACCCGCGTCTCCACCTGCTCCTCCTCCTCCTCCACCACCGCCTCCTCCTCCTCCCCGACGCTCTCCGTCACCGTCTCCTACCGCGCCACCCTGCTCGCGGCCCCCGCGCCGCCGCTGCAGCTCCGCCTCACGTGGGGACACTCCCCGCTCGGCCCCACGCTGTCGTTCGCGCCGTCGCCCACCGCCCGCGCCATCCAGCTCCGACGGAGGAGGGGCTCCCGCTCCCTCCCCTCGGGCTCCAGCTCCGGCGACGAGAACGGGGGTGGTGGTGATGAGTCCGGTACTACCACGCCGCCCCCGCCCCCGCCGCTCGCGCTGTTCTGGGATCTCACCGCCGCGCGGTACGACCCCGCGGCGTCGTCGCCGGAGCCGGTGTCCGGGTACTACGTGGTGGCGGTGGCCAGCGCGGAGGTGGTGCTCGCGGTGGGCGACCTGGCGGCGGAGTTCGTCAAGGCTAAGTTCGAGGGCCAGATCCCGCGCGCCCGCGTCGCGCCCGTCTCGCGCGTGGAGCGCGTCGTGGTGTCCGACCCGGCGGCGATGCACGCCGCGCGCGTCCGGTTCGCGGAGGGCGGGCCCGAGCACGAGGTCAGCGTCAGCTGCGCGCCCGCCGCCCCCGGCTCCGGCGGCGGAGGGGACGAGCTGTGGGTGTGCGTCGACGGCAAGCGCGCGGTGCAGGCGTGCCGGCTGCGCTGGAACTTCCGGGGGAACCAGACGGTGTTCGTCGACGGCGCCCCCGTCGACGTGATGTGGGACCTCCACGGGTGGTGGTTCCGGGAGCCGCCGGGCTGCGCGGTGGTGATGCTCCGGGCGAGGAGCGCGCTCGAGAGCCGCCTATGGCTGGAGGAGGAGGCCGCCGCGCCGGGATTCTCCCTCATCGTGCAGGCGTTCAAGTCGCCACCCTGACGAACGCCATCTTCTTCTTCTCCAAGAGGTCAAATCTGTTCACTGCTCTGGTTACTGTCTGTCTCCATTGGGAGAATTTGGTGGTCTCAATTCTTTACCAAACCATCAAAGCAAAAGCAAAATGATGTGTGGTTGTTGTTTATTGCAACTTAGGTGTTAGATTTTTCATGTTGGGGAGAAAAAAAACACAAGATCATGAACAGGGCATATACATTGATGAGATTGGTGTGTGTGTAGTGTAGGATCCTCTTCTTTTATTTCTTCATCTTTTCTGAATAATTGTTAGTTTGGTATTGTGTCCGTACAGTTAACAAACAACAACAGAAAGCAATTTAGAGTGTGTTTTAATTCTGTTAATTAAGCTGTGCTGCATGAGGTGGTGCAGCCAGAAAATGGATTGTGAAGCGCTGGTTTATGCTTGATGTAAAATTTAAAATCACGCATTGCATTTACTCTTTTATTGCCCTTATGCAATGCAGCACTGCAGTGATTCTGAATTTCTGATAGGGTGACTTGCATTATTTTTGTACTGCTACCGAGCCGTGTGTGTGTATACCACCGCATACCGTGTACTGCAAATCTGCAATTCAACAAAGGGAAGCCACAGCTTAAGTTCTTGCACTGTGCCATCGAAATCTCTTGCACGGTCGATACATCTCATACATACTGTGCGGCTTAACTGTTGCAATTGAGATCTCTGGTACTGATTCCTGACATTGCATATTGATTACATCAGTTTTATCTTATGATTGCCATGTCCTGCTACATCTTGCATATGTTGTTCACCAGTTAACACTCATCTGCTTCCATCAGTTGTTGCTCTGGTCCAACTAATCTTGGCTACTTTATATTGTATTGCTCTACCATAGAGTCCAAGGCTGTATGCATAGTATAGCTGGTGAAGCACATGGTCTTCTACACTCTACACTGTGTAGGCGTAATGGCATTCCCAGATTTCACCTTTGGTCCCAGCTGCACACTAGCATCGGGTGTACAACTGTTTGGTGTTTGCTTCACGGTACAACTCGTGAGATGAGACCTTTTGCTTTTCTGCTGCTGCTGCTTCTCCTCACGAGAGAATGAGTTGGCCTGGATCCTTCCTTCCCCTGGTGGTTCTGTTTTTTCCCCTGGATTTTCTTAATCTGTTCTTCCATTTGATGCCAAATTGCCAACAGAATTTTGGGGGGAGGAAAGGGTTGATGGTGATATCACCCCCACATGTGATAGTATTGTCTCAATCATCAGCTCTACACTAAACTATATTTGCCAAGCAACCGTGTTGGTACATGGCGACAAACTTGTCCCTTATTCTGTATTCTCCCTTCTTGTACGCTTGCTACAATAGCATACGACAATGTCTTTATTAGTATTTCTTACATATGCTCAACCATAATTTATCTCCCTGGCTTTCTGTTGTAACCATCTGATCACCAAAATAACCCTGAATAATTATTAACTTTTACCGGAACTGATTAGGAATCTAAGCGCAGGGAATGAAGCAGGAGAGAATCCCTATCTTTATCAACTGGATTAGATCAACGCCGGCAAGCCATCTGACCTTATCTTTGGTTGTTTATTACTATGGCTTGGTTGGAGGTTGGCCAAATTCAGTTGTTGCTTTCACGATTTATTATGCATTGCTTTCAAGGTATGCAACGTATAGGCTGATGATATGGCGACACTGTAATGTATATATGCTGGATTTTTCTGGCAGTGATCATACTGTTCCAGTGATTTAACCTCTGCATTTACCTTTAAGATAATCTCAGACCCATCATTCAATCTTCGTTGCTGCACGTCTCGAGAACTCGATGATTTACTCCTGTCTGTTGAGTGTTTGGGTAGCTAATGTCTCGTAAGGTTAATGCACGTCTCGAGAACTCGATGATTTACTCCTGTCTGTTGAGTGTTTGGGTAGCTAATGTCTCGTAAGGTTAAGGCATGCAAGTTTTTTGAAACAAAAGCAACGGGCTCACTCTTTCACTATCTGAAATTCTGAATTCTGTTTTGCTTTCTCTCTTGGGTCAATTCCAAGTGTACATGTCACTAATGTACTGGTTACACATTTGTATCGATTCCATGGAAGAAATTAGAGAGTTGTAAAACTATCAAAATCACCGCCCATGATATCAATTTATTATATAGTACGCATCTTTCAGCTAGTGGCATATATTATCACTGCTCTCATCATCCTGAGCCATCGAAATATGCAAATGGTCCATCAATTTTACATCACGATTGTGATAGTGCCATACGCAGGATGGCCATTATATATTACTGCCAAACATCAGTTTGGTATTAGGCACACCAATAAACATGAAAAATACCATATGTATATATGTCCATATGATATAACACCATTTTTTTTCTCTCATGTTAAATCTCCATTCGGTGAAGTGCTTCAACTTGGTCCCCCTTTTGCCCTCTATTTTTCCCTTTTCATTCGTAAATGCTATGACAATTTGCCCATAGCTTCCTTTGAAGGCTACAAGGATACTTGCTCCATTGATTTTTTTTTTATAGGGCATATTTTGATTTCAAAAGGTCAACTTTGTCGATTTTGATCGACATAGCACCAAACATCTCTCAAATGAAAAGGGAAAAAGGGGAAAGAAAGAAAGAGAGTAGTAATATCGCTCCTCTTTAGATGGAATTTAAATGCCGATGTAAATGGCCTCACATGAAAGCACTGATAACATCTCACTGTTTACCTTTGTACTACGAGTAATTAACCACCAAACCTGGGTCATTGCAAACCTGCTCTCAATCAAAAGTTTAAGCACAAGTGAATCATAAAAACTATTTAGGAATCTGTCACTCCATCATTAACACCGAAAAGGAAAAAAGGCAAAAGTAATTAAGTCACAGCAACCAAAAGATCACCGAAATTTATTCCAAGAATAACCGAACAAGCTTTGAACGGAATGCACGGGATAGAGCTGCATTACAGCTTTAGCTAAGCTACACCAGCTCAACACTGAAGCAGCAGAAACATGCAATAATGGAACCTAAGGTACATCTATCACAGCTATCTGCGTGTGTAGATGGATGGATGGATACCTGAAAGTACTTGGAACAATGATGCAATGGTTGATGCCATGGCGGATGGATGCTTGATGGACAGTTGATGTCGTCATCATCACGCCGCCGCCGCCGGTGCCGCCGGTGGTGCAGGCTTGGAGGCGACGACGGGGAAGTCGACGACGACGACCTTGTCGATCGCCGCCATGAACGTGCCGGCGAACTCCTGGTGTCTCTCGTGGCTCATGTAGGTCGTCAGATCTTCAGAGCTCGCGAAGGTCAGCGAGAAGACATGAGTGAAGCCCTGTGTCAGCATCTCCTGGTTCAACACATCCTTCCCCCTGAAAAAAAAGAGATTACAGATCCAATGTGTTTGCACAATGTCTCTTAACAGTTTAAAGCCTCAAATGAAAATACAAGCTCATTTAGTTGCTAAAAGAACTAGTGATCTTAGGCATATGTCACACTTTCTGCTGAACCTAGATTTAGAGCAGAAAACAAGTCAAAAATCTAATTAGTTGTCTGAACTCTCAAGGATAAACAAACTTACAAGTTCATTTAGCTGCTAAAAACAAGTGATCTTAGGCATGTTATCTAGTTAAGAGGTATTCTGCCTCAGAACCTGCAGATTTAGAAAACAAAACTATAGTCTAAATATAACAGCACTGGTTGATGCAATACCACTCGAAGGATTTCACCATGTCCATCTCCGAGACAAGCTTGGTCATGCCTTGCAGGATGTCATCCACCAAGACCTCTTCCTTGAACTTCACCAGGCAAAGATGCTTGACCTCCCCCATTGCTGAAGCTCCAAAAAACCAAAAGGTGCAAAGAAAAAGCTCTCCTCACACTACACCTCCAGGTGAAGTGCCTTTGCAGGAGAGTGTGATCATCACACCATGCTGCTGGCCACCATTTTAAGGGCAGAGTGAGTGAGTGAGTGAGTGAGTGAGTGAAGAGCTCTGCATCTGCTCCGGTGAGGGCCACCACCACCGACAGGAATCACTGTAAAACTTATTAAGGCCTTTCATGGCAGTACACTTGATTGAATCATGTCTGCACAGTCCAGCCCCCACACTGTTGCAAAGGCAGCAGGGAAGATGAAGTGATGAACCATTGCTGCTGCCTGCTGGTTTGATCAGCCACACAGTTTAGATCTAGCAGGAGGCCATGATTGGGCCAGCCGACATCGTTGCGTGGACAACCATAGGCTGTTCTCCTGGCCCTGCAAGATTTGGTTTTCAGAGGAGAGATCATAATCTGGACTTTAATCTTCAGATCTTGGATCAGAGATTCAGAGTTATGTAGCATTGTGCTGGCTCCCACCATTATCATGCTTTGAGTGCTTGACCAACTAATCTCAGGCACTTTACCATGGCAGCATCAGACTCTTAACAAAAATAGGACATTGGAGCCACATGCTGCTGCAGTTACCGTATGAATGGCACTGTGCTGATGTCTGACTAACTTGCTTCCAAGTAGATACAGTCACAGACAAGATGGCAAATCGGTCGCTGATCTTGATGCTGTTCAGGGAGAATTTTTGCATGACTACATGAGTGAGACAGCTACATTGTGTTCCTCTCATACCCTGATCCATGAACTAATCAAGATGCCCTCCTCCTGTTTTCTGATTGTATTGACAGCTACTTCTCTTTGTGATTTTGCAGATGTACTGCTGTTGACAACAACAATTCATCAGTCGGGATGCAATAAGTGAGACAAGCTATTTAATGCAATGAGCCCTTGAATATGATTAACAAATAAATGTGTTTTCTAACAAGAAACCTGAACAATTTTCTCATATTTACATCCTTCAAAGTAACCTATGTCCTATAACAGCCATCCATGAATCCACCTGTATTGCTGCTTATAATTTTACATGTAGTTTACCCTGAAGACAGCAGACTGCACAACAGTCACTTGCAGGATCTTAGCTAGGTAGATCATGATCTGTCTTGAATACGATGATTCTCCACATGCTTTTTCATTGTTTGGTTGTTAATTTCACCAGGAGGATTAACTTCAGATGATGGCAAGTTGTTATCCCCTTCCACTGATGGACTATATAATGTCCGATTCGACTGGTCAGGTTCATTTATAAGAACCTGAGATGTCCTTGGTGAATGCCCCGTGCCGACAAACAGGCAATTGCATTGATCTGACCTTGATGGTTCAGGGGAACATGGAGGTATTATCACTTCACTTGGTAGAGGAGACATTGTCTGCTTGCTATCAGGGTAGTCACACAATGAAATTCTACAAACCGGGCATGTTGAGTGCTGCATCAACCAAATATCTATGCACAACGCATGAAAATTGTGGCCACAGTAAGGAAGAATACGAAGTACGTCTTTCTCTTCATAGTCTGCAAGACAGACAACACACCTGCCAACAATGGAAGGAAATGATTCAGAATATAATATTGGTGTAATTGGGAAAATGCTAACAATCACCTATAGAAACACAAATCACAATTCAGATACTAGTAGTATTTATCAGAGTTGACAACAGTTTATCAACACTTTAACTATAAAATACAATCCCACAATGGATGATGCCAAACATGGAAACCTCTTATTTGATACAGCAAAACCACTATAGCGAATAGCGCCAATATGAATATATGATTAACAGAAGCATCTCTGTAGCTTCTTTAGATACACATCGCACAACCAACCTAATCCAAGCTTCCATCCCATCAAGCACAGGTGAGGGTTTAACCTACTTGATGACAGTGCCTCATCCTTCCTCCTCGACTTATTCAACAGAACTTAATGTCTGCATTCTGTTATGTGATTGACCTAATGATCTTAGCTGTTTGGTAATAATTCGAGTTTTCAGGGATCTCACGATTCAATAGTCAATCTCCAATTAAACACAACAATCAACACTATGGTACTAAAAAAGTCATACTGTTTCTATTAGGCACTAACATCCACATGATAACTTATTTGATACTAAACAATCAATCAAAATACTCAAGGACAACGTCTTGGTACTTCAAACTTCATTGCAAGGCGGTGTTTTTTCTTCAGGATTTTAAGTAGCAGTTATCTATGACTGCCTTACCAAGAAGATATTAGGGGTTGGAGGCAACCACGTGCTTGCGAAACATTAAATTGGAAAATGTTGGGCAGGAGGCAATATTACCTTTTATGAAAATAAAAGGGAGTAAGTCTCAATTGTTGTTTCTCAGTTCAGGTCATCTATTATAATCATTAACAATATATACTTGCAAATGATGTAAATTTGTAGAACCCAAATTCGCTCATACCGTTTAAGAAACTATTGCATTCAACAATAGAAACTGAATCATGTCATGTTGGCATATCCGCCCGGAGAATGACATACTCAGTACTAGTATGTTGAGAAGAATTCAAATTTCAAATAATATGTGAAGATTCGGCGCTCATAGAAGAACACCTAACGAACATAGATGCATGCTTCTATGCTAGTATCATCCATCGACTACGAAGAAGAGCTTCACAGATCTAAAAACACCTAAACTCATAAAAACAGTAGTCATCCAGTAAGTGGACATCCAGGAGAATCTCAACTAAACACTGACAGTGACATGTGCTCAAACAGAAAATCTCAAACATATAATATAAAATCCATAATAGTTGATAGATCCCCTTTTCCTCACTCGTATGAGGGCGCCCCCGCAACTACAATGCCCTAATTCAGCGGGCATTCAATCCCCCGGTCACCGACTCGATCCTACCAACTGAAACGTGCTCAATAGAATATCATCCAAGTTCACATTCGAACTGCAATCGTTGGGATCGATTCACCCGGAGAAGAACGAATTCGAACCCCCCACAATGCGGATAACCAAACCGACGAGAAAAGCACGCGCTCTAAGCCAAGCATCATCACCGCAACAACAACAACAACAACACTGTAGATTCGAAGCTTAGATTTCACGCAACGCAATGCTGCAGTGCGAAGGCATTGCACGGGACGCGGGGAATCGCGATCGTTGCGGGGGAAGAGGGAGGAGCACTTACTGGGCGGCGGCGTCGGAGGAGGAGGAGGAGGAGGAGGCCGAGGCGTGTCCGCGTGGGGCAGCACCGAGGAAGGCGCGGGTGGGGAAGGCGGCGACGGTGGCGGGGTCGAGGCCGGAGGGGGGGAGGTGGCGGTGGTGGTCGACGACGTAGACGGAGGAGAGGAAGTGGGAGGAGGCGGCGGGGAGGCGGGCGCGGCGGCGGCGGCGGTGGCGGCGGAGGAGGGAGCAGGCGAGGCGGGTGCAGACGAAGACGATGAAGAGGACGCTGCCGCAGAAGCCGAGCAGCGTCAGCACCATGCTCGTCGACACCCCCGACGCCATCGCGCCCCCCCGAACCTCGTCGGCGGCCGGCGGCGGCGGATGGGGTAGCGGCGAGCGGCGAGCGGCGGTGCGGCCCCCTCACGTCACGAGGGGTGGATGGATGGACTCTCGCTGGACTCCTCTCTCCTCTCCTCTCTCTCGATTTGGGCTCTTGTGTGTTGCGCACTTGCATTTTGGGGCGCGTGGATTCCATTTCTGTTTTTTTTTCTTTTTTTTCGAAATACAGACACTCACAAGTCACTAGTCACAATACCATATATAAATGTGTATATAATAGGTGATTCCCCACGCTTTGTTACGGGAATTACTAAGTAATTTTTAGTATCTTTTAATAATTAAGCTAAAAGTAAAAAAATATATTAGCTATTAACAACAAATAAAACTCGTTTGTTAAATAAAATTAGTAGACTTTGTATGAGATTGTAAATAAAATATGATATCCCACACTTTGATTGTATAGATGAATATATATTAAATATTATAAAAAATAATGGATATATATATGTTAAAAATATTGTGAAAATAATGTGAAGGATGATGATTGGATGTTGATTTTAATGAATTATAGATGATGTTGCATGCTTATATAAGTTTTGTATGTAATTGTTGCTAGTGGATTGTGAGGTGGTATGTTTGTACGTTGAGCTTTGGAATTAGTGGGTTATAGCTTTAAAGTAAGATAGGATATGTTCTCTTCATCAAAAAAGAATCCAATTTTAAAGATGATTCTGGACATAGTGATTGGGCTTTTTATGTGATGAAGAAAGTATACCATATATGTATGACAGTATGAGTATCTCCAAAAGATTAGATCGATATATCTTTATATTAATAAAGTCATTATGAATGTCTCATATGTCAGTGGATACACCTATCACTGAAAAAATAGCCGTAATTCGTGTCACTTGGGAGTAAGGAGAGAATGGAGATGGTGGATTTTATTTTTCGAGTATGGTTTTTATATAGTAAATTGTATAAAGCTAAAACTGCCGGTATGTTTAACTTTAGCTGGGCTACTGCAACAATACAACAATAGTATATGATTTTATCATAAAACTACAATTTTATATCTCCAACGTCATTGGGTCCATCTGTCATACGCATATGAGATACTTGTGCTATCCAAATTAGGTTCACATATCATAGACATGTAGGGAATAAAATTGTTGTTTTGTTTTATATTTTTTGTTGTTGTTTCTAGTATTGTGAAGCGCCTAGTTAAAGTATAGTAAAGCGATAGTTTTGATCGAATAGTTTTGTAGAATTTATTTTTTTATATATATCAAAGTGGAATGGGTTAGATAGAGTTTGGTGCGTGTGAAAAAAAACTAGTCCCTATAAATTATAAGCAGTCTAATTAATTGAATTAAAGACAGATTATATAATTTTTTGAAAACTAGTAATAAGGTAATTAAAGAGTAATTTCACAAAATAATTTGAGACACATGTAGTGCATAATTCCAGATATTATGGTTTGTTTCAAGGAACCCTGGTTTAAAAATGTTTTTAAAAAACTTATGTTTATCTCAAATACTCATAATTTCATCATTGTATATGATATTTTTAGTAGTATATGTCTGCATTAGTAGGCACAAAATACATATCCCTCCCATGTACTTTAACATTTTCCTCTTACATTGGAAGATTGAAAAAACACAACATAACCCCACTAACAATAACATATTAACTGGTAACTTATACATATAAACATTAATCATATTACCAATAAATGACGCTCGTTAAAATAAGACTAACATGTATATATACTTAGAAATATCTCATATTATTTTTTCCAATTATTATGCACAAATATATGGGTTAACAAAAAAATGATATAAACTTAAACATAAGGTTTTCTTAAAAATTTTCCCTAAAACCTTGGGGTTTTCAAAACAAATCATAATACATGGGTTTTGTGTTACGAGTGTTCTAAAATCTATGTTTTGTGAAATTTACTTTTAACTGTTAAAGGCATACCAGCTTAACTGATAATGCAATTCAACTTCACAGTTCAGAAAAAGGAGTTAAGAAATTTTTAAAAACAATTCCAGGAGAAAAGGAACTAGTAATAAGTAGTTAATTCTAGCTTAGCACGTAATGCAATTATTTACCATTATAAAAATTGAAGATGTTTTTCTAGTATTTTGGAATGTCATCCGTGTTTGAGTCGGATTTTAAGTTTGTTTGTTTTTGTAAATACAAAAGAAGTCGTATAAGAAATCTTTTTTAAAAAACTTGCATGCTAACTTGAGATGAATGCCAGACTCCTAATTGCAGCTCATGATTTTCAAAAAAAGAAAAATCCAAGCGAATTTCCACAGTGAATTTTACCATATCTAAATTATATAACAATAATAAGATTAAAATAGCATTCGTCCGTTGCAACGCACAAGTATTTTTTCTAGTAAGAGAAAAAAAATAAAGAAAATTAATGCAATTCAACTCCCCAATTCAGGAGGAAAAAAATGGAGTCATGAAATTTAATTCCAGCTTAGCAGATAATATGATTCGGGGGGAAAATGGATTTAAGAAATTTCAGGAAAAAAATATAAATTTGTTTAAAAACGTTGGAGATGCGGGGTATCGATCCCCGTACCTCTCGCATGCTAAGCGAGCGCTCTACCATCTGAGCTACACCCCCGAAGTGTTTGTGAGATTCAAAACAAAGTTTATAAAAGCAATAATTAACTGTTGAAAGGCCAAAAGTCCATAATATCCATTGGTGTTTGGAAAAATTACACCGAAGGTCCCTCAACTTGTCATCGGGATAAAAAAAAAAAGTACTCAAACCGCAAAACCAGATATGCGGAGTCCCTTAACTATATAAAACCGGTAGCCCGACGTGACGCTGAGTCAGCGTGGGACCCACGTGGGCCCCACATGTCAGCCTGTCCACGTCAGTTCCTCTCTCTTTCCCCTCCTCTCCCTTCCTCTTCTCTCTCTCACTCTTCTCTCTGGTGCTGTGGGTAGGCCGGCGCCGCCGGCCGACGGGTGGGGAGGAGACCGACGGGGCGAGACGGGAGAGGAGGTCCGGCGGCCGGCGGCGGCGGCGACGGCGACGGCGACGACACGAGAGCAGGGGAGCAAGGCGGCGGCGGCGGCGACGACGCGGCGCCGATGTGCACTTGGTCTCGGTGAAGATTGGGAAGCCGTCGTCCCCGTAGGATTCGTGCCTCCCGACGATGCGCCTGGCTTGCCGCCGCCGCGGAGATCGTTGGCACCATGAAGTTCTTCGCGGCGCCCGCAGGGCGAGCGGGCTTGGGCGCCGTCGTCCTCGTCGCCGCGTCACGCTGCCCGCTGTTCTCCTTCTTCGCGCTACTTGTTCTTCTCCTATTCCAGCCGCACCACCAGCTTGCCGCGTCCCACGTCGCCGTGAACCAGCAGGTGAGCCTTGTGCCGGATGCGGCGGCGGCGAAGGCGGCCGGGGTCGGGAACGGCGCGGTGGTGGACGTGAGCGACGAGGAGTAGGAGGGCAGCGTGTCGAGGTGGATGCTGATAGTGGTGACGACGATGCGGTCGGGCGGCCGGGAGCGGCGGCGGCGCAACGCCGCGCTCGCCCACGTCGACAAGCACTACTTCTCCGGCGTCGTCCACTTCGCCGACGCCGCCGGTGTCTACGACGCCCATTTCTTCGACAAGATCCGCCAGACCGAGTCAGTACTCCATCCATCCATCCCATTTGGTTTCTCACTTCCTTTTTTTTTTGCTTGATTATTAGTACAATTTCATTTAGGTTGCAAATTGGAATGTGCTAATCCGAATGCTTCTTTCTTCATGTTGATTTCTAACCTCAGAGGTTGAACCTCTCACATTTTTTGCTTGATTATTAGGAGCACTCTTTCGTTTATAGGTTGCCAATTGGAATGTGCTAATCTGAATGCTTCTTGATTGATTCTTCGTGTTGATTTCTAACCTCAAACTCCGGGTCAAGCTGGCCGCGGCCAAGAACCGCCTCACCGCCGCCGACGCCTTGCTCCCCCGCCGATGCCTTGCTCCCCTCGCTGGCCGCCACGTCGCCGGTTGGGGAAGGACTTGATGGCGACGTCACGGCCGGTGAGGAGGTCGACGCCGGCCTCCCCGCCCCCCTTGCTTGCCTACCTCATCCCTCGATGGCGGTCCGCCTCCGTGCCTGTGGCTTCTGCAATGGCGGACGAGAGCAATGGCGGCGGCGCGTCGCCAGTCGCCAGCCGCCGTCGTCGTGTCGCCCGTCGCCGGCCGCCGACGCCCTCGCCCTCTCCCTCCTCGCCCCACCGAAGGCAGCAACCCACCGACGTCCTCCCCAGCTGCCTACCCAGACAGGAGAAGAGTGAGAGAGAGAGGAGAAAGGGAGAGGAGGGGAGAGAGTGATGACGTGGCCAACTGACATGTGGGGCCCACGTGGGTCCCACGCTGACTCAGCCGCCACGTAGACCAAAACCGGGGTCAAAACCACCGAGGGACCTCGGGTGACCGGTTTTGTATAGTTAAGGGATCTCGCATGTATGGTTTTGCGGTTCGAGGACGTTTTTTATCCCGATGACAAGTTGAGGGACCTTCGGTGTACTTTTTCCTTGGTGTTTTGGGGCCACAAATTTGCAGGATCTTTCTTTTGGGCTTCTTGTGGTGCCTGTTCTTGTAGTGTTCATTTTCAGCCTATTTTACTACTGGGTTGGGTTCTGCGAGTTCAGAGTTGCTTTGTATTGGGCCTATTACAGCCCCTAACCTCAAGTACAAAATGTCTGAACTACATACCGCTCGGCCATTTGTGTTTTGATCCAACAGTCCAGATTCGTTGCAACAAGAAACGTAAAATAATGGATAGGTTTGGTTTGCTACCGTATCAAATCTTTGGTAAATTTTGGTATGATAAGGTTGCAATGCATATGTTTGGATTACTACCAACATGAAGCCAAAATTTGATGTTACAGAGGAGAAAGTTCTAGATTAGTGCCAACTGTCAAGTTCAATTGAGGCATTACCAAGGACCTGTTCACTTTGATGTCATTTTCAACCTTACTAAATTTTGGTAAAGTTGTCAAAAAAGTGGCTACATTTAGTTTGCTGCCAAATTTTGGTAACTATATAAGATATCCTGTCAAAATTTTGGTAAGTTGCCAAAATTTTAGCAATGTCAAAATTTGGTAAGGTTTTTTTTTTTGGCAACAAAGTGAACAGACCCCAAATTATTGGCTACAATCCAAACATCCAACATTACTATTCAAGCTACCAATAAATTGGTAGGGCACATTATTTTGGTAGTATCCAAAATGGCCTAATAAATTTTACTACAATGAATAGGTGCTACAGTTATGCATCAACCTGAACCCTTGATTTGCTATCATGTGGTGCTAGTTCAGTTACAGACTGCAACTACACCGGATCCTGATCGGCCATGGAGTGTAACAACCTCCCCCACAAACACTGTAGAAGCATCATCCAACATTGCAGGTATAATTTGCAGCCTCAAACTTGTTACCAGTTGATTCTGCCTGTCTCCTGCGTGGCTTAGCCCAATGCAAGTTGCCCAACATTTTTGTCTTCGATGTCTCAAGACTACTCTCACCGAGACAATCAGACAATAATAGATTGACTTCGATTTAATTGATCCTCTCAGACTTTGTGCGAGGGGTCCTCTGAGGCTTGCATATCGGTCGATGATCGATGAACCTCTGAATTGTAAAACATATGGCCTTGTCTTGAAGAAACCGACCCCATTTCAGAGTATCAGACTATCACACCAACTCCTGAACTGAACCCCCGACACATCCATCCAATCATCATTGTTTTAAAAATATATGATACGCCAATCCTAACATGGGACCTTGAGATTTTTAGAACACTCTGTTTAAAAGAAAAGTAAGAGAAAAAAGGTCTGCAATGGGGAGGAGCTCATCGGCTTTTATCGTTTTCTTGCTGGCTTATCTTCGTAACCAAAATTTAAAATTGAATCTAACATTAGTTTTTCCATCATATTCAATTTTTCAGCCTTGGTTTTTAAACCATTAAGAATATAAATGTAAAAATTTTTACTTATAAACTATTTTTTTTGGTTGCTTTGCTTATGTTTCTATGGTTTATCAATCGTAGCTCAATCGATCATAAAGGACTTTTCTTCGATCATGTTTGAAATAGTTTAAAATTATGATAAATAGCTAGTTGGTAGCTACTCCCTCTGTCTCATAATATAAGAGATTTTGAGATTTTACTTGTACTGTTTGACCACCCGTCTTATTCAAAAAATTTTGGAATTATTATTTATTTTTTTTTTTACTTACTCTAAAGTACTTTAAGCACAACTTTTCGTTTTTTATATTTGTATAATTTTTTTGAATAAGACGAGTGGTCAAACAGTGTAAATAAAAACTCAAAATCCCTTATATTATGGGACGGAGGAAGTAACTTATAAGAATCTAATATTACTTTTTCCTTACCTGTAAATTTGCCATCTATATTCAATGAATAGGCAAGCTTTGCCTTTAGTTCAAAAAAAAAGACTTATAAGAATCTGGAGAAACTGAAAAATGGAAAAACGCAATTTCTGATTTTTAGTTTATTTTCTAGATTTATAAACTGCCATTTTTTTAGTCTGCATATTATTACACTGTTTAAATGAATTTTAAATTTTGAGTGAAGCTGCAGATATCACATGCTTCTCAAGCAAACCCTTCCTTTGGTCCAGTCGGTTGTCCCGGCTACACTTGGACTCACGCCTTCGAATCCATTCCACACCAACCACGCAATGCAGGCCAATCCATTCACAAACTGCAGCCATTGCTATAGCCAGTAGCCTCCCTGGCTGCGTACCCTGCTACGTCTGATTTCAAACGCAAACTGCCAACCTCAAATAATTTCGCCTTTATTTGCCAGATTCCGTGCATTCGCCGCGGCTGCTGCTTCTGCTTGTTTATTTGATTTTTGCACAATGTTCTTCCGGTTGATTTGATTGAACTCATCGACGTCAACCTTAAACCTTCCATTCTCTTGAGCCATGAATCGTTATTGGATTTGCAATTACGTATCAAAAACTTCCGCAGCGTTCACGCGCTGAGCGAGCTCAATTGGATATCTTTCTTATGGTAAAACATTCCTATCCGAGTTCGAGTTTTCGACTCAGCGCGTTTACAGCTAATTTTTCTTTTTTATGAAATGTAACATACACATCGATAGGGAGACATTTAAAACAGACATATCCAAACCAATAAAAAACGTTAATAGGAATATGGTGTATGTATAGAATTTTATTTTGATGAGATGAGTGTATTTGGAAGAAAAACTCCTCATCGTTGAGCAAGGATTTAATAATTGAGCATTTAACTATTTATCACTTTTTAATTTGACGTTTAACAATTTGCTACTCATATGCAGGGGCGGATCTACCCATTAGGCAGAGTAGATCGACCGACCCAGCTACAACCCGTATCGCTCTACACCCCAAGACCCCCTACCCCTTTATAGCAGTCATGGGCTATCAAAATTAGGTATAACAAGGTGTGAACGTCCAACAAATTAGTTTGTTTCTTCAAAACATACACACGCCACAAACAATGATCGAGATAATTATGCGATTGACTATAAATACGATATGTGTTTTGTTCGATTGCTCTTAGAGCAAGATTAATAGTGCAGCTAGCAGCAAGCTCTAAAATTTTGTCATGTCAAGTAGAGCTAACTTATACAACAAGCTAACTACAAGTTAGTTATGAGCTGCCTTGGTTAAAGCATACATACATTAAATACTTGTATGGATACATCAGCTGTTGGGACCCACATAACATATTTTTTATTGTCTCTCCTGGCTGCATGCGAGCTATATGGTGTGGGGCGCTATGCAAGCGCCGGCGCTAAAACAAGCGCCTTGTTTCATTCTTGGTGAATTTCTTTCCCTAATCTCAGATTAGGCTGATTATCAGGTTTTGAAGCCAACTTAATAGAGCTATTATACCTGCTCTTATGGAGTGAACATCTCTATTCTCCGTCCCATCTATATTTTAAAGCTGCATTTGTCACTGCTCATATGTCAATGACAAGTGGATCCTTATGTATTTATGACATGTGGGTCTGATGGTAAATTGTTAAATACCACGCGTATAAGAGTAAAGATAGTTAAATATCTATTTAATAATCGGATCAAGCTGCAAATTAGCAATGTTGGTGTTCCTTGATCACATCCCGGAGAACAGGGGCCCGGAAATCCAGAAAAACAAAATAAAAAAAAAATCAAGCGCGGAACGGACGCGGATGATCCGGCCCAGCCCATCGTCGTCAACCTCCGCCTCCTCACCTCTCCGCTTCAAATTAAAAACGCAACGCACCAACCCATCCATCTCCTCCTCTGCCTCCGCCATTTCCAACACCACCCACCACACCACAGCACATTGCAATGCCTCCCGGCGGCGAGCCCGATCCGGCGGCCGACGAGCTGCAGAGCCTCAGCTTCGCCTCCTCCGACCGCTCCCGCTCCCGCTCCGCCTCCACCGTCTCCACCGCCACCACCACCTCCACCACCACCACCACCACCACGCCGCCCCGCCTCGGCGCCGTCGCGCTCTCCGACATCCGCTTCCTCAAGCGGCTCGGCGCGGGGGACATCGGCAGCGTCTACCTCGCCGAGGTCAGGGGCGCGGCGACGGCGCTGGTCGCCGCCAAGGTGATGGACAGGAAGGAGCTGGAGGGGAGGAACAAGGAGGGCCGCGCCCGCACGGAGCGGGAGATCCTCGAGGCCGTCGACCACCCCTTCCTCCCCCGCCTCTTCGGCGTCGCCGAGGGGGATCGCTGGTCCTGCCTCCTCACCGAGTTCTGCCCCGGCGGCGACCTCCACGTCCTCCGCCAGCGCCAGCCTCACCGCCGCTTCTCCGAGTCCGCCGTCAGGTACACCACCACCGCTTGTCTTGTGCACGCATTCACTCACCCAGATGAAATGATTTCTTTTTTGAAACAATTTTGTGAACTGCTCGATTTCTGTGGCATCGATCGATCACCACATCGTTAATTTATAATTTTTTTAAATGCTAGTAAAAATGTTCGATCAAATCACTTTTTTTATGCCGTTTTTAAGGCGTGGACTGTGACTGAAGTTGTAGCTGGAGTAGTAAGGTAGTGATTGATCTTATTCTTAGGCTTTTGGGAGAAGAATGTGGCTGATTTCCTGCGATTTCTCTTGACTTTGGTTTCACTTTATCTGCATTTCTTTTCCTGTTTCCTTTTCGTATAAATTATATTTTGTTTTATTAATGATCTAGTAGTGGATGAAGCAACACTTGTTCTGTACTTCTTCTGTGCATTGTTTGGCCCGTGTGTCTTCTGTCAGCCATGCATCGGCCGTTTTTATCGAATAGGTTTTTTTTTTTTTGCCAGAATTGTGTTCCATCATAACAACATGGATAATGCTGTTTGATGATAGCTGCCCTTTGGATTCATTCTTTTATAACCCCAAAAAAATTACACTTAAGAGTGCCTCAAATTAATGCATGAATCTGACTTATGAGGAGGAGAATATTTTCTTCTTCAGAAAAAGGAAAAAAAAAAGCATCTTTGTAGACATTGTGAAGGATTGAGCATCATGGATGGGAGCTCGATCACTGGGTCACTGTCACTGTACAGTTTCTTGTTTTCGTGCCATATCGTGAGCCGCACCGCGGTCAAACACACAATCGCACGCCCATATCACCTTGCAATCACTCACTAATCACTATTGGTATTGGTGTGTTTGCTTGTGCATCCACACCTGTGGCTGCAGTGGCCTTCTGAATTTCTGAAGCTAAGACTGTTCATATGGAAGTCAAGCTGTTGTTGTCGCATGAACAGTTTGCAGTCTTTGTCCCTTGCAGGAAATTAGGCTGCTTAATTTGCATCACAAATCTGAATTTTTTACTTGCCTCTTAGATCGATGATGATCACTGCCTGCCAATATTATTATCTTCCCACTATACACAGATACTGATGTCGTAGTAATTTCCTTCCAGAATAAACTTAAGACACAGAATTAATCTCCGCCGTACTTTCCCTGTGCAATATCTTTGATGTAGGCCATGCCAGAGATTACGAGACAAAAACACGTCAACTTTACTAAGCTGTGTACTGATAGAAAATACTGGTAGAATTATTCGGTTACGTTTGCTCCATTACAGCATCATGTGGCTATATTCATTTAGACAGACTAGTAAGTAGTCCGGCCATAGCATTCACCTGCAGAGCTGTAGTCAACTCAACCTACATGCTTTGCCAGATCATCCCCAATTACCAATGTTTTATTTTTTTTTCTTCATTTCACAATATATTAACAGTGTTGCTAGAATCTAAGACCAACTAACAAAAACACCACAACATCATAGACCAACATATATATATTTTTTGAAGTTATTGACACTTTGGCAGTACAAAGCGATCCATGAATTCAAGAATTGATTTATTAGACGAGTTGTAGTACGTACGGCCTCAAATACAGAATTGCATGACACGGATTTCCTACCAAGATGAATCAATGGCCAATCCCGCTATTTACGGGGGGATAATTGTACACTTGTACCAGTAGATGAGCAGTAGCAGTTTACAACGGCGTTTGTGAATTGTGAATTCTGATGGTACAAGCACAGCACACTCCTACCTAGGACCAACAACATTGCAATCAACCGCACGGTCAGGTAGATTAATTGTGCTAATGCCTGTGTGACACGAGCCAAAGCCCTTGCACTACGGCGCAAGAACCGTTCGGAGAACATGATAAATCACTCTCTGATAGCCTCATAAGTAGAGAATTATAGATGCCATTGGTCAGAGAAACTTTAACTAACACCCATGTGATGAGTGTTAATCACAGCCAACCATACGAGCCTATGAATAAATGGATTCAGTCGAGATCAACATGGGGTAGTAGCCTAGTAGCCAGTATGGTACTTGCTGTAAGGATTAATCTAATTAACCCAAGGAATTAACAATTGAGTGCACACACATGAGCTGCATCCCCTTTATGCCATTAAGTTATCCTAATCAGCTTTGGAACGTGCAAACCTCCAACATCAATGATGCACTAGTTCGAGTACTGTCTGAAACCTTTTCACTCCTCTGCTCCCTTGTGACCTTTTCCTTTGTTGTACTGGATCACACTGTGGCATCCATGCATGTCTGTGTATCAATGCAAATAGTGCTGATAGTTGATACAGTTGGATTTGTCGTTAGTTGATACACAAATATGTGGGTTGGTTGAGGTGACATGTGAATAAAGTCAAGGGATTCACTTCCATGCTTCAGATACAGTTGCAGTATGCAATAGCCTTGCTTTGTATACAGTTGCAAAGTTGTTAAGTCCGTGTTTAGTTCCATTTCAATTTTTTTTAAAGTATATACGGACATACATTTGAAGTATTAAACGTAGACTAATAACAAAACAAATTATAGATTCCGCCTGTAAACTGCGAGACGAATCTATTAAGCCTAATTATTTCGTCATTAGCAAATGTTTACTGTAGCACAACATTGTCAAATCATAGCGTAATTAGGCTTAAAAGTTTTGTCTCACAATTTACATGCAAACTGTGCAATTGTTTTTTTCGTCCACATTTAATGCTCTATGCATGTGTCGAAACATTTGATGTGATGGAATTTTTGGAAGTTTAAAGAGAACTAAACACAGCCTAAGAATTGGTTGGTGAATTCTCTAAAAGCAAAAATGTTTGGTGAATGCTTAATTTAATAACACAAACTTAAATTTGGTGTGAAGGTTAAGATTTTCAATGGAATTTATCTTCCATGGCCAACTTGTTTTTTTTTTTTTGCATATGCTAGAAGTTGCTAAACGATTCAAAAGTTAATGTTAGTTTTGGGAGCTTGTTAATGATGGTGATAATGTGTTGTTTTGCGTAGGTTTTATGCGGCGGAGGTGGTGGCGGCGCTGGAGTACGTCCACATGGTGGACATCGTGTACCGTGACCTGAAGCCGGAGAACGTGCTCGTCCGCGCCGACGGCCACATCATGCTCACCGACTTCGACCTCTCGCTCAAGTGCGACCCGACGGCGCCGACGCCGGCGCACGTCATCTCGGACCCCATCGCCCTCGCCGGCGGCCAGTCTTCCTCCTCCTCCTCCTCGTCGTGCATCATCCCGTCCTGCATCGTCCCCGCCGTGTCGTGCTTCCAGCTCTTCCCAGGACGCGGGCGCCACCGCCGCCGCCGCTGGCGCGGCCGCAAGAAGCCGTCGAGCGGCGGCGGCGGCAATGGCGGCAGCAGCTTCCCCTCCGGTGGGCTGGAGCTGGAGTTCGTGGCGGAGCCGGTGGAGCTCCGGTCGATGTCGTTCGTCGGGACGCACGAGTACCTCGCGCCGGAGATCGTCTCCGGCGAGGGGCACGGCAGCTCCGTCGACTGGTGGACGCTGGGGGTGTTCGTCTTCGAGCTGCTCTACGGCGTGACGCCGTTCAAGGGCCACGACAACGAGATGACCCTGGCGAACATCGTGGCGCGCGCGCTCGAGTTCCCCAGGGAGCCGCCCGTCTCCGCCGCCGCCAAGGACCTCGTCACGTCGCTCCTCGCCAAGGACCCGGCGCGCCGCCTCGGCGCCACCGTCGGCGCCGCGGTGATCAAGCGGCACCCCTTCTTCAGCGGCGTCAACTGGGCGCTCCTCCGCTGCGCCACGCCTCCGTACGTTCCCCCGCCGTTCAGCGTCGCCACCGCCACCGCCGCGAACGCCGCCGCCGCGAACGCTGACATGTCATACGACGACGACAGCTGCCCCGGCACACCCGTGGAGTACTACTAGACAAGACAAGACAGGCTATCCCAATGGAGGAAGCTGCCATGGATGAACGTGCAAAGCTAGGGAGGAAGCCGCCATTGCCGGCGCACGTGGTGGGGGACGCGGGACGGCGGCGAACCGAACTGGCATGGCGCGCACGCGGGCGCCGCGCTGTCGCGCCAAATAGTTGCCGGGTGCGTGTCCCCCCGGACGGGAGTAAATTATTGCTGCGCGTATCTGACTTTGTCTGAACGTGGTCACTTGCCTGGTTGGTGACTGTCTCACCAAAAAAGAACTTATTAACGAGTATCTCCATAGTGCTATACTAGTATATACAAATATTTTAGGCCCATTTGGACTTTTCGAGCATGTAACCCCGCAAAATTCCTATGAACTTTGAAACATGTTGCTCAGTGGTGAGTTGTATTTATGAATTCTTTTTACTAGTAAGATTTGTTCTTCCGGTCTACCGCTGACAGGCCGTAAAACTGCATATAAGCAATAAAATAATAATAATTTGTGGATAAAACTTAAAAATATTCTTCAGTCTACAACAGATAAACTGTAAAATGACATATGAACAAACAAATAAAAAGTTTTAACCTGTGTTATTCGTAGTTTAAAATTGAGTTAACACCGAAAAGTAAGCCACATGGAAAATAAGAACTCCCAAACATCAACTCTAAATTTGAGTTTTGGCAACCAATTTATAGGAAGAGTAATGAGATGATGCTAGTTCAGAGATGCTATCTTTGAGATATGTTAAAATGAAGATAAAGACAGCACATTCAAAACGAGAAATTCATTGACATATACTTCCTCCATCCTAAAATAGAAGTATTTTTAGACTTCAATATAGTCTTCGAGATAGTACTTTGACCAACAATACCTGTAAAAATAAGATGTTTTAAATTAAAAGAGTTGCATATTATCATAGTTTGTTTAATGATAAATCATGTAACATCAATTTTAAATGATTGATCTTTTTATTTTTTTTCTATTAATAGTCAAAGTTAAAAATGTTTAACTTGACACTATGCTAAAAATATTTATATATTGAGACGAAGAGAGTAATTAATTGAGGTTTAATTATTATAAATTTAAAAAATAGATTTGATATTTTTTAAGTAATTTCTATATAAAAAGTTTTTTATAAAAAAACATCGTTTAACATGTTAAAAGCATGTTAATAGAAACTAAGATAAAATATGTACTCTATATCTTAATAAAAAAATGCTACTGATACGTACCCCTTCGTTCTATAAAATCAATCTAGAACCAGATATAACATGTTTAGATTTATTTTACTATGATAATATGTCATATCTAATATTATATTCGTTTTTTTTTAACGGAGTGAGTACAGTTGTGGGTGTCCGGCAACCGGGCGACAGAATATGGCGAGAGGAGCAATGCAGTGGCGATCATTGCTAAATGGAATCCTGCATTTCGCTTTGCACCGCATCAGTATGCACGACAGTATCCATCACACTGTCACACACTGCTACCGTGCAGTGGCAGACTGGCAGCTGCTGTTTGTTCAGATTTCGTTTCTGGCTGGGTGCGTACTTCTAGATGAAACCAGCGTGTCTGCATCATCTCCAGCCACGTTTCTTCAGGTTAATTACAGCGGAAAAAGATGATGAAGCAGAGCATATGCTGCAAAGAGGCAAAGAGGATATGGTATATATTCAGAGAAAGTTGTAACAGATGCTAGCTGGGTAAGCTAAAGCCAAATGCAGCTACGGTGATCATGCGACGCGCCATGGAAAAGAAGAACAAAGGACGAACGACACAGGGTTACAGTTTTAATACAAAGCTGTCGGGAGCAAGATGGACGAACGAACAGGGTCACAGAGGGCATCATGATCAGTGATCAGGTTTTCAGTGCTTACCACCCTATTGTTTCCCGATCAAAAGACAGGAGTTTTTTTTTTCTTTTAACCTAGTCTTGCCATTGTTTTTAGCCTAGTCTTACATCTACAAATACAATGCCGTTTTACTGAGGAATATTTGTAGATGTAAGTTTACTTTGCAATGCCCTGCTTTGCGATGTCCTATGCAGGGTAGCAATGTATTGCAGTATTTGGGGACATTTGCGGTGCTTCGGAAGAACATGTGAAGCAAAATCACCGCTGAGGGATGTCAATCAAACTCGACGTAAAGTTGAGGGATGACAAATAAACTTATTCCTTCTTTACTTCTTTTATCCTAGAAAGACACCAACGTGTACTGGGCTTGAAGCCCAATATGTTCTGGGCCAGTAGCCTGTAATCACGCACGTGGCCATGTTGGGCTTCGATTAAACTACTGGTATCAGTTGACCCAGTCCGGCCCGTTCCATCACCGCCGCCTCCGCCGCCTGCAGTCTCCGCCGGAGCTACCCCTGTATTGATCTAAGGGGAAGTGATCTTCTACGTGGGTTGGCAACTTGGGCACAAACGTCAAGGACTCCCATCGCCGGCGCCGCCGTCCGAGCTCGAGCTCACCGGCTACGGCTGCCATCGAGGACCACTTCCCTGAGCAGGATACCGCCGCGCGCGCCCACGCGTAAGTAAATTCTATCGCCCTTTCTGAAATGTATCTCCCGTTGTCTGTAATTTGGTAGAGAATTATTAGTGGCGGATGCGAGTGATACTCTGGAGAATCTCCCATTCATCGTGTGATGGAAACTAGCAGTATAATATTTTTCTCACAATTGGGAATGCCATTTAGCAGTTAACTCTGGTTGAATTGGCTTCGGCGTCCAAAAATTGCAACTGAACTTAACCGATCTCCAGCTAGAATTGTGGTTGCTGAGGATTAGATGGCACCTTTTTTTTTGGGGATTGGTTTAATTTAGTTTTCGACCCTCAATTATAAGAGCATCTTTCCCATCCTTACCAAATCCTGACCATTGATCTGGCCTCATCGGACGGTCCAAAATCGATGGTACCTCGTCGTACCGCACGTACGTATCACAACAGTACCGTGTGTGGGAGGGTAGTTTTGTACTTTCGCGTTATCTGTTTCCTTCTCTGTATCGCGAGAGAATAGAGCCTCGTATTCGTCGGGCAGGAGCAGGAGACAAACAAACCCTAAATGCCAAGGGCGAGCGATGGCGGCCCAAATCGGGAAGCCTTGGCGATTCGACGGCTACGGCCGGCGTCGGCGGCGCTGGATCGGTGGCGGTGGTGATTCGTCGGCGACAGCGGACGCGACTTTTCTGGATGCAACGGCGGCGCTGCATCGGCGGTGGCGGCGGCGAATCGTCGCCGACTGCGGGCAGCGGCCTCGATGCGTAGGCGGCGCTGCATCGTTGGCGGCGGCGATTCGTCGGCGGGAGCCCGGCAATGGTTGAAGCTATGATTCGTCGGTGACGGCGGGCGGCCGGGGCTGCATCGTCGGCGGCGACGGTGAATCGTCGGCCACTGCGGGCAGCGGCCTCGATGCGTGGCACAACATGCAGAGTGAGGGAGAAAACTGATCCATAAGGTGTGTGTTAATTGGTTGCTTTTTGTGGTTTTTTATTCATTGTATGGGTATTATATATTTCCCCCAATAAATCGGTGGTGATAGATTGAAATTGTCAAAATAGTTCATACAGTTGGGACAATCAGAACCGATAGATTCAAAGACATGGTTGGAAAGAAAAATTGAGATGTAGACACAGTGTTGCAATATAAGTCCCTAAATCCTATTGGTAACTTGAGATGTAGACGCTTCATGTAGTTTGCCATGTTCAGACTCAAGACGTCTTATGTCTTCGTGGACTGAAAGTACTATGTTCAAAGTAACATTACAATTTCAGTGAATAAAACAATATTAGCTTTATGAAGAGGTTAATAACAAATAGGACAACTTGCCTTAGGTAAACAGGGCAAGTTCTTATTGTATGTCCCGTCAAACGACAAAACCCACATTTCCTCTTGCGTTTCTCCAAGAAACCTCTCATTCTCTTTGTAGGAGCTCCTTTAGGGACAACTAGTTCTGGATCAAGCACTTTCTCACTACTTTCAATGTCAGTGCGCATACTTTGACGAACCACATGACCAAACTGAATCTCAAAGTTGTCACAATTTGCACTACAGTCATCTTCAAGCATCAAATTATCTAGCATTTTCATCACCTTCAGTGTACTTTCTTCTGTCATGGAACATCGGAAAAAAGCTTCACTAGCCACTGTTCGTAGTTGACGATAGCGTTCCATCTGGTCTGACCATGTGTAAACTTCACCATACCTATCTGAAGGAAATGCAGATTTTGCTTGCATTGTCCACCGTCGTGCTATGCAGAAGCTTGGTATGGCCTCTAACTGTAAATAACTCAAAACTGCAAATATGTGATGACATGGTATGTACTGACACTCCATTTTCCGGCAAGGACAGGCCATGCTACACAGTAATGCTTCCTCAAACATGCAGGTCACAATGACAATTTTATCTTTTCCAATCAAATGCAATACATACCTTACACATTGGTCCTCTTCGATGGTATCTATTACCTCTCAATTGATGCCCATGTATATCTCAACCTTCACCTTTTTGAAAATTTTAGGCGTGAACACACGTGCTGCATCCTTCTCAATTAGTGTAGCTTCATTAGCAGTAAATGGTACCTGATTGTGAAGCCTTTGCATCCAACTCTGCCTCTTGGTGATGGATACGCGACAAACAATGTTCATAATGCTCCACCAAAATAACTAGGCTCATCTTACGATCCAACAACCTATGAAGTTTTGAGTTCAAGCTTTCACTGCGTTGATTGCTCTTCATGCTGAGAAAAACCCTCCCTTTAGTGTATGTTGCTGCCCACTTTTTCCTTAAATTATACATCCTCTTCAACCACTTATTGTCGTCCGATACCTTATGCTTAATCTTAAACTCTACCCACTTTCTTTCAAACTCATCTTCATCAAACTCACTATGCACAAGTGTTCTAAAATCTGAAAGCATGGCTGGACTAAGGTTCCGTGCCATATTTTGCTCAATATGCCAGGTGCACAACCTATGGTCAGAATTGGGAAACACATGTAGGATTGCCCGACGCATTGCATTGTCTCCATCAGTGATCACAGACTTGGGATGTTTCTGACACATACAAGTTAAAAACTGGCGTAGGACCCATTCATATGTCTCAACCCTTTCATCTGAAACTACAGCACATGCAAATATCACAGTTGACCCATGGTGATTGACCCCAACAAAAGGAATGAAGGGGAGATTGTATTTGTTTACACGATATGTGCTATCAAACACAACAACATCACCAAATGCATCATAATCTATCCTTGATTGCGGGTCCGACCAAAATAGCCTCTTCAAGCATCCTGCTTGGTCTATCTCGTAATCATAATAGAACTCCATATCATCCTTCTGCCGTGCTTGCATGTACTTAAGAACATGGTCAGCATCTCCACCTTTAATCCGTTTCTTTTTCAGCTTCACAAAAAAATTGTACATATCCCTAGAAGTAAAACCAGTACCCTCATAACCACCATGGTCTCTCTCCATTATATCCATCACTTGATGCTGATGCAAACCTACATCTCTCAATTCTACCATCTTAGCCTGTTCTGCAGGAGTTATTCTACGATGTGAGCGGAGAAATGGCACTTGATCACCTTTACACAACGGATGGTTATGCTTCGACACAAACCTAACGACATACCAGTTACCTTCTTTCTGATATAGTTTAATCTCAAACTGAGCTTTGCAACCACAACGAGTTAGTGCCTGTGGCTCCCTACTTCTGTTGGAAACATCCATATATAACTCCTTTCTAAATCCTTCCCTTGAGCATGTGAATCTACGATGAATTATTATCCCACTAAAACGATCACGCCTGCAGTAATCCTTCCTTACACTAAAACCTCTCTCTCTAGCATACTTATTGTAGAACTGAAAACCATGCAACTCACTAGGAAATTTCATGCCTATTATCGTAGCATACTCTTCCTGCTCCTCAATACTGCTACCACCGCCTTCCATTGCACACAACACAGTAAACCTGCCAATAAGTATGACCACTTTCGTGACTACTTCATGCATTGCTTCAACTAGAAAATGAACTACAAACAACAATACAAATGTTGCACATATCATTTTTAGTGCTTGCTAATTACCTGCGGTTGAGGGCGTACTGACAGCTAGGGCGGCGGCGTCAATGTTCCACAGTTGTCCCAGCGATGCTGGCGTCTTCCGGTTGGATGCGACAGCCAATGGGGCTGGGTGGAGGCGACGGCCGATGTGCCGTGCTAGAGGCGGCGAGTTGTATGCGACGCCGGGTGGCGGCGGCGACGGCCGGAACCCTCGATGCGACGGCGGCCGCGGCGGCTCGATGCGACGGCCGGAACCCTCGATGCGACGGCGGCCGCGGGGGCTCGATGCGATGGCCGGAACCCTCGATGCGCCGGCGGCCGCGGCGGCTCTCTGCGATGGCGGGTGAGGGAAGACAGCGACGGCAGCCACTACGGTCTCGATCTACTTGCGACAGCGGCAGATGCGAACGAAGAGAAGAAACAGAAGCAGAAGGAAGAGACCAAGTGATTGGTTAGCAGGGCGGTGATTAGCGGCAGGGCTCAAACCCGATCTTACGATCTTACCCCTGCTAAATTAACGGCTAGATTAGATTGGTACCTCGTACCTCATGGCACCTCCTCAAGGACAGTAAAAATGCTCAAATGCTCCAATTATAAACCCTGATGGATAGGATAAGAGTGGAACAACTTTTGCAACAGTTTATATAATTTAGTTCATTCATTTGGCTCTTTCGCCTAATTATTCTGCTCTCCAGATTGTCGTAATCAAATATCTTATCACATCAAATGCAAAAAGGTAATGGCCTGATTTTTTTTAGAGACAAAATGGCCTAGCTAATTGGTGGAGAGGGAATATTGGTGCTGAAGCTGTTTCTGCGTGCATCAGTGTCAGTCAGCACACAAAAGCACAAGCGAAGAGTTATTAAAAACATTCGATCATAAATGGATCCACATAACATAGTACCAGAAATGAACCAGTAAATTACATGAATCAATTAAGTGTCTTCCACTCAGATACCAGTATAGATGTACCAAGTATAGTGATACTCGTGCACGCTGGTTAATTAGATACTCGTTGCCGGTTCTAACTTAGTTGGGGCAGCCATCTGGGTTGTTGTAAACTCAGGAGGTGTTGGTAAGTTGGGTGAGAGTGATAGGCTTGCCTGTAGCCTCCTTGAGATTGAAGGAGCTGAAGCCCTCGGTGAGAGGTTCACCATCTCCAGTGCCTGCATCCTGAGCTGCATTGGATAGTCCTTCACACATCCAATCCTTGGACCAGCCCCAGTGCTCCATTTCAGGGACAACTTGTGGCCAAGCTGATAGGATCTTGATTCCCTCTTGGATTTCACCCTCTCAAGAATCGCTTTCCGCGGGACGTCGATGGTGGCTCTAGGGCTTTGTAGCCCACCTGATAAGGTTCTTTGGTAGGTTGGCTTTGCTTGCTCTGTGGCAGCATTGTCGCCTTCGGCACCTTCAACTTGTGAAGATGACCCAGATGCCTTGTTTTCTAGTACCATGTTTTGTGGGAGAATCAATTGTGGAGGATTGGATTCAATGATGGCAGTGATAGGGCTCTGAACTTTATTAGGAACTGGTTCTTCATACTAAGCATCATCGTCGGATGGGCGCACCTGAATATATACACAAATAAGAACTCATTGATTGAAACCATGCATTTGATATATTTCATAAATACTTAGCCTGAAATATGGTGTACCACGTTGTTGAGATCAACTCCATTCTCCTCTAGGAAGTTCATGAAGTTGCTGAGGTTCTCTGCACTTGGTTTGTAGTGACCACTATAGGCCCAGATGGACTGAAATCAGAATAGATCATCAGAGATAGAAAAAAGTGCTGATTAATGCACCCAAGGAACAGAATCATGAACAAGTCATATGAAAATTATCAAAATGTTCTCTTATAATGTGCTTGCGACCAGAAGATTAGATAATCCATTCTGATGTCCTTGTAAGTCGTAACTAAGTAAATTGATCAAAGAAAAAAAAATCTGAAGAATCTTGTGGGAGTTATATTGGGAAAATGCGATAATGTAAGTAGATATTTTGATTTAGCAACGATAAAAGATAGGTAAATTTAAATGACCAGTTTGATCCACTATACAAATTTCAACCACTTACGCGAAAATATTTATAAAATCCATCCAGGCATTGTCTAATATTTGTCACAAAAGGATATGCATGCTAAACTGTCATATCAGGAAAGTAAAATGCAGTGCACAAACAATAATGAACCTTGATAACTCCATTTTCTGCTGTAAACCTCCCAGCAGCTATGGTAGCACCTCCTGCTAAAAAGCTCGAGTGCTGGAACACACCTTTCTCTTTCTGCATGAATAAATCAGCTTATATATATGAGTAAATATTTATAGAGATGCTAATTAAGCTACCAGCTTATATGAGTAAATCAGCACTAACGAACACAAAATCCTTATGGCACGGAGAAAATTAAACCACCTTGCCAGCATAAAGTCTCTTCGTTGTGCTCATAACAAAAATCCACTTTGACCCTTGGCTTGTATCAAGGGGTTCTTCAGAGTACTTATGGATAATCTTTCCTTTTGTAATGATGTATTCATATTGCTCACGCTCTTGCTGCAAAACATGCATCAGATATATATAATTGTTAGAACCATCTGTAGGTAGGAAGCAAAAATATAGATCTCACTAACAATATTTTCATGTTACAATTTTGTAGGTTGCTGAATTTAATGGTTTGTTTCAGTTGTCAAGGATTATATATGCAGCAACTATAGAAATGATCTTACCGGACCAAGATATTTTATGCATTGCTTCTTCAGCTGAGCTCTTGGACACTCAGGAAGGTCAACATCTTTTCCCTCCCCAATATCAAGCCTACATTTGCAAAAAGAACATTACTGAAATCACTGCACAATCAAACCACTTACTGAAATTTATGTGATTCAGTGCAACACTGAACTTAATGCATTCTATTTGCAAATTAATCTCTTTTTGTCAGACACATCCAACCAGTTTAATTATTCCAATGACATGGAGTAGTTTGCAAATGCAAGCACACAAATCACAGTCAACTTCTCACCAGTAGAAAAAAGGCTGGCCGGCCTGGCTTTGGCACCAGACATCATAGTAGCACTGCAGATTGTGACCATATCTATGCCGTGGGTCAATCTATACAACGAATGATAATTGCTGTCATAATTGCATATGTGCATCAAAAGTTTCACATAATGAACGAAAAAAAGCAGAAGCAGAAGCTTCCATCACGCCATCATGATAAGCTGTGAAGCTTTCTCATGAGCGATGATGTATTCATGCTCACACCTGACGAACTACAAGTCCAATTAAGTCAACTGATAGCAGCCTCTTTTCACGTGTATATATATAATAAAACAATAAAACAAATACCATTAATTTCTGAACCATAAAGGTACTAGTAATACACTAATACCTGATCAAGTAAAGAACACTGGTAAAAAAAAAACACTAGTAGATTTGTACTGTTGTACTTACAGCCTCGATCCAGTGCTGGAATGCCAGCTTCCGAGCCTTGGCGTCTCTTGATAAACCCTGACCCACCTGCATCAAAGCTCAGATTTTTTACAGCAATTTCGACACAAACAGAAGATTAATCAAGGAGATGCAGACCAGACAAACCAAAAGAATGCCTCCTTTTTTTCTTAACCAAAAGAATGCCTTCTTTTTTTCTTGTGGAATTTTGTGGTAGGCTGCAGGTAGCAGCAACTGAGAAACGGAAGGAAGTAGGAGACCTTGGAAGCAATGATGCTGACACGGCTCCAGCGGGAGGCGACGGTCTCCGGGTTAGGGTCGTGGAAGGAGATGGTGCTGTAGCTCAGCCGCGCGTAGTCCAGCGCTTGCCACCTTCAAACAATCCAACCCACAAACTTAATTTCTCGGTTAAAAAATTTGATTACTTTTAGATTTCTATTTTCTCTACACAAATTAAACAGTTTGAAACTTTGAATGGATGCAGGATGCTCATGCCATAATCTCAAAGTCCGGAGGCTAAGTTCCAAACAGATTATTGAGCAAATAGTTGTCACCGATTATCTACTTGATTATTAAGATAAATTAGATATTTTTGATATATAAACTTAATAGATAACTTAAAAACAATGAGTAAAACGCATAAAACGGTCCTTAAATTTGTAGGGTTGTGACATCTAGGTTCCTAAACTCACAAAATACAGATTTAGGTCTCAGAACTTGTCAAAGTGTATCATTTAGGTCCCAAATCGACACAATCCCTATATGATCCTATGTGGCGCTGATGTGGCATGCCATATGGACGTGACGTGTCCTTTTCTTCTTTTTTCCTAACTTTTTCTTCTTTTTCTTTTTTGTTTTCTTCTCATTCTTATTTTTTCCCCTCTCTTCTATTCGGGTCACAGAGAAAGGAGAAGGAAACAAAAGAGAAGATGGAGAAAAAGATAAGAAAATAAGAAAAAAGAAAAGGTAAAATTTGTTCGTGTGGCATGCCACATCAGTGCCACGTAGGATCCTATAGGAGCTGTGGCGATTTGGGACCTAGATGACACACTATGACAAGTTCCGGAAATTCGATATGCATTTTGAGAGTTTAGTGACCTAGATGACACATCCCTATAAGTTTAAGGACCGCCTATACACTTTACTCTAAAAACAAGTGGTCCAAGTAATATAGGTAAGTAATATAAATAATATAAAATGCATTATTCAAAGCGTAGAGTAAATATTCACTTCATCTTAATTTGATCATCCCATAAACGAAGACCACGAAAACCAAGAACACCAAAACATCTACCATTCTAAAATTAGGTACTCCATTGTTTCGTGTCCAACAAAAAAAATTAATTCACTTTAAATGTTGCGCACATAGTATTTCAGGATGTACATTTACTCTTTGCATAAATAAACAAAAGAAACACTTTGTTAATTAGATGATGATTATTTTGGAAAAACCTAAAAAATCTTAGGTGATAATCCAATAAATAATCTGAAAAGAACAACTAAGTGCACAAAGTTCGACTTAATAACTTAAACCGATGAGCAAAGATATTCCACATGAAGGTTGGTGAAGAATCCGGTTAATTAATCATCACCAGAGCTCCTCGACGACGACGGCTGTGTCGGCGAGCTTGCGCCGGGTCCGGTAGCTCCGGTACATCTTCTGCAGCTTGGTCGCCGCCCCATCCTCGCCGCCGCCACCGCCGCCGCTTCCGGCCACCGGAGAGGAAACCTCCGCGTCGAGCCTGGAAGAGCCCGCGTGATCCAGCCCGGCCGCCGCCGTCGCCACCGCCATTCTCGTGGTCTAAGAGGAAGACGCAATAGTGCAGCAAAATCTACCACTCCCTTCACCAAATGGAGACGACGATCGAGAGAGAAACAGAGGCAATGGCGGTGCTAGCTAGCCTTGTCGAGAGGAGAGGGAACGCGAGGAATTTAAGCAGAGAGTTTGTGTCGCTGTATGTGACACGTGAAATGGAGAAGAAGAATAACTAAAATTTGAGGAGAATAATTAAAAGATGTTTTATTCTGTTATATATATATTCTGTTCGCGCCAAAAAAAATTCCAAGTAGCCTAGCCTACACGAAGTCGAAAAGTATCGTGCTGGAAGCCTGGAATGTGTGTAACGGTATTACAGTGATGACTCAACGACTGGCTGCATGCTCTTACTGTTCAGGCCCACAATCCCACATGGTTACTGCACAAACAGTGAAACAATCGAACAAAATTTACCAAAAATTTAAAATTTTAAAAACTTGGTTATGTTACTAATCTCTTATCGTTACTTCACCCCAATGGTAAACCCGTCGACACTTAACCGTGCGGTAAGGGAAACTTGTATGTGTGTGTATATATATTTCTGTAAAAGAGGGTAAAAATTTTGGCTCGTAGTATTGATAGAGCAGAGTGAGGAAAATCCGTTTTCACTTGCACATAAATACACGATGAGCCCTTTTTTTTAAAAAAAAATAAAGAAGTTAATTTGGTTCATATTTATCCTCAGTTGCCTACTATATATAGTCCCCTTTTTTTTTAACAACTATAGCTGTGATTCGTAAATCGTCTTCAATTCTGCCTTTTAACATCTCAACTACTCCAAAGTGCTACCACTACCATAGTTATATACAATACAATACTCCAGTAGACCAGTACACTGTAAAAGCTCTATTATATTTTTAGGTCCTGCAGTCAGCACAGTGTTTAAATCTTTTTTCAAAAAATCTATTATATTGTTAAAGGAATAGAAAAATGAGCCTCTACTTTCGCTCTCATGGCCTAGAAATTCTCACATTAATCGGAGAAAAAGAAAAAACAGAGTCCATATAGAAATACTCCCTCCGTCCCACAATATAAGAGATTTTGGGTTTTTACTTGTAACGTTTGACCACTGTCTTATTCAAATTTTTTTTTGCAAATATAAAAAATGAAAAGTTATGCTTAAAGTACTGTAGATAATAAAGTAAGTCACAAATAAAATAAATAATAATTTCAAAAAATTTTGAATAAGACGAGTCGTCAAATGTTACAAGCAAAAATTCAAAATCCCTTATATTATAGGACGGAGGGAGTACAATTTAGAAACAGCTGAAATTCGGAATTAAAAAATAAGGAATATTAGAAGAGAAGACTAGAGTCCATATAGAAATACAATTAGGAAATAGTTGAAATTCGGAATTAAAAATAAAGAATATTAGAAGTAGAGTATATAGTCCATATAGAAATACAATTAGGAAATAACTGAAATTCGGAATTAAAAATAAGGAATATTAGAAGTAGAGTATAGAGTCCATATAGAAATACAATTAGGAAATAATAGAAATTCGGAATTAAAAATAGGGAATATTAGAAGTAGAGTATAAAGTCCATATAGAAATACAATTAGGAAATAATAGAGATTCGGAATTAAAAATAAGGAATATTAGAAGTAGAGTATAGAGTCCATATAGAAATTTAAAACTAACTAAAATTCGGAATAAACATAATAAAATTAAAAGTAAAAGTAGAGTTTAGAATTCGTATAAAAATACAATTTACAAATAACTAAAATTCGAAATTAAAAAGAAACATGGGTAGAAGAGTCTAAAGTTAATATAAAAATACAATTTAGAAATAGGTGAAATCGAAATTAAAAATTAATGAATATTGAAAGATGAGTTTAGAGTTCACATAGAAATACAATTAGAAATAATAAAAATTAAGAATTAAAAATAAATAATATTGGAAGAAGAGCCTAGAGTCTATATAGAAATACAATTTACAGATAATGGAAATTCGGAATTAAAAAAAAGAAATATTGAAAGACGAGTCTAGAGTCCATATAGGAATATAATTTTTAAAAAACTAAAATTTAATATTAAAAATAACTAATAACTAAAACGTATATAAAATACAATATGAATATTACACATTAGTAGTTTTGTAAAGTTAGTACAAAATTTAAAATTATGTTGTTATTTTAATATATTTGAATAATACATTGAAAAAATATATATGTTATTATATGAGAGAAAATATAATGATGTTAGCCGTGCAGAGTCACCATGCTAGTTAAAATAATATCAAGCACCAAATCCAAGCAAGAGATGTAAGTTCATCAGAGACAGGGAGCTCTTCTGCGTTGGATTGGGTCTCTGAGTCGGATCGACGGTGCCAATGGGCCAAGCAGGCCGGCTTGGGCCTGTAAGCTGAGTGGCAACAGGGAAACCTTTGCTAATTAGATTATGATCATTTTGGAAAATCTAAATAATTTTAGGTGATGATTAAATTGGAATAGTGATAATAATTAGTTTTGACAATCTAATAAATAATCTGAAAAGAACAAATAAGAGCACAAAGTACATAAATATGGGCTTATTCCTACTACGACTATAATCTACACTTCGAAATACAGAGATTTTGCACAGGCAACAGGGAGAAAGGAAATTGTGAAAAGAGCTCAGATTCAAGAGTCCTCTAAAACAAAAGGGATCAGCTAACAATCACTGGACTCCAAAATTCACCTTCTTCTGCTGAGACAAGTTCACTGAATTAGATTTTCCACAAAAATAAGATGGGCATTATATTTTGGATGTGTGTAGGAGCACCATCGGTTACCCAAGTGATGATTATATGCCAAATGGGTTATTAGAAAAATCAATTTATGGGTAATTTTTTTATGTGTTCACTTAAAAAAACATAAAAAAAAAGAAACTACGTTCGAAATACCTTAAAATCAAATCTAAAATTTAGTTTTAAAATTCAATTTTTAGCAGCGACGTGTTGTTCATGAATGGGTTGCAGGAATGATCTGGGGGGCATTGGTAGATTGAAAGTGGGATGGCAATCACATGTTCATACGATAAGAGTAATGTGCAACGAATGAGCGGAAGATACGCGAGGGAGACTTGAGCTGAAGGAGGAGAATGGTCTGTGGTGACAAAGGAGATTGAGCGATGGAGATGGGGTGGGTTATACTTGAGGATACATTTGGTGTTAAAAGATGATGGGCTTCACTGGCATTTGCTAGGTGAGGATGGTGGTGTAGTGGGGTAGGATTGCTGATTAGCGCGTCTGTGTCACGATCTTACACTTCTAGCTCATAAGACGCATGTTCCGCCCTTTCCTTTTTCCTTTCATTTTAGTTGAAGGTTTTGCAAATAGAAGTTTTTTAACAAATTTTGCTACAGGATACTACGATTTTGTGGTTTTAGCCATAAGACACTGCCCGAACTCACTTTTAGGGAAGACACTTCATAAACGTGATAATTTACCGATGGACACCGCGCCGATTAGAATAATATTTTCCGGTTGAGGAGGAGAGAGAAATCGCGTGAAATGTCAAAAATACCCTTAGGTCCAGTCAGCTCTTCTATCTTTTCTCTCTCCCCCCTCCTTCGTCTGATGCGCGGCGGCGGAGGACGAGACCGACGCTGCGATGGATGTCGAGCCCGACTCCACCCGCGTCGCGGTGGCGCCACGACCACCTGCCGGTGCGCGTACTCCAGCACCAGCTCCGTATTCCCGGCGCCCGGCTTCTACTTCCGCGTCACCAAGAGCGAGCATCTCCCTCAGCTCGAGGAGAAGCTCAAGAGGATCTGTAAGCACGCACGCACATCGACCGTATACGTTTTGCCATTTCAACCTTTTTTTTTTGCCATCCTATTCTTATTAGGAACGTAATAACACAACTAAAGCATGATTTTCGTGGACCCATGGCATTCTTTTCCGTCCATGAACGCCGGCTCGCCGCCGAACACCTCTACCTCGACCAGATGCATCGGTCTCTTCCCGAACAGGTCGGCCTCAAGATCGAGCAGCTCGCTCTCCCTCCCGACGAAGCCCTCGTTGCGGGTGAAGGGAAGCTCCGGGCGCACCGCCACCGCCGCGTGCCATGATCGGACGGCGTCCGCCACCGCGTGCCGCCCAAGCCTCGACTCAACGATCTTGAGGAGATCGATCAAGCGGTGCCTCTGGCTCGCAGCGTCCACCTCCACGGCCGATTCCGCACGGGACAGCGCGCCCACGGCCTCCCTCCAGTCCCACTTGCCGCCGTCGTACACCTTCCACAGGTGGCCGCCGAACCTCCTCTACAGATCGCCATACTTCTCCACGATGTCCTCCGCGCGGCAGTCGCCCTTCCCGAGCCCGACGAACAACGGCATCTGGTCGCGTGGAACGGGCTGCTCGTGGAACGCCCGCACGGCGGCGACGGCGGAGGCGACGGTGCCGTGCTCGCGGGACGTCGTGGTTGGTGACATGAAAGAAGCAGCACGAGCGTGCGGCGGCGCGGACGAGCGGGACGGTGGCCGAGCGCGGGAGGGAGAGCTCAACGGTCGGGAAGGAGATGGCCAGGCTGCCGTCGTCGGGCAGAGAGAGAGAGAGAGAGGATTGGAGAGAGGGGAGAGAGTGAGACGAGCGACGGAGGAAGAAGATGACGTGGAGGGGGATGAGGAGCTGACAGCCGGGCCCGGGTGACAGATGGGCCCTAGTGCAAGGGCATTTCGGTCACTCCGCGTAAAATATTAGGCCCCCTAGCGCCTCGTCAGCACGGATTTATTATTTTAAAAGGCGCGGTGTCCGCTGGCAAATTGCCACAGTTATAGAGTGTCTTTCCCCAAAACTGAGTTTGTGCGGTGTCCTACAGCTAAAACAACGAAATGACGATATACTGTAGCAAAATTTGCCAAGTTTTTTAGATTGAAGTTTTAAAATGTATGTTTTTAAAGAAAAGAAATTGTGCACTCAAACATAGCTGCGCTAAATAGCAATCTCGGAGAGAGTTTGTTCGAAGCCAGCCCAGTCCAACCAATCCATCACAGGCGGCCTGGTCCTCCATTTTGTCTCAAAACCTGAAAAAAAAACTGGCCGACTCGAAATATGCCTAGGGTTGGCCTGTCTTTGGACCTGAATGTTTCTTTTTGTTAGGCTCGGGTCGGCAAATTTTTGCTGGAGCCTAGGGCCTGTTTAGTTTCCCTAGCAAGTTTTTTCACCCTGTCACATCGAATGTTTAGACACATGCATGAATCATTAAATATAGATAAAATAAAAACTAATTACATAGATTGCGTGTAAATCACAAGACGAATCTTTTAAGTCTAATTGCTCCATGATTTTGACAATGTGGTACTACAGTAAATATTTGCTAATGATGGATTAATTAGGTTTAATAAATTCATCTCACAGCTTACAAGCGGATTCTATAATTTGTTTTGTTATTAGACTACATTTAATACTTTAAATATGTGTCCAAATATCCAATGTGACACGGCAATAATTTTTACCCCTGAATCTAAACACAGCCCTAGTTACAGGATGAATTTGACGTGGGAGTTGTGTGGGATTATCTATATCATCGATCTGCAATCCTATGGCCTCTAATTGAGTAACCTCTCAAACTTCTTTCAGAACGTCACCTTGTGAAAGTATTTAAAAAATGCTCAAATTAATATGTTCATTGCGTAGCTAAGGCTTTAGTTTGCTCTGGGCTGGCCGACATGCGGCTCACGCACATATGTTCAGTACGTCATAGAGAATAAAAATTACTTTAAAAATTACTTTACTGGTCAAGATCCTTGTGTAGTAGTAGTAGTATGTTTAGTAGTAAGTCCTAAAATATACAGTTCAACTGCAAGCTCATCACAGATCAGTTACAGCAATTGTCAACGCTACTCCATCCCCTGCATCCTTTTCGATCTTCGCAAGCAAACAGCTAACATCTGAGGATCATGCATCCGTTTGACCTTAATTTGAGCGAATTATTCTTTTTCAATCCGAGTTTTGTTACAGACTAGAATAAACTCATTGGATATATTTGAAGAAATTCTGACCATTGGTTGAAATGGTCTGTAAATTGCGAACAGTTATTATAACTGAACGTAGAAAAATGATAATTAAAACAAAAATATGTGATGATAGGGCATGAATTTGCCAATAGAAGTGTTGGTTTATTTCTACGCCCGATATTAGTAGGATAATATTATACAAGAGTAGCTAGCTAGCCACGGGATCTTATACTTTGTGGAAATGTACTTAATCACAGCCGGTGACTGACACGTTGGGTCGCTTCATTCCATAGTTAGGCTGCTAAAGCACATGTATCTTTCCTTGACGGATTGGTTACACACTAAACGTGGAATTAACTAGTAATTAGGCATGCAACGACAAAATTAGCCAATACAATGTCCTGCGATCCTGACCTGTAAAAACGCTGTTGTACCAGCTGACCTAATTATCGATCGATCGATCGAGCTGACCCGGAAATCCTGCGATGACACTTCGAATAAGTGGAAAGGGTTGCATGCATGTATAAGCAAAAATAATTTTGCCGCTGCAAGCATACATGCAAAGCTATTACATAGTCATATTTTATCTTGACACATAGACCAAGGATAATTAATTCTACTTATCACCCATTTAAACATGCTACTAGTAATTCCTCGTAAACAAGCGATTCATTAATATTTACATTTCTCGATGCCCATGTAGCTAATCTTGTGTGGAAGAATGGAAAGTCATGCATTAAATTCGAGAAAGTCATTAAGAAGATAGATTATTGGATTGAAATATGCCTATCAAAAATAGAATTTTCAGATTTAGAAATATGACTATCAAAATAGATGGAGGGAGTATTAAGCTAATCACGTGCTGGGAAAGCATGGTATATTGCATGTGGACATGTACAACCTTGGAAGCAAGCAACTCCATCGATCGCCTATAAATTCCATCGCAACCATGCATGCAATCACACCAGCAACTAAACACATCACTAGCTACTTAATTAGCAGCAGCTACAATCTGAGTGTAATTAACAGTGTCGTGATGGCGCCTAGGCTGAGCGCCGTTGCATTGGCGGCGTTCCTGCTGCTCGCCGTCGTCGTCGCCGCCGCCGCCCAGCCTAAGCCTAAGCCGGCCGGAAAAGGCGGCAAGCCGGAGAAGGGAGAGACGCCAGGGAAAGGTAAGCCGGAGGAGAGGGAGACGCCGCCGGGGAAAGGTAAGCCGGAGGAGAAAGAGAAGCCGGAGAAGAAGAAGATAAAGGTGAAGTGCCAGGAGAGCCGTAAGCTCTACCCCTACTGCTCCGCCAAGATGATGGAGTGCCCCGACACGTGTCCCACCTCCTGCTTCGTCGACTGCGACGCCTGCAAGCCCGTCTGCGGTGAGCAGCCGCCGCTACCATTGTTACCAATCGGGATTAATCTTTAGTTCTAAGTATTTAAATTAGAGATAAAGATATCTTAGATTCTTAGATTCGTATTTCTGGTTGAAAAACCGGGATTACACAGGAGGTTACCAACTGGAAGTACGAAGCATTTCTCCGCCAGTGGTTGCACCTCCATCTTGTCTCTGACGTATACTCTCTGTTGTTGTGCAGTGTGCAACGTGCCGGGGGCGTGCGGCGACCCGAGGTTCATCGGCGGCGACGGCAACGCCTTCTACTTCCATGGCCGGAGGGACGCCGACTTCTGCGTCGTCTCCGACCGCGACCTCCACATCAACGCGCACTTCATCGGCAAGCGCGGCGCCGACGGCATGTCGCGCGACTTCACCTGGATCCAGGCCATTGCCGTCCTCTTCGACGACGGCGGCGCCCACCGCCTCTACGTCGGCGCCAGGAAGACCGCCGCCTGGGACGACGACGTCGACCGCCTCGAGGTCATCGTCGACGGCGAGCCGGTGCTCCTCCCGGAGGACGCCGGCGCCACCTGGACCTCCGCCGCCGTGCCGGCGCTGACCGTGACGCGCACCAAGGCGGCGAACGGCGTGCTCGTGGCGCTCGACGGGCGGTTCAAGTTGAGGGCCAACGCCGTGCCCATCACCGCCGAGGACTCGAGGGTGCACCGGTACGGCGTCACCGGCGACGACTGCCTCGCCCACCTCGACCTGGCGTTCAAGTTCGACGCGCTCACCGGCGACGTGCACGGCGTCGTCGGTCAGACGTACCGCTCCGACTACGTCAACAAGTTCGACGTCAGGGCGTCCATGCCCACGCTGGGGGGCGACCACAGCTTCGCCACCTCCGGCCTGTTCGCCGCCGACTGCGCCGTGTCGCGCTTCGGACATGGCGGCCGCGCCGCCGCCGTCGCCATGGCCGCGTAGCTCGCTGCACTGCGTATACCGACTTAAATCATCATGCCCTCTTGAGTCTGATGCTATGATGGGTATGAGTGTTAATTGTTCTGTTCATTGGCCATGGCTGCACGCCTGCACTGCATGATCGTCAAAGTGCGAAGTAATAATCTTGTGTTCGTGTTGATTAGTTGATGTGTTGATATTCGCATCAGCTGCACTGTAGTATTGAACTCTGCAAAGAAATAAATTTCATGATTTTTCGTAAATATTTGGGTATGTTCAGAAATGGATGCATGGTAAACCAATTCAGAATGATGTTAAGAATACACCGTAACACTTTGTCATTGCTTCGAAAGAGTGATCGATACTGGCTCAAAGCAAACAAAATACGGTTTTTCAACTTTACAAAGTTATTTTTCGTACAAATCATTGAGTAGAAACTATAGTCTAATTCAGTCTTGTATCTACGGTACAAGGATTTGCAGACATGTCTAGAGTTTAATGGCACTTCCATTTTCAAGTGATCTGAAGACACTATCATCGTGTCTTTATAGAAAAATGTAATCTTTTTTCCACATAAAAGCAACAGCACACTTGGTGATTACTAAGAAGACAATAATTAGTAGTAGCAACCACTCAATGCAACAGAAAATGGCCTTTGGTATAAACGTACTAAAATAATACTAGAATCGATGTTACTTGCAGTTACAGAATAAGGCTCTGCTTTTATAGCATTTCCCTTTTTGTAATATACGAAAAGAGACTTGCAGAACGAACATAACAGGCAAGACATAATAATTCTGTTTTGCTAACCTTTGGGTTATGGCAAAAAGGTGTAATCACCTGAAACCAATGCGTCAGGATTCATGTAAATTCAAAAAAAAAAGAAACTTAGCAAAAAAAAAACTTTATTCTGAACAACCAAAATTCAGCAGCAAGCATTACTCATGCATCAGCTTGCAAAGGGTGCGGGTCACATTCACTTTGATGCCTAGGCCTGCCCCAATGCTTTCCCAAACGCAAAAGCCAGAAATCCCCAAATGAAGGAAAACATAAGAAAGGAAAACGAGAGCACCTCAGACTACATATTCCCCAATGCTTTTCTTCACTGGTAACCTCATAGTGCAAGGATGAGTACGGATGTAACATCACTGGTGCTCTCGGACTCAAGAAAATGAAAACAGAACATTGGGTCATCGGGTTAATCTTCAGTGGCACAATCAACCCAGGGACATTTAAATCCACAAACAACGCAATAATCTAACTGAGGAGGGAACAGAGCATCTCAGACAAAATATTCCCCCAATAGTTTCTTCACCGGTTGACTCATAGTGCAAGGATGAGTTAAGATGGATGTAACATCACCGATGCTCTCGGAAAATAAAACCAGAACATGGAGGAATCAGCTGCCAAATGCCTCATCAGCTACAATCTACGTGACTCTGAACAGGGCCCTAGTACAACACAACGGCATAACCATTCATGTGCCCTGTATTAGCAGTCCACGGTAGCAAAACAGCCTAATATTTTACTGTCTAGTTATAACAGAAATGTAGTGGCTAATCCTACATAGATATGCTTGACACATTACAGCTAACGGCGGTAACAGCATCAGTCGCCTGAGTCCTTACAGATAGTAGAAGAACCATCCATTCTAGCTGGCATCTTCAGTTACAAATCAGGTATTATACATGAAAATGGTGCATCGGGTTCAAATGCATTCAGAGAAGAAAAGACAACTTCAATGCTTCAACTTATACACCAAAGAAACATCAGCAGCATTACTTATGTAATGCAGCCAACTGATCAAACAAGACTAAACTTAAAATTATTCTGTGATCTTTTTCATGAATCTTGTATGAGCACTGAGCAGCAGAATATTCCTCATACACAACCACAAGCCCAATATTTTTCTAAGACTAACAGAAATAGAATGGTCAATTGGTCATTTCTGCATAGATGCTTGAAGCATTACAACTACTGGCCATAACAGCATGAGTCCTCACTGATAGAAGAACTGGAGCTGGTCGATTCTAGCTGCCTAAATGGTGACGCATTGCAACAACAGGAGGCATGATAACAACAAAAAATGAGACCATTCAGCATCAGATTTGAACGTTCACTAAAGCATGAGCAATAAAACATGTAATGAGTTCAGTTCTTGATCTATCAAAATCCAAGGCATCAGACTAGATCCACATAAGGTTCCAAAACTCACGTTGACAAACAGTTTCATCAGGGATAAAGTAGCAGATTTCAAGTAGCATTAAAATTAACTAGATGATGATAATAATAGGAGAGACGGTACGAACAGAGAGGAAAGGGATATATCTCCCCGAGCCTAATCGATCTCCTGGAGCGAGGCCCCGGCGGCGCCGGCGGCGGCAACGTCCTCGGCGGTGAACTTGCCCTTGGCCTTGTCGGCGGCGCGACCGCTGGCCTTGCGGTCGAGGATGGCCTTGCGGTCCTTGTCGAGCTTGAGTTTGGTGACGACGACCTTGGATGGGTGGATCCCGACGTTGACGGTGGACCCGTTCACCTTCTCCCTGGTGATGCGCTCGACATGGATCACCCACCGGCGGCGGTAGACCTGCACCACCTTGCCCTCGCGGCCCTTGTAGCTCCCCCTCACCACCTGCACCTCGTCGTCCTTGCGGACGGGGATGGAGCGGACGTTGTACTTGTGGCGGAGCTCGGTGGAGAGCGCGGCGGACATGAGGACGCGGCGGACGGACGACGGCGCCGTGAAGTGCGCCTTCCGGCACTTGCGCCGGGAGCTCGTCACGCGCGGATTGCGCTTCATGGCGGCGGCGGCGGAGGAGGAGGTGGTGGAGCTAGGGTTTTCGGAGGAAGGGGATGAGTGGGTGGCGCGGGTGGAAGAGAGGGTATATAGCGGATTCTGATCGGGAATGGACGGCCAGGATGAGTTGGAGTTGGACGGAATGGGGTAATTGGGCCGAGGTCTTTTCTGGTTTTGTGAGCTTTGGGCCATAGATAAGATATGTTAAGTGGGCTAGTCTTGGATGGGCCGGACGTGCTGATCTAGCAGGGAAAGGCCCCTCTGTTGGAATCCAGCCCATTCTGTTCGTTCGTTGGCAGCAGAGAAGTTTGAAATGAGTTTTCTTTTTTTTTTTGGAAGGAACTCAACTAAATCCTGTTAAAATTCTACAGAAATTGTTGCTTTCGAAAGGAGCTCAAGGTACTAATTCTAATCCAAAATGTCCATGTTGCAAGGCTTCAATAATAAATAGTCAACCACGGTACAATCAGGTTGACAAATGAATATGACCGGTCGGAAATTCTGGTCATCGAACTTGTGTCAAGCTGGTACAAATTGAGAAACCGCTAGGCAAAGGGGCCAAGTTAAATAATATATAAAACTAAAATCCACTTAATTAGGAACGGTTTTCATCAGTGACCAAATTATTTTTGCAAACCATGATTTGCATACAATGCATGTTATGAGATCACCTCTGTGCCAACTGTAACCAGAAATTTGGACATGCATCGCCATATTCTATCCTTACATCTCAACATCGTCAACCCACACAACACAATACAACTGTCTCTTCTCAAGCATAGTATTGACTCGCCGTCCAGTCCAGCTGGATTTCGCTCGTCGTTATCTTGCTCATCCCGCGACGAGTAGCGAGCTGAGCATCGGCGGCGATGGAGTGGATGCCGGATGGGCAGCCAGCTCCGGTGGGTCGCCGTCGAGCTGTAGCCGTACGCGACGGCTGCATGCGAAGTCGACGACACGAAGAAAGAGAAAGAGAGATAGTGATCGATCGAGCGTGCGTGCGTGTGGCGCACACGAAGTACGTGGGGGGAAAAAATAGCCCGCTTCGCGGCATCGACCGATCGCTACCAACAGGTGCGGATCTGCTGAGGTAAGTTCTCATGTTTTTTTATATCTATATTAATATTTTAATAAGACTGATAATTAAACGGTAGCGTAAAACTGAAAGGTCGATAGCATAATTAACTTTTAAATTTTACTTTTGGAATACGGACACCATGTTGCATATGAGCCGGGGAGGATGAGATATACTTTTGTTCTTGTATAAGAAGTTTTGAATTTGGTCAAAGTCAAACTGTTTTAATTTTGACTAAGTTTATACATAAATATAGTAATATTTATAATACTAAATTAGTGTCATCAAATCAATAATTAGATATATTTTCATAATAAATTTGTTTTGGGTTAAAAATGTTACTACTTTTTTTTATAAATTTGGTTAAACTTAAAGCAATTTGACTTTGACAAAAGTCAAAACGTCTTATAACCTGAAAAGGAGGGAGTACTTCACACGAATCCTTATCTTAGAAAATTCGAAGGCAAATTACATTACTATTAAAGCCGCCATTTCAGACTGAAACTGCTCCATACATGGGCATTTTTAGTTGCTGTAGTATAGGTTACAGTGCTTCATCACGGCTATCTGTTTCCACAGTCTATGCGCAGATTCTTGGCTACTCAATTTTCATGAACACCTACCTCACTGACTCTGCAGAACTCATGTATTTGTCTTCATCTCCAATTCGTCAGCTCTAATGCTTGACATTTAAAGTGATGCTGAATTTTGGAACTGTTCTGAAGTGATTTAGTAGCTTCACTATCTCTTTCCTGAAGTGATTCAGCTGGATGGTAAACTGATGTATATATGCCTGAAACGTGCTAAAAAAACTAATACCGCTAAACTATCAAATCGACTGGTTTTGATTGTTCCACAGAATGTCAAAGAAAATGAAAGCCTCTTTGATCACCTGGCACTTTGGCTGCATTGGCATATGTGTGCTAGCTTTGCCATAACTCTGGTTAGCTGCCCCAAAGTTCTTATCCATTTCGTGCACAGAAGTATGACAAGAAAGGATTTAGCCCATGTTTTTCATCTCCTTTTTTCTGAACTATTACGGTCATGGAGTTGGATACGTTCACAACTCCTCAATTGAGCCTCATTGCATATGCATGCAGCCATCCGTTTCAAATTGTGGCTAGAAAATTTCCTTTAACTGAGCATGTCCACCTCAAGATTGAAGTGGTGGCCTGAATGCGAAGCAAAAGGAGACACTAACACGGCCTCCATTTCTCTTCTCGGTGCCGTCCAAATGAGCAGTATGACACTTTGTTCCTATCATCTAGCCACTTACTTTCTTCGTAAGGCCAAGATTTATTCTATCTTAAAAAAAACTTACTTTTTATATATCATCTACCACCTCCGTTTCAAAAAAAAAAAAAACTCAATCCTAGCTAGGGTTCATAGCTATGTCTATATTCGTAGCTAAGGTGTTATCTTTTTTTTAAGAACATAGTAGTAGCTACTAGTCTCTCCGGGCATAAATACATGCTGTTCATGTTTTGGATATTGACCATTTGACCCCACTTATAAAATACAACTATAACCACCAGTTTCTATTATTACATATTTATTCACCCCAACAAATTATATGTTATTTTTTTTCTAATGGTAGTACTTTTGAGAGAAATCTGATCTATAATTTCAAATATATCCCAATTAAATACTAAAAACATGGTAGCTATTGTCTAGAAGGAGAACTACGTATCATGCATGCTTTTTAAAAAACAAATAACATCGGATAGTGCCAAAAAAATGATATAGTAGGAAAAAAATGACAAGACTACCGTCCTATGAGACTAGAATTAGAAAAAGACAAAACCACCATCACACACCAACAATGCTTTTAGTTTACGAAAAGAAAATTTTTAGGTGTCACATTAGATGTTTGACTGAATGTTGGAAGAGTTTTTTGGACACGAATGAAAAAACTAATTTCATAACTCGCATAGAAACCGTGAGACGAATTTTTTGAGCCCAATTAAGCTATCATTAGCACATGTGGGTTACTGTAGCATTTATGACTAATCATGGACTAATTAGGCTCAAAGGATTCATCTTGTGATTTTCATACAAACTGTACAATTAGTTTTTATTTTTATCTATATTTAATGCTTCATGCATGTGTCCAAAGATTCAAGCCTTACACACACAAAAACTATCACCACACCTACCATCACTATGCAAGATCGAACACCGCCAGACCTACAAACATATCATGCATGCTGAGCACAAAGCCAAATTAATGCATAACCAACAATAGCTGAATAGAGTAGCCCAGGAGTGGAACTAAGGTTGTCAGGATCAGGATACTAAGTAGTATCGTTTTGCTCAAAGTAATATCGTATCGTAGGATCGTATCGTAGTATCGGGATACTATGATATTTTTTTAAGTTTAATTAATATCTATATTAATTATATATAGCCATTCTATATAAAATAAATGTAGTAATGATATATGTCATGCAAATAGAAACATTTATCAAGAGAAACCACGCTGGTTTTGATATATTTAACTGATTTTTATATAAAATTGAGCATATTTATTTACATTATTTCCAAACCATGTTATTTAAAATAATATTTTGTAGGATCGTAGGGATCGTAGGATCGAGATATCACCTAAGATTTTGTAGGATCGTATAGTAATAAATAGTAGAATCAAGATACTATGAAAATTAAGATACTAGATGGGATCGGTATCGTTTCGGCTTGATAGGATCGTAGTATACTAAGATACTAGGATATGAATCAGGATACTGACAGAGTGGAACACAAGAGCTACAAGAATCCAAGTCCTTGTGTAGTGTTCAGTGTCAGGCTGTCAGCTTGACAAAGAATGTAATGGCCGATGCGCTTAACAAGCACACGACTAGAGATAAAATCATCGGAGCATGTGTCTACCGATCATTGGCTGATCTGTTCTTGGGCTATGTAAATTAACTTTGCTAATAAAAATACAGAAATGTAATTGGGTGATCCTGGATAAGACGCTGCAATTGACCGACCACATCACTCATGATTTAGTCATTCTATAGGGATCTACCCCTGCTAGTGTTTTAGTCAACCATCTACACGCCTATTTCTATTGCAATTTACGCCCAATTCGAGTTGCCAGTAGTTAGTTATTCTTGTAAATCGTTTGCATCTTCCTCCATTGGCATCTTGGCACATGCAAGAGGTAGATATATAGTATATATAACAACAGAAATATCCACTCATCGTTTTGCAGGCCAGGACGTCTCTGCATTATGAAAACAACAGCAGCCCTATCTCGGTTTGATGAGAAAGACGCATTGTTTGAGTGAAATTTGCAGTAATTAATCGACAATGTTTGGGAATCGCAAAACAAATCTTGAGGAGCCCTTCAAAACCACGGCTGCCTTTGTCTGAAAGGAATTGTGAACGAGCTGTTCAGTCATCTCTAGCAGAGGAGCCCTTTTCATCTTATATAAGCTGCTGGCAAAATTTAAATTTTAAAAATTAATTTTAAAGTTAGTTTTTTTCATTGTAATTTATTTTTTAGCATTTATTTTTAAACCGTTAAGATATATAAAACTTTTATCCATAACCTTTTTCTCACTGATAAGCCGTTCAGCTATAGGGGAAACAAACAATTTCTTGCTCAGGTTCAGTCTGTTCAGTAGTATCTTTTTCTTCATGTGAGTATGTGATTGGACACAAAAGGAGAGAGAAGCATGAGCAACTATCCAGTTCTTTTTATCAGGAACAGATACCAAATAAGTACTATCATATTTGGACTTGTTCTGAAACCACTAGTGAATTCCTTATCCATATTTGTGTGGATTCTTGGCAGCATTTGTGGCCCAACCAAATTTCTTGTGGATCCTTGTCGTACTAGCGATGACAAGACGCTGATCACGCATCGCACGTTGCGATTAATGAGTTGTGCATTATGGCATTATGCATCGACTAGGATCAGAATCAGGGTCAAGATAATACTGACGTGCTGTCTGCATCATGTTTCAATTATTACATCCATGATTCATTATGTCGGAATTAAGTACAGTAATGTACTTCTAGTAATGGAGATATTAGGTTTTTATGCAGGTGACAAATTGTGAGTGACGCGGTCTTTTTAAAGATAATGGAATTCGTTCTGTCCTTTTGCTTCAAAGATGCTATAACCAATTATTGCAGCGAATGCAGGACAAACAGCTGTGTATTATAAAATTACAGTTTGATTAAAAACAAGATTCCTACTTAGTACACCACAATAAACATAAACATAGACATTTCCATCTCTGGTTGTATGTAATCCCTGTCTTCTTCAAACCAAAGAAAAGCAGAATGTCTGAAATCAGCGATCGGTCTTTGTTGATCGAATTTCGCTCCCATCGCCGTCGGTGACCGACGTCCAAAACGGAAGATAACGTCAAAGAGTGACGTATTTTTTTTAGGATAAATGAAGCATTTTACTAAACTCAAATGAGTATTCCCGGTCTTTGCGTGAGCAACACAGTTGATAAAGATTAAAGAACAATTGTCAAAATATGAACAGACTGTCCCCAAATGTATTTTCAAGGTAGATGATCAATGCCAGCAAAAGTTCTCCCTAGAATTTATAGATGAACTAGTAATCGGTGAACCTGGCTATATATATTGTTTGGGGATCATGGATAGCTGAAAATGACGCTGGAAAAGAGGGGCGATGGAAATGCAGCTTTCGATGAGGATAGCATAGGATACATCAGAAACGGCATATATCATCTTTGATCCTTTGGAATTGGACACTGTCTATTTCATCACGTTCAAGGTCTTTCCTTTGCTTCTCCACCAGAATCACTAACTGAATTCTTCTTTCGTGTTGCGACTGTTCTTCAACCGGGAAAGGAGAAAAGATAAGATAAAGTTACAAAAGTGCAAGTTCTGAAGTTCACAACAGCGCAAAAATCACAGACGGCGGCATCCTTGGTGTCGTTTCCTTCTTGGAGACGTCGTCTTGAAGATTTCCTGTTTCGCTCTTGCAGCGTTTGTGGTTGTAGGTGCGTGGTGTGGTTGTTTTTTCCTTTCTGGGCTATAGTCTTCCAGGGCTATAACTTGTATTTTTCTCCTGCTTTATCAATACATGAAACTCGCACTGTCTTGTGCGGTTCGTTTAAAAAAAAACAATCGTCTGATGAGCACTGTCAAACATTGCATTTCTTCAGACTCAGAGATGGAGACAAATACAGGAAATGTAGGAATCTGTCTTTTTCACTATCTTCATCTCTTCTATCAATACCATGAGACATGAGCAAAATCATGGTACTCCAGTAAGAAGATAGGTTCCCAGTTGCTTCTGGTGTAGTACAGTTAACCAACACAGTTCTCCTCCTCCCCCCACCCACCTTAAAAAAACAATTCCACCTAAAAACCAGTGTTTCGGCGCGAAAAATCAACCCGAAAAAATGGTTAGAAAAAAACTAAACCCAATAATTTCAATCCCATTCCAACGCAGGAGCATGGCAGTAGTTGGCAATACTGGGATTCTGGGAATTGTTGTGAGTTTATGCCTGTATTCTGCAATGACTCTCCGTGCGAAAGCATGAGACTTGAGTCAATGACACTGATAATTTGGGAATGCCCAGGTCAACAGATTATGCCAATAAAAGTGATATTGGTTGAGTATACCTGAAATTGAGGCTTATTAACTGCAGTAATTGCACTGGTCTGCACATTTTCAGAAATTTTCCACATTTTGATATGCATTGAAGGCAAACCTTCATATTACTGCTGCAAATTAAATGTGGTACATTGGATACCTTCATTCTATATTTAGTTCCGACGAATATCTTCTGTAATAGTAATGCTTACAAGGAAATGTGATTTTGCAGGAAAATTAACCTAAGCTGGTCTAACCAGAAGTAAAAACAGGGAAGGGAACCTGCAAACTGACAGTATTAGTTGTAAAAAATACTTTGTTTTTAGATGAAAAGAAACAAAATTTGTATTACTTCCTCCGTTTCATATTATAAGACTTTCTAGCATTGCCCACATTCATATATGTGTTAATGAATCTTGACATATGTGTGCCTAGATTTTTTAACATCTATATGAATGTGGGCAACCCTAGAAAGTCTTATAACCTGAAACGGAGGTAGTGCTAGTCAATAACAGTATCAGTGATGTGTCATTGTACTGGAACAACAATGTGCCAAATCAGATGCAACAAAGCCTGTCCGACGGAATATCTTTCAGATATTATGGTGTTTTCATATTAGTGACAACAACATACCATCTACTCCAGTTACCCAATTTTGTATGTTTTTTCTTTTGTTTTCGATTACCCGATTTGTGATTTCAACTAACAATGTCCAATTGCAGAATGATCACCATACGAGGAAACCATGACGAACACGAATCAATATCTGAATTTTCTGTTTTGTCTCATTAGAAACCCAAATTTCCCTACTAATTAATTTCTCCTATTTTTCTATGTACAAGCCTGTAATAACTTGTTTCAGTTTGTTGTTGCAGTAGAAGTGAAGTCTCCTAGCTGTCTAAGTGTGAACGCGGCGCCTGACTCTCACTTGGAGCCCGCCACTGATCGACGCGGTGAGCCCCGGCACGAACCGTGGCGCGGCGGCGGCGCCGCCGCTCCGGCCATTCTCGCCGACGACCTCGACGTCGAACGCCCTCACGACGGCGACGCTGGCCGCCTTCATCTCGGTGACGGCGAGCTCCTTGCCGAGGCACACGCGTTGGCCGGCCTGGAACACCGGGTATTTGTACGGGTTCGCCGGGACGAACGACGCGCCGGGGCCGGTGAGCCACCGCGCCGGCCGGAACGCGGCGTAGTCGGCGCCCCAGATGTGCGGCATCCGCCCCATGGCGTAGGGGTGGTACATGACGCGCGCGTCGCCGCCGACGTAGGTGCCGTCGGGGAGCACGTCGGCGGCGGCGCAGAACTTGGAGTCGAACTGCACCGGCGGGAACAGCCGCATGTTCTCGTGCAGCACGGCGTGGGTGTAGTGGAGGCCCTTGAGGTGCTCGTAGGTGATGGCGGCGCCCGTCTCGCCGCCGTCGCCGGCCTCCGCCTCCGCGCGCATGGCGGCGGCGACTTCGGGGTTCTTGGACAGGAGCATGAACAGCGTGGTGAGCGCGGTGGACACCGTGTCCCGCCCGGCGAGGAGGAAGCTGACGACGATGTCGCGGAGGAACTTGTCGTCCGCGGCGGCGTCGTCGACGCCGGTGGAGGCCATGAACCGCGACAGGAGGTCGTGGCTGCTGCCGACGCCCAGCTTCTGGCGCTCCCGGATCATCGCCGCCGCGAGCTCGTCGACGACCTTGATGGCCTTCCTGAGCTCCCTCTCCGACCCGACGTTGAGGAACCGCTTCGCCCTCCACAGCAACGGCGACGCCGCTGCGCCACGCATGGCGGAGAGGCGCGACGCGGCGTCGAACGCGTCGGCGAGCTCGGACACGGGCATTTCCCGGTCGAGGCAGCCGGGGTCGAGGCCGAAGGAGATCTTGCAGATGTTGTCGAAGGCGAAGCGGCGGAACACGTCCTGCAGATCGAGCACGGCGCCCCGGTCGGCGGCGTCGGCGAGCACCGGCATGAGGCGGGCCTCCACCTCCTGGGCGATGATCTTGTAGGCGTAGGAGCGCACGGCGACGCTGCCGAGCTCGAGGCTGGCCATCTTCCGCTGGTGGCGCCACGCGTGGCCGTCGACGTTGAAGATGCCGTCGCCGAGGAGGTCGCCGAGGAGCGCGGCGAAGGGCCTCCCCTTGGGGAAGTTGTCGAACCGCGTCCTGAGCATGTGCTCGACGTTCGCCGGGTTCGCCGTGACGGTGCAGCCGAGGACGTGGACGTGGACGGTTCCCGTCGGCGAGCGGCGGAGCAGGTGCGCGTACCAGTCGCCGAGGTTGGTGAACTCCCTCGCCCACGACCCCGTCAGGTAGGCGCGGCACACATGGCAGCTGCACCACGGCCACCGCCTCGCCACCAGGAGCACGACGCCGAGCGCCGCCAGGCACACCGAGAACGCGAAGAAGGCGAGCCCCGCGCACCGCGCGCCCCACGGCAATTCCATCTCCATGGACACGGTGGTGGTGGCATCCATGGCGAGAGGAGGAGAAGAAGAAGAGGGAGAGAGGGAGATGTGTGAGCTTGGGTGGGGAGGAGTCAAGGAGGAGGCGATGGCTATATATAATGCGTGTGGACGAGGAAGGCGCACATGGGACACGTGCGCTAAACATTTAACAACGTTTTCCCGGCAGCCTAGCTTTGCCTCTCTATATTTCTTTTATTGTGTGTTTTGTTTTTTCTATTTTTTGCGCGTACACAGCTATGTCCCAGCGATTTTTGCATGCTGAGCTGGGTCCAAAGTGTGTGCTAAAAAATCAGAGTACAACTTATAGCTGCTAAATATTGCTTCCGAGCTGGTTTTTGGGATGAAACATGCTATTGTTGTGAGATCAATGGTTAACAGATGATACTTCAACCTCGTTAACTTTCCTTTACTTTGTTGGTGCTTTTCTTTTTCTCGAAACTGGGTAAATTATATTAAGGAATAGAAGAGGAAAATTTTTTTTTCCACATCTTAAAACATAGCTAGAGCCTAGAGATGCGAGCAAATGAGCCTAACCATAATGTTTGGCTATCTCCGGCATGTGGAATGGACAAATATTGCCAACTACCATGCATCTTTGTTCCTTCATTACTCGATCCCTTTATTTTAAAATATAAAAATCTAAGATCATATTAAACATTTTATAGTATTACGAATCTTGACAGACAATATAATCAGATTCGTAGTACTATAAAATATCTAATCTGGTACTAGTTTTTTATATTTTGGGATGAAGCAATACCTCCGAAAAAGTTGGCAACCCAGTCGACTCTAAAGCCAATGCCATCGATTTGATTGTCAACAACCATCAGACAATTATTAACGCAAATTATAAGCGCAACACTATATTAATATATGAATTGATATGAATGCACCTTCCAAATTACTTGTCTTCCCTATATCAGTACACGTTGATAGTGACTACAATATACTACTCCCTCCATCCAAAATAAGTTCTTTTTCATCCATCATATACATACCAATATAAAATATAAAAAAAAGAGCTAAAAATACTCTCACTTTATCAAATCGCAATGCAATTGTTTCTCTCTTTAACTACTCCGATGTATATATATATATATATATATATATATATATATATATATATATATATATATATATATATATATATATATATATATATATATATATATATATATATATATATATATATATATATATATATATATATATATATATATATATATATATATATATATATATATATATATATATTCTATTTTTACAAATCCCAATGCAATAATTGCTTAAAAATAAATTTATTTTGGGACGAACTGAAGAAGCCAAATATAAACTTATTTTGGAACAGAAGTTCTATATAAATGGTACAAATTCACCATCATTAACTTTCTTCCCTCGATTAGCACAAACTAATAGGGGATAAACTACATTAATGCAAATAGCCAAATTGCAAAATTGGTACAAATTTATAGTGGCTACAATATTTATTATAAATGGGTACAAATGTGTCCTTTTTAACTTTAATTCCTCTATTTGCCCAAAATAATATTGTGATTAAACTATATTAATACAAATTCACCCTCCTTAACCTTCCTTCCTTTTATTAGCACAAATCAATAATGGCTACAATATTTAATATAAATGGATACAAAACGTCCTCTTTTAACTTTCCTTCCCTTTATTAGCACAAAACAATAGTGATTATAATATTTAATAATGTAAATAGTATAAATTCAGCCTCTTTTGTCGACGAGTGATACTCGTAGACCGGATGATTAGGATATTATGGTACGTTGGAACGAGGATCTACGTAATACGACATCAAGCAAACAGAAGACAAGGATTATACTGGTTCAAGCCCCTTATCAAGTAATAGCCCTACTCCAGTTTATATGGGATTGATGATGGAAAACCACAGATTACAAAGGAAGTAGACGAACTCGATGATACCGACAAGATCGTAGTCGATGTACTCGCAAGATTTTCCGACGACTTGGCTCCGCGTACTCTGGCTTCGTAAACTATGGTGGGTGTGTTGGCGATGAGATTCGATGCTTTACACCCCTCCCTAGGGATCCCTTTTATACCGTGGACTATCTTGACCCCAAGTAAGACCTAGAGACATTGGATCTTGCATGGTACAACAGAAACTCTATCCCTTCCAAGTAGGACTTTGGAAATCGCTTGACTCGAGGAGATATCTTTCATAATTTGTAACAGATTCCAATAGCGTTTATGGGGATAATTCGTATACGTGAAAGTATGTCATATCCGTATATTCTATAGATTGTAGGATAGGAGGTATACCTTATCCATAACCCTGACATCTTTAACTTTACTTCCCTCAAATTAATAGTGGATAAACTATATTAATACACATTCTCTTCTACCTTCATTTTTATATTTCAAAATACTTTACAACATTATATTCTTTAGTACAAGAATGGCGCGCGCACACATCACCATACTCACCATGAGTGTGCCTTCTAACATACCCATGTTCCTGTTACATAGGAGCAACACGTATGTGACTTTAAAATAATTTTTCTTTGCTTCCATTACAATTCAGAACACACTTTTATACACATTATTTACTTTGAAATATATAACTTTCAATGTTTTTTTGAAGATCTACATAAAGTAAAAAAAAAATCTGGTTATCTAGCTAATTCATATAGCAGGCATGAGCATGCCTTTAGTGTGGATTTCAGTTTTGTTCCCAATAGATATTAGTGCTGCTGCGAAGGATGTGGAGGCTATGGCTTGCAAAGAAGGGTTGAAGCTGGCGGCGGAGTATATTAGGGTCCATTTGAACCTATGGGTTCGGAATCCATCCGTCCTAATACACAAAACGGAATAATGAATTAGCACATAATCAATTAAGTATTAGTTAAAAAAATCAAAAAATAGATTAACATAATTTTTAATGCAACTTTTCTATAGATTTTTTTTAAAAAAAGTAACACTGTTTACCAGTGTGAGAAAAGAGTTCTCGAAGAAAAAGGGAGTAGAAGTTGAAAAAGGGGAGCATATGTAGAACACCAGCATCCCAGTAGTCAGCTCGATTGCTCCTCGGTTGCCGACTTGTTACTATCGAGGATGGGCAACATATCAAGCTGAGCTCCCTCATCCCAGAGACAAAGGGCCTCACATGGGTCTTCTTCCTGATATGCAGGCGTGCCATAAGGTAGCTGATGAACTTGCTAACTTTGCTAAACATTTGGTACATCTCACTCCGCCCGTGTGGCGAGAGGATGCACCATCCAACGTGTATTATTTAATTAAGCAGCTTCGTCTTTTGTAAGATTGTAATCGATCATAACTTAATGTATGCTCTCTTTTCTAAAAAAAATTAATGATATTTCTTTTCTATATTTAGTGTCTTTAGAAAATATTTTTTTATATATGTTGTTCGTGTGAATGCTCGGACATATATGCATCAATCCCTTACTCAGGTGGTGTTTGGATCCAGAGACTAAATTTTAGTGCTTGTCATATCAAATATTAATTTGGCACTAATTAGAAGTATTAAACGTAGACTAATAATAAAACTAATTAATTGTATAAATAAGAGCTAATTTGCGAGATAAATTTTTAAGCCTAATTAATCCATAATTAGCATATGTTTACTGTAGCATCACATACTAGTCAAGGATTATAAAATAAGTTTTTATCATTAATCTACGTTTAATACTTTTATTTAATGTCAAACATCCGATCCGATATGATAAGAACTCAAATTTAGTCCCCGATTAGCCATCGATCGGCTACCTTTTCTCGTCGATCATCGACGACGACGACGACGCCGTACGTACGCGTGGTCCTCCTGGTCCAGGGCGGCAGAAAATTCCGTTCCGTTTCGCTGTTTTCTTGGCCGCCGTACGTACCAGGCAAAATGACAGCAGGATGTTGTTGTATTTGTACGATAGCCAACCACGCATCCATAACACACGGTTTTTCTTTATCCGGCCGGCCATCCATCCATGGCTCCATCTTTGCCGGTGGTCCGTCCGGCCGCGCCACGATCGACAGTATGCATCGCCTAGCTACTTGCTACCCCCTCCAAAAAAAAAAAAATCCCCGGTCACAGGCAACTCGCGCACACGTATGCCTGACGACAAGTCCTTTTGTTTTAAGATAATAGATAGTTTAGACTTAAATGCAACGACATGATATGAATACATGAGAAAATCCAGACAACATCTAGTTTACTATGGGAAAACATTTTTTAAAGCCTTTTCGTTTAGGGAGGCTCATATTTTTCTTCCTTCTCCAGCCTCCTACTCTTAGGACATCCACAATGTGGTGTAAAAGTAGTCCATAAGCAATAGAATATTCCATTCAGCCACCTATTAACATTGTGCAACTAGTCTATATAGAAAAAATAACAAAAGATATCCATATGCATATGGACTACCCATATGGAATAAATTATATTATCTATCTCTACTCATCTCTCTTCTCCTAATGATACCTTGTATCTATACATTATGGACATTGCCATAGGGATAAACTATTTATGTGGGTCCCATCTATATGGATCACTTTGTCATATACATTGGTGATGCCCTTATTACCTCTTCTCTCTTCCCTTCTCTCCATAGAGATCTAATGTAGGTGCCGCTCCTGCTTTCATTAGAGACAGTTGTTCCTGCCTTAATTCTCTCCAAATCTATTTTAGCCGTCCGTAAAAAATATTTTTCTGAAGATGTATGTTTGTATATATTTTTATAAAGAATTTATAGAGAAAAACCATTAATTAGCAGCTACGTACTAGATGGTACGGAATTAAAACCGACGAATGGAAAACGAAATTGATTGATAAAGAGATGTCAGATGTGAACGTTTGCCACTGAATTTGGCTCAAATTTCTTGGTTGCAAGTTGCAACTGGCATGTACTACCCCTGCTCCCAATCTACCAATAAAACTGAGTTCTTTTTTCAACTCAAAAGCACAAACTTTTTTATGTTAGCACGCTTCTCGAATGGTACATTCCGTAAAAAAAATCTATATAAATGTTTTTAAAATAATAAAAATATTTTTTAAATTTATAATAGCTAATATTTAATTAATCATGTACAAATGTTTTTCTCATTTTCCATTGCGCGAAAAAGCCTCCACAAACTGACTTCTCGAATGGGCCCTAAGTACATCTGTCACAAGCCGGGTACTGCAGATGTGTCCCTTTGATAGTGAGCGTGAGAAACGGACTCGTGTGGTTACATGCATGTTGCATATGCTGTTATTTCATCTTGTCGACTCGATCGATCGACATATATAAGCATGTGCACTTCTCACCATTATTGATTCATCACGCACATGCATGTGAAATTTCTTCTCTAGATAGCAACAATATTTTCATGCATGCCAACAAACATTAATAATATTACACTCAACGCCAACGGGGACTACTACGTGTAAACATTTAGACCAAAAACACCACATATATATGTATATATATCACTTTCTTCAATTATTATTGAGGAAATAAAACATTACAACAGCACATGTGGGAATGGTCTATGGTTAGTAAGGACTGAAAGGAATGCTCAGTTTCGGTACTGTACTGTCTTTCCGTCTTGTGATAGTTACGGCCACCACATTGTGTTTAAATTTGACTACTACTGTTGATCCATCCTCATGCCTGTATGGTGCAATAATCGCCATCCATTTTCAAATATAATTATTTCAATAATTTAAATTATATATATTATATAAGCATTTATGTTAAATAATGTGATATGAATATTTCAGCTTACTATATATTCGGATTAATTATAGTTTCAATAGGACTCAAAGTTTTTCCTACTAGAAATACGGGAAGGGTGAGATGATGATTTATTCCCTAGCTTGCATTATAATTAATTCCTCAATACTGATAATTGCCAGTTTGTGCCTGTAGTTTTTTCTCGTAAAGATTTTCCACGTAAAAATTCGTAGCTCTATTATGCATCTATTTGAACAAAGCATTTCTTGGATTTGCCTAACATAGCCACATGTTGTGCACATTTATTGACTGAAAGGAAATCTTGCTTCCTTATGTTCAATATTTACTAAACAATCTAGAAATGTCTATTTTAGGAACGAAGGGAGTAGAAATTTTTCTCTACTTCTTTGTATATTGTTATCTATCCGGCCTATTGGCGTCATCAAATTAGTTCATCAAAATGACAAGACTACAACAAAAACACCATACCTGCTCCTAGTCTTACTGCTAGGCGAGTTCTAAATAGTTAAAATGAAGGTATGGGCTATTCGTGCCAAGTTTCTAAAGTTACCTTTTGTGCTGTTCATTTAAAAAAATAAATGAATAAAGTTATCTCTAAAAACTTCCTACATCAACATTACTTACATAACGTTTTTCAAGCTATCAATTAGTTCTACAATATTTAATCTATTCATACGATCATTTTTTTCTGTCCATATCAATCATTAAGCTAGATCACGCCCTAAATTCTATAAACAATAACAAATATATCATCCTTCCCTTTTTCTAATCAATCCCAGATGAGACAGAGATTAAATAGCTAGTTGATAGCCTAGTTGCGTGATTACCTCCATCATCACCATCATTAGCCTGGATTCGGTCCTTGCATCAGCATATATACATACAAAAATTTTCATGGATGCATGTGGACACTTGTACCATATCAATCTATCATTGCATCAGCATATATACATACAAAATTTTTCATGGATTGTTGCACACATATATTGCATACGTACACCAACAAGTCACATTCCTGTTGGTTGGAGGCTACTCCAAACCATGGGCTTGGAAACGGGAGAGATCTCATAAGCACAATGGTTTCACTGTCGTTCGACACCGTTGGCATTATTGTTTTTTTGCAGAGATCACCGGAAGAACAAAACCGCCACATGGATTGTTGCAATCCAATGTGCAGGATCATATCCCCTTTATCCAGTAGGGCTAGCTATTTATGTTCAACTGGACACTAGAGACATCTTTTGTGATTATTTGGCATATGACTAGGTAAAGTTCCTTGTCTTTTTTGTGAGACTCTTTCCAACAACTCATGGCATGGGCACATACATGGTACACTCACTCGTTTCTTGTTTCTCGGACCTTAGCTAGACGTCACTCGACGAGAGAAAACAAGTGACAATGGCTGTTCTAAGTTAAATTTATTGAAGTTTGATCAGTTTATATATAGAAGAATGTTGTAACATATCTTCAACACAAAACAAATATACTTAAAAAATTATGCAACGATAGATTAATGAATTATATTTGGAGCTACATATGTTGCTATATTTTTCTATAAATTTTGATCAAACTTCAAAAAAAAATACTTATGATAAACTTAAAAATCTTATATCACCTGTTTGGGGAAGCTTTTGATAGCTGTAACTTCCTCTAAAATTAAAAGCTCATCCAAACAATATAGGTTTTTTTTTCAGATTCTAAAATGTTATAGTTGTAGGATTATGAAAATAAATTAGAAACCTGAAACTGATTTTTTTTCTTCTTCAAATTCTTACTAACAGGATTCCCATCAATTGTTTCTTCGAATCTAAAGCTCTCCAAATACACCTATAATATAGAACAGAGGGAGTAGCTCACAAAGCATATTCCAGTTGTTGTTGAGACTTGAGATCATGTGAGATACTAGCTAGCTATGTCGTCTCTCTCAAGTGGCCAATTAATAGATGGCCTGAATTAGATGAGAAAGCATATATTTGAGGAGTTGTCGAGATCTCTGTGAGCTGGTAGATAGGTATGTCTCTAGAGTGAATCAGATGGCTCGCCGTCCTTCAATAGTTCAATTGGTAGCGAGCTAGCTATATTAATTCCATCAAGCTTTGGAGAAAATTCATAAGCTTGTTGCATTTTAGGATTTTCTAGATTAATTACAAATAAAGTGATCGTGAATTAAGAAATGGTTAGTGGCAACCTCATATAGGTGGAATTCCACCCTAATCCCACATATAAAAAGCCGCTCTAAAAAACTGCTGTACCAGACAATTGATCAACCGAGAGAAAAATACGGGAGAAGAGAAAAATTAAACCAAGTTTATCGGATTATGTCCCGTTGCAATGTACCGCAGGTAAGAGGTAACTAGTAGCATTAAAGGTAATGAAACATCAAACATATATAGACTTATCGAACGAATTTTCGTTTCATAATATATTTTTTGAAAAAAGATCAAAGTTTTGCATGTAAAATATATTCACATGTGCAAACAGCTAATGCAGCATATAATTAAATTTCTTTATTTATCTCCATATAAATTTAAGAGTAAAATATATGGCCGGCCCCTAAACTTGTGTGGTGGTGTCACTTAGGTCTGTAAACTTGAAAATTGCACGTTTAGATCCGTGAACTTGATTTAATGTACCATCCTGGTCCAAATATCCTTTGACTGCGTTTGACCGCCAACGTGGCATGCCACGCAGGCAACAATTTTACTCCCAGCCTCCTCTACATCACAACATGTCGCATATATCTCCTTGTAGCTATATAGAGACACCAGAATCCCCCAAAAATAATTTTCAAATTGTTCTTCTCTCTCATTCTTCTCCTTGCATGTATAGAAAATGCAGTCCCGATTAGCAATTGACATTGCTCTGCACTCTAAAATGATCTTATCCTTACGCAACTGGCACTTGATCAACAACACCTTCTTCCGGCGACTTCAAGACAAGGACGAGCTTAGACAATCCATGGGGATGCCTAGCGTGCAAGCCGAATTGCGCAGCTTCCCGCTGCACTGCACTGCCTCCTACCGCTAATCTCACCGCCGAGGCCGCCACAGCCGCTACCTCTCGACCTCCTTCCGCTAAACTCACCGTCGAAACCCTAGCCGATTTAGGGATATTTTGAGGGATTTGGATTGAAATGCGCACTGGTCAGGGCAAGTTATGTGTGAAGGTATATGTGGAAGGGGTTGAGAACAAAAGTGTTGCCTACGTGGCATGCCACGTTGGCGGTCAAACGTAGTCAAATGACGATTGGACCGGGGGTGGTACATTTAATCAAGTTTACGGATCTAATCGTGCAATTTTCAAGTTCACGGACCTAAGTGACACCACACCACAAGTTTAAGAACCGGCCATGTATTTTACTCTAAATTTAATTGTATATGCATTTTTCTCAAGCACAACGAACTTAACATAATAGACAGTTTCCTTAAAAAACAAAAGGGAGAAATCCAGAACTAAAGATATATACTATACTACCATGGACCATCTTTACACCACAAATCTAAGCCCACTTGCAACTTGCAAGATGTAGGGTGGATAGACTCACACCAAACTCTATTCTGAACCACACAAAAGCATAACTGACTGAACTGACTACCGATCGATAATGCATGACCAATTTGTCATTGATCTGTAATTTCATATCATATATACTGATGTTGGAGGAGCTAGCTTTATGCGTGGCATATTTATGTTTTTAGCACATATCTGACAGGTAGTGTGGTACCATGCATGCATGGTAGCTGTACAAGCCTAAGTGCAATTGTGCAAAACAACAAAACTTGTTACAGCTGAGCTAATACCAAACTAATGCGCTCTGGTGTCCTAATGACAATACATGTCAATGCTTCAGAACCTCATCATTTGCTCTATATATAAAGAATCAGTCGCTGTTCAAAACTTAAATTTTAAATCTTAATTTTGAAATTATAATTCTACAGTATTTTTAACGTGGTTTCTTTTTCAGCATTACCATCTAAGCCGCTAAAAACACACACATATAAAAATTCTACTAAAACAATATTTTTTATTTGTTAATAAATCGTTTTAGCATATAATCAGCTTTTAGCCATCTAATAATTAGGTTGTAAGTAAGCATGAGATAAAGGAGAAAGCACCAGTACTACTACTACTAGTAGCCAACAAGCTTAGCTGCCGGTCAATTAGACTCGAGGGCCGACATGTACACATCAAGGTCACAAGTTATCAGCGACGGCATCGCCATCAGCCTCCTCCGGTGCAGCGCACTGTCCGGCAACAGTGGTGCAAGTGTGCTGATTGTGACATTGTAATTTCATTTTAGCCCTTTTGAAAGAAACTTTTATGAAAAACAAAAATCCCATGACGATGAAACCGGGAGTAGAGTATTACACCTCACAGTTTAGGTCGCCGTCGTTGAGCCCTCGGTTCATTTAGCCCATGCCTGAGAAGCGATGGCGATGTGAAACCAACGGGAAAGAAGTTGAGGTATCAACACGAAGCTCTGTGGTTGAGTCATACCCCTAAGTAGTTGATCATACTCAGAGACTCACTCACAGAGTGAAATCACATGATAATTCCTTGGACTCAAAACCGTTTTGCTAAGATTTTGCATGGAAATTGCCTAGCAAGGTATGTTTAAGTACATCCTCACTCAAGTCTCCTCATTTGTGTTTTAAGTTAGGAACAATATGTTTACATAAAACTTCAGCATAAGTGACAAGGCAACCATTCCTGGACTAAGCTAAGTTCTTGAATGAAAATCAAAGGAATTTTGGAGGGTTATAATTAATCCTTTAGGAAAGAATTTCTATATAACACCCTTTCGATCAAAGAAATAGGATTTAAAAATTCCTATGGAATGCAAATTCTATTAGGAAATTTAACATGATCTCACGTCTTATATTTTATTTTCCTTTGCTAGTTCAATGCACATTCTCTCTATCTCTCTTCCACATATGGTTTCTTGCAAAATTCTTGTGTTTCAATTCCTGTGAACCATCAAAAGGCATTATCTGTGGTGTTCCTCTATTTTGTAATCATGTAGTATTGCATAGCATGTGACAATCAATTCATGTGTTTTTTTTTCTATTTCTGCATTTTAAAAATCATGTGTTTGCTAAGTAAGCGTAGCTCAGTGTTGTACCCGTCGACAGTGAGACGCCCATAATAACTTCGTTAATCTTAAGATATGTCAGTCGGATCTGTCGAATGTGCTTATAGGGGTAAGGCGTTCATAGGGTGGGTGTGCTCACGTTATGATCGAGCGCCTACGATTATATTGTGTTTCTTAAAACAAATAAAAATCATGTGCTTCAAAGAAGTCCTAAACAGCTTATGGGCTGAGCTAGCTACTTTTTCATTTGTCAAAAGAAAAGGGATGGTCCTGACATCCTTGAACAATATACCCAACTTCTTTGAATAATCGAATCACATGATAATTCCTCAAAGTCAGACCGTTTTTGTCTAAGATTTTGGATGGAAATTGCCTAGCAAAGTATGTGTACATCCTGAGTTAAAGTCTCCGCCTGTCTTCCTTGGATTTAAGTTAGGAACAATATGTTTACATGGAAACTTCGGTAGAAATTATAAGTCACTTATTTCTGGACTTGCCTCAATTTAAAACAAGTTATTAAGCAGATTGGTACCGTAGATTATCTGTTTGATTATAAGGATACATCAAATATTTTGAGAAATAAATTTTCCAAATAATTTAAACAAGTGGTTTAAGTAATACAATAGTAGGAAATAAATATTTCTTTGAGAAAATATATTTTTTCAAAGCGTGAGGTAAATAATCCATTTCAATAATCTAATAAATATTTACATATTTAAAAGATCTGTAGTGTTTCTGTCATCCAACGCCAATAGTTTCCCCTGAAATAAAAAAGGAAAAAAAAATAAAAGTCCGACTCTAAAAAAGGGCAAAAAAAAAAAGACCATCCGAAAAGAAATACGTGTCGTCCATGAGAAACTTGAGGCGAAAGAGAGTTTTCATGTATTTATTCATATTTAGATTGGTTCAACCAAATCCGACTAGCTCTCTATATCGTCTAAATAAATAGTGTCAAGTCTGAATTCCAGATCTAACATATGTCAGAGATCTATAATTTTAAAAAAGAAAATCAATAGCTCTAATTCTCGTTTCGGATCAATTATCGATATTAATTTGACTTTTAATATTACATGCGTAGTTTGACGTAAGTAGCTAAATGTGGTGTAGTTACTAATCTTGAGTCTCTCTGGTTCTCTCACTTACTTTACTGTAGTATTATTCACCTTTCTCTTTCTCTAATTAACTAGGATTTGATGTATATTTTCCTATAGCAACACACGAGCATTTTGCTAGTAATAATAAAAAGAATTGAGCCTCACTTATTTTGTTAAAAAATTGCTTTTCAAAATGGAGGGAAAAATACAAAATAGTACTCCCTCCGTCCCTAAATATTTGACGTCGTTAACTTTTTTAAACATTTTTTACCGTTCGTATTATTAAAAAATTAAGTAATTATTAATTCTTTTTCTATCATTTAATTTATTGTTAAATATACTTTTATGTATACATATAGTTTTACATATTTGACAAAAGTTTTTCAATGAAACGAACGGTTAAAAATATTTAAAAAAGGTTAACGAAGTCAAGTATTTAGGTACGGATGAAGCAGTATAAACCGATCTTTCCCTTCCCCTTGGCCCCTGCCTGTCCGTCCTTGTCCTGTTCCCGCAGCCGACCACCGCGTCTCGCCGGAGGGAGGGGCTCCACCGTGCTTGCCGCTACCTTTCCTAGTCCAGGACGGACAGCTTGCCTAGCTACACGCATGTAGCAGCGCAGCTGCCGCGCACACGCCGCGGTTGTCGCCGCCGCGAGCTACCGCCCAAGTTTCCCGCACGTTTTGCCCTGCTGTTTGATAGCTTAGCTAGCGACACCCCCCCCGCGCTGTTCGCTAGCTACCGGGGCCTCTCTCTCTCTCTCCCCTCGTCATTTCGCTCCGGATGGAGGCCGATTATTGGGCGGCGGCGATGTCCACAATTTTCGGACCGAAATTGATGCCGAAATTTTTGGTTGGCAATTTTGAATTAGTTTGAATATAATAGGAATTGTTCAAATCAGGTTAAAATATGTCTGTTTCAAAATTTTCTCCCTCTAATTTACTATTGCTTTTAAAAATTCTGAGTATGTTGCGCTGACGGTAAACGAACCATGCATGCTCACCTTAGATGTGCGCACGGTGTCCAAATCACTGTTTACTTTAGCAAGATTAGTTATAGTGTACTATTTTATCATGGTTACTATGCAGTATACAAGTTCGTGTATATACATGTGAATTTTATAAGTTTGTATTTCGGATTGTACCCACCGTAATTAAGTATATACTTATGTACCTCCGTTTTTTTATATATGATGTTGACTTTTTATAACGTTTTACAATTTATCTAATTTAAAAATATAGTATAAATATGTAAAAAGAATAGGTTACAGTAGTTTTTTTAATGATAAAATAAGTAACAAAAATAATAATTATATATTTTTTTAATAAGACGAATAGCTAAACATCACGATAAAATTAAATGTGTCATATATTAAAAAAAATGAAAGGAGCGAAAGGGCTGTAACCTAGTGGTTTGACGACATTGTGCTTTCAGTGATAGGCGACGTACTCAACAACGAGGCACCTGTGGGGTTTGCGTGCGTGTGTTGTGAGTGTCTGTGTTGTACTATGTAATTCTCGAAAAGAAACACCTCTTAATTTTTATTTAATCTGAATATAGAACCATGAGAGGAAGTGGGTATGTGCAATGTTGGCTTACTGTGTACAGCACTTATCGATATGTTGGGCAATATTCTGTGGCCATTGACAGGCAACAGCAAATGGTCCATCGGCCGGTCGGCTCGGCGCCATGCGCACTTTGTCTAGGGCACGAGGGCACCATGCATGTCGGCGACTCAATTAATTATTAGAAACTCTTCGATTCTTATCATTAGTAGTAGTTCCCCTTAAGATGGCATCACCGCCCAATCTGAAAAAAAAGGGTATCTAGACTTAATGCAGTTGTGCTTAATTATATGTTGCATATTGTATCTACCGATAGTTTGACTATTAGAGTACATAGATATTTTTGTATATGCTTGTAGGGAAAAAATATAAGAGGATAAGAAGAAGGTACACAGTATGTAAGAGATAACTTTATAAGATCTCTAAGAGAGAGGGAAATGGAGAAGTAAGAGAAATTAAATAGTGTTATAAAACCGGTACCGATAATACATAGATCGATATTTGTGAATGTCATAGGAGATCCAAAACTGATGATGATAACACTTCGCGAGAACAGCTCAAGTTAATGGTCATTTTGGTCTTCTAGGATTATGGAAAGAATGGAACTCGTGTATCTTCAGGAAAATTGGCCGGCACCCCATTCCTCATCCTCTTGAGAATAAAGGAGGAAGCTCTCCAATGGGCAGTTGCGGGGGCAAAAAAAAACCTAAGTGAGATGTACCCTTTACGAGAATGGAGTGTTCTGACTGGTCTAGGACGACCATAACTCCCATGACTTATATATAACTTTGCTTCCCTACTCTATCAATATATAAGGCAATCTTCTTGCCTTTCCTTCAAAAAAAAACAGACGATAATATCAAGGCATGATATTTGTTAACGAGGTTCAGCCAAAGCCTATATCTCTGAAGCATTGATTATGGATGCTCCTCTTTATCCAACATAATTATAACATATCAGAGTTACAAGCTAGCAACCTGTTCCCTCTATCCAACATAATTATAACTATAACTAAGTTATTGATAGTCAAAGTTATGTTTGACTGAATTTTCTAAAAAAAACAAAGTTGACTGAATTTTATCCTAAAAGTTAAAACATTTATGATCAGATGGAGTATATATATGCCACAAAGGATACTTTTTATGTCTAGAAAATTTCTTCCCTATGTGGGACAGGATTTCTGAGCGGAATTCTATTTCAAAATAAAATATCTGTAAGAGTTAGCCGTAGAATCTAAGTCAATTAGAGTTTGGCAGTTGTAAATTAGAATATGGGTACATATATGCCACAGGGCAGTTTTGTTTTACTCATTGTGAGAATTTCTGCATGTTTATGTTTTTTTATTGGTATAGTTGTAAATTGCACGTACGCCACAACTTTTACTATATAATATATTATCTTTACTCAGAAACAAAGTTCAATGCCAGGCTCCCCTACAATAAATTAATCAAATGAGCCATATACTTTATTGGACAGTTTGCTTGAAATTCCCATAAACATATTGTTTTGACATGAGGGCCAACCAAATGGGTTGTTAGAATAGTTCCAAGATTTCCCTCTCAAAAAGAACAGTCCCAAGATACCACATGTATGTTTTCATGCATGTTGATGTTAATTAAGAAACATCTCTAGAAAAGTTTCTGACTTTTATAGTGAGTTTCTTAGACTTTAATAGTCTGAATCTTCCAGAATCGTTCTAGATTCTAGAATGGCAGAGAAATAAATTTATGTACAACAATGTCAATGTATATCTTTTCTAATAAAATAAATAATGATGGGTGAAGGTTCACTAATAGGACAGATTCATGAATGAATGTTGTCTCTATCTATCTATAGTTGGTGTTTTCGATTATCGTGGCCTTGCTATCTGCTACAAACATTATAATAACTGCCTATAGTTTTAATTGAAAAGACCGGGATTTTCCATTATCTAAAAATAAAAAGTACTGATCTATTTGTAGAGTATCATCTGTCAATTAATTGAATTATGGCAAACTTGTTGACACCGCGAAGATCTCATATAAATATAAATATATATACATGCATACAAAATCAACAAAATCAATCTGTCTTTTTGAAACCGACGGTGGTCAATTTATAAATCGGTCCGTTTTAGTTAATTTTCATACGAAGTTGACTAAAAGTTATCTGCAGGTTATATTGGTTTTCACTTGGTTTTTTGTAAACTGGTTGGAGCGGTTTTTATTTTGAGAACGGAAAGGTAAAATCCCTGGCGGAGGATTGTTAAGCAGACTGTTTATTTGCGGTCACATGCATATGTTTTCTCTTTAATCAAATTGATTGATTCTATTGTTCTAATTATCGGCCTCCTTGCTTGGTTAATTAATCAATCCATGTGTTGTACGTGGGAACTTCTTGCACAAAAAGCCGGAATCAATTGCACAGATTAGCTGAAACAAATCACTAGCAGATTATAGTTCAGTGGAAATGGCATGTTTTGAATAATCACACTGGCCTTTCAAGGCATGCTAGCTACTAATTGTGTGGTCCTTGACTATGCAAATGATATGCATGCATATATTTTTTTGGATAATGATGCATGCATATATAGAGTGAGGTTAGTTACCAAAAGTTTAATCGCATCACGGCATCAATATATATATATATATATATATATATATATATATATATATATATATATATATATATATATATATATATATATATATATATATATATATATATATATATATATATATATATATATATATATATATATATATATATATATATATATATATATATATGGCCAGGTAAACTAAACCAATAGTATAAAAATCAACTTATTTTTTCAAGACAAACTTCAAACTCTATAAATCACCTAATTTTTAGATGGAGAGAGTACGTTGGGTAACTAAAGTTTATTAATAGAGCAATTCAAAAATAATAAGTATAACGGCCCTATTGTTCCGATGGATAGAATAACCTATAATTAGCTTTTCAAAAATTTCCAAATGAACAATTTCAAGAAAAAACTTTTAAATTTTAATTTGCTATGTTCAATTTATGTGTTTTTCCGTAGAGTACATTGAAGGTAAAAAAACGTAAATAACTAAAAGTAAATTCAGTGGCAAAGTGGGTATACATATATATACTACCCAAATTAGTACACAAATCTCAGGGCATGGCCTGACATTATTGGAACGCCATGGCCAGGAATCGTTTTGCGAACATGGGTAGTGATCTTAGTTATGGGATTGATGGACCTTAATTCTTGCTGTATATTATGTTTTCTTTCGTTTCAAAACTAAACTAGAGCGAATGTGTGTTTTTATCTATCTATGCATCTTAACCATACAAAGGTCGAAAGTATTGTAAGTACGATTATTTCATCTCGATGTACTCCCTCTATTCCAAAATATTTGACGCTGTTGACTTTTTTAAAAATATTTGACCGTTCATCTTATTCAAAAAAAATTAAGTAATTATTAATTATTTTCCTATCATTTGATTTATTATTAAATATACTTTTATGTATATATATAATTTTACACATTTCACAAAATTTTTAGAATAAGACGAACGGCGTCAAACATTCCGGGAAGGAGGGAGTAACTGGCTCAGTTCAGTAAAGTTTTCATTATCGTAAGATAAAATAACATTGACCCGTCTACGTCAACGGCGGCCGGATTAATTCTCGTCCCCGCCGGCGCCGGCGCCGGCCTACCTCCAGTGAGAGCTAACCCACCAACTTATTCGCGCCTGCATCTGCGTGTTTGGCGCCAAAAACGGGTGGATATATATATATATATATATATATATATATATCTCTGAATCATCATCATCATCAATATCACTAGGAGCTCACTAGCTGCATATGCGTACCAACTTAACCTGAACTTTCGTCAGTGCAAGGTCAAAATTCGTCCGGCCGTGCGGCGCCGCAAAAACCAAAACGAACCTAACCTAAACCACACAAATGCACGTGTTTACATTAACTTAATTTAATTTGTTCTTGTACTACTATGTTCTAGTAGATCAATCGTGCATGTTTCGTTCACTGTTTCTTTCTCTGAATTTTTCTGAAAACCAAACTCATCGATGGTCGACGGATATTCTTCGATCGGTTTGTCTCTCTGCACATGTCGCTGTCGGCCAACTCGGTCGTCGACAGATTTCGCAAAAGATGAGCCCCCGGTTAATAATTATCTTCGCTAATTAAGCTAGTAGTAGAAAGCTGTGGTACGGTACGGCTCTTCTTGTTAATCATGTAAAGAGAGTCAAGTGTGACTGTCGTACTCATATATACTATTATCCATATCTTCTTCTTCAGTTTGTACCACATACATCTCCTTGATTAGTACTACTATTAGAGCAGTACAATAGCATGCTATAAACCAGCCATAAACATATTTTAAAGAGATAAATAAAGAGATAGAAGAGTAATAGACTACAGATTTGTAGCCAACTATAGCACGGACTTCAAGACGTACTGTGTATATGACAGGTAGGGCCAGGTATTAATAGTACAGTAAGCAACTATTGTATAAATTGGCTCTTCTATTGGCTATAGATGATTTAGAGTTAGTAGTTGGCTATACTATTAAACTTGCTCTTATTCTCTATTTAGGAATACAAACAGCACGTTGCAAATGTGTACGGGGAGAATCAAAACGGATATGTACTTTCTTCGTACTACGAAAATAATTCTACTAATGTCTATCCCTGAATTCTTTAATTAGCTAGTATACCTTTCGTACTTTTAACTTTAAAATCGGGTATTAGTTTCAAGTTAGTTTCGATAGTGTGTTCATTTGGTATTGTAGATGTTAATTATTGTTTTTGGAATACGCAAGGAGCGTATCATTATATTAAGAGGAATAAAAGTTATTTACAAATCAAACATAAAATTTGAAAAGGGGATAGGATACCGGAGCGGAAAAAAGAATTTAAGCTACAATCTCACAACCGATTGGGACGACCTAGAGACTCATGAAACTAGAGACCAAGTGCCGGTATTAATTGCCACCTTTGCCAGGCGCCATAACTCCGCCTCTGTAGCCATAGCTTTCGCTACATCGACTCAGGGCCACTCTTGCAGGTTGAAATCCCGGTTGTTTCTCTCCTGATGTTAATTATTGTTTTGTGACTTGATCAAAGTGAGAAAACTTTTACTTAAGAGAAAAAAATGATAGACTAAAGAGTTCAGGGAAGTAAAAGTTTTAATATTATAGAAGTAATACTTACCGCCTATAGCGGCAGGCCGACAGCTAGAAATGCACACAATTGTATTTGTGCATATTTTCTAATAATAAATTAAAACCCAACTTCTATATCTAATACGATGTACACCGCTACTATTTGTGAATAGTTTTGGATGTGCTGATTCATGCATCCACAGATCCACGAAGGTGTATCTTCAGATTTTTCATGATACACTGTCCCCAAATTGCACTCCAGTGTAAGCAACATGCATCAACACATATGGTATGATGCTACCAAAGCTTTAGAAAACTACTAACCCCAAGAATCAATCGACCAACATGGCTGGTGCTCAATCATCCCATCACATCACAACTCGTGCAGTGCAGCATATCCCCTGATCCCTCACCTCCAATCTTGACCTAAAAAACGATAAGTACAATCTGCATCGCATAAAGAGAAAAAGGAGAGATCACGAGCACATGCTCCAATGGCCATGAATTTGTGTGCCCGCAAGAAGAATTCAGCACACCTGCACAAGCAATAATGGAGCTTGAAATACCAGTAGAAATCAGATTGTTGCAGCTTTGCTCTTAAACAAGTTGAAAAAACGGCGTTTTTCATTTGCAATTGTGCTACGCATGCGTGAATGGATGGATGGATCATGGATGATCTCTTTTGATCTCTACTCAAAAGATGAGCAGAAAGTCAGTGTGTGTCACTGCCTGTTCTGTTCATTTGGACTACTGCCCCCAGCAGATGAATGATGATGGCCTCTTTTACTACTTTTACTCTGAAACTGTGACCAACTTGTTCTGCTGTTCATCAATTTTTACACATGCATGGATAAACTAGTGGATGCAGACATGCCATAGCAGCACTAGTGCTAGATATTAGAGCAAGTTTAATAGTATAGCCAACTACTAGCTCCAATTCATCTATAGCCAATCTAATAGCTCATCCATATAATAGTTACATACTATACTATTAATACTTGGTCCCACCTGTCATACACACACTGCGTCCTGGAGTCCGTGCTACAGCTGGCTACAAATCTGTAGCCCGCTGCTCTTCTCTCTCTCCTTATTTATCTCCTTAAAATATGTTTGCAGCTAGCTTATAGCTTGCTATTGTACCTGCTCTAAGAGCTTATATGCAATTCAGATTGCAGCCAAAATAAAACTTATCAAATTTTAGCACTAAAATTTTAGCAATTTGGTAATATTGCCAGGTTTGGACAGGATTTCTTTTGTATTGATCAAGTTTGGTAAAAAAACTAAATGGATAGCATCTTTGACAATTTAAAAAAAAATGGTATGGCACCTTAAACTTATCAGAAAAAACAGACAATTTACAAGTACTCCTCAAATCTCAAGTGTATAATAGAAATAGACCGTAATTTTTTATTTAGTTGCGTGCTAGTTAGGTTTCAAATTTGAGACATTTATTTGTGATATCATATTGAGTTGCATTCACGGACTAATTTAACCTAAAAGTTTAAGGTTGCGAGAAAATATGGACACTTCACTTATACTACAAATGGTCTTGAAGAAAAAAAAAAGCAATTGAGCCAGCAGTTGAACAGGGTATGAGTAAGTGCGGCAGTTTCAGGCTGTCTGGCCGAATTGTAGTTACAGTACAAGCACAAGCACATTTTGTAGGCCAGATCTTGTCTGCGTTATGATGAGAAGAAAGGATGCAGAATTGCAGATTTGCATTGCAGCAGATTTTCTGATGTAAAAAAAGAAAGAAGGAGAATGCCATAATGGTTACGAGTAGTACAAACAAACAGACAAGATATATCTGCAGTAGTTCAGAGAGTTGCGAAACAGTGGCCATCTTTGCTTTCTTCCCGACCAAATCACAGGTGCTGCAACCATATCAAGCAATCGTCTATCCGTCTTTGCTTTCTCCTCATGCGAAATGGACACAAAAGAAAAAGGAATCCTGAGCAACTATTCTGTGTTTCAGTAAGCACTCACGTCATGAACCTTCTTCGCCAGATTATTGTCACATGCTCCCTCCGTCTAAAAAAACTAACCTAGAAGTGTGATGAAATATAATCTAGTACAACAAATTTAGATTGCTCCTGTCCAGATTCGTTGTATGGGATTAATTACATCCCAATTCTAGGTAGGGTTTTTATGGGACTCCATACCTCTAAAATTATTTTTTAAGATACTTTTATCTAATTCATTGCTTAGACCATTTGTTCTGAGATATTTGTTAAGTTTATTTCTTAAAATAATTAATTCATCCATATAATCAAGTATATTTTTCGTGATAATAATTTGATGAATAATCTATTTTAAATTAGGCCTATATAAAATGTCACTTTCTTTGGGCGTGTTCAGAGTTGATGTTCTCCAATCCATTTATGTCGAACTGTTTGTGTGCCACATGTTGGCCCCAAAATTTCTTCCCATTCTTGTGACCACCAATAATACATAATCAAGACGATTGCGCTTGCGCACGTTATGAGCAACAAGTTGTCGACTATTGTGTTTAAATATTGACTTGCTTCCCTATCATGTCTCTCTAGCTCCATCAGTGACTTGATTATCTGTCGGAGAAAGATGCCGATATAAAACTGTTTGTTGAAGCATCAAACTTGCGTAAGCGATGACCGAGTTGCGACTGACGAAACAGGCAGTGGATAATAGCCATACGAACACTATGAACAGCTCACCTGTTTCAAAACTGAATATTGATCGTGCAATGGTAAGAGGTGTGTGATTTCAACCCCAAGGTCTCGTGTTCAATCCCCGGCACTTTCATAATTCTTTCTTTAAAAATGTTTGGAGGGACATTTCTCCCGCCAAATCTCGTTTTTTTATATATTTCGGTTTTAGAGTTCTAGTATTGTATGAAGTGACAAGTTCAGATAATCACTTCAACTGAAAAACTCAATATTGTCTCATAAAATGTACTTATATTATCAAGTGCTATATATATTAATTTCACGAGAACAGCCTTGGTTCAGTCAGTTGCAACTATAAAGTGCAGGCACACTTTTGTAATACCGTGCCATTGCTGTGGACCCATATGCCAGTGATATTAAAGTCACCTAACTTAAGTCGGAGATAAAGTTACCTGCAACTTTACCTTCTTACACAAACTTCACTTGGCTACTATTGAATCTAAAACGTAACTAATTAGTACTAGACATAACATTAACATCCGCTATATGTACAATTAATATCTTTGCTATAAACCCAATATCAGCTTTGGCAACATGAGTTTCAAGATTGTGGCGTTACAACCAATGCAATCTTCAAACTTCAGATGTTTGCCAGGTAGAATGGTATGTACAGGTACAAAGTTCAGTTCCTTGCCAATTTGTTCATGGTTGAGCTAATAGTGGTGCTTGCACTGCTTCATGATCAAGCTGATCTGGAACTGCAACTCTTGTGCATTTGGCTTCTGGCTTAAGCATGAAAGAAATGCCCAAAGATATTGCCTGCAGAAGTATTCAGTCAAGTCATGCAGTTATAGGCACTATTTAGATTCATGAACACACATGGAAGAATTAATAGGACTGACCAAGAAGAAACCGGCAACGAGGAAACTGAAACCTTTGCAGTTGAAGGGGGCTTGTTCTGAAATGAAGTAAGCTGAAACAGAGTTGCAGAAAAGGGAGAAATCAAACATTCAGAATACTACATGGAGTTGGCGACATGGCAATGCAACATTTGTAAGATGAAACAAAAAAAAATTGCTTGTTTACAGGTCAGGGGGCTCATGAACAATGGTGCCAACAGTACAGCTGTGGATTTCACAGTTGAAATGAATCCTTGTGCCTTTCCCTGCAAAAGTAAAGTCAATTTTATGCCAAACTTTGATCAGTAACTGAGTAAATAAAGCTAAGGGATATCAAGATTGGATTTACAAATCAAGAAATATTTTTTTCCCTTCCTGAGTTTACCTGGTCAGATGAGTCCACTTCCCCAGAGATGATTGCATAAGTCTGCACATGTTCAACAATTTTGAAGTGTATTCAAAGATTTTTCAAGTGTATAATTGTTACTTAAATGCACACAAAACACAAAACATGATTCCTGATTTTAATGATGCAAACATTGTACATTTGGCGTTTTATTTTGTAGTTAATATACTCAGATATCTCATATATCACAGATCTTAAAAGTTACAGGTATATAGACATGGTGATCACTTACAGCTGGTTTGACCAGAACATAGATGACACCCAATGAGGAAGTAAGATAAGGAACCTGCATAATCAGTGTCAAACAAAACAAACAAAAATGTTCAGTAACGACATTAGTCACTGCAGCATTTTTTGGACTTAAAATTTATTACTGAACTATGCGCCCAAATACATACCCAGTAACTCCATGCCAAACCATACAGGACAGCCTAGAGGAAAAAAAAAGGTTTTAGTTCTGCATCTGATATCAGTAAAAGTGATAACAAAAATATTAGCAAAAAGAGATGTGATACACTCACGTAGGCAACAGATGCAAGTATCCCAACGCATAGGACTCCCTTCTCACCAACTGTATTGATAATAACAGGGAGTACCAAAATCTACAATTTTACAATTTTTTTTTGTTAATCAGGCAAGGCACTTAAAGGATGATTGTTTTTTCGAATATAACATCAAGCAAAGGTTATTATAGACTAAGTACTACCTGCGAAAAGATTGAACCAATGCCTACTACCATAAGAATTTCAGAGAACTGGTTCTTGTCAAAACCAAATACTGACTTCAGATAGTACTGCAAATAAAGGGGCGAAGAATGAAATAACCAGTACTCTTTTGAACGCAATGTCGTAAAATAAATCTGAGCATATGGTTACCATTAGGACATCACTAATGCCGATCATGCCCAACTCGTAGAAGAAGGAAATGTATGTGATTCTGCTAAGTGTTTCACTAACAAAACATGAAGATAGAGAAGATCAAAATTTGCATTAGTAGGTATCTCTTGACATCAACAAAATTTGCATTTGCAATTTTCAAATGTTGGTCAAGTGTAAATACAGAAGTCTCATCAGGCTTTCTTTTCCAGAATTATTATCCGTGAATCCGATACTTATTAATTTTCTTTGTGCTTTGACATGAATCGTTACACCATTAAATTACTTAGACCATAAAGGAGTCTGGTGAGGAACATTACCTTCTCCTGATTATGTTAATATTCTCCTTGATAGACTCCCAGCGCCGCAGTGGTAACCTGACAACCAAAGATGAGAACGACATATGCTCAAACGAACCAGAAGAAGCTCTTTGAAGTGTCTCAACCAGAGATATTTTCATGTAGATGACAGAAGAGATCAACAAAGCAACCGAGACCTGATAATGCGTGGTTTCATACTTGTAAGAATGACATTAATTAGCATAAAAATTGAAAAATAACATTGTTGATGAACTGTAAGAAATCTTCATGATATAATACCTGGAAAATCCACCGCTCGGGCAGAAACCTAGAGAAGCCATTGCCCAGAGCATGCGAAGCAGATAGTATCCCAGTTATGCAGCCAAATGCAAATGCTCTCTTTGATGGATCAACCACATCGGCCTAATTAAATTAGCAGAAAAGGGAATTTTAACTGTCCAGCATGCAACGTGCATGACTACTTGTTCTCAAACCGCATTGTGCATAGCTATGCAATAACAAGAAACGCTGTCAATTTGCCGTTTGTCCAATTTGGTTTAAGTTTCCAGGCTCAAGGAGAGAATTATACGACTTGGATAAAGTGAAACCAAGAGTTAGCATCTGTGATTGCTCTCACCGTGTATGTCACTGCGAGGCTGGTTATGGTTCCTTGGCCTATCATGAATGACAAAGTACGCAGAATAAGGAAGATATACACAGCAATCTTGGATTTGTTGCAGGCAAGAACACCTGCAGGAATAAACAATATGACACCAATTAAAGACATATGATTAATATCCTGTGAAACTCATGAAAACCTTGACATTCTAATGTCAAATTCCTGCAAGCAGAGAGACTAACACTTAACTGATATAAGCTTCCAAAATAAGATAGAACAGGTATAGCTACCATAAGGGATGATGGAAGTTGAGGCAGTGAGTAGGAGGAGAGGCTTCCGGCCATATTCATCAGCTAGCTGCCCCATCAAAGTGTATCCTACAGCCCTGAAAATCCCTCCCACCTGCATTAACACAAGAGTTTCCAATCAATTGTTCACTTTCAGTTGTCACTTGCAGACTGATTCTTTCAGATAAAATCAAGAAAATGGTCAACTCCATTTTCATCAATGAAAATGTTATGCATCAATCATATAGCATAAGCATTGGCAACCAGTAGTAATATAATCCCTAATGCATCGAGTCAAAGTTTCTTCTGAAACTAGCAAAAGAAAGAAACTGAATTTAGGCATCATCATGTGATTTCATTTTTCAGATAATGAAAACTTTAGCGAACTCAGTTAATTACACCAAGGTGGTACAATTGTTCCGATAATACTCCCGACCTCTGCATAGCTACGATGTATATCACTGAACAACAATAATGTCTTACAGGAAAGGAGGGACACCACTGCATAAGAGGGAGATGATCAAATGAGAGCTGACCGTTTGATGGAGGCCGGTGAGGTAGATGGCCTCCGGGCAGGCGATGTCGGCGCCGGGGCAGAGTGCTCGGGTGGTGACGTCGACGAGCACAGGCACCGTCATCTCCTCGGCGACCCAGTACATGACCAGTCCAAGCAGCAGGTGCATCAGTGGCTTCAGAACCCTCACATCTCCTCCTACCTTCTCCTCCATGTTCACCTTGTCTCCTCCTCTTCTGCACCTGCACCTCAACAAAGTGTCTCCTAATCCAGTAACTGCTCCCTGTTTATCTTCCTAATTAATCTGTTGGTTTTATTGGCCAAGAGCAGCATGATTCGTGAGGTCCAGCTTCAAATATAATTAGAGCATGTCACTGTCCTGTTTGAGTGCTTTTGTTGATGATTTCCATTGTTTAGCAAGTGCCGACCGCCCAAAAGGCAGATTAATCCGATTGTTTTGGCCAGGATTGATTATATATTCAACCTATGGTTATTATGCTTTTGTTTGTAGCGTTTGGTCAATGATAAAAACCACCTGCAGCTAATAAACACAAAAGCACATTGCTTTTGCTGTAAAGCAACATTATATTATTATTGCCTTCACACAAAAGTGATTGGGCGACAAGATTTTCAACTTGTTGTTATGTATCTTTGCCCTTTTTCCATTTAAAGATTATACATTTGGTCCTTTTTAATGTTTTCTAGGATATTTAGGTTTTTCTGTAGTGTATATATTTGTTCACAGCAACATGGATGACGTTACAAAATGTAAGAAACATGGGTGTGTGATGTCTATGATGCAGACTATGTAATTGCCCCCATCACCTTCCATCAGCCATCTTCACCACTGCTGCCCCTTCCAGCTTACTCCCTCCGTTTTAGATTATAAGACTTTCTAGCATTGCCCGTATTCATATAGATGTTAATGAATCTAGGTACACATCTGTGTCTAGATTCATTAACATATATATATATGAATATGGACAATACAAGAGAGTCTTATAATATAAAACGGAGGAAGTAATTAATTTCCACGTCTCATCCTCAACCTTCAATTGACCTTTTTCATTCAATTTGTGGGGACCATTTCAAACCAATATATTCAACTTGCAATTCAGGAAATATTGCAGTTTTCCCCCCAATTTGACAAGGAATACTTTCAACTTGCATAAATCGCTTTCGCCCGGCCGCTTTTCTCCCCTTCCAATCTCCAGTCCCAAATGAACCACTTTGAATTTGGATGAAAAAGTTCAACTGAGCAAAGGATTCACCATTAATTATTGCACATGAATACGTTCCTACCAGCTGGTACTCTGCTGATATCTTATAAAACCCTATTTGGGGATTCTAATTATGATTGGGTCCTGAATTCAACAAGCCCTCTGAACAGCATCTAAGATCTGATTATATTGCACATGGAGATCCAACAAAAACAAAACAGTTAGGATCAGAACACATGGATACCAATACATGAGGCAGGTTTCTGTTGCATTAGATGGCGAGGAATGCTCTTCAGGTAATCTCGCTCATGGTCATAGTGATACAACCAAGACCAATTGAAGTGAAGAAATTTGTAGAAAAACTTGTGTTCTTTGGATGATCCCTTGGGAAGATAGAAAAGAAGTAATCTTGCATGTTAGGCTCATCCAATCTCTTAGAGTTGGACCAATACCAATATGCTCTGATAACTCCTGCATAGCACGAAAAAAAATACTTCAATTGTCTGATTTTGTTAAGGATGAATTAACATAGTGAAGTTGCACTATTAACAACATACTTCGGTCTCTCACATGATCTGAAGGTAGGAAGTAGGAACCAATATCTCGGTTAATATGATTGGGTTCTCAATTTAGTAAGCACCAACAGCTAGATCAGATACTGCACGTAGATAAAAATACAGGAGAATCCCAGAACCATGGTAGAATTTACATGAAAATCTTCTTCCACCTCTTACTTCTTCCGCCTCTTGTTTCGCTTCCTGTCACTCTCATCAGAACTTGATTCCGATTCTGAGCTGTAGCTGTCTGAACCAGACCCTGAATCACTTGAGTCTGATTCAGACGAGGCAGGCTTCTGTTTTTGCATTATTAGCCGTGGCATGTTCTTCAAATACTCTCTCAGAGTCTCTGTGATACCACCCAGTCCAATGGAAGTGAAGAAATTTATGGAAAACCTGGTATTCTTCGGATGATCCTTTGGGAAGATCGAATCGAAAGAATCTTGCATGTTAGGATCATTTAGTCTTTCATTGAGTAGACGAATACCAAGATGCTCTGATAATTCCTGCATAACAAGAAACAAAACCTTCAATTGCTTGCTTTGGTAAAGATGAATCGACATATGTAGTAAAGAAAAGGCATAATTTTAACAGCATACCTGGAAGAGTATTTTTATGAAAATTCTAGAAGATGACGTGGTGTCCTCCTCTGTCAAACGGATGTAAGCTAAAACATGCCAAGGAAGCGCGTCGGTGCCCAACAAATGCGCAAAAAATTTAGCAACATTTCTCAGTTTGTTTGTTTCCAGACGATGTATCATGGAATATTGTTGCACGAAACATTTCTCAAAGTTATCTTGGTAAACTTTGTTAATCATGCAAAATCGCTGCCCTAGCAATCCATAATATCGCAGGTATGTTCTCTCTTGGCTGCAGCACTCAAGCAGCATGATGCACAATTCCATCTGTTAAATGAAATAAACAGTTAGCTTTGCTAAAAATCACTATATTTTGCAAACTCAGAACTGAAGGGCCAAAGAAATCAATCAGATTATATGAATTGAAGAGGGACTGTTTGAAATCGAGTATTGTGTTGTGCAAAACATGTGCCTGTCTTAGCATAAGAATGTTTCTTCACCATCATTTTTTGTATTGCATGTCGTTCAGTAATAGGATCTAGAATGAGGTAAGTAATTTTGCTTCACTTCAAAAATTTCTAGAAGCTCAAAATAGCTTGTGCAATTTCAGTGACTTCAGAAATTCAAAGAACTAACAAATAAGTTTAGCAACTGAACTACCAATTAGGTTTTATCAATGCAATATGTGAAAACTAGCAGATAATTTTAATCAGTTTAGTAACTGAACCTGAAAGATACATGACAAATGACCATGTAGTACATATAACAGTAGTCTAAGTCGCTACTTGTACACATGAAGCTAAGTCACATGAAAGGAGCACAATAAAGAAAACGGTAATTATAGACCATTCGTAAAACAGATGCATTAACTAATAACTACCCATTGGTGCCTTTTGTTAATCTAATAACTTGGTGCACAATATTCTTGATATACAAACCAGCACCAGAACTATCCGAATGGCAAGTGACTGCGCTGTTGAGACACAACATTCCGTGCATTATCACAAAAATTTGTTCTAGTTTGTTCATGAATTGAAAGATTGGAAAATAGATTCTAACAAACCGTAATGCTCACAGAAGGTGTTGTGTACAAGAAAGCAAAATAAAACACAAAAATAAGGAAATTTAAAAATACCATAGAAATTGAAAAACAATATTATAATACAGAAAAAGAGTCAACCTACAGTACTTACCTCTTGACCAGGCTCAAGTTTAATTTTTAGAAGCTTGTGACCAGCTTCTTCAAAATCAACACTTGACATGATTGTCGAGTAAATGGTTCTTCGAAGGTTAATGAGATTGGTCTCAGTTTGATCCCTAATCTCCATCTGCTCTTCGTCCTCTTCATCATCGGATTCTTCTTCAGCATCCTCATCAGAAGAATCATCAGACCCTTCTTCATCATCAGAAGATTCTGCTCCAAGGATGCTTCTTTTTAGGTTCTCATATGCCTTCTCATCTTCAGCAAAATTTGGATTTCCCCTGAAAACATCTGCAGGTTGGTAAAGGTAAGTGCAACACAACACGGAAGTGTTAAGATACATAGTAAATGCAAGAAAATTTCCAGATTCCTATGGGAACTGAACTGGTGTTTAAAATTCCATTAAAATACCAACATTTCAAAATAACTGAGGCTTTTATGTCATAAATATAGTAAACTGAAAAATGTTTGCATATGAAATAAAACCCTACTTAGATTAGTCTCAGGGTCTAGCTCATCCTCAAGGGATATCTCATGAGTAAATTGATCTTCCTGCTCCACAAGATCCAACTCTGGACGTATAGCAGGGAATCCCTTCACAGATATGATATCATATTGTCAGAATTTGTTATAGGAATGCATAGAAAAGGTAAAGAATTAGGAAAAATATGAATTTACCTGAAATTTAGCCTTTCGAATTGCAAAAAGGCCTTCGATCAGAAACTGCACACGCTTGTCTATTTCACCTTCCTGAAGAATGCCTCGAAATCTTTCAAAAATAGCTGTATAGATTAAGAAGGCGAATCCATTGAGAATGAAAATGGAACAAAATAAGAAAAATAGAGAAGTCATAAGGAGATCAAACAAATAACCAATGGTTCATGTTAGTTAACTTTGAAACAAATAAAAAGCTACATTTAGAAACAGAAAACGTGTTCAAATATCACAGTTTAAGCAGACAGACAAATATAGAACAAAAAGATATCCCCAGAAAATTGTATCCCAAAGAAAGTGTATTGAATTTCAGACAAAATCCAGATCATCCAGGTAAAGCTAAACATAATACTAGTGTAAAAAAAAGGGTCTAGACCTGCACTAAGGTTCACACATCCAATATTCCACAGATGAAATGAAACCGCCTAAGTCCAAAAATATGTCGTGAATACAGATGAGCTAGTCAAAAGGTTTAACAAGTCATTCACTCAAAAGTCATAATAAGCACTTATGGTAACAGCTGATCTGAAAAACTTACCATGAAGCCCTTGTGGAGACAAGTCCTGAAGCATTGCCCCACATTCTTTAACAAAACCCACCGCTACCTACCAGATAAGAAACATATCCATATGCTTCAGATATTGCATAAATGAAGACATGATCAACATAAAAGGACATAAGAAACAAGATATGCACCTCAACACTATCATCAGTTGGGTTCTCAAGCAGTACAGTAAGAAGCTCCAGTGCCACGAGCTCATGAGCAATGACCTGCCTGGTTAACCAAGTGTGCTATGAACTTGGTTGCTGCAAGCAGTTGTGGCTGCAATCAACAAGACAAATAGGTAAACAAACATGCATTACTCTAACATGGTGAAAAATTAACCAAGTATTTTCCAAATGATACTAGTTGTACTTGAGGCAATAGCAGTATTTTACATGTCAAGCTGAAAAGGAGAATTGAGGAAGGTCACCTTGTCGTTTCGCTTATATGCTCTCTTGAGCTGAAGCACGACGCGAACAAGAAGCAGGCGACCAATCTCAGGGAACTTGGTATTCACAATGGCGACGAGCGCAGCAAACACGTCGGTGAAGCCAGGTGAAGCCATCTGCGACTTGATGCACGATTGGCAGAAAAGCCCCCGCCCACGAACCAGGTTCTCGGCGAACAGCTCCGGCACAATATTCTTTACGTTGGTAGCATTCACCTTGTTCACCAGGCCATTGATGCTCTTCTTGAGCGCGTCCCAGCTGAGGCGCTGGTACTCGGCGCTCGACTTGTCCTCCACCTCCCTCATCATCTGCGCCATGCGGAAAGGCGGGATGTAGATCCCTCCTGTGCGCCCTGGTATCATCTCCGGTAGAAGCGGCGGCGGCGGAGTCGGCTCCTTCCTCCTCTGAGGGCTCCTCCGGCGCCGCTCATCATGACCACCCCTGTCCCGGCGGTGGCTCTGGTCTCTCTGCCGCCTCCTGGAGCTCTCGTCATGGCGGTGCCGACGGCTACGGTCATCATCGCCGGAGGACGAACACGACTCTGAGCTGGGGCTCCGGCGGCGGTGGCGCCGGGTGTCGAGGTCGCGCTCGCCGCTCTCGTCGTCAGAGTCCCGCCTCCGGCGACGGCTGTCCAGCTCAGGGGCGGATCTGACTTGCGACATTGGGGTCCAGATCTAGAAGAGAGGCTAGGGTTTAACGCGAATTCGAGGGGGAAAAAAGCGCATGCGTGGGTAGAGAGAGATGAGGAAGAGGATGCGCATAAACGGGGATGGATGCTCACCGGACACCGGGATTGCGGCGGAAGCAGCACGACGGCGGCGCAGCCCTGCTCGGCGGCGGAAGCCGGAGAGGGTGCGCCCCGGCGGCCGCAGTGATGGTATATTGTGACGTGTTTGGATCTGGACCGTTCTTTCTCGATCGGACGGATGAGGAGAAAAGTTACACAAACAAAACAAAATACACAGTGGTAATTACAGTATCACGGCCCATCATTTCGCTTATGTGAAATGTCATATTTACAGATGAAACATAATTTATAAATAATTTTTTATACACATGTTCTTAGCGATATAAAAACAAAAGCTAAAAAATAAACTTTGATGAAAAGACCCAAAATCAACTCCAAATTGAAAGCTGAAACTTCAAATTTTGGATGATAAGTATAAATAGTATAAGCGAAAAGATGAGCCCATCAGTGTTGGCCTTGTACACTGAAATTCTATTTCACCACGTGTCTAACACAAGAAAAACACTGTACACTAGCTGAAACACACGATATCACGATTGATTTACAAGGACAAATGGACAATGTTTATGGCTGATGAAAAAGAAAAAAAATAAAAGACAATGCTAAATGTGGTGAAGTTTCCTTTTCTTCCATTCATTCTTAACAGTGTGAGATATATATAGCCTACAGCTCGTCGGCCGGATGGCCGCCGCCGCCGCCGGCGGCGGAGGCTACTGTAGCAGCTGGCTCGCCGGCGGCCAAGCTGTGCAGCCAGACCTCGTCGCGGACGGTGGCGAACTGGTCGTCGTTGCGGTGCCACGTCCAGACGGCGCTCGTCTCGTTCAGGACCCTCAGCCGCCCGTGCCCGAAGCTCGCCTCCCTGAACTCCGACAGGTGCGCCGACTTGTGCCCCTTGATGAACCTTCATCAAATTTAATTAATCAAAGTTCAATTAACTAAGCTAATCACACATATAATTAACGTTATCAACTACGCAGATATAAATAGTTAAGGCATAGTTAGTTCCCAAATTTTTTTCCTAAAAACATCACATCGAATCTTTGAACACATGGTTAGAGGGGAAATCGCGAGACGAATCTTTTGAGCCTAATTAGTCCATGATTAGCCATAAGTATTACAGTAACCCACATGTGCTAATAATGGTTAATTAGGCTCAAAAATTCGTCTCATGGTTTTCAGACGAGTTATGAAATTAGTTTTTTCATTCGTGTCCAAAAACCCCTTTCCGACATATGATGAGATCGTGAAGCTTACTTGAGAGCAAGGCCTTCCCTGTTGCCCCCGTCGCCAATGGTGATGTACATTGGGCCCCGGCTGTCAGCCTCGTTGTCGTAGATCCTCGTCTAATTAAATCATTAATCACCATGATTAAGAGCTCAACTTCACCATTAATTAACATCATGCAAGTGTTAAGACTTACGAAGCGCTCGTAGGCGTGGACGTGGCCGGCGAAGACGACGTCGACGCGGGCCTCGTAGAGGAGGCTCTCCATGGCGCGGCGCATCCGCTCGCCCTCGCCCTGGTGCGCCTCGTTCGTGTTGTACCACGGCGCGTGCACCAGCGCCAGCAGCCACGGCGTCCGCCGCCGGTCGACGCCGGCGAGGTCCCGCTCCAGCCACGCCCGCTGCGGCGACCCTTCCTCGAACTCCGCGTAGGATCCCAGCATCACCACGTGCGCCGCGCCGCCCGCCGCGTCGAACGAGTAGTAGAGGTTCGACGGCGAGCCGCTCTCCTCCCGCGGCATCCGCCACCGCGCGTTGTACGCCGCGAACGGCGCGATCCCCACCACCGGCAGCGCCTCGATCTCGTGGTTCCCCTCCGTCACCATCCACGGCCGCGCGCTCGCCAGCGGCTGCACCAGCCGCCCGAACGTGTCCCACAGCGGCTGCTGCGTGTCGGCGTACGACAGGTCGCCGGGGAGCAGCAGCACGTCGTAGTCGCCGCCGCCGCCGCCGATGTGGGACAGCGTCGACGCCGTCCACTTCGTCTGCCCGAGGTCGCCGACCACGACGAACTCCACAGGCAGCCTCGCCGGAGGCGTCCTGAGGGTGAACTCGTCGCCGGCCTTGCCGCACCGGTAGTGGTACGTCGTGCTCGCCTCGAGCGGGCCGATGGTGGCGTGGTGGATCGCGCCGGACTTGTAGAGGAAGTAGCGGTACGTGGTGTGGTCGCCGGTCGCCGACGCCGTGTACTTCCCCGGCGACGTCCCGTACTCCACCACGGACGGCGCGTTCAGGTCGTCGGTCACCCATGAAATCCTCATGTTCTTCTCCCCCACCATCGAAATGTGCACCTGATTATCATTGGCAACCATGTCAAAGTTATTACCGAAACATTAGGAATCAGAATTATGCTGGATAATAATTTCAGCTGCAAATTCTCTTTGATTAAAACTTATGTAAAGCTCCCAGCTACTATGTCATACTGCAATGTAATTTTGTTGTCTGTACTTCACATTGTAACGTTGACAGGTTGATAGGAAACGTGGAATTAAATCTTCTGTACTACTGTATTAGGTGTCAATTTGTATTTGTGTCTGATTATGAAAGTTTGAAAATATGTTACTGTAAACAAAGGACACTCTTTGCCTCTGATTCTGAAGAAAAAAAAAAGAAGCAGAGTTCAAGCATAAAAGAACTCTGCAAAGAATGATGATGAAATCATGAGACAAACAGAATTCGTTTGCCACTGATCAATCTTGGGATGGATCATGGATGAACTTTTTATTGAAAAAAGACGGGAAAAGCAATGAAGCATTCAGAACAAGAAAACTCCAAGTGCCAAACTCTGTCAGACTCTGCACACTGCAAGTCTGCAACACCCAGAGATGAACCCGCACCTGCTGAGGATGCGACGCCGGCTTGCCGTGCGCCGTGAGCACCAGCGGGCTCGGTGGCGGCCGGACGTACTCGTCGGCGCCACGCGCGCACAGGAACACCAGCGACGTGATCCCCTGCAGCAGCAGCCTCCACGAGCTCGCCATGGCGCCCACCACCGCGTCGCCGAGGACCGTCCCCGTGCAGCTCCGCCCGAGCGCCGCCTGTTCCAGGCACCACGCGCACCGCGCGTTCACGGCGGAGAAGGCGGCGCCCGCGACGGCGACGAGGCTTCTCGCCGGAGCAACCACGGCGACGCGGAACGCAACCCGTATCAGCGCGAGCACCCCGCGGGCTATTATACACGCGAGCAGTAGCGTGCGGACGAGGAAAACTACAGTTATCTGCAGCTTCTTACGCGTGTCGCCTCGATCGCACGAGCTCGCCGCCATCGCGGCCGTCGCCATCATCATCGGTGGCCAGCCTGGGCTGAGCCCGGAGGAGGAGACGACCTGGGAGAGGAGAGCATAATTGCACGTCATTAGGATTTTAATAACAATTAGGAAGACTTTGGATTAGGGCATATCCTCGGAGATATGCCATGGTGTTTCTTGCCGCTCTCTCTCTTGCTGTCGTGCGTGCGTGCGTGCACCTGGCATGTGGCGTGGACGACATCGTCGGCGGTGGTTGCCGGAGAGGAGGAGGAGGCCGCCGTGTGCGGTGGTGGTGGTGGTGGAGGTGGGGAGGAGGAAGGAAGGAGATAGGTAGGCTGGGGTTGGCATTTTGCTGCGTGATGCAGGGATTTTTGCACTTTGTGTGTGTGGTGTCTCTGTTTTTTCTCCTTCTATAGGTAGTGTTTCGTTTTTAATAAAGTTATAAGATACGGGAAAATAAGAAACCATTAACATAATTAATTAAATTTTAATTATTACAAATCTAAAAATTAGATTTATCTTATAGTTTAAAAGAATTTATATACAGAAAGTTTTCGTACAAAATACATCGTTAACGGTATGAAAAATGTTTTAACGAAAATAAAGATAAAATTTGTATCTTAATTAAAAAATAAAAAAAAAAGAACAGTGCCTATATCGATTTGTGATGAAAGGGGTTGTCACGGTTTTGTGAAGTTGGCAGTGGACACGTCAGCCTTCTAGGTGCATCTGACAGGGATGTGGTTACGGGCTTTTGAACCTTTGATGGGTGAACGGAATATTATCAGATGCTGTTTTGGGTGGCTGAGAAAATCTAAGTTTGGAAGCAATAGTAGTAGTATATTATTAAGCCATCTTGATCATGAAACGTGTGCTTTGCTAATTTATTGTTGAACACATGATTTACCGGATAACTGAAATGGCTAATACATGCGTTTGTCATGATTTACCGGATGTAACTGAAAAGGAAAGCAGCAAAACCTGCAACAAAGTGAACGCCCGATGCTCGCCCATGGCAGAATGCGTGCACGTACGTTTTTTATGCGTGCCGTGTCTGAACGGATGTGGGTTCTATGCAGGTATGGAGCTTGGATGATCACTGGAGATACTGGTAGCTTGTTTGTCTTATCCAGTATAAATTCTCATTTAACTTAAAGAGATTTACTCTCGTCTGGCAGCATGTACCGGCAGGTAACTAGTATCGGGAGGTAGAAGATCAAATCTGGCCATCCATCTTGAAAGGATACGATTGGAAACAGAAAGAGCAAGAGAAGCGGAACAATTCCGGAGTCGCGCCGCCGCTTTCCTCCCTGCGCTCTTTCTTTCCTCCCTCCCCGCATCGCTTCTTTCTCATCTGTTCCTCCCTACGAGCGCAGAAACGGAGCAGTTTTCCCGCCGGCCGATTTGATCCCCATCATCTACTGTCGGTGGCCACAGTACTGGAGAATACCTCACGGCGCGCTCGCCCCGCATGCAATGTCAAGAGCAGAAGCAGATGGTGGTTCTTTGCCTTCATGCATGCTTCAGCTCTAGCAAACCAGATAATGACATTGCATCAATTGATTCAGGCAGGAAAGAAGGCGCTCTGCTCGCTGGTACCGTGACTTGACTTCCTCAAGGATATATGGATGCTCCTCGGCAATGGGTTGGGGCCAGAGCTCGGGAATTCTGTCACCGGGGAGTTCGTTGTTGCTGAGCGGATGTGGAGCCGCAGCTGCGACGGGAACGGGATGAAGGTGCTCCACAACAGTGACGGGAAGGGGAGACGCCGCTGCGATGAGCCGCTGCGACGACGGGAAGCGGAACCACCGCCGCTGCGATGGGCAGGGGAGCCGCCGCTGTGATGGGCCGCCACCGCGCCGAGAAGCGGAGCAGCCGCCGCTGCAATGGGCAGGGGAGACACCGCTGCGATGGGCCGCCGCCGCGACGAGAACCGGAGCAGCCGCCGTTGCGGCGGGCATGGGGAGATGCCGCTGCAATGGGCCGCCGTTGCGGACGGGAAATGGAGCCGCTGCCGCCGCCGGGACGGGAAGCGGAGCCGCCGCCACCACCCACTAGATGCAGACCCCACCGCTTCATGGACAAATTTGTACCTGCAGATATCAGATAATTTCCATCGTCCAATCGAGCTGAATGAATGGCTGAGATTTGGTACCTGCTGGTACCGTGGTACCTGCTGGATGGGAGCAATGCTCTAACTTAAAAGATTTTATAGAGTGTGTCTTTTTTTAACCTCTTTAATACTTCCTCCGTCCTAAAATATAATTTGCTAATCACCAACCTGTCGGAGGTCCAAACTCTATTTTGGATTATCATCCCGGTGAAGTTTTGCACTTACGTGGTGTCCAGGCTTTCTAAATTAGGTTATTGAAGTTGGTAGCAGTGGTGCCGAGGAGTTATCCGTTGTAGGCCGACGTTGATAGGATTATGAAATAGTTAAGGAATTGGCGAAGCTAGGTTGATGAGGATGACGGTGTAAATATATACTCCCTCCATATTTTTTAAGTTCCCTTCTAGTGTCAGGAGAAGTGTTTACTGTGTTTTCTTCAACAGCCCTGCATGTTGCTTTGTTACCCTTTTATTCCTTCCATCTTAATGAATTTTCGTCCGCTTTTACTGGACCGGTGAAAAAAAGTTATAAAAATACGGCCCGGTGAAAAAAAAAGTTATATCGACAAATGCTCAACTCTTTTCTTCGAGAATTCTAATAGTTCACCACCGAGGTCTTCTGGTGTATTTTTGAAAGAGTGGTGAACATGGCAAGCTGCTAGCTTTGGAGTTTGGAGGCATCACGATCGAAGAGGTATATACCAACGTTATCATAGTAGTGCAATGTAGTTAGGCGTTTGTCAGTACGAACCTTTCCCTGTTCTAGGATTGGGTATGTGTCCACAACAACCATGTTTATTACTTTGTATAACAGCATAAAGTTTGAATGACTTCCTCCGTTTTATCTTGATAAATCTCTTTGATCAAATTTATTGAAGAAATATAAAATATTTTTATCATAAAACGAAAATATTATTAAAAATATATTTAGTGTTATATTTAATAAAACTAATTTAGTGTTGGATGACTTAAATAAGTTTTACTTAGAAAAAAAATCAAAATAACTTGTATAATATAAAACATGGGAAGTAATATTATTTTGGTAGCAAAGCATGACCCAATGCAGCTAGATTTTTTTTTGGGAATACACTAGAAGTGTATCTTTATTAAGAGAAATAAAAGTTATTTACAAGAGATACAAGATTAAAGAGAACAGGGTACTAGAATGCAACAGGGACTTAAGAGTACAATCTCACAACCAAATTGAACGACCTAGCGACCCTAGAAACTAGAGACCAAGCGCCAAAACTGTCGCCTTTGCTAGGCGCCACAGCTCCGCCTCCGCGGTTATAGCTCTTGCAATTTCCGCCCAGGGTCATGTTGATGTAAAAACACGAGGCCTGGGAGATCTGCTTAACTCCAGTGCAGGTCCAAAACTCGCCTTCGGGTATGCTAGCGTGCCGGTTGATTTGATCATGCAATCAACAAGAAACAAAGACAAAGAAACCGCGGTTAAATCCATAAACGATAGCCGATCGGCTAGGTGCCAATGACATATCATTTATCTTTGAGCCGATGTCATATATGCATCGATCGGCAAGCATTAATAAATAAAACAGAACTAAATCTACTCGATCGGCTGTAGATATTAACGATATATAATTCTTATATCGATATATACTTAAATCAAGTGATTGGGATAGGTCGGTCGCCATGCCGAGACAGTATAAATCACTTAGATCGAAATATATATTAATAATAAGATTATATATGTTCATAGCATAGCTGATCAGATAGATCTAGCATGTATCGGCTAATACTCCGATACCGCTCTATACTAAGATATCAAAGCAAATAGAATATATCAAACAAAAGACTAATATACTTAAATGCAACAAGATCTTAACATAAAGGATAGATTCAATATATCAGCGAAGCACATAAGATAAAAGGTAGGTAAATCAGGTAAGATCGGCTGAAACTCCGATACTACCCTAATCGGCAACCAAGAAGCAGGCTAGAGATTAAGATTCTAATCACGACTCATAAGATCAAACAACTGATGCAGCTATAAGTATGAAAAGAAGGACGATATCTAGACAATCAAGCCATTGAAAGTTTTATAGAGTGGTAGATATCATATATAATCTAAACCAACGTCGATATTTAACCTAATCGGTTGCCCTCTACTAGCAGATGTTAGCCGATTGTAGGTTAGATGACGATATTGCCATAGATTATATAAGATATATGATAACTCGACGAATTACATAAACAAAATTAGAGTATCATAAAGATGGAAGCACTAATCCCGAGAACGCAAGCCGCCATAACAAGTTTTACCTCTTGTTGAAGATCGAAACCGATGCAGCTCAACCCGAAAGCAAGAACTCGTCGAAATAAAACGAAAGCAAAAAGGGTGGCGATGCGCCGAGATTGTATTGAACGTGTGTTAATTTTATTACATGGGGCTCGGGGTCTATTTATACCCGAGAATTACACAATATGTCCATATCGGACACGACTCTTATCTCTAACAAACTCTAAGATACCATAAGTCTTTGCGGCAGACTTTTACCCAAACATATCTCTAAGGAAATTACATAAATTATTCTAATTAATAGATACAATTGCCTTCTCAGGACTCTATCTATGCATGGCAATCATCTTGAAGCATATCAACTCAACCCGATGACGTATACCAAGTCGTATTGTCGGAATCGGCTGTATCGTCTAACCCAGTCTGACTCGGACTTAGCCGATCCCGATTGTAGCCAATTTGGACTCCAGCCGATTCTTACTCTGTTTCCACAACGATCTTCGTTTTTAATTCCACTTCGATCTAATCTTCGTCTCCGATACTGATATTACCAAATTTGGTCGTTAACAGGTCGCTGCTGGAGATTGAACACCCGATTGTTCCTCTCTTTACAGATCGTCCATTCTACCAAGGTCGCAATGGTGCCGAATCCCCGACGCCGATCCTTCAAGACTTTCTTCCTGCTAAGGCAGAGCCACTGATGGAAGGAAGCCTCTTGCAGGGGAGGCAATCCGGTCACTGAGAGTGCCCACCGGGGGCGGAGGTAGAGTATGGGAGGGGGGGTGCCCAGAAACCCGGTCAAGTAAATTTTTTAACTCACAGATTTTCATCATGTTTGTATCCCCTCAATACAAGCTTAGGCACACGTATCAACTTAAACTTGATTTTAGATGGAGTAAATTAAGCAAGAGGCACATTCCTCCATTTCGTTCTAGCTCCACCCCTGATGCCCACCACCAGATCGAGTTGACGGGATTCAGGGCAGCCAACCAAGATGTGATCTATACTCTCATCCTGTTAATCGCATAGAACACATCGGACGGAGTGGGGCAGCCCACGACGACGAAGACGATCAGCAGTCTAACACCTATTCATTGTGACCAACCAAAAGAAAGTGAGAAAGCGAGGAGGGGCCAGAGACTTTCAAGTTGGCGCCTCTTGGAAACGGTTCCTTCCTATGAAGATGGCATGGTACGCCGAACCGGAGGAATACGTTCCTGTCGGACTCCATTTCCATGAGAAAATGCAGCTATATTTATCCGGGATTTAGATTTTCTTCTGCTCCGCCACTGGACGAAGTCACGCATGGACTGCTGTAAGCCTGTAACTCGAGAAACCAGTCGATTGCGCAGCCAGCCAGGACTTGGAACGAAGGGAACAGAACAGATCAGAGACGAAGACGTACACCAATTTTCACGGACCAAAAAAAAAAAGAAAAGCAATCCGTTATTATGCCAAAATGGAACCCAGGGGGAGGTGGGCCCTGTCAGTGGCCCGTGGCTAGCAGATGTGGGGGCCAGGCGAGGTGATGACTGATGAGAGCCAGGCAGCCACCACCGCCGTTGCATTGGTACGTGTCGATCAACTGAGCATGCGTGCGGTTCGTTCCTCACGCGCAAAACCGAACCGCCTGCCGAACAACGCGCAACCTCTCTCTCTCTCTCTGTTTCTTTCTTCTAGAGTTCAGACTGGAGAGGCTGGAACAGAGTGCAGTAAAACCAGGCACCGTTTAGTTCCTCAAAATTTTCTTTTACCAAAAACATCATTTCGAATCTTTAAAACAAACGAGTTATAAAATTAGTGTTTTTTATTCGTATCCAAAAACCCCTTCCGACATCCTATCAACTTTCGATGTGACATCTAAGAATTTTTATTTCACCAACTAAATAGGCCTTAGTCACCTAAAGTTGACTAAACCACATATCCAAATCCCCAGATTCGCACCTGAAATCAGATGCATCCGAAACTGGATTCCTCCACGGCACATTATCAATCATCATTAATCATTAATTAGCTGCTTGCGTTGGCAAGGCTGTCCTATATATACACGACGCCACCCTTCCATGCTAGCCATAACCGCCCTTTTTCATTTCATATCTATCCCCAGTGCCCCATTTCAGATTTGGCGAGACCAGCCATGGCGATGGCGATGACGAACACAGCATTGGCTTTCTTCCTCCTCGTCGCCGCCGCATCCCTCCTCTCGCTGCCGCCGCCGTCGCTCGCCGTCACGTCGCCGTACGTGCGCCCCAAGCCGAGGGCCACGCTGTCTCTGCTCAAGGACGACGACGACGGCCGGAAGCCGGAGCAGGTACTGAGTTTTTTATGTTTTTGATGACGGATTTGGCCGTAGTGAGTTTGAAATCTTCAAATAATTTTCATGCGTCAGTTCAATTTCTTAATATTTCTCAAATTTGCATGGTTATGTGGCTTTGCTCTTTGTTGGCCATCTAACTCAAGATTCAGTGTTGAGTGAAAGAAATGGTTTGGTCATCTTTGGTGCAAGAGTCCACCCAACCATAGTCTCATGTTGAGCAACCTGTTCTTTTTTTTAAGGAAAACCTGAGATTCATGTGACACAGCCTGGAGTCCCTCGTGATTATGGATTATATTAACCTAGGAAAGTGCAAAGTAGGAACGGATTATGCTTCATGGTTTAAATTTACCAACTTGGAGTATATCCTGGAACAAGAAACCGATTAATTTGCCAACTAATTAATCGGCATCTGTTTAGTCTAAATCTCACCTCGATCGATAAGGCGACCACACACAAGGAACAAGAAGCTCCTTTGGGTTTCTTGCTTTCCCACTCGTCTTGTTGTTTATCATTTCTGGCCATGTCGGCATGCTGGTTCGGCCGAGGTGTTATCTAGTGCTTGGCTGTTTCCTGCTCCATGATCACGAGCCCCTTTCGGTGGTTAGTGTTGCTGATACTGCAATTAATCACCATTGACACGGCTTCAAACTCTTGAGCCATGCATTCTCCATATCTTTTTTCTTCTTCTTTTTCCAGCAAATTAAACCATTAGTAGGAGTATTCAATTGGCCTGCCGCCCGCGTACGTGTCAGATTTCAGTATGGTCCTCGTGGAAACAATTATTGCAAACATACTACTCCACTGTACTGCCATGGGACAGCTCATGACACTATCAGGAGGCACTCTTAAAAATACTCATGTTTGCATTAGAGATTAGATAAGGGTTCTTTTGTGTTTGTGCAAGTTATGGTTGTAGGAAAGAAAGAAAGTATTTATTCTCGAGATAAGAAAAGAGAAAGTATTTATGAAAAGGAATAAAAACACTGCAACAATATAGAAGCTGAAGAAAGAAAGTCATTGGTAGTATATCCTGTAGACAGTTGCAGGCAGCAATTGCAAAATTCAGATATGTCAAGAAGAGACAGACGATATGTTCAGTCATGATGCTGACTTTAATTTTGCTCTTTTTTTCTTCAAGCCATAAATGGTAAAGGTGGCCTAACCAAACACTCCAAATCTAACACTCAATAACGTTTCTTGTTCGTTTTTGCCTTGGGAGTTTATGTTTCAAACTCTTCAACAACCTGTTAATATAGTGAGGTGGCTGGTCCGGTTTTAGTCGATCTGGTGAAGAAATGCTAGATGTTTCTGTTACGCAGTTGCATGAAGCAAGAAGCAAAAATATGCTTCCCAAGTTTAGTCACTGTCAGTACTGTATGACATGGCTTAGTACTGACAGAGAAGAGAACAAATCAAGGTTGGACCAATGTTCTGTCCAATGTTGAGTCAGTGAACAAAAGTCAACACGAAACTATGTGCTCCTATTTATTCACCTCAATTTATCATTCTGTTCATGATTTAGTCAGTACAATAATTTATTAAAACAGTGGTCCTTATTGATGTACACATATTACTTCATGTTTAGACAGATGTACACCTATGATTTAATCAAACATGGATATCTTAAATTACAATATAGGTTACTGTCTTGTTCATGGATCATCAAATTTTCAAAAAATACAGGCATCATCAAGTTGCATGGATGAATACAACTTATCAGTAGAATGCAATCCATGAATCTCATTTCAGCAAGATGCCTGTATTTTTTGATCCATGTCACTCTCATCTACTGACAATACAGGCATCATCAAGTTACATGGATATATCCATGTCACTCTCATCTTGTCAAAAAATACAGTCATGTCAGTAGAATGCAATCCATGAATATCATTTCAGCAAGATAGTAAAAAAAATATATGACAAGTAAAATGTGCTAATTAATTCGAAAGGTAGCCTGAACTCGGTGTACAGTTCAGATTCTCACTGAATTGGACCAGAATTCCACTGAAATGTTCTTCAGATAACTGAAATGCTTGACGACCTCTCTGAAGAAACTTCCTATTTTGGATGGAAATTTTCAGGTGCACATATCAGCAGTAGGCTCTGACAAGATGAGAGTGACATGGATCACCGGCGGCGACGCGCCGGCCACCGTGGAGTACGGCACGACCTCCGGCCAGTACCCGTTCTCGGCGACCGGAAGCACCAACACCTACTCCTACGTCCTCTACCACTCCGGCAACATCCACGACGTCGTCATCGGCCCACTGCAACCCAGCACCACCTACTTCTACCGCTGCAGCAACGACACCTCCCGCGAGCTCTCCTTCCGTACGCCGCCGGCGAGCCTCCCCTTCAAGTTCGTCGTCGCCGGTAAGCTTAGCTGCACTGCATGTGTTCGAATGCTTGTGTGAGCTTCGTGACATCGTGTTTAGTTCATTGTCAAAAGAAAATATTGACGTATATGGATATACATTTTAAGTTTAAACGTAGACTAATAACAAAACAAATTACAAATTCCGATTGTAAACTGTGAGACGAATCTTTTGAGCCTAATTAATCTGTCATTAGCATATGTGGGTTACTGTAGCACTTACAGCTAATCATGACGTAATTAGGCTTAAAAGATTCGTCTGGCGATTTACAGTTGAACTGTGCAATTAGTTTTTCTTTTTTTGTCCACATTTGATGTTCATACCTGTGTCTAAACATTTGATGTGACGGAAAAGTTGAAATCTAGACACAGCACTGACATGTCTCTCATGGCGGACGTTCCAGGTGATCTTGGGCAGACGGGATGGACGGAGTCGACGCTCCGGCACATCGGCGGCGACGACTACGACATGCTGCTGCTCCCCGGCGACCTGTCGTACGCCGACCTGTACCAGCCGAGGTGGGACACGTACGGCCGCCTCGTGGAGCCGCTGGCGAGCGCGCGGCCATGGATGGTGACGCAGGGGAACCACGAGGTGGAGAGGATCCCCCTCGTGGAGCCCCACGCGTTCAAGGCGTACAACGCGCGGTGGCGCATGCCGTTCGATGCCGGCGCGTCGCCGTCGGGGTCCAACCTCTACTACTCCTTCGACGTCGCCGGCGGCGCCGTGCACGTCATCATGCTGGGCTCCTACGCCGACTACGCCGCCGGCTCGGCGCAGCACCGGTGGCTGCGCCGCGACCTCGCCGCCGTCGACCGCGCCAGGGCGGCGTTCGTGGTGGCGCTGGTGCACGCGCCGTGGTACAACAGCAACGAAGCGCACCGGGGCGAGGGCGACGCCATGCGCGCCGCCATGGAGGAGCTCCTCCGCGGCGCGCGCGTGGACGCGGTGTTCGCCGGGCACGTCCACGCGTACGAGAGGTTCGCGCGGGTGTACGGCGGGAAGGAGGACCCGTGCGGCGCGGTGCACGTGACGATCGGCGACGGAGGGAACCGGGAGGGGCTCGCCGGGAGCTACGTCGACCCGCAGCCGGCGGCGTCGGCGTTCCGGGAGGCGAGCTTCGGGCACGGGAGGCTGGAGGTGGTGAACGCGACGCACGCGCTGTGGACGTGGCACCGGAACGACGACGACGAGGCGGTGGTCGCCGACCAGGCCTGGATCACCAGCCTCGCCTCCAACCCGGCTTGCAACAAGTGACCCCATCAATCCATCAGAAATTCAGAATGTAGCAGAAACAGATTTATGAATTATATAATTATATAAGTTAATTTATTGCATTGATATCGATAATTAGAAATTTAGCATTAGTACTTCTACAGTTCTATGTATGTTAGAAGATACTCTATCTGTCACATAACTTAGAACGAGATGTGAGCCTCTCATACTGATTTGTTTTTCTTATGATAGAAACCCAAACACGAGTTAAATCATTAGCGTATGATCAATTAAGCATTAGAAAAAAACAAAAATAGATTAATATAACTTTTCAAAGTAACTTTCCTTGAGAAAATTCTTACAAAAATCACAGTGCTTAACAATTTGAGAAGGGTGCACGTAAAAAATAAGAGAGTATGGTTAAGAGAGAGGAGTATAGAACACACTATCCTTATATAAAAAGTTTTGAAAATCTAATAGCGACAGGCGCAAACACTTTTTCCTAACTACTCTACTTTCTTCAATTCTATAATTCTTGACGTTTTAGACAAGATTAAAGTCAATGTTTATGACTTTGATCATCAATATATTTAATAATATTTAATTTAAAGATAATATAACAACATATACAAATTTATCTATCTTACGGAGTACTATAATTAAAAATAAAAATAAATTATTTATTACATATATGATAATTAAAAAATATAGTCAAAATATATTTTGAAAATTATATTAATACCCAAAACGTCAAATAATTATGGAACTTGAGGAAGTAACACCGTAAAATGCTGATAATTAAATTACTTGTTGCAATCTCTCTCTGTAACGTTCATTCCGAGACGAACGGAGATGGTTAATGATCTCGGGGGCGATCATTGAGAAATGGCAAAATACTCGCTATAATAACGAAACTGGTAAACCAGATCGAGGCTCGCAACCGGCAAACCCTAACCCTCTCTTATCCCTGCCGCCGCCGCCGCCATCTTCTCTCATCCATCGCCATGGCTGCTGCAGCCCGTAATTACCTTAATCTGGATTTTGACGTTTCCGATACGAAACCTCTCCCTGACTACTGCTTCTCAGAGGCTTCGGAGGTGTGGAGAGCTCATTCTGATCGATCGGATGAGGAAAGGGAACAGGAACAGGCTGTTTTGAGGGTAATTAATTAAGGATATCGAAGCCTCCAAGAAGCTTTAATTTGATTTTCTTTGCTTTGATTGTGCCTGCATATATACACGCACGTATCTTCCATCCTCCGATTCTTTAATTGCATATATTACTTCGTATGAATACATGATTTTTAATTGTACTGCATTTCTTTCTGATCATTTTTGTGTTCCATTCTGTTACGCAATTGGTATATATGCATGATCTTTCTTAAGATGCTTGTAGTTCTACGAAGAGAAGGAAAAAGAGCTGGAGGCAATTGACGATTGTTCTGAAGCCCTAGGCGACGTGGATTGTGATGATGAGGAGGAGGAGGAAGATGAAGGAACATGTGAGGTGATGATATCTACTGTGTGACAGTCTCCATTTGCAGCACAGTTTGAGATTGATCACTATTCATCATTATAATAATTAATTCTTGGCTTAATTGGTTGCATCTGTTCATCATCTGCAGCTATGCATGAATGAAGGGTTGGCACCAAGCCCGAGAAACCATGGCGAGCACTTGTGCCCAGTGTACCTGGAGATGGTAAATCAGCAAATTCTGGAGGAAATAAAGGATCAAGACCTTCACAATGTAAGTATTCATGATTAGTTCGTTAAGTTTGCTTTGTCATTTTTTTTCTTCTGATTTTAGTGGCTAGTTCAGTGTCACACGTTATTCATATTGACAGAAACGATGACATTAGATTCTTCTGTTTCTACGATATACTCCCTCTGTCCCAAAATAATCTATGAACTTATTAAAGGAATAAAAAAAAGTAGCCTCCACATTCGCTCTCACGGCTTAGAAATTCCCACATTAATCGGAGAAAAAGAAAAACATAGTCCATATAGAAATACAATTTATAAATAGTTAAAATTCAGAATTAAAAAATAATGAATATTGGAAGAGGAGACTAGAGTCCATATAGAAATACAATTAAGAAACAATAGAAATTCGAAATTAAAAATAAGGAATATTAGGAGTAGAGTATAGAGTACATATAGAAATATAATTAAGAAATAATAGAAATTCAGAATAAAAAATAAGGAATATTAGAAGTAGAGTAAAGAATCCATATAAAAATATAATTAAGAAATAATAGATATTCAGAATTAAAAATAAGGAATTTTAGAAGTAGAGTATAGAGTCAATATAAGAATTTAAAACTAACTAAAATTCGGAATAAACATAATAAAATTAAAAGTAGAGTTTAGAGTTCGTATAAAAATACAATTAACAAATAACTAAAATTCGAAATTTAAAAAAACATGGGAAGAAGAGTCTAAAGTCAATATAAGAATACAATTTAGAAGTAACTAAAATTCGAAATTAAAAATTGAAGAATAGTGAAAGATGAGTTTAGAGTCGTCCACATAGAAATACAATTAGAAATAATAAAAATTCATAATTGAAAATAAATAATATCGGAAGAAGAGCCTGGAGTCCATATAGGAATATAATTTACAAATAACTAAAATTTGATATTAAAAATAATTAATAATTAACACGTATATAAAATACAATATGAATATTATACATTAGTAGTTTCGTAAAGGGAGTACAAAATTTAAAATTATGTTGTTATTTTATTAATATATTTGAATAAATAATTGAGAAAACATATATGTTATTATATGACAGGAAATATAATGATGCTAGCCGCGTAATCTGTGCGAGCCACCATACTAGTTTAATCTAAAATAAGATGGTGACGTACGCATTCTAATGAAGTTGGTTTGAAAATCAAATTAATTATTGGTATATGGTATATTGTACATTTTTGTGCTTTTGTGCAAAGGAGGACAACAATATTTTTGAACGTTTTGGAGTCATGGTTGACTGGGAGGATGAGGACGAGGACGATGATGGTGAGGAATTTGAAGAAATCAACAAGGTAATTTGATTTTTGTGTCCAGCCAGTGTAATTAAACAACAGCATATCAGTATTGTGATTTAAATTAGTCGTTAACATAATAGATTACTAACTAATATCTGTAATAATGTTAGAAGTTTATTCAGCTTCTGGGTCATGGAAATGAACTTGCTCGTGAAATAATGGATGGCGCCCCCGCTGCTTGAGGCGCTTGCCACTGGCGGCTGCAGCCGATAATTGGGCTTTGAGTTATTGGGCCTAACTAGCCAAGGCCCAAGGAGCGGAATGCATGGGCTTCGATGGGACCGGCCCACTTTCGATCCCCTGCTTTATGCTCCAGTTTCGAGCAATTCGTGTGTTAAAACAACGGTTAATGTGTTCAACGGTGTATTGCTTGCTTGTCGCCTGCTTGTAGGTCTTTGCTTCTGGTGGTACAATTTCGTCGATTTATGTGCTACATTATATGCAACTTTATATGAAACAATCCAATTCTTGCACAAAAGATTTCCAGCACATCAGAGCCTCAATTTATTGAGGCCACCTTTGGAAGAGAGGATATATATCATTAAGAGTAATTTCACATAAATTAAATTAGTTTTAAGCCTCATTTGAAACAAATGAAAAACCATAGAAATTTCAGAGGATTTTATCCCATAGAAATCTTATGGAACCATTTGAAACAAATAATTGTTTCCTACCAATTCCTTCAAAATTTCAATGAAATGAAACATTCTAGAATAATATTTGGAGAAAAATAAGTATAAGGACCATCTCATGTTTTTCTCTTGTGTTTATAATTCCTGTTTTTTCATTTGTGCTAACGTTTTAAAACTTTTCTTCATTTCAAAATCCTATAGAAATCCAATGAGTATGACATTCTTCTTTATTCCTATTTTTTTTCCTTTATCTGTGTTTCTCAATCCCGTGTTCCAAAAGCCTTTAATTAAAGAACTTGCTACTACTAAAATTCATTTACTACTACAGTGCATGAGGGTAGGTTTGGCACACAGGTTAGGTCAGACATGATGATAGTCGAAACTGCAGCCCGCTAGAGTACTGATGCTGAGCTCACATTCTCTGCTCCCAATGTCCTGCACCAAAATTGACATTCCTAACTGCCCCAGCTCACTCATCACGGTGAGAGCAAGTTCAATAGTATAGTCAACTACTAGCTTCAATTTATCTATAACCAATTTAATAGCTCATTCATACAATAATTACATATTACACTATTAATATCTAGTCCCACCTATTATAGACACACTGCGTCTTAGAGTCTGTGCTACAGCTGGCTATTAATTTGTAGCCCACTGCTCTTCTCTCTCCTGATTTATCTTCTTAAAATATGTTTGTAGCTGACTTATAGCCTGCTATTGTACCTGGCTTACTGACACTGCAACACTGTGCAAGCTTAGCTGTGTTTGCAGGACAACCATTTCCAAGGCTTGTTCCATCCTGTCCCTGTTCATGTTGCTGTCACAAAAATGGAGCTGCTCCTACACTGGAGTAGTAGGCATGATCATTTCCTGTTTACCAAATGCATGCCTTTTCAGAGGAAGATCACGGCAACTCACACTCCAGTTTCGCTCTGTCCGTCCGTCCTCCTGACCGGAGTTGTACACACTGTCACTGTGCCCATACGGATGCAGGATCACTTCCAAAAGTCAACACGTCAGATCAGACTTGAAGAATCCAAATCTTGAAGCCAGGATTATTCTGCAGGTTGCTGCCAATCTCTCCTGTAGGAGTATCTTCGTTTTAACTGCAGTGCAAGATGCAGGGGCTGTGTTTAGGCCGGTCACAGTTCCTGAAAAACGTTGAAAGTTTGGAGAAAGTTGAAAGTTTGGAAAAAAGTTGAAAGTTTATGTGTGTAGGAAAGTTTTGGATGTGATAGAAAGTTGAAAATTTGGGGTAGTTGGGGGTGAACTAAATACGGCCAGGGTGTGTTTAGTTTTACATCAAAATTGGAAGTTTGAAGAAAAAATTGGAAATTTACGTGTATAGAAAAGTTATGATGTGATGGAAAAGTTTAAAGTTTGAAGAAAAAGTTAGAAACTAAACCATCATGAAAACGGCGAGAAGAACTGAAAATTCAGGTGATCCAGGAGGAGGAGGAGGATCACAAGTCAAAATACACAGGAGGAATACAGGAGCCAAAAAGATTTCATTGTATCATGGCCTCACGAAAGACACAAAGTTTGTAAAGGACTGTGAGTCAAAAACCTGAGTCAAACACAGCCTAAATGACAGGTTGAAAATTTTAGGCATCTTAAAGAACAGTAAACAGAAGGCCATGATGCAATGTTTCACATCAGATCTTGGTTCCGAGGAGATGTGCCATGATGGTCGTTGCTGCTGTTACTACTCCTACTCCATACTAGGGTCATTGACGAACAGAAGACATGCACTTGAATGCTGCCTCATCATTTGTTGATGCCTTGGGACAGTAAGAGATCTGTTGCAAAGATCAGCAAAGAGCATTTCGAGTTGGAACTAAAACTCAACAGTGTGTTAAATGTTCTGCTTTCTGTTTTGCCGTCAAGCTAGCTGCTACAGTACTACCCATAGGCTATAAAAGCAGATACAATAGCAGGCTATAAGCCAGCTATAAATATATTTTAAAAAGATAAAAAAAAGAGAGAGAAGAGCAGCGGGCTACAGATTTGTAGCCAGCTGCAGCATGGACTTTAAGACGTAATGTGTGTATGACAGATAGTACCAGGTATTAATAGTATAGTAAGTGACTATTGTACGAATTGGCTATTACATTGGCTATAGATGATTTGGAGCTAATAGTTGGCTATACTGTTGAACTTGCTCTTAGCTGCCTGTGGTTTCATCATTGAACAGTAAATAGGAGTATTAACTGTTAGGATGGGCATTGTTCAGCCTCTAGTCAAACTTGATTTGAAAGCAGTTTCAATTTCACGGTAGGATTTGTTTCACTAGTGCAGGAGTGGTGCTGTGTCCTGCATTGTTCATCGGCAAGCTGCTCCTAGAGTAGTTTGCCACTGATGAAGTATTGATGTTTTGGCCATAAAATGAGGAACTCACTGCTAATACCAGAGTGCTAGTATCTGCATAATGAGGGTTTCCGATATGTATGTGAATAAAATCATACTACTGTATATATGAAGCATGATTGATAGACTATTCAAAACAAAATCACAGCAAGTTCAGAAATCAAGAGTTGTGAAACCTGCATTGTTCATCAGCAAGCTGCTCCTAGACAGAAATTCAACACATCTCACATCAAGTTATTGCTGGTACTAGTACTCATGATCAGAGAGAGTAAAGGCAATCTAGGATGTGGAAGAAGAAGAAGAAGAATTTCCAAGAAGAAGAATTTCCATCGATTGCGTATCTTTGGACGGAACGTGAACTGCGTCATCAATTCATCACCATCATGACCACATTTTCTTGACAGCTAGCTACTCCTCCCTCCTTTACCACAGAGATCGAGTTAAGGCCTTGTCCCTTGTGCAGTTCAGTTGTGCCTGCATTTCTGCTGTTCTTCTGCAGGAAAGAGGAATACTGACGTTACTCTCCTCCGATCCATGCCTATAAATACAGGCACCCCCATTCAAACCCAAACTCCACAGCACAAAGAAGCCAAGAACAAGTTCCGTTTCAAGTTCTCTCTCGCTACTCTTCAGAGATTAGAGATTTTAGAGGTGATACTTACAAGCATCATAGTTCTAGCTAGTATTAGCATGCAAACATCTTTTCTGAAATGATCGAAATTCATTCTGACTATAAATGTTTTTGTCTGAATTTCATTTGTTGATCGATGCTGCAGCAGAAGGGAAGGAAGAGGATCGATGGATCGGGTGACGAACCTGTACCTGGAGAACCTGTGCATAATGCAGGAGAACGAGCGGCTGAGGAAGAAGGCGCAGCTGCTGGACAAGGAGAACAAGGCGCTCCTCGCCAAGCTCAAGCTCAAGAACAACCCCTCCACCGCCGCCGCCGCCGCCGCCGCCTCCTCGCCGTCGTCCCAGCAGCAGCCAGACGCCGGCGCCTCGGCGGCCGCCAGCGTCGTCAAGGCCGGCGCGGCGGCGCCGTCGTCGTCCTATGGCGGGAAGAAGACCAAGTGATGCAGCTAGCTAGCTCGAGCATGCATGGAGATGATGACGTGGATCTTTTGTAATTAGTTGCACTAGCTTAAGTACATTAGCATATTTGATGTTACTAGCATGCAATGCATCATGGAGCATTAACGATCGAGTGTTAGATGATCACCAGGTAGCCAGAGCAGCGTCGTTTTGGACTAATTAAGCTAGCTATTAGCTAAGCTTGCAGTGTTTTGTGCCAGTATTTGCTATCTTCCTGCTGCAAGTATCATGAGATGGTCAATGTGCTAACTCCAGCTCTAGCACTTCCAGTCTAGTATACTGCGTGCTTTGCACCTTATGGAAGTGAAAACCTTTATACGTACTTATTGTTCTTCAAATGATGGATAACCTACAGAAATGGTGTAACTCTACTTTTAGATTTAACACAAAATGCGGTCTTAATGATCTATATGCGGCATTCTCAGCCAAATGTTTCAGCGAGTGAGACCTGAAAACTGCAAGCTAGCTATAAGTACTTCTACATGTGCATAACAAACAGGCCATATGCTCTCTTTCTCAAAAAAAAAGAAAAGAAAAAAGAAGGCCATATGCTCGCTAATGCTAACTCCAGAACTTCCTTTGATTTGTGCACCAATGTTGTGTGATCGACTGATCGTAAGCAGGAGTACTGACACCTGATCGACTAGCTTTGAGAGAGAGAGAGACCTTTTTATTAAAAAGGAAATTACGGATACCTACACCATTGGCACTGTAGGGCTTGTTTATTTTAATGTCATTTTTAACCATGCTATTTTTAGTAAAGTTAAAAAAAATATTGTTTACTTTGTTGTTAAATTTGGTAAATACATAAGAAATCCTGCTAAAATTTTAGCAATATTGCTATCTTGCTAAAAATTTAGTATTGCCAAAACTTAATAAGGTTTATTTTGGCTATAATCTGAACAGCTCTTAAACCCTCGGATCTTACACAAATGTTGATCTGTGTGCAACGTTTCTCACACCCATGCAATGTTTCATAGAGTGAGAGACCTGCAGAAAACCGCAAGGTGCAAGCTAGTTTTGGCCATATAGGAGTAGTTCATTATCACTTCGTCCTAAAAATTAACTGAAAAGGATGAATTCTCATTACCGTTTTTGCAAGAAAAAATGCTACTCGATCAGAGCTATAAAACAAGACATTACTTAACTGTCGAGATTATTTTGGTATTAGAGCCACGGTCCTGTAGCAATTTTGGTCGCAAGAGATAATACTCCATCGTTAGAGCATCTCCAACAGCATGGCTATCTCACTCTTCAAACTAAAATTTAGCAATTTTAAATTAAAAAAAGACTCCAACAAATTAGCTATCTCACTTTTCAAGCTATATGACTGGCCAAACTGAGTTCCTTGCTGGCCAAACTTGGCCAGCCAAAATCGGCTGGCCAACCGCGGGGCCCACACCGTTTCTCTTCCCCGTCTCTCTGTACACTCCGACGCCGCCCCAGCCCCTTCCACTGCCGCGCCGGCGTCTCCTCTCCCCGCCTCCCCTATCGTCCCCCTTCCGCCATCGCCCGTCGGAGCGGAAACAACAACGATAACGAAGATGATGCCCCTCTGTGCAGCGGTGGCGACACATCCCAGCTCCGGTATAGCCCTTCCAGTGTTGTCGCCCGTCATCTTCGGCAACGAGACGTTGAGGATCGGAGATCGCAAGCAAGGTCGATAGGCGGAGGAGAAGCGGCGGTGGGGCGGCACGACGGTGAGCGGCGCCAAGGTCTCCCGCTCGCGGCCGCCGGCGTCGAGGGCATGAAGGGAGTGACAGCGGCGAGGTGTTGTCGTCGCCCCTCCTCCTTGCCGGCATCGTCGCCTCCGCGCCCGGCCGCATCTGGTGCCGCCGCCGCCGCCGCGCCCGGCCGTATCCGGCGACGCCGCCTCCTCGCCCGGCCGCATCCGGCGCCGCCGCCGCCACGTCGCCCGGCCGTATCCGGCGCCGTCGGCTCCTCGCCCGGCCGCATCCGCCGCCGCCGCCGCTTCCGTGCTCGGCCGTATCAGGCGCCGCCGCTTCCTCGCGCGGCCGCATCCAGCGCCGCCGCCTCCGTTCGTGCGGGAAGAGTAACGAGAGGAGAAGAAGAGGGAGAGAAAAAGGAGGAAGATGGTGTATCAGATACTGACGTGTGGTCCTAGTAAGTGTAGATGGAGATGTTGTTAAAGCGATAAATGAGTTTGGCTTGATAAATTATTTGAAGAGCTGGTTAAGTGTTTGAAGAGTCCGATTTAGAAATGTTGTTGGAGATGCTATTAGTTCTTAAAAAAAAAACTACTGTTGCAAGAACTGCAGCTAGTAGGCACATCATCGCACGATGCATTGCAGGCGACGTCATCTGCTGCACTCGAGTGAACCCAAGTCTTATCGATCCCCCGTCCCATCTACGAGATCATCATGCATCTCTCTGCCGCACACAGCTTAAATTAATCACTCTTGTGACATGCATTTACTCGATCGTGCTATTTCCAATTTCCCAAGCTCTATCCACCTCAACCAACACAATTGATATTGAGTGTGACTGATAGACTGTTTCTCCTCTTTAAAACCATTGGGGGGGTTAATGCACTGTCAAATGACAAATAAATGCACATTGTACGACGAATATATAACTATCATATTGGTATTGGTAGGTTGTGTCTCTTTTGGGCTGAAATACAATTATAAAACAAAGAACTGTATAACATAAAAAATAACCACAAGAATGGTTGTTTTAATACTTTATCCGTCCTAATACAAGTGCACATAGTATAGGAGTAAAAAACATTGTACCAAAAGTTTGGGTTTAGATTTTTCTGAAAGTTCACTCTCTCTTTTTTTCCCTGAAAATATGGAAGTAAATTTGGGAAATTATGTGGGTGTAGGGAGAAACCCAGATGAAGATAATGACCACATATATATCTAGAAGTTTTGGTAATTCTAAAATTTTTCACACTAAAAGATCATATCAGAATTTGGTAAGGCTTAAAATCAAATGTATCCAACCTACTAAAATTTAATAACACTAAAATGTATTAAATCATGATTATGGTTCAAAGGTGAATAAGTCCTTATAATTATAAAATTATAAGGGTGATCAACAAACATATTGTTGGTCAGAAAACAGAAAACCACTTGGGCCACACGTGCGGGCTGCACTGAGGAAGTAGTTTCCTCTTTTTCTCAATCTCAGGACCAAGTTGTAGAGAAGATATAGATTAAAAGTTGCATTAAACCAGGATCACACTAACAAACTACGTCATGTACTCCTCATCAAACACGATAAGACTCTTCATCAAACACGATAAGACTCTTCTAACATAACTACTCCCTACGTCCCATTTTAAGTGCAACAATAAATTTCCACGCTTAACTTTTAGTCCGTATTATTTTTTATAATTAGTATTTTTATTATTATGATATGATAAATCATGAATAGTACTTTATACGTGACTTATGCTTTTAATATTTTTAAAAAGTTTTTCAAATAAGATGGACGGATAAAGTTGTGCATGGAAAATCATGGCTGCACTTAAAATGTGATTGAGGAGTATATACTTTCTCCATCTAAAAAACTTAATCTAGATGAAGATGTCACCCTCATACTATAACAAATCTGGACAACCACTATCCAATTTCATTAGAGGTGGTGTTTGAATCTCCTGAAGATAAAAATAAAGATAAAGATTAAGTGTTTAACGTAAAACGAGGTCGTAATAACGTGTGATTTATTTAGTTTTAATTATTACAAACTTGAAAAATAGATTAGTCTGATATTTTAGAGCAACTTTCATATAGAAAGTTTTCACACGAAACACACCGTTTAGTAGTTTAAAAAGCATGTCACGAATATCCAAAATTTAATCCTGTGCTTACAATAGAAACGAATAAGACCTAAACATCATAGATTAAGTTTTTTTTTTAAGTACGGAGGGTCTAAGTCAGATAGACGTGTGTCTCTAACCCCGCAGGATTCACCTCAGTTTCTCGCCAAGGCATGATTATCCAGTCAAAGTATAATACTCGTCCCTAATCGATTTTAAATCGAACTACTACTACTCCGCAAAAACAAGGCTCAATTAGTAGCAAAATGTTTATCAGGTAGGCAGCCTACTATGCCACCTAACCTACCGTCGCCACCCTTCCTCTTCTTTTTTTTTTTTGAACGGTCACCCTTCCTATTCTCAACCAACGTAGAACAAACTTAAACCACCTTGATCGCATTCGCATTCCATCGCCATCGATCGATCGCCTCCTCCGCACGCGCAACGGCAAGCCGGCGAGCTATATATACTACATGCCACTACTAGCACCATGAAATTGGCAATGGCAGGAGGCGACGGAGTGAAGGGCGCCGCCGCCGTCGTCTTCGTTGACGACGACGACGACGAGCTGTTCGACATCGACATCGCCTTGCTCGACCGCCACTATTACCACCAACGACGACGCGACGACGACGATGAAGCTGAAGACAAAGATGGCGGCGGCGGCGACGCTCTTCTTGCCAACTGCCTCCTGCCGGTGAGCTCGGTGAGCAAGGCGGTGCCCGTGACGGCGACGACGGCGGCGAGCTCGTCGTCAGCCTCTACCTTCCTTCCGGCCGTCCGGTACGGCGGCTCCAGGAGTATGCTCCTCTTCAACGGCCGCGGCGGCGGAGGGAGGAGGCTAGTGCGGAGAGGCAGCAACTCGTCGGCGAGGTTTTGGCTCGCCGCGAGAGGACTCGACGCCGCCATGGGAAACTTTCAGAGGTACTAGAGGTCAGCTGAAACGAACAGAATCGAACAAGTCAACGAGTCAACTTGTGGAGCCCAGTGGTATATGGCCCTTGTGGGCCCAATTACCGCAGGCCCATAAAGGTTCGGTTTAGTAGCACAAAAGGGCCTGTATTTTTATTTGGGAATAAGTTCACTTTAGGTCCCTCTATTTATCGCTCAGTCTGATTTTCATCCCTAAACCGCAAAACCGGGTACGACTCATCCCCAACTTACGAAAACCGGGCAAACGAGGTCCCTCGGTGGTTTTGATAGTGGTTTTGGCTGACGTGGCGCATACGTGGCTAATTTGACTCGGTCTTCATCTGACGTGACGCTTACATGGCAATTTGATCTTAAAAAAATAATAAAACTAGTGGGACCCACATGTCAGTTTCACACACAAATAGAGGAAAAAATGGTGGGACCCACGTAGGCCCCATATGTCATCCTCACTCCTCTCTCTATCCTCTCTCTCCCCTCTTCTCTCTATCCCTTCTCTCTCTCCGGCCGATGGAGCAGGGCGGGCGACGGGCGGGGCGGGACGTGGCCGACGGCGGGTCAGGTCGCGGCGCGCCAGCCATTCTCCCGCAGCGCCTCCTTCTTCGCGGGGAGGGCGGCGAATCTCCCCCATCGTCTTTCGGATTGCCGGCGGCGGCGGTAGCTAGCCCCGCCCCCGTGGTGAGGTCCGTCCCGCCGGATAGCTTGCGCTCGGTGCTCCAGGACTTGGTGTCCGACGAGTAGGACCGGCACGCCGTGAAGCTACGACGCTTGTAGAGGACCAATAGGCGGAAGGCGGCGGGACCCGGTGGGAGCGGATCGGCGGAGTCCTGGAGATCGTCGGCGGTGAGCAGCGCGCACGCGTAGAGCCCGGGCCTGTCCTTCCCGGAGAGGACGGGGAGGAGGATGGCCATTTCACCGGTCATGGGGTTGCACACGACGAGCTTAATGTTAGTTAAATCTTGCATGCATGTAGCTACTAAGTGTTAGCTATGGGTTTCAATTCTGTTATTGCATTGTGCATGAGCTTCCGGTCTATGGATGCCATGCATGTAGTGGTAGTCGTGCCGACCTTGGCGATCGGAGGCGTGAGCACGTTGTTAGGATCGTGGGGATGGACATGATTGTACCGCGACGTGGGAACGCATCCAATGCGCTCACCTGCATAATGAAAGGGAGAGAGAAAACCAGAAAAGGTGCAGCTTCATCGCACCACAAAACTCAGCGTGTTTCCTCGTGGTCGCGTGTGTTTCCACAGCTTGTTCGTCGATCACTTAGGGAAACCTGTCACTTAAGGGCGGCGGAGCTCGACGACGAGGCGGCCTTTCCGTGATGCGACGAGGCGGGAGTTCTTGAAGAGGCCGGGGTTGTCAAACACCCTGTCAAGCTCGCCGCCGCCGAACCTGGAGGAGGCCGAGGGCAACGGGATGAACCGAGGCAGCGCGACCGAGGAAGACGAGTCGTCCTCGTGGGTCTGGTGGAAGAAGTCGACGGCGAGGTCGCGGATGAGGTGGCTGGAGGGCGGCATGGAGCGGCAGATGTACACCGCGTTGCCGGTGAGGTGGTGACGAGGCGGCGCCACCGCCTACAAGTGGCGCGGTGCACCGGACGAGATCGTGAAGATCCAGCGAGCTAGCCGCAAACACGAGGAGGAGGACCTGACCTAGCCCGCCGTCGGCCGCTGCCCCGCCCCGCTCTGCCGGCCAGCCGCTCCGCCCCGTCTGTCGCCCGCTTCTACCGTCGCCGCTCGCCCTGTTCCATCGGCCGGAGAGAGAAGGGATAGAGAGAAGAGGGGAGAGAGGATAGAGAGAAGAAGAAGTGAGGATGACATGTGGGGCCCACGTGGGTCCCACCATTTTTCCTCTATTTGGGTGTGAAACTGATATGTGGGTCCCACTGGTTTTATTTTTTTTCGGATCAACTTGCCACGTAAGCGCCACGTCAGTGTCACGTCAGATGAAGACTGAGTCAAATTAGCCACGTAGGCGACACGTCAGCTAAAACCGCTATCAAAACCGCCGAGAGACCTTGTTTGCCTGGTTTTCATAAGTTGGGGGATGGGTCGTACCCAGTTTCGCCGGGCCGAATGGGCTTGTATTTGTAATAAACTCAAATGTGTCCTATCTAAGGAATAAGTTCATCCGAGGTCCCTTAACTTGTCAACGAATCCGATTTTCGTCCTTGAATTTTAGAAATAGAATCGAATAGCAACTGCAGCAAGCAGTTTCCAATCCCTGTGAAGTCGTGGAGACTGGAGAGGGGGGAAGGAGAAAATGGCGACGTGCTAACCGTTCGCTTCCGGAAGCTGGCGGCCGACCAGATCAAGGGCGCCCGACGCCGATGACGCCCTCCTCTATGGCGCCGCTTACGTCCCGCCGCCCCGCTCCTGCGCCACCGCCGCCAGTCACTAGTCACTACCGCTTGCGCCCTGGGGCCCCGCGCGCCGCCGGCGCCCTCCTTGACGCCGCCGCTACTTGCACCTTGTGGCCCTGCGCGCCGCCACCGCCATGCTCCCGCGCCGCCGACACCCAATCGCCGCATTGGTGGCTCGGTGCCCTCCTCAAACCCGTCGCCATCGGCGTCGTCGTCTTCGACAGTGGCGGCGGGAAAGCAGGTGGAGAGAAGCGGGAGCTCGCCCGCCACCGCCCATAACGAGGACGCCGTCGAGGTCGGTGAGCGGCGCGAAGGACAGTGGAAACGGTGGCGGGGGCCGCGATGGTGAGGTGTGCGTCCTTCTCCTCGCGGAGGACGCTGCTCCTTTCTCGTCGGTCGCCGGCCGCCTCCTGCACATGCGCGCCGCTCCTTTCCTCCCTCCGGCCGGCGCCTGTGCGCCGCTTCTTATTTCTGCCAGCGAGAGGAAGGAGGAGAGGGGAGAGAGATGAAGACGACGAGAGATGGGGAGAGATCAAGAGGAAGAAGATCAGGGGTGAGAATGACTTGTGGGGCCCACGTGGGTCCCACCATTTTTATTAATTTGTATACGAAACTGATATGTGGGCCCCACGGGGTTTATTATTATTTTTTGGGTCGAAGTGCCACGTAAGCACCACATCAATGCCACGTCAGATGAAGACCGAGTCAAATTCGCCACGTAGGCGCCACGTCAGCCAAAACCACAATCTAAACCGCCGAGGGACCTTATCTGCACCGGTTTTAATAGTTGAGAGACCCGTTATATCTGGTTTTGGGTTCAAGGACGAAAACCGAATTCGTTGACAAGTTAAGGGACCTCAGATGAACTTATTGCCCTATCTAACGAGAGGCCTGGGTAACGGATTACGGCCATCTGGGCCCACTAAAAATACTCGTAGAAATACGGCTACGGTGTGTACGCGGCGTCGTCAGCCCACTCGCCGCACATCCTCGGCGAGGTCGCCGGCGATGGCGCCGCCACCGCCAGGGCGGCAGCGGCTGCCCTGCGACGGCGAGGAGGACGCCCCCCCCCCTCTCCACCGCCGCCGGTGAGGGCCTCCTCCGTCCAGCGATCGCTTCCGGCGGGACGTACGGGGCCCGCCGCGAGCCTGGTGAGGGTTTTGTTCTCCCCTCCCTCTCTGACGATATGCTCTCTCTTGCTTCGCTTTGATTCCGCAAGCCGCCGCTGGGATCCAGTAATTTTTTTTTCACTTAATTCCACTCGCGCGTTTCAGTTTGTGCGGGAATTCGTGGATCATTCAAAGGATTGTGCTACAAATTCCCACCATATCATCACTATATCAGTGTTGTCTTTTACTGCAATTTTTTTTTTAAGAAAATGGGATAAACCGGGCCTCTAAATCCATCCGGATGTACGCAGCCGATTTTATGTGTTACTTACTACTACATGTTAATAAATAATAACCTGCATAGTAGTATGCAATCTGGATGAATTTGTACAAAAAAAGAAAGCTGGATTCCCATCATATCAGTGTTGTTACTTACTGCATTTTTTTCCATTGTGTCACATACTACATGTTAATAACCTGCATAGTACTACTAGTATGCAATGTGGATGATTTTTGTACAAAAATAAAACTGGATTCCTATCATATCATTGCTGTTACTTACTACTGCACTTTTTCCCCGTGTCACTTATTACTACAAGTTAATAACCTGAATAGTAGTATGCAATGTGGAGCCACCAAGCGACACCATGTGGAGCCACCAAGCGACATACAAATAGATAAAAAGCCCTTTCTACCAGTTGGGTTTGTCCACCAGCATGAATTGGCTTATACATGACTTAAAAACATTAATAATAACGTGGTTTACATATTAGTGCACTGGAATTTGCCAACATGGCTATCAATCTTACTGCTTACAAAATAATCCACTAATATGTTCTTGATACGGAAAGAAATCTAATACTAATACATGCTGCAAAATGCATCTGGTTTATTCGCAGATATACTGGCTGCTGATGTAGCAGAAGAACGTTGATTCATGAGAAAGTAATATGGCAGAAAAGGTTTGATTTCAGAGAATCGTAATTTTGGGACAATTGGAGCTGCATTTCTCAGCGCCTCCTGGCTGCAGTCTCTCTCTGGGCATTGAAGTAGACAGCAGCCACAGGAAGGCCAAGATCATTCTCCTCGGCGAACCGGCGGGTGTTGAAATGGTCCCTGAAGGATGGCACAATTACAGTTTGCCTGCGCTTCTGCTTGAAGAGCACAAAAATGAACCTATGGATGCCAATGTTCGGCTTTGGACTCTCATAGCTTATGACCTCGCGTCCTTCAATCGGAAAGTGGTACAGTTGTTTATTCACAAGGAGAAACTCAATGAATAAGATGGAAAAAAAAACTGACACAAATTAGAGGAAGGACCTACCAAAAGAAGCATCCGTTGTCCCAGGTATATCAGTAACAATCCTGCGTAAATGTTAAGGTGAGATTTGCTGATAATTTAGCCACATTACTATTCATGTTAAGACTAGTCAGATTATGTGTTGTTTGTATGCATATGAAAGCTAAAGTAATTGTCCTATCTTCCCTAGAAACATAACTAACATGTCTAGCTAATCGGTAACCACCCACAAGAAACAAATATATAGTATTTAGATACAAATGTTCATGGTTGGTTACCAATGAAGGTGCTCCCTTAGATAAGGATCACTTGGTCCTGGCACATCTGGGTCTGTCATAACCTGAAACATGAGGAGTTATGGTTAACCAGGGAAAAAAATCGTAAACCAACTATGAAGTTGAGTGCTCCGCACCAATGTGAAGAAAGATCGCAGGTCACCCCCTTGGACCTCAACTCTTGGTTTAGACACAACTGCTGATGGGTAGAGCTCATGACCATTAAATACAAGCTTGTTGGAGTTATAGGTCACTATCATCTTCATGCATGGGTTAAAGGTATCAAGAACTTCCCCAATCACGCGCCCTACAACAAGAGGCTCCACAGACCTAGACATGTTTAGAGGAGCAGACAGTAATATTTTGCACACCAATGAGTGCTCTAGCTAGTCGTGGTGAGCTAATGCACTTCGGTGAGCTGTGGGCTGATTGCTTGGCAATGGTAGTACGAGCCTCTATTTATAGTGGCCAGCAGCCTGCTGGTCAAGTGTCTTGCAACCTCAATGGACAATGTGAGACATGAGTAGTATGTGTGTTTTTTAGTCAGGTATGCCGTGGAAAATAACTGAAAAGGCTACAGAAAGTAGCTAACAACTTTTGCAGCATAACCAACCAAGGGTCTTATTTTCTTCTATAACAGTTTGCAATAGAATCTATACACGCTGACGCTGTACTTCATGTATCTTCCATCAAGTTCTAAGGATAATCCCTCTGCATTTGTTTTTTTCCCCCTTAAAAGAACTGTTTGCGTGGGAAAGATGCAAGTCACCAGTGCTATTGAACTCTCTGGAGGTGTTAATACACCTCTTTTCAGGTCCTTTCTTTTTGGTTATTAATACAAACATTTTGTCAGTAGAAGACCATTATTTTTTTTCATGATATGATTTTTTCTTTCAAGCTGATAGTTTGATAGTTTGTCCACAGTAGTTTACTCAAAAAATATTATAGATCACTAGATTTATGCTATTCCTCTGAAACATAAGAAACCTTGAGGCAAGTGGATCTATGAAGATTACGTTGCTGAGCAATCTTATCGGTCAATAAACAGTGTTCGTCCTCCTGTCTGCCGATCTGCAGAGTCTGCATGACAATATACTCTTTAGCATGTTATGATTATTTTTATGTATCATCCTATGGTTTTCTAAATGAAAAACAGAAATTACTCTGTAACATTTATAATGGCATTACAGTAACATCTAGTTTTTGGAGAGGGCAATTAAAAAAATTTAATATGAAATGTTAACATCTTGATGGAGTTTTTTTGTGAAAAATTGGGAACCATGCCCTTATAGGGCAAAAGAAAAAAAAAAGGAATCTTAGCACTTTCAAGTGATTCTTATTTGCCAAAACTATCAATTCATTTTTTGCGTGTTCGATTTGGTGATTACTTGTTAAACATTAAAGCTTGCCTTGCTTGATATTCTTATCTTCTTATTTTCTAATTATTCTTTTTGTTATCTAGCAGAAAAAAATGCTTCACCACCTGCGTGGAAGTGTCTGCGCCCTCAAATGTTCATCTTTGCACACCTTGTTTATTTAGGTAAGCCCCATTCAGCGTCCTCTTTTTCTGATAAGGAAAAGAGAATTTGATGAGTTTAATTGCTGTTAGATTCTTTCCCCAAACTGTGATACTACTTGGATTACCATTATTATCTGTTTATTCTCTTCTTTGGAGGACTATGGCAAAACACCATGGAAGAGAATAAAGGAAGGGAACGCAGTGCTGCCACCACTTCAATGTGTAGGGGTGCTGTCTAGTGCTCAGATGTCATTTCAATGTTTAAAGATCATATGTTCTCCTTAATTGAGCCATTAAAAAAACTTTCTATATTTCCATAAGTAGTGGAGCCAAGTACAGCTTTATGCATTCCTCTGTTCTGGTGTAATGCCATCATGCCTACTTGACACTTTGAGCAACTAGCCAAGTAGAGGTAGTGGAGCCAAGTACAGCTTGTGACATTTTCCGGTTCCATTCTAATGCCATGATAATTGCTTGACACCTAGCTGAAGTAGTGGAATCTCCTAGCTGTTCCATTCAATGCTTGTTTTTGGGAAATTTTCTCCTGCTTAGCATTTCAGGATACTTCTTTTTTTGTGCTTCAAATTGTTTTCAGTTTTTCAGACGAAATTATCTTCACTTATTCAGTTAACTTCATGTTATTTTCCATTGAAATATAACTTTTAGTTGAAAGATGGGCCAAAGCCGCGTATCTTGCAAGCAAACCAACCTGTGTTTAAAAAAAATGCATATGCATACTAGGCACCTGTTAAAAGTTGTACAGCAAATTCTTCAGCTCTGCAATGTAGACTTTTCTTCATGTGTGCTGACTAGGATAGGATTTACGCTTCGGGCAATATCGTCTGTAGTCAGTACTACTTGCCAGCCTGGTTTGGTACTCCCTCTGTTTCAAAATGACATACTCCCTCCGTCCCAAAAAAAAAAATCCATTCCTAGCATCCCGAGGTGGAGTTAGTGGAGATGAAGAATGACTAAAATGCCCTTAATCATTGAAAAAAGCTGTAAGAGTGATAGGTAGGTAAAGGGTATTAAAGAGATAAAACTTCTCGCTTTACGTGCTGAGGGTATGTAGGATAGTAGAAGTTGGTTTTTTATGGGACAAAATTTAAACTCTAGAATTTGAGTTTTTTTTTGGGACGGATGGAGTACTTTTGTTTCGTTCGGACAAGACTTTGACTAACAATCACTCCATTGTAACATAATTTTTGTGACGTACTCCCTCCGTCCCACAATATAAGGGATTTTGAGTTTTTGTTTGCAACGTTTGACCACTTGTCTTATTCAATTTTTTTTTGCAAATATAAAAAACGAAAAGTTGTGCTTAAAGTACCGTGGATAATAAAGTAAGTCACAAATAAAATAAATAATAATTTCAAAAAATTTTGAATAAGACGAGTGGTCAAACGTTGCAAGCAAAAACTCAAAATCTATTATATTATGGGACGGAGGGAGTATTCAATAATACTTTCTCATTATTATACTTCTGTGCCATATAAATGATAGATATAGTAAAGTAATTGTTGGTCAAAGCCTTGTTCTAACAAAAACAAATATGCCTTGTATTTTGAAATAGGGGGAGTATTCTACAAGAACATGAGGTAACGAGAGAACCTTACCTTGATTACCAACATTCTTCTTCATTATTGTCTTCTATATTATATCCCTTAAGTCCCCAATAACCACTTGTCACTTACATGCAGATGGTGATTCTTCCTGTTTGCCGTCGAAACCGTCGTTACTCGACACCTCGAAATGCCTCGACGAAACTGCGCTGTCCACCAAACGTCAGCCCCTCAAAATGACAGCTGTGGTAAGTTGAATGCATGTTGATGGGAGGATCATTGTGGGGGCAACCTGTGGGAGGCAGCAAAGATATTCAGATGATGGCAGGCAGACTTTGGAGGGAGGATTGCCATGACCCAATGGAATATCCATGAATCAGTGATTCGGCATGTCTCGGCCGTCGGTTGAATCTAGGTGCTGACTGGTTTTGAGCCTTGAGATCCCTGTGGAACTATGGATTCACTTCATGGATGGATGAGTGTGGATTCACTTCATGGATGGATGAGGCATGAGGAGCTGTAGAAGCATCAAAATTTTACCCACTTTTGACGACAAAATCGCTAGTTAGTGGAAATGTGAGTTTTCTTTGATCCTTCTTGAAGCACTCCTCTTTTGTCAAATCGATGAACGCTGACAACATTGCAATGAAGGGATTTATGCTCATACCCATACTACAGGTTCAGAGTTGTTTTGTTAATGAATTATTACTTGTCTATATAGTTCTCTGTGAATTGACCAGTTGATGACAATTTGAGTTTCTGTACTCGATTCCAAATTCAATGAATAATTCTTTCTAGGGGGAGGGTTGATTACAATAGATTCATCTTCATTATTGAGTGTTGGTTCATGAAACGTGGAAAATGTTTCAAAGCTTAATCTAATTGTTTACTACCTACAACTGCCAAGATTGGTCACTGTTATTTGCAGCCTTTCCTGATGAGCTAACTTTGGCATGAAGTAGCATATATCTTATCTTACCCTGTTGAATGCCAGACGGTTAAAGTTGCTGCTGAAATGTCTCGCAAGTTTAATCTTGGCTGCTCGTTAAAACAACTCGTATATTTTCATGTACTAGTAGTAGTATGATGAAAGAGTTATTCGGTCTGACATTTTAGGATCCATCAGGCCTTTCAAAGCAAACAACTTAAATTCTACGAGAATCCGAAAAACTTCAAATAGGCGTATGAATCAAGAATTCAGGCACCAGGGCTGTTCTTGAGCATTATGAATGTTCTGTCCGGGTTCTTGGGTGATTTCTTTCAATGGAACTTGCATGATGGTAATACTGCTATCGAACATTCATTCACCACAGGTGTAAACCAAGCTGGAAAGGGGAGAACAAACACATCACATGGCTCAAAAACACTCTTTTCCACTGTGAATTCCTTTCAATCCTATTCTTACCTGTGCATGAGCATGGCAACTTTTTCAGGAGATTCTGCCCATTACCACGTGCCGGCGAAGAACACGATGATGCTATTGCTCTCATCGATCAAAGATCATGGACGCGAAAACACTGTACTGTTCGTCTGTTTAGCCAGCTATACTAGTAATATGATCATCTGACTCGATCAGAATTTCTGGCATCAGTCGCACGCCTCCGATCCAACCCCCCTGTTCCACATCCACTGAACTGAGAAATGACGAGGCCTTTGTACCACGCATAAACATAGCAAATCTTATCTCTGCTTACCTCCACTAAGCCTCGTCCTTTGCAGAGTTTCAGTCCTTCACAGGAGTTCTTCACGCATGAAGAAGCCGTACTGTACTACCATCACCCACTCCAGCAAAAAGCTGTCAGGATACAAGATGCAAAGGTAAATGAAATCCCTGCTTCAATCGTACCACAGAACTAGTTGCAGAAAGAATAAAATAATATAGTTTGAAATGAAAGGCTAGTATGAAATAAGTTTGAGCAGGAGCCATGTCTAGGAAAACCGGCAAGAATTTAGGATCATATCTAAAATTGTGTGTGAGCATTGTGGTAAGGAATAAGACTGAGGGAAAGCTTGCTGTTTGTTGTTTAACAGAATTATGTCATTGCATCTCCAATTCCAAATTATATATATGTTAGTCTTTATTAACAAGTTGCACTTGCATTCAAAGCAACAAGAATTGGCATTAACCCACAATCTCATGATGTCGAACTTGTCTGTGTGACAGCTGAATCAGTTGCCACACTTCCTTTCGGCTTTCGCCACATCAAGGTCTACTAGATCCTTGAGTGCCTTCATCTGCAAACACTAAATGCCAGCACAAAATAGTTTTCTGATACAACAAAACTCATAAATCACAAAAGCAAAACATTTCAAAATCAGGACCAGACCAAGCAAAAATGCATTCTCAGCATAGGAAAATCATACCATATCAAGTACAAGGAGTGCCCTCAGACGGTCTCCAAAACTTAGCTGCACAATGGTTGCATCATGATCTCAGGACAACTGGTTGTGGCACGGCATCATCAGATGTCTGCCAAAAAAGGGAAAAAGCACAAAAAAGAGCGTACCATTTAGCAGTCACTTGGATATGTTTTCAAACACTGGAATAACAGCATACAAAATAGATAGATAACATGCAAGAAACAAAAGTACACTTTCTAAGCACAGGTTAATCATATTAATGGATGAATATATTATTAGGCTATATGTAACATTAAAATGTGATGCAACTCTTTGCACGAGAAGCCTTTACACCAAAGGAATTTTGCTTCAGAGCACTCCGATGAACTAATGGCACAGCGAGACCTAGTTGGAGAATGGTAATTAAGCCAGATTTTAGTTCTCAGGAAGGTGATTTGACCCTAAGGAACTACAGTTTTGAAAGCACAACTGCAAGGCGGAGGCATACTGCGGTGCAGTGTACAGCTCCTTGTGTTCCACAAAAGTTTGGTCTTATTAGTGATACGGTTGTTTGAACATACCGTTGAAGAAGCACCCAACACATTAGCTGAGTTTATTGGTTTTTCCAAGGTTGTATGTCACAATTTCATTGCTGAGCGCGAAGATCTTAAAATTGAAGAAATAGCCCTTAAGAGGTAAAAAGGAAAATAAAAGAAAGAGTTACTTTGTGCAAGATTTTGAATCAAAATTACAGAAGACAGCATAAGTTCTCTGCGTAGTGTTTTTGTCCTTCCTAATCAACCAGGCCTTGGAATAATCAAAATACTTTTTTTTGTTCATTCTATTCAACTTTTTTAGCGAAATGTTCATCCTATTCATCATTCAGCCTCCAATAGCATCCTATCAAACAGAGATAATTCCACTACCAATTTCACATTTCCTCAAATCTCTTGGTTCAAACATGGGATGAAATTACGTTTTGAAATTTCGGACCCCCCGCCCCCCCGGGCAAGTCAATATCTCGGCCGAAATTTTCGGTTTCTCTCAGCTTTTTGTGAATTTAGTCAAAATCAGTTAAATTGTGTCAAAATTTCAGAAAATTTCGGCCCAAAAAATGCCGAAATTTTGGGAATTTCGGTTCTACCGAATTGACCGAAATTTTAGCCGAAATCGAAATTGAAAACCCTGAATGTGGCACCACGGGATCTCTAAACACGAAGAGTGAAACTAGGCGCAAGTAACACTGTAAAAGTGAAAGAATAAAAAAAACAGATGGTGAGATATATATATCGCAATTTATATTAAATATAATTTGAACACTATCCACCGGCCCGGTGAAAAAAAAATAATTTGAACATCATCTTAGAGACTTAGGAGCTAGGACGCCATCTAACTATACATTCATCTCAAATCTCATCATCATCATCACACCAGTAATAACACAGCCAATTGTAATGCCTTCCCAATGACATGACAGCATCTGTATCTCCAAAAAATTATCTATCCGAGGTAAATCTATATAGGCAGAGTAAAATCTAAGCAGTTACATTGTTTAGAGCGAAACCTAAGTAACCACAGAGAGGAGATCGATCCAATTCGAACCCAACCCTACTCCAGGCGATGGGCAGACAGAACAGGCAGATCGCTCACCTCGGGGAAGAGATGCGGAGGAGGTGGCGCGGCGAGGAATCCATGGGTGGCGGTGGAGATGGATGGAGCAGTGGGGAAACAAATGGAAGAGAGAGAAAGAATGAAGGGGAAGATGGCCGAGTTGGTGGGGGTAGGAGACTAGGAGTGATGGGCCAAATTGGGCCTTCTAATTAATTACCGCGATGCCCATTATGCACAGCCCATTTGATAATAGGCCTTGTTATAGTAGACTGATCAATTAATTTAGAGTAAATTTTAGAAAACTGCAACGACAAATATATCTGTTTGATTCAATATTAGCGACATATTTCAGTTTGCTACGACAATAGCATAGGAAATTATCATAAAACTTATTGTTACATGACATAAGCTTACTGTTGTCACCTACATGTCCTGTAGCAGCATACCCCATAAAAGTTGTAGTTTTGTGATAGTTTTCCACGCTATCATAAAAGTTGTAGCAAACTAAAATATGTCGCTAATGTGGACGCAGCTTACAGAACTGAAACTAGTGAAGCAAGCGTTGGGATTATCATTTGAGATTGCAGAGGGCTAGTACTCCTGGCTGTGTATAAAACTCTACACGGTGTACCTCAGCGGCTGAAGCAGAATCTTTAGCATGTTTAGAAGGGCTAAAAGAAGCAATGAAGTGGATTTAGATGCCAATTATTCTGGAACTAGACAACGCTGAAGTTGTTCAGGCATTAACAAAGCAGGTGGCTTCAAGCTCCTCTTGGGCGATGACGATTGCATAAATCAATGATGTGATACAATGTATCCAACAGGTGCAGGTTACAAGATTAAGAGAGAAGCAAATATTAAGAGAGAAGCAAATAGGGTTGCTCATGTATTAGCACAAATGGCAATGAGTACTAGGTCGTGTGGGGAGTGGAGGTTGTGCGCTCCCGCATCAATCCTAGACTTGTTAAGCCAGGAATGTAACCCATTATTTAGTCATCAATAAAGTTTCTCTTAACCTAAAAAAAAAGTGTGTCGCTAATGTTGCAGCAAACTAATAGTTTTGTCGGCATAGTCGTTGTAGTTTTCTGAAATTTACTCATTAATTTACCAAAGGTACGGAAATGAGTTCTTAGCCACATCGTTTTGTTTATGCTTATATGTACGGATAATTATCAATTAAAGAATAATTTATAGGTATTTTTTATATATTTGTTCTTAGCGATTTAAAAACAATGTTGTAAAATAAACTACGATGAAAAAAACCACTAAATCAACTCCAAAATTAAGTTTTAGTGTTTAAATTTTGTTACATTTTCTAAGCATGAGCACAAGAGAAAAGATGGATCTTTCATGTATAACAATCTTTGCAGATTTCACCCGCTGTGCCAATAAGAGGTTTCAGTTATATACTAGTAGTAAACTAGTAACAGATAACAATGGGCATTTGGTTGGTAAAAAATGTACACATCTTTTAATTTACTTTGTATATTTCACTTGTTGTGAACGATCAATATTACTGACTGTACTTTGATGATCTAGTTACATATATGCACATAATTGTGTATTTGTGTTTGCTAATTGTTTGTGAACATCATGTGATGTTTGGTATCATGTTGTGTGCATGATTAATTGATTACATCAGGTCACAGAACAAGTGCCTGTGTCATGTGAGCAGTTCTAGTAGAACTGGGCATTGCTGAAAACTGGAGAGATGCTGAAAATATCATCCAGGAAAGGACGTGAACTACTTGCTTTATGATCAGTAACTGAAAATCATGCAATCCCATTCATTCCATCTGAAAATTTTGCTAGTGCAGCTGGAGCCTTCCATTGTTTCCCAACTCTCTTCTGAGTTTCTCACATATCTGCTAGAGTGCTAGATTTCATTTAAAAAACAAGCTTTTGCTCCCTACTTTGAAGGTTAGTTGCAAAATACATTTGAAACAGGATTTCAGAAGGCTGAATATTGGCTCTCAGATGGATGTGCTGCAATGCTTAGCTCTCCACAATTGCCTTCATCTGCCACCAGTATCCTACAAGCAATGAAAGGCACCAGCAAATAAGATGAGAAATGCATAAAAAAGGACGTACTGTCACAGCTGCTGACTTTGTGGCTTGTTTCACATATAGAATTTGGTTAGTTGGCTGAAATAGTTGAAAAATCTACAGAGAAGCCACAGAAAACCGTGTCCTTATTTTACACCATGACATGCACTGTGTTTTGTCATGTTCTTTTAAGGGTAAGAGAATCATATACTTTCAAGGCTGAATATGTTAAAGTGTAAATTATACTCGTTTAAATTTAATATAATTGGGGCAGTCCTTTAGGGGCATCTTAACCTTAAGAATGAGAAAGTGACATGGTCTAAAAAATAAGCTTTCTGACTTTTGTTTCCTGTTAGGAGGAAGGTCCATTTCAACCTGATTAGTAGTGCACGGCTCAATCTCTGATAAGTTATTTAGATGATTCCCGCCTATATTAAGTCATGGCTCAATCATACTTCAAAATTATCTAGTAAAAGTAAAAAATATTAACTACAATAACTATGAGCAGGAGAATATCCCTTTTTTATAGGAAAAAAAGAATCAACTACAGGCATGGGGTTTACTCTCGAGGGCGAGAAGCCCAAAGTGAGCTCAGGGCACGGAGGCGATTATGGTACTCTCCAATGGCCAAGAAACATCGAGCTGCCTGCCTGACTGTCAGAATCCTGTGCATCTGATGGATAGTCTGCTGCCTCAAATTATCAGCCTGGAAATCCAATGTGGTGCACATTAGGCAGTGTTTAGTTCCCTTCAAACTTCCAAAAATTCCATCACATCAAATGTTTGGATACATGCATAGAGCATTAAATGTGGACGAAAAAAAACCAATTGCACAGTTTACATGTAAATTGCGAGACGAATCTTTTGAGCCTAATTACGCCATGATTTAACAATGTGATGCTACAGTAAACATTTGCTAATGACGGGTTAATTAGGCTTAATAAATTCGTCTCGCAGTTTACAGGCGGAATCTGTAATTTGTTTTGTTATTAGTCTACGTTTAATACTTTAAATATGTGTCCGTATACTTCAAAAAAAATTTGGCACACGAACTAAACACGGCCTTAGTTTTATGTGTGTTCCAGTAAAACCCATTCCTGGAATCTAACTAAAAGTTGCCGGCAGTACATATTTGTTTTGCTACTTGTTTTAGTTGGAAAGTCTTTTCTTTCTACAATGTTAGATACAGTAACATCTCTACATGATGGAGCCATAACATGATATATTCTCTTACATATGGACTAGTTAATTATTTTTAATACATTTTTTGGCAGCACTGTTAAGGTTTACTAGGACACAGCTTTGGCTACTGGGCAGTGGCTAGACAGATAAACATTCTACTGAACACAGCAACATTTTACACTCAACAATTTTACGTAGTTACTAGCTCATTTATGAAGTTGAGTCACACAAAGAGAGAGTGCAACTCCTATCTTGATCTGACAAAATGACAAGATGATCAATATTGAAGAGTAGCAGATACAACTGGAAATCTTTACCTGTATGACAAAACCTTCAAGATTTGATAGCTGGCCGAGGGCAATAGCCATGTGACCCATGAAACTCCCGACGTTGGGGTCATCCAACGGGGACCCTCCAGCCACGGTTTCTGCTAATGACTGATGCAGCTGATCCAAGCCCTGGGAGAGAGCTTCCTCTGCCTGTTGCGATGACTGTTGAAGATTGCAGATACCAACCACTTGCTGCTCAGTCAGGGGATCCAGCTGGGGTGTCAATGTCTGCATCAACATAAAAAATATGCAGTGAGATTGGAGAATTGTATATGTATACTTGAAAGATGAGCTCAGATTTTAGCTTGGTTTCATCTTCCTGAAGAATTTGTTGGAGAAAATTTTTCATTTTCAACTCTGAAGTGAGTGTCTTGTTTCTGATCAAATTAGCCATAGACTCAATTCAGCAAATACAAGAGACGCTGTAATCTGATGACTGATGTTTTGTTCAGAGATAAGGTCATCCATACCTTGAGCAGCTCGGAGGGCCGGAATCCGCCCATCCAGAGGAAGCACCGCTCAGCTGGGGTCGCCCACATCCCGGTGATGAGGTGGAACACGTCGGCCTTGGCCGCCATGCCCTTGAGGTTGAAGAGGTGGTCGTAGTGGGTTAGCGTGTCGTCGACGATGGCTCTGAGGTCGCTGTCCGGCAGATGTGCGTGCAGCCCTCCGTGCAGTTCAGCCATGCGCTGGCTGTCTTCCTCCAGCCACCGGGCGTAGTCGACGTCGAACATTGCGGCACCTGGAAATAAATGTCAGTCATACAGCTCAGTTTCAGTGAACCATAGTCCCGTCTGCAGATCCCAGCTGAAGTTCATAGATAAGTTTATATCAAATATATTCACCTGAGCTGGTGTTTCCACCTGGAGCTCCAAGCAGTAAGCCCTAAACATAGCTCAAAAAATCAGATTACGCTGTATAACTAAGCTAAACACATAGTCAATTTGTCGATTATAAAATTATGGATGTGTTGAAAGAAAGTTACCTGGGAACGAGCTCTGTGGATATCCTGTTCCATCTGAGCAAGCTTCAGCTTGCTGCTTTCAAGCTGCTGGATGTAAGCCTGTATGATCCATACACGAAACTGTTAGAACATGGAAAATTTACTGCTGCGTGCCGAGTATCGGTCACAACATTCACCTTCTTTCGCAGTCGGCTTTTCCGTGCTGCTTCTCGGTTCTGGGCGAGCCTTCTCATCGTCTGATGACACCAAGAGAAAAAAAAAACTCTCAATCTCAAATACTGCCTCGAAATGGTCATTAGCTTGCACTGCATGGCTCTGTGCATCTGCTTGGCATGCATGCATGCACACAGCACACGTCAGCACACTCTAAGCATCAAACTAATAAGAAGATAAGAGACCTTTGGATCAAGCGCCTTGCCAGTCTTGCTGCTATGAGTGGGACTGTTAGTTGCCATCTTCTGCATGCCAAGTGGACATGAACAAATCAGAATATGGAATTTACTACACCTGTGCACAAATTAATCTGTAATTACACACTAACTAGGGGATAAATGGTAGAGCAATGCTATGTGTATGCGTTTATGGTGTAAGCAATATAGTATGGTTTCTACAGCACGTTACATCAAGCACAATAATAAAAACAGTCGTGTACATTTGGTGGAAGCCACCCACTCTAACAACAGACAAAAACTGGTTCTGCTTTTTTTTTATATGTTGCTGTCGAGGCCTAATATGTAGAGCTCTCTTTCGGTTATGAGCGAATTTAAATAGTCCATGCGATTATTTATTCATCCTATATATTGGCAATTCATCAATTGACCAGAAAACAACTAAAGCACCACTGACCCAAAGTATCATTTGTATTATCGATTAGTTCATTTTTATTATTAGCGCACAAGGTTTGCAAGCTATAGAGACAATATTGTAAGAAAGCTCATTTGTCACTTATTGCAGCAGGCCAATGGCAGAAATGCAGCCACCACATGAACAAGCATGCACTAATCTAACATATCCAAACCCTCTAAACTTATCCATTCCAACAATAAAAGATCAACTAGAACGACTGTTTCTTGCTGAAGAGATTGTCCATACTCCTGATAATAAGTGCAGTCAAATAAAGATTTGCATCGTCCCAATAGAAATTGAAGATGACTTCTTTGTTTCTTAAGAATGCAAAGAGATGACTGACTAATATTCTCTATCTAGTAGTAATATATTAGTAGCGTCTGATGGTAGAAAACACTGGTCCCATGGAAGAAGCATCAGGGAAATTAGTTGGAACTTTCTATAGGGCCAAATGATTCACCAAACGTGTTGGGATTGGCGATCTTGGGAGCAGCGAGATCTTAAATGCCCCTGAACAATGGTTGTTCTACCTATAGGAGCATGTATCTACATGAGCATCTTGGAAGTTGTGGAGCTAGGGACATGCATGACGCCAGGCTAGGGAACAATACCATTGCGCTTGCATGATAAGGATGACCAAGACAAATCAAAGCACAGAAACGGGAAGCACAGAAACAATACCAGACCACCGATGCATCAAGCAACAGTGATACGAGATCACAGCAATGCATTGCATACCTTGTGTTGTTCCTGCTGTGGAATTTGGTCGAACTGGCCTGCCATGTCTCCTACTAGCACATGCTGGTCTGATGAGGCATTTTGGTTGCTGTTGTTCTTGCTGCTGCTCTCCGAGTCTGTTGTGTCTGCTGTCACATTTGAACCCTCCTACAACATGCCAAAGCAAAGCCAGGGCTCAGACCACAGCTGTAAAAAACTTTATATGCAGCATGAATATTTACCAGAGCTAATACTTGTGTAAAACCACATGTCGTTGATACAACCAATAGGCAGTACAGTAGACAGTAGATGCAAAGCATACCTTGGGTGTGTGGAGAGACCTCATAGGCCAGGATGGGAAGATGTCCAGTGTAGGAGGAGGCCTAGCTGTAGCCGCAGCAGTAGCAGTGGTGGAGAAGGCTGCAAGAAGATATCATAGGGGAGAAGGAGATCAAGAAATGCATGGCAATACACCAGAGGTGAAAAGGCTGCATTGGGATCACAAGGTGTGGGGTCCCTGTCACAGTGAAAGTCAGTGGAATTTATTCTCTTTGAGCTGTGCTTGCAGTCAGGGAGCCAGAAAGTTGGTAGACACTCTCTCTGGTACTCGTACTGCAAGAGACTAGAGAGATGGAGAGGAGTCACAAGGTAGTCACACTCTCATGCCATGGCCATGCCAAGGTAGTACTGCACACAGCACAAGCAGGACAACTGCCACCACTTCTACTGCTCTCCCATGGCTGCTTTTGACTACAATGCCCTAACCTCTCCAGAAAGTGCCTCACAAGGTTGTGTGTTTTTGGTCTTGTTCAACTGGTCTCACACACACACATGAGAGAGAGAGAGATGTACGTACGGGTGGTGTCTCCATGATGAAGGGTGGAGGTGGTGGTTGCAGTTTGTTGAGTCCTCCTGAGTGTGGCCACCTGTTGCATCAGAGCCTCTTCTAGTTCTCCAAAATAGTTAGCACCTCCTTGCTGCTCGCTGTCAGGGATGCATAGGGGTAATTAATTTGTATTAGCATTAGACCAACAGCTTATTGGGGGAAAATTGTGCAAAATTGGTCTACAGAAAGATTCTTGTGTACGTACTACGAAGCATGAAGAACAGTATATAGTAAAAAAAAAAGAAGTCAAGTTGACAAGCATACGTCAAAACAAGTAAAAGAAATTTGATTTAGCCAGTAAATATGTATGGTTAGCTAGGCAAAACTTGCAAAGAAAGTGCATGGTGCAGATCATGTTTCTTGGTGCACCTGCATAAATTGAATCACAAAAAGAGAAAAGAAGACTCATGGAGAGAGAGAGAGAGAGAGAGAGAGAGAGAGAGCTCTTACAACAAGTTTGCAGAAGGCAAGGAGTTGGGCATAGCTCCATGGAAGCCATAGCCAAGAACATGAGGATTCTGCCTTGGATGTCCTGAACTACTGCTAGCTTCTCCCATCTTCAGCAATCAGCAGCCAACTTATCCCAGTAGCTCCACACGAACCAGAAGCTCAAGTTCTTCTACCTTGCTTCAGTCCTCAAGAACTACCTTCTAGCAATCTGGCTTCTGCGCTCAAAACGCACAAAAAAAGAAGGAAAAACATCAAAGATCGATACTACACAAATACACCTATCTCAGGCTCTCAGCAAGCATACATCTGAACGAAGAAGATTTGAGTCAAGAAAACATACCAGCTTGTGGCTTCCCTTTTATGACAAGCAGGAGGGAGAGCAGGCATGCCTGACCGTTTCTGTGCGCAGTTGCTCTTGCTCCGCCTGCATCTTCTTGATATATCTGACGGTGTAATAGCTTCACGTTCTTGGGCGTACTAATCCCACAGTTCAGAGAAAGATGTTGTCCTTCCTATGCTGTTTTTGTTCTTCCTTCCCTAGCTAGCCTTGGTCAGAGAGAGAGAGAGACGGTCTAGGGTCTTGTCTTCACTCGAAGGTTTTTGTCATGAAGCCACAGGAATCCCTGACTGCACTCTTATCACATTGGAACTGACTGTTCTCTTTCATTGGCCCCAGCAATCTTATTTCTTTATTTCATGTTCACCCATGAGTTATAGTATTATCAGTTTTAAGAGTAGTAGAAAAAATATACAATTTCACACTGGTAAGATCATAGACTTGGTACAATTGTTCCGTATTTTCAATAATTCAGGCCATTTCTACCATCTAGATTTTGAGCATGAAAATGACCTAATTCATGATTGGTATTTCTTTGATTCAAACCGCTGACCTTACTAATTGCTGGTTGATTTATATGAAGTTCATTATAATATCTACACTATCAGATAACTGGAAAAGTTAGAAACTACTGCACAAAACCATTGTATGCTACTCCCTCCGTCTCATAATATAAGGGATTTTGAGTTTTTGTTTGTAACGTTTGACCACTCGTCTTATTTAAATTTTTTTAAAATTATTATTTATTTTATATATGATTTACTTTATTATCTACATTATTTTAAGCACAACTTTTCGTTTTTTATATTTGCAAAAAAAATTGAATAAAACGAGTGGTCAAACGCTGCAATTAAAAACTTAAAATCCCTTATATTATGGGACGGAGGGAGTACCTTGATCTATACACACCCCCTGGCCCCACGACATCCACTGCAAATATGTCACCTCAGGCTAGAAATGCAAGCTTGTGAAAAGATGGTGTATAATCTTTTGCTAATTAAAGATAGAATAGTCTAAAAGAAATATCTTTAGATAAAGCCACAGCAATCAACCAAAATCTTGATAAAAAAATCTTATATCTACTAGTAAGTGCCATTAATTTGAAATGTTTTTCAGTATGCCATGCCCAATTATGCAGTAAGAAAGCAAAAATAAATCACATGGAGAGGTTTATATTGTAGTATTTAATTATTCATCATTCTAATTTGCTTGACACTGTCCCCTGTTAATGTGTCAACATCCATGCCTTTGTCAAACCACACCTAAACCCACACCTCGCCAATAATATTCATTTCCACGATGGATAGGTAACATATTAAATTCCTGAGTCGATTCTTAAGTCTAATCAATCAATGTGCTTGTTTTGCTATCTATCATACGTTCACTTGTTATTGATGTGTTAGATTGGGACTCCTCAATTTGTATATGTTTTCACATCTCCATGTACAGGAATTAGACAGCAACTGAAAGCAACACTGCATACCTATTTATTTATATATTCTGACTTTACCATTTACCCCTAAAGCTACACCTGAGCTACTGGCCATACAATTGGACTGATGTATTGCACACTATATTGTACACTCGTGAAAACTATATATGGTTTACCACCATGATTAATAAACTGAAAGAGAACTCCGCTATTGTGTGATTCCACATCAGATGCATCTATCAATGGTCTGTAAGTGTTATCCTACTATGCTTGATCGCCCTCTTGCCAGTTATCACCATTTTTTACCAACAAACTATAGAACATTTTTTAAAGGGTGAAGAGCAGCTAGCTAGTATTAGAACGGATGTCCCTTTCGTTTTTACATTTGGAAAATGAAAGTACTTTACTACTTTATGCAGCGCCTATCAAGCCTTGTTTTTTTCTGCCCTCACCCACTAGTTTCCTGCCAATGATTGGGACAAAAATGTGCTGAATACATTACAAAAGAGAATTTATATGATTGGATTAGGTGATGGATGAACCTAGCTGCTACTAGCAGAGAGGTGACCTTTTATACTATCTTTTTGCATAATCGCATTATCGCAATATTCAAACAGCATGTTTAGATCGATGGACACGCTTAAACATTATTGGTACAGTGGTTGAAACCTCATATATGCATGATTTGAAGTAGTTCGCTTAGCTTCTATATATATCAATTCTAGAACCATGAGGGGTGCTTCCTAACTTAAACTAGCAGTACTATGCCTGCATTATATAAGAACCAGATTAAACTAATAGTTTCTATGATTAGTAGTTCAGTACTAGTCTTATTAAGAATCATGGAAACATCTGAAAATTAGCAGTCAGGTTGTACACTGTTCAGTTCATGCGAGACATTGGGATTACGACATTCCTGCTGCTGGAAACTGCCACAAAATGGCATAAACAGACAAGCTCATTATGCAATTTTAATGCAGCAGAATTTAAGTTTTCTTCTGATTTATTAAGAAGGACACCTCTGGTGAGTGGTGTTAATTTGAGCAGTATAATATACATCGGCGAAGTTTCATGAGCCACAGAATTCCGCATTTCACAATCCCAAAAGGAAAAAAAAAAACGCAATCATAGTCGCAAAGCTGGCAATCGGATCAGCACAAACGAAAAGGGCTACCGATTGATTTGTCTACCGAGAGGCAGCGCTCACCTGAGCACACCGTCGTGGTTGCCGGCGATGAACCGGCGCGTCGCCGGCCGGTGGTCCCCCGACGCCGCCGCGCCTACCAGGGTTCCCCACCGCCTCGCGCAGTGGGGCGAGCGCTTTCCCCGCCTCCCCTGCCTTGCCTAAGAGCATCTACTCCGGGGGCGGAGGCTGGTCGGTGGCTCGATCGGTGCCCCGCCGCCTACGGCGACGGCGACGGCGGCGCGCCACCCCGCTCGCCGTCGCGGCGCCTCCGCCCGACGGCCGGTGCCGAGGCAGTGATCGTTGGGCTTCATTTGGGAAGGAGAATTTGGGCTGCGTGAGACTTTGAGTAGGAAGCCCATCAGATCGATCAATCCCCTCATACGGGCCGAGTTAAAATAGTCTGGGCCTAAGTTTGGTTTAGGCCCATCATTGATGGTACTCTCGCATTTAGGCTCATTGGACCTTTTGTTTGGAGATTCTATTCTGGTGCTCTCTTCTCGTTTAGGCTGGGAAACTTGACTAGTTTGTTGGATTTGATCTGCATTTCATCTAACTGCTTTGAGACTGAAAAACAGCTGGTTTTTTAAGTCCAGGAATTAAAAAAAAGGACTTATAATTCTTTTATTATAAAACTGCAAAAATAGTTCACAATATCTTGCTATTTAGTGTTTATTATTAAATTTGTAAGTGTAATAAAAATATTTTTCTAATATATCTATTATATTATTAAAACAGCTTTGAAAGGAGGCACTACGTTCGCTGTGGGAGCTAGAAATTCCTACATTAATCGGAGAAAAAGAAAAAAAGGAAAATGAGAGTCCAAGTAGAAGTACAACTTAAAAATAACTGAAATTCGGAATTAAAAATAAGCAATATTGGAAGAAGTTTTCATATAAGAACCCACTACGAGATTAATAAAAATTCAAAATAAAAATAAAATAAAATCCAAAATTAGAAAAAAAAAGGAGAGTACAAGTAGAAATACAATTTAAAAATAGCTGAAATTCGGAATTAAAAATAAGGAATATTGAAATAAGTTTCTATATAAGAACCAATACGAGATTAATCAAAATTTGAAATAAAAATAAAATAAAATCCAAAATTAGAAAAGAAAATGAGAGTCCAAGTAGGAATACAATTTAAAAATAGCTGAAATTCGGAATTAAAAATAAGAAATATTAAAATAAGAGTCCATATAATAACCCAATACGAGATTAACTAAAATTCGGAATAAAAATAAATAAATCCAAAATTAAAAGAAGAGTTCAAGTAGGAGTACAATTTAAAATTAGCTAAAATTCGGAATTAAAAATAAGTAATATTGAAAGAAGAATCCATGTAAGAACCCAATACCAGATTAATTAAAATTTAGAATAAAAATAAAATAATATCTAAAATTAGAAAAACTAAAAGAGAGTTTAAGTAGGAATACAATTTTGAAACAACTGAAATTACAAATAAAAAATAAAAACATTAAAATAACACAATACGATATTAACTAATTTTTTTAGAAAAAAATTCTGAAATTAGAAAAAGAAAAATAAGATTTCAATTAGGAATACAATTTATAAAAAACTAAATTTTTTATATAAAGGTTATTGAAAGAAAAGACCATCTAAAACACATGACGAGATAAATTAAGTAATATGCCTATAAAGGAGTAGAGTGGTGGCGGTTGATACGAGATATAAAAATTGTTAATAAAACACCAAATAGAATCCTAATGACGACTAAAAGGAGGGACGCCAGGCAGGCCGTGAAGCAAATGAGTAAGACGGTTGCCGGGACTTCTAAAAAGTAAAAAAAAAAACCCCATTGATAATCATATTCAATTTTTAAAATCTCAATGACAATAAGAAGGAGAAGTAGTCGGCTGGGTGTATAAGAGTATAATTGCAGAGCCGCCGACGGTTGACGGGACTTCTAGACAATAAAAAATGAATTCCAACGATAGTTATGTTCGATTTTTATAATCACAATGATAATAAAGAGTTGGCGACGGACGGACTGTAGAGGGGCATAGTGGCATTGTTTGATGGGACTTCTAAAAGTTATAAAAAAATGAAACTACAAGTCCAATTTTTAAAGGTTTGGAACTTCTAAAAAGTAAAAAAAAACCAATGATAATCATGTTCGATTTTAAAATCTCAATGACAATAAAGAAGAGAGGCAGCGGGCGAAGAGGAGTACAATGGCAAAGCCGCTGACGGTTTGGCGGGACTTCTAGAAAGTAAAAAAATGAACCCAAACGATAATTTTGTTCGATTTTTAAAATTTCAATGACAACAAAGAGAAGAGACAGTGGATGGACCGTAGAGGAGTATAATGGCAACGTTTGACGGTACATCTAGTAATTATAAAAATGAAACCCAACATGACAATAAGCTCTAAAAACTATAAAATCCAATTTTTAATGGTTCCAAGAAGAATAAATAGAAATAGTGGTAGATCAAGCAAGCAAATAAAGGAGACGACATAAGGGGTAGCAACTGGTGTGACTTTTAAAAACTATATAATTAGAAACACGAAGATGATAAGATTTGGTCTTTCAAAGTCTTAAGACAATAAGATAGCTAGATAGCTATTTAATAAATTTTAAGTAAAATTAGACTTAAAAAATAAAAAATATATGATTTTATTTGGGTGCTGCCACCCAGCTATATCCTCTTTCACACGCTTAAAAACAACAGTCAAAGTTCATCTGCTCTCGATCCAAACCGACAAATATTCATTAACGCGGAGAATATATAATATATATCCCTATGTGTTAGGATCAGTAAGTTGGAAGATGACCAGGCATGCACATGCAACACTACAAGTCCAATGGTTTTCAGACTCTAGACAGCACTACTGTCTACCAATTTGTGAGTGCACAAAATAGCGTGTTTAGGGACCAGATGTGTTCTTGTGCGATGTGAGGATCTATATATCGTGAGGTCATATATAATCTTGCTCTGTGCAATAAATTACTAGCTTGTTAAAAGCACAACACAAATTTGCTCCAAAATTAATTCGCGATCGATTTAATTATGAAACAAATTAAAGTGAAAACAGATTTACATTTCTGCAACAACTTAAAAATTAAATCAGCACAATTACTTGGCACACCACAAATAATTAAACATGTTCATATTACATATCAATATATGCGCACGAAGTATTGATGTACTCCCTCCGTACTTATAAAGGAAGTTATATTTAGGACAATGTTTAAGTCAAACCTTGAGAATATAAATCATGAATAATTCCTAAGTTGTTGAGTTTGAAAATATAAAAATTATATGAATAGATTTGTCTTGAAAAATACTTTTATAAAAGTATATATATATATATATATATATATATATATATATATATATATATATATATATATATATATATATATATATATATATATATATATATATATATATATATATATATATATATATATCACTTTTCAACAAGTATTTTTATAGAAACAAGAAGTCAAAGTTGTGTTTTGGAGACCGAGTCGCTGTCCAAAACGACTTCCTTTACGAGTACGGAGGGAGTATTGTGTACGGCCGGACATCAAATTAAAGTATACTATATTACTCCATCCCATTTTAAGTGCAGCCATGATTTTCTACACCCAACTTTAACCGTCCGTTTTATTTGAAAAAATTTTGAAAAAAATTAAAAACATAAGTCACGAGTAAAGTAGTATTCATGTTTTATCATCTCATAACAACAAAAATACTAATTTTAAAAAAAATTAAATAAGACGAAAGGTAAAAGTTGGACGCGAAAACTTATGGTTGCACTTAAAATAGGATGGAGAGAGTAATTAAGACACCTACACTTCTCATTACTTAGTTTTATGCAGAGATATTTTGTCTAGCTAAGGCACCAACGAGAAGATGGTTGAGAGCTGAGTCGCTTTCTCTGATCTAAGTGGACTTAGCACTTAACTAGCTAGATCCATCTGGAATGATTACACCCAGATTTTGGCCATGGACAAGTAATCACAAACATGGAGAAATATCTTCCTCACTCAAGTTTACTTATAACCATTTCTAGCTAGTCACTTTTCTAGAACATCATCGATCGATCGTGTTCTTGGCCTGCATCTGCATGCGAACTAATGCCGACATGACAGACCTAGCTAGATTGATAGACAGATATTTATGTGTTCTTAGGATTGAAACGTGCGTCCCTCTCCGCGATGATGATTAAGCAATGGAAAGCGATCGAGATCAGGTGACAGATGGTGCAATGATATAGATTTGCTTTAATTTCTGAATAAGGCAAAAGATTAAAAAAATGCAAGCTCGATCGATCGATCGTGTCAATCATGATGTATTGGATCTCAAGTTCTTAATTAATTACTCTACTCTGTCGGATTATTCATGTTCTCGGAGGAGTTTAATTCAGTACAACAATTAGTGCAGATGTTGTTCGTTAAGCTAACTTAAACCACTACCTCATCCTTGTTGCACTCGTCCCGTCAGATCACGTGTTCTGAATTTTAGTTAATTTCTTGGAATTAATCTTCATTTGCAGTTCCATAAATATTGCAGTGTTTCAATAAATAGTGGGCTTCGATCAGTGTGTGACACATTGCAGCAGAGAGAGCTCACGCGTTTCTTTTTTTTTTCAGATTTTGTGTCATCAGTGTGTGTGTGTGTGTGATTTTAAGTATATATAGCAGGCAATACGTAGGAAATTAAGACATGCTTTGCTATGCGAAATCTTGTTTCTAACTGCATGCCATGGCAAGACTAGTTCCTTTTTTAGCGAACCGGCATCGGCATATCAATTTCGTTGAATATAACATGAAAAAATATGACTATTACCAGTGAGGGAGAAGTGTTAGTTACAATCTTCGAGGAATCGGTTTCCCAATTCCCCACTCTTCTGCACGCGCCCTGATCGAGGACACTAGCCGCGATACATGGCTGTGGGCCCCTCTCACGCAGCGTCAAATAAAAAGGAGAGTTGGCCGGGCACGCAAACCAACGTTTGTCGTGCACATGCACTTCCACACAAAACCCTAGCAAACCCACCGATTCGGGATAGACGCTGAAGTGAGAGGAAGTCCGCCGCCGGCCATCACCACTACCGTTGTCCACAGGCTACGAGCTGCCTATGACGACATCTCCGCTAGGCGCTTTGCATGCTCCTGCCCAGTGGCGGATCTATAGAATCGATTCGTTGGTGTCATAACGTATCTATCGGTGTCATAGTATGTTAATTATACTTATATCATAGTGTTATAACATATGGATAAACAATTTCACTATAGGTTTTGCCGAAAGTCATCGGTGTCGCCTGACACCGGCCCTTCTACTGTATCCTGCCATCACCTAAGTTTTTTCCTCTTCTTTAATTTTAACAAGGTCATCATGACTATCTCATTTTGCCGGAACACCCTCTGGTTTCTCTTCGTTCAAATTTTCTAAGAAATTAGGAGTAGGGATCGTGTTCCTTAACAGTTAAACTAGTTCAATTACATATGTAAATCAACATACAGATCAGAAGCAATATCTTAATTTAGAACAAATCAAATATAGAGTAAGGCACATAGAAATGAGATTTGCTAAAGAGCCAAATTAATTAAGATTAAACGCACGATCAGGCAGTAGTACGTTACTATCCCAGGTTCTTTTCATAATCTTGAATTGAATTAACCGACAAAGGATGAACTATATATAATTAAGACAATGAGCTTCTTGATTAATTAATTTCTAGGATCATCTTTGCCTTTTCTTTACAACCATGCATCCATGTGCATGTGTCCAAAAAGAAAAGATAAAGAGAATCCTCATCTCTCAAAACTTTTTTTTAAGTGGGTACACCATATCTATCTCCATATTTACATGTATCTGTTGAGCATATATATACCTATGGTCCTATGCTAGATATTTCTTTCACTTATTCCAAAACATCTACTAGTATAACTCTAGCAGTCTAGCTAATATATCTTGTATATATATTGAACTAGTTAAGTATAATTAATTAATTAATTAATTATGTACTAGTAGCTAACAATCACTGCCTTCTGGTATGCTCTTCAAGGCAGGTCGCCACCCTCTGCAGCTGATCATCTCCTGCTCACTTGCTTCTCTCTGCATCAGCGAAACCATGTCGTCAAGAGAGACGCCATCCTTGTGCAGCATCTTCTTCAGCTGCTGCTTGCTGATCACCAGCTTCACCCGGACGACGCCGCCGGCCGTATCGGCAGCGGCGGCGGCGGCGGCAGCAGCTGCTGCCTTCGCCATGTCGGCCGCGGGGTCGTCGGAGTCGGAGACGGCGGCATCCCGGTGCAGCTTGAGGATCTCGCCGCCGTCCATTCCCATGATCTTGATCTCCTTGTCTCTGTCGTCTTGGATCACTAGGCAGTTGCCCATGGCGATGATGAGATTGAAATCAAGGAGAAGATTTATTGTGTTGTGAATTTTCTGAGAAGATTTAGACGAAAGATGAGAGCTTAGCTCAAAGTGTCCAAGAGTGAGGGGATGGAGAGAGGAGCCGAGCGATGTATTTAAAGGGAAAGCTCTCGTGAAATGGCCATACATTTAAGACTATATTTCATTAATGCCACTGGCTGACTCCACTCATTTCCCCGCTGAAGTGACTCCGCTGAAGAGTACAATTCAGGACGCATACTTACACACACCACATTCATACCACGATACACACGCGTGCGCGTTCCTAACACACACTAGGAATGAGATTAAAGACACTAGACCTCAGTGCACGGGAAACGTGCAGTCCCACTGAACGCGCACGCGTGTGTACCCTATTACCCGCTATTTTATTTTATTTTTTTAGTATAATGTCACGTATATTAATTTTTAAAATGTAATTTGATACACCGACACACAAAGCTTTCGCATGTTAAAAAAATCAATTTAGTCGACTTACATACTCTGTCTCAAAATATAGTAACCTAGAACATGATTAGATATTTTCTAGTATAATAAGACTGAACATGTACTAGAAAATTTATAATTCGATCCTAAATTGCTATATTTTAGACTAGACGTATACACTATGTTCAAATTCAAATATAAGATTGGATTTTTTTTTATAGGATGGAGGTAGCACAAGATAAGCCTTACCCCTATATATTTATCATCCATGTCCCAAAATGACCTAGTAAATATATCGAAAACCAGTGTATTACACCATGGTATTACCAAAGAAAAATATCACTGCATGCCAGGCTCTTAGACACTTTACACTCTATTATTACGCTTATGTTTTTGTTTGTTCTTACAACTTATTTGTCTATTTATATACGTATCCTTAGTTATATAAAAGCAAAAAACTATAAAATAAATTATGATATAAATAAACACAAAATTAACACTAAGTTAAGTTTTAAAATTTAAATTTTAAACGAAACAATAAGGCGTTAACGCAGTGATAATCATACGAACAATGCTAATGGCAGAATAGGGAATGTGGGGCTGAGGGGAGGGGCTTGCTGGAGAGAAAAAAAGGTCGGCAAGCAACATACCGAGGTAAGGATGATATCACGAAACATTAGGATGCATGTGGGCCCAACATTTGCAGCATTGCCTAATCTCCATATATGTTTGTGCTTGCTAGCTTTTAGAAAGTAGTGGGTGCAAAGAATCATTTGCATCCCGTCAATTTTGCGACTGAAAATGAAATAAAATCCCTCTCCCATGCGTGTACTCATGATCGATCGATACTAACTGCTCAACTTTTCTATGTGTGTGTGTTTTTATTACATCGCAAGAATTATTTGTCATATTGTTCTATTTGTTTATTACATGCATGAAAGATCGACTTCTGCAAATGTATTGTGCAACACACACGTTTAAATGCATAGGCTTATTAAAAATCTTATTGACAATACACCCACGTGTGCGAATATTTGTTGGCATAATTCAAATCTTAGTACGTAATGTTATGCAACGATATATAACTCCACATATTATAGTTCTTTCTCAACTATCCTATTTCTCTCCCTCTAATTTGAGCACAATGATCCGTCAGAAGAAAACTGACAATGAAATGCGAATAAACAACAAAAGACCGAAATATCTAAAATAAAAAACATCCAAGCTGCAAAGGACTTAGATTAACTTATTTTCTTTACATGAAGACGCATATATACAAACATTTTTTGCAACGTTTTTTCTCGTTAGCGTGACGTAAGCAAACTACGATGGTCAAAGTGAAGTGGAACAAAAGCGTGTCATTGTCGATCAAACGCCTTTTCACACATTCTAAGCCCCACTAGATCCTCTCCCCTTTTTTGTCATGTAATTTTTCTTCACCTTTAGCTCTTTTTGTTTATACTAGCAAAAGTGCCCGTATGTTGCATCGGGTGATTACGGAGTGTGTACAGTGACAAAAATTGTTGTTTAGTTTAGACAACTAATCTGCTAAAAAAATTATTTGCTTTTGGATAAATAATCTGCTATATATTTGCGGAATATATATGATGTTTAATTTGGATGATTTGTAGCATGAGAGAAAATGGATGGACGAATAATGCGATTGTCATTGCTCAAAAGGCGACGAATGGAAATTTGTATCATGAACGGAAATATTTATTCTTTATGTAGGCAAGTGTAATAATATATAAGTGGAATTTTTGTACTCAATATTTTTTGAATTGCGAGAATATATTTTTTTTGGAAACACATAGTATAAACGCGCTCACAACGTGAGCATTGAGATTGACGATGTTATCACGAATGTCTCGAGCACCCATGTCAAATTAAATATTTGAATCCAGGTTGACTAGTTCCACCATAAGAAACCACACATAAATCCACCATAAGAAACCACACATAAATCCAACAGCAGCATGCATATGCAAGTGTGCAGTACTGATTATAAAGAGCTAATCAATTACATTAACAGCTAGCTGAGTATAGCATTAGCTAATCTCTTGCAATGTCGCCATCCCGAGTAATTAAGGAGAAGAAATTGTAATTAAGAAGATTAGAAAATGAGGGAAAAATAATTAAAAAAAGAGCGGACAAGGACATAGAAAAAAAGAGCAGAGAGGACAGATCAAGATTTTTTTATTATTTAAACAATTTTAATAAGTAAATACCCGTACGTTGCAATGTGTAAACTAAAATTATAACAAATATAAAAAATATTAGATGATTAGAATTTAGTTTTTATGATATGAGCCGTTCAAAAAAAATCCTTATAAAAATAAAAAAAGTTGTAAAAAAAGGCCCATTAGACCCTATTGGCCCTGCTATTACGCGTCTAGCACAAGAATCGCGCGTGGTGCGGTGGCCTGATACGGAGGCCGGCCCAACGCGGGATCGATATGAACTATTCGTTTTGATGGACGGCTCAGATTGATTCTAAATCCATCAACACCCTAACCCTAATCACACCTTGACCCGACCGCGAGCTCTACCTTCCGCTCGGCCCCTCCCCGACCGGTGGCGCCTCTCCCCCTCCCCTCCCCTCTCTCGACCGGCGGCGCCACTCCTCCTCCGCCGCCCCCTCTCCGCCACTCTCCTCCCCTCCCCTCCTAGCGGCGCCTCTCCCCCTCCCTTCCCCTCTCCCGACCAGTGGCGCCGCTCCTCCTCTGTCGCACCCTCTCCGCTACTCCCTCTCCCCCTCTCCTCTCCTCTTGGCGGCGCCTCTTAGTGTGGCGGCTTCCTGTTAGTAGATCCGGCGGCATCAACGGCGCCGGTCTTTCCCGCGGCCCGATCCACCGGCGGCTTCCCGCGGTGGATCCGACGGTGACGACGGCTACGTGCGTGGTGGTGGCGGCAGCTGCTTCCCGCATCGGATCCGACGGCTACGAAGGTGGCGGCGGCTTTCGGTGATGTTTTTTTTCCTCTTTCGCTTGATTGTCCTATTGGATTTTGTATCTATGTTTGCAATGAATTTTCGCTGAATCGCTTATGCATTTGGTTGTTGCTGTGGACTCTGGATGATTTTTTTTATCTCGTACTCTCATCTCGGATGTTGTGGACTAGGGATTTTTTTTAAGGACACTGACAAAAAATTAACGCGTTTACGGACGTGGTGACGAAAGGAAAATAACGAATCTTTTAATTAAAATTATGATAAGATAAGAGGTACAGTGCCATTGTTTTAAAAAACCAACACTTATAAAATATTATAGGTGCCAGCTAATTTAAAATCGACAACTATAATATATTATATTACCGGCACCTAAAAAACCGAACAGTGTCTTAGGCCATGTTTAGTTGGGGAAAGTTTTTGGCTTGATTGTCACATCGGATATACAGACACACATTTAAAATACTGAACGTAGTCCAATAACAAAATAAATTACAGATTCCGCTAGGAAACTGCGAGATGAATTTATTAAACCTAATTAATCCATCATTAGCAAATATTTGCTGTAACACCATATTATCAAATCATGGCACAATTAGGCTCAAAAGATTTGTCTCGCAATTTACGTAATCTATGTAATTGTTTTTTATACTACATTTATGTGTCAAATATTGGATGGGACGTCGTGAAATTTTTTGTTTTGAGGTCTAAACATTGCCTTATCCATCCATCCACAACGGAGATAGTAAGACCAAGCAGGCTAGCTGGCGAGCAATTGAAAGGAACCAAGCCGGCGGGGCCCACCGAGGTGATAAGGACGAGAGCTCCCTGAATTTTTCTCTCTCTCTCTCTCGTTTTCCTCTCCTCTCTCGGTCCTCTCTCTCGTTTTGCTCTTCTGTTTCGCTCGCTCTCCTCTCCCTCGGAGCGGCGGAGCTAAGGCGGCAGGCAACGGCGCAAGAGGGGAGGTGGCTGGCGACAGGTGGCGGCGGCGGGTGGAGACGGTGCAGTCCAGCGGTGGCAGCGGTGGGAGGCGGCATCGACGGCGATGGCCGCGCTCTCCCCTCCATGGCAGCGTCGTGCGGCGGCTTCTGCAGCGTGCGGCGGCCGCCCGGAGGTGCCGTCCCTCCGCCAGATCCAGCGGGAAGAAGGGCTCCGGAGCCGCGCCACCACCAAATGCGCCGGTCGCCTTGGTGCTGTCCCTGCCGCCGCCCCGCGTCGAGCTCGTCCACAAGCCCGACGACCGCGCCAAGCACTTCCGCCGCCGCACGTTGCCTGCAACCCGACGTGCCTCCTACTACCTTTTGTTTGCCAGCAAATTCATACTCCCTCCTTCTATAAAATGTTTGACACTGTTAACTTTTTTAAATATGTTTTACCGTTCGTTTTATTTAAAAATTTTTATGAAATGTGTAAACTTACATGTATACATGAAAGTATATTTAACAATAAATCAAATAATACGAAAAGAATTAATAATTACTTAAATTTTTAAATTTTTTGAATAAGACAAACGGTCAAATATTTTTAAAAAAGTCAACGGCGTTAAATATTTTGGGATGTCTTTGTTTGACTTTCTGTATCGCCGGATCGGATTGGGAGGGAGGAAATACTTCCTCCGTTTTAAAATGTTTGACACCGTTAACCTTTTAGCACATGTTTGACAATTCGTCTTATTAAAAAAATTTGTGAAATATGTAAAACTATATGTGTAAATGAAAGTATATTTAATAATAAATCAAATGATATAAAAAGAATAAATAATTAGTTAAATTTTTTTAATAAGACGAATGGTCAAACATGTACTAAAAAGTCAACGGCGTTAAATATTTTAAAACGGAGGGAGTACATGGGTATGGGAATTAGGTTTCTTGTCTATGAATGTGGATGGGGATTTGGGCACCTGTGCATGTGCAATTCTTGTTCATAATTTGTAATCGTGGATGGGGCTTTGGGGGCAGATGCTTACAAGATTGGGTTATTTTGAGGGAATTCAAGTTTCAGCTATTTTGTGGGATGATTCCGATTTCGATTTGGATTGAGAAATCGGATGCTGTGAAAAAAAAAATAGCGCCATGGCGGACGAAAATTATACGCAGTCACTGTTGTGACGATCGGAAAAATCCAAATATTTATATTAATTATAGATATACATGCTATACGCTCGATCGTAGTGCGCACTATGGACCCCTTTTTTTTTTCAGCAACATTGGAAGAGGTCTATTATCATCACAGACAAAAGGGACGTACGCATTACGACACTAACTTGGCCACAGTCAAAATTGGAGCTATTCAAAGACTGATCAACAATTATTAATTACATTGTTGCCCTCATGTTAATTGGGATGCCTATATCTTTATGTCTTCTTATGCTAAACACGAATATAATTTTTAACTTCCTAAAAGATGAAACGGATTAAATATTTTATATTTCCATTCTAAAATATAGCAACTTTATATAATTATAAGTTATTATATTTTAAGATGGAGTTATAAGTTATTATATTTTAAGATGGAGGTAATAGCTTCTAGCGGATACTCTAGCCTTTATCTGGCACTGACTCTGATAGTCTCGTTTGGTTCAGCTGCTTTTTTATAAGTTTCATTGGCAAATTGATTTTCCTTTATATTCCATTTCGTAAATCTTCTGGTAATCGCAACTATTTAGAAAATCTGTAGATCCCTAAAAACATCTCCGACGGAATAGCTATCTCACTCCCCAAGTTAAAATTTGATAATTTTGGATGAAAAACACACTCCAAGATACTTGCTAACCGGATGGCCAAGCTCCTCCCCTCGCTGGCCAAAGTTGGCCAGCCAAAATTGCCTTGCCAATCGTGGGCCCCATACAGGGCCTATCCATTTTCCCCTTTCTCCGTTTCTGGGAGAAACGAGCGCGCTGCCCTCTCTCTCCATCCGCCATCTCCTCGATCGAGCGCGCCACCGGCACCATCCTTCCATCGCGCTGTCGTTGCCATCGACCTGCACCGCCCGCGTCGTTGCGCCGCTCCTGCCGGCCGACCGTCTCCCTCGCTGTCGCCTTCCCTTCTCCAACGTTGGACGTGCAGCGGCCCTCCAAACTGCTGCTCCACCTCGCCTCACCCCGGTTCTGCCGTCCCCCGCTGCGGCTGCCATCCGCCGAGGGAGGAGTGCAGCCGCCGGATCCGCCGTCTGGAGCTCCGGTTGCCACCTCCGTCAGCGTCTCGACCAATGCCCTCCCTTGTCTTCGTGCTCCCGTCTCCCCTTCTCTCTCCCACATCTCTAGCGGTGGCGGAACCTCATCGTATCCTCCTCGCCGTTGTTGCCGACGTCAATACGCCCTCCGCCGCACAGGTTCAGCTGGCGGAGATGAGAGGAGAGAAGAAGAAGAAGAAGAAGAAGAAGAAGAAGAAGAAGAAGAAGAAGAAGAGGACAGAGAGAGAGGAGGGGTTGAGAAGGGGTGAAAAATAACTAGGGAGGTTGACACGTGGGACTCACTAGTATAGTGGAGAACTGTAATAGAGAAGCTGTTGGAGTGAAAGGCAAATTTGATTGTCCGAATTTTCGGCAAGCTGACTAAATGCATATTTGGAGAGTAAGATTTGAAGATGCTGTTGAAGATGCTCTGAACAATTAAGATTCTCATGCATTATTTAAGATTGGGTAGATGCGGAATTAATCCAGAAAATGAACTAGTGACATGGCAACCTAGAGATAACAATCGGGGGAACTATATATAAAAGTTGGAGAACAATTTTACATCGTCATAATTCAATCAATAAAACAAAGTACTAGTATTAAGAGTAGGTTTTAGTTTCCACAACAACTTCAAAAACAATCACAAGCTAACAACCACAAATTGGCCCTAGCCTAGCAGAGTGGTAAGTTAGTACTAGTAGCTAGCCGGTGGCTGGTGCAAGTGCAACGCAATTACCAGAACCCCCTCTGTTTTGGGTAGATATGGCTACTGGGCTAGCTATAGTGACGCGTTGAACTTGTCGCCGTACGTCTCTTTTTGACAGTACTGGAGATTGACCAACTGAACCGACCTACTCCCTCCGTCAAAAAAAAAAAAAAAAAAAGACAAACTCTGAATTTTCGTATCCAACGTTTAACCGTCCATCTTATTTAAAAAATTATAAAAAAATTAAAAATACAAGTCACGCATAAAGTATTAATTATATTTTATTATCTGACAACAATGAAAATACGTATTAATTATAAAAAAAATTATATAAGACAGACAGTCAAACGTTAAACACGGAAATTCAGGGTTTGTCTTTTTTTAGACGGAGGGAGTAGCTTGTCTGGTTCTGATCTGAACATTTCCAATTATATTATTCCTTTCGTGGGAAAACCGTACTCTCCCGTTTCTAAATATTTGACGCTATTAATTTTTTTAAATATGTTTGACCGTTCATCTTATTTATAAGTAATTATTAATTATTTTTCTATTATTTGATTCATTGTTAAATATACTTATATGTATACATATACTTTTACATATTTAAAAAAAATTAAATAAGACGACCAAGTACTTAGAAACGGAGGGAGAGTACATTGAGATGTTGTAGGCCAGGTGCATTTACAACGACGATCTCCATATCGCTCGCGCGGCCGATCGAGCCGAGCCGAGCGTGAGGGATACGGCCGGCCGCGGCTGCCGATCGATGATGTAGCTGCTAGGTAGCTAGTGGGGCGGCGCCGCCGCAATGCCGCGCGCGCATGCGAAGTCGACGACGACGACGACATGCGCGTGCGGGTGCGTCGCTGTCGATCTAGAGACCGACATAGATGCGGCTGACGACGATGGATCGATGGATGGATGGATGCTTGTCGTTGTCGATCGTCGTCGTCGTAGTACGCGCTCGCTCGCTCTCGGGCCCAGCTAGCAGCTGCATGCAGCGCGTTAATTCGCGCGTGCGTACGTGGGCGTTTAAAAAAAAGCTAAGCTAGCTAGCTAGGTCCCACATATATCCGATTACTGATAGACAAGCAAGATAAGGCCGTGTTTAGATGGGATTGAAAACTTTTAAGTCCCTATCATATCGGATGTTTGGACACTAATAATAAATGTTAAACGTAGATTATTAATAAAACTCATTCATAATCTTGGACTAATTCGCGAGACGAATCTATTGAGCCTAATTAATCCATGATTAGCCTATGTGATGCTATAGTAAATATTCTCTAATTATAGATTAGTTAGGCTTAAAAAGTTTGTCTCGCGAATTAGCTTTCATTTATATAATTAGTTTTATAAGTAGTCTATATTTAATACTCTAAATTAGTGTCTAAACACAGGGACTACAGTTAAGTCCTGATCCAAACACCACCTAAGCAAGCTGCGCCTCCCCGGCCGTGTCTGTCACTCTGTTATCAGCAGAAAGATCTCTTCGAGTTGGTAAGCCGTAAGGCGTATGGAAAAGACTTGTGTGAGGTACAAGGGCGGATCTACAGTGTTTCTGATTCCGAAGATCTTCAATCAGATCTCTGTACATAAAACCAAAACTGGTCATATCTAGAAGATGACACTAATTAGGGAGGAGGGGTCATTATCATGACAAGTATGGTGTAATACTCCGTCCATTCCAATTTGATCATCCCGGCCAGCCGGCCCTAAGATTTTTGAGATTTTTGCAAATTGATTATCTTCTAACAGGTGTCTGTGCGTTTATTCACACATAAGTAAATTAATGGCATCGTTGCATATCTGTTCGTTTATATGAGCAGAAGAAAAAACTATCATAACATGTCTGTTTGTTTATCTGTGCATACAGGAGTAAATAACATCGTTGCATGCCCACAAGCATGCCTAAAACAACACCTTGATCAATGAGGTTTAACTTTAGAATGAATGATATTTTATTACCTTGGTCTTAGTGCCATTTGTAAATATGATGATCAAATCAGGATGAAGAGAGTTTTTAATAGTAAACAGTTGCCCAACCCTAAACATGTTACTCCATCTTTATGTTTTTTATTGGCTCTTTTGGTCTATAATTATACCACAAAACAAGTGAGATACTATGTGTAATACTATAGCTTATTCGACTATAACTTATTATCATTTATAGTCTATATGGGACTCTAGCTATTAACACCCATACTCCATAATAAGACGATTTAGGGGTTTTATTAATAAATATGAACCAAAACACTACCTTTTCTTTTGGGGGACAATATATTATGATGCAATTCTATTGACGGTAAACGATGCTAAATCAAATTTAATGTTATATTTGCAAATTTAATCAGAAGTTGATGTGAATCAAAGGGAAAGGTATATCCTCTCAATTCAGAACTAGGAAGTAGGAACTAGGAGCCTTTCATCTTCACTTCTTGAGCGGTAGGTAGACACCACAAAAATAAATCGCTGATCGGCGGAGGCCCAATGGGCCTGTGCAAGGAGAGAGCAAGCAGGAGCTGTAGGATGGGAATGGACCTTGGGTATGGTAGAACTGCACGCCCGTGAAGGCGTGAAGTTACGGGGAGTTCCCAGTAGGCGCGTACGCGTCGCGAGCATAACTAGCACGCACACGGCGCACGTTTTTAGAAGGACGTGGTAGCCTAACTAGTTAAAGATAATGATAGTAATTAACAATAGATTTTTTTATTTTATTAGGAGATTTTTTTTCCAAATAGATTAAAAAATTTTAAGTTACATTTGAAAACTTTTGACTTAAGATTACTTTGAACTCAAATTTTAAAAACTTTCAACTCAAATTTGAAAACTTTCAACTTGAGATTTGAAAACTTTCAGCTCGAGATTTGAAAACTTTCAGCTCGAGATTTGAAAACTTTCAACTCGGATTTGAAAACTTTCAACTTGAGATTTGAAATTTTTTAAATTAAGATTTAAAAATTTTCAAGTCAAGATTTAAAAACTTTCAAAAAAAATGAAAACATTTGCTGCTGGAAGATTAAAAAGTAATCAGGAAAAAAGTAAAAAAAAGGAAAGCCAAAGAAAAATCACAGAAGAAAAAAAAGCGGAAAAAAAAAAAGAAAACAGCGGTGGTTAGATTTCGCGCGCGCCGTGTGGGCCGTATGGGTCGGGAGTGGGCGCTGCCAGCGTGGGCGCGAATTAGAATTCTCGGAAGTTACGTACTTCAGTAAGTCAGACGATCCGGATCTGCCATTCCTCGTATTTTGTTGGTTTGATTTGATAATTGCATGTGTTGGTTGGTAATTGCCTGTGTTTAGAGACAGTTTTAATTTTTTGGTGGCTCCTACTCCTATCTGGTTTAGCCTTCCCACATGATCACAGATCGCTAGAACTATTCTTGGCATGGCTAAATTATTCACCCCCAATCTCCGCCCGCAGGCTTGCCGTCCTCCAACCCCAGCTTCTCCTGTCCACTCATCCATGGCCATATATCAGCTTACGTTCACCGCGAGATTGGAGGAGATTGGGATTACATACATGTCCGGAAAAGAGCTTCAGATTAATTAGCAGCAATGGTGTCCTCCCATGCAGCCATCGTCTTCTTCCTCGTCGCCGCGTCGTCGCTCCTCTCATGTACGTGCATGCATGTCTGTATAGTATCTTCCGGTCGATCAGTTTGATATATCTCTGCGAGAATGTGGCGGTGCAGACGGTGAGGCGGCGCCGAAGATGACGGCGGTGGCGGCGGACTACGGGTACCCGGCGGACTACGGGTACGCGGCGGGGAGCAAGCTGGGGCCGGAGAACTGGGGGAAGCTGAGCCCGGCGTACAAGCTGTGCGGCGACGGCAAGAAGCAGTCGCCCATCGACATCGTCACCAAGCAGGCCATCTCCAACCCCAACCTCGACTCACTCAACCGCACCTACACCGCCTCCGACGGCACCCTCGTCAACAACGGCAAGGACATCTTGGCAAGCCATCTAACCTAACTAGCTAGACCTACCTACATTGGGATTTTTTTTGAATTTGTTTTTATTTTTAATTCTAAAAACAAACATTTCTCATTCATATTTTCAATATCTGAACCTTTTGACCACGGGTTGGCGTGGCAAAATAATACTGCCATGTCAGTCTGAATACACGGTGTGGTAGAAATAAATTTTCATGCTGGTTTTAGGTGACGTGATATGTTATTTTACCATGGTAGGCAGGTTGGCGTGGCCAAAAGATTCAGATTTTGGAAATAAATTTAAGAAAGGTTTGTTTTTGAAATAAAAAAATTTAGAAAAGTTCAAGAAAAAAATAAAAAAAAATTCTCCATTGGGAAAACTCTATTCATCCCTTCAAGAGATATCCCCTTATTTTTGCATGTCACTTAAAAAGTCATTAAAAATTTTGAAAAAATTTAGTAGCATATGTAATATGTCACTTCACAATACATATTCAAATTCAACTTGTACATATAGAAACAAAAATAACAAATTTGACTATGAATAGAACGCATAATTCACGGTTAAATTTATTATTTTTGTTTCGAATTGTATAAGAATTTTAACTTGCGTGTCTGTGAAAAGATATATCATATATTGATCTATCTTGATGATTTTTTTTTTAATTTTTCGATAACGTTTTGAACGTCATGCACAAAACGAGAGGATGTCCCCCGAGGGACAAAAATCCACTTCCCCTGCATTGTTGCATTATCCAATGGAGCTAGCTAGCAGAGATTTGATTGATTGGCATATCGAACCATGGCGCAGATGGAGTTCGAGCCAGACAAGGTGGGGACGGTGACGGTGAACGGCAAGGTGTACAGCTTCAGGCGGGTGCACTGGCACGCGCCGTCGGAGCACACCATCAACGGGGAGAAGCACCCGCTGGAGCTCCAGATGGTGCACGCTGCCGCCGACGGCAGCCTCGCCGTCATCGCCATCCTCTACAAGTACGGCGCCCCGGACTCCTTCTACTTCCAGCTCAAGAGGAAGCTCGCCGAGCTCGCCGCCGACGGCTGCAGCTTCGGCGAGGAGAACGCCCAGGTCGCCCTCGGCCTCGTCCACCTCCGCTCGCTGCAGAAGCGGACGGGGAGCTACTTCCGCTACGCCGGCTCGCTGACGGCGCCGCCGTGCACCGAGGACGTCTTCTGGAGCGTGCTCGGCAAGATCAGGCAGATCAGCCAGGAGCAGGTCGCCCTCATCACCGCGCTGCTCCCCGCCGGCGGCGCGAGGCCGACGCAGCCGCTCAACGGCCGCACCGTGCAGTTCTACAACCCGCCCAACAGCACCATCTCCTTCAAGGTCTAGTAGCCCCAGGCCCAATGGGCTTTGGCCCATTTATATATACTATATGGGTTGCATTGGGCTGCACAGGCCCTGAAATTGATTGAAGGATCTCAATTTTTGAGATTTTTCTTGTTTCTGGAGAAAAAAAATTCATGTACTGTTGCTTAGATAGGCCCTTATCTATAGTATAGTAACATATGTATATGAATTTAATTTTAGGATTTGGAAACATGGTTGCTTATCCTCACTTGGAATTAGGCTTTTAAAAGTCGAGCACATGTGCACTTGTTTTTCATTCAAACATTAGCCTGTCGCATAGATAGTCTTTTTCTTAATAATTAGAGCTGATTTGAATTTTAGAATTCGGTTTTAAGAGCATGCTGTTAGTTTTTTTTTAGCATTTTCAACCTTTTCAAACTAGACATAACATTACCAACACAATCCTACTAATTTTTGATATATAATTCCAGAACTTTCTACTATCACAATTTTTACTAAAATTTGGTAAGTTATCAAACTAAACATGACACAATCTTACCTTACCAATTTTTTTAAAAAAAAATAAAGTGGACAAGCCCTAAAATAAATTTTACGTTTTTCTATTCCATGCTTCCATTCCTCAACCCTCTTTCCACGATTGCTAAGGAGACCATCAAAAAATCTACATAGGATTATTTTGAAAATCACATTTCAAAACTTTGTCTTTTTAGAAAAAAAAAAGTTATGCCAAGCAGGACCAACATCGAAGACCATGGAAACTAATTAGTATAATCAATCCAAATACGAAATCTTCTGATAGTTTTCATACAACACTCCAACCCAACAAACTATTCAAATCTCAACAGACAAAAACAAGCCAAAAAAATTAAACAAAAATTAAATGGAGAAGGAGCCCAAAAAAATGTGTCCTAACTGCAGTATGTACACATCTCAACTACACCGAAAGCACTGGCACCAACTAACAGCAACAGAGACTCGTACCAAACCCAAATAGTCCTCTACTACAACGGCCCAGATCTCGCCACGCGTCCATCCGGCTCCATCTCGGTCGCCCAATCCGCCGCCCGCCTCCCCGACGCGAACCGCATCATCCCTCCCAACCCCGGCGCCATCGCCGCCGCCGCCGCCGGCGTCGCCTCCTTGACCTCCTTCGGCTCTCCCCGCCTCGACGCCCATGGAGGCAGCGGAGGCGGGGACTGGTCGACGCACTCCACGGCGTTCTTCTTCCGCGAGTGACTCCGGCGGAACAGACCGCCGAGCCCGGGGCAGCAGCCACCGGCGGGGACCATCCGCCCCGCCGGCCGGCGACCCCGGCGCGCGCGCTCACGGTCGGAGAGGACCTTGCCGATGCAGGAGACCTTGGGCGACGTCGGCTCGTGCTCGGGGACGGCCGCCTTGGGGTTGCGGCCGCCGCCTCCCGTGACGGCCACCTTCTTGGGGAACATCGCCGGCGGGTGGTGGCGGTTCTTGCCGCCCTGCCCGAGCTTCCCCGATATCCCGATGATGGGCGCCGCCGTGGGCTTGAGGTTGCCGGAGAACCTCTGCGACCCGCCGTTGTGGGCGCCGGGGAGGTGGTTCTTGAGGATGCACTTGGGGTTGGTGTTCTCCTTGAGCGAGTCGTCGCGGTCGTAGACGCCGCCCACGTCCGACCAGGCGATGTCGTCGCCGATCCGCAGCCGGGTGGACTCCGGTGGGTCGCCGGAGAGGTCGCGCGCGGAGGAGGCCATCGGAGAAGAAGAAGAGAGAGAGAGAGGTGTGTGGAAACGGAGGGAAAGGGTCTCGTCGTCGGCGGCGGGTGGCGTGGTTTTAAAGGAGTTTGTGCAAGTTTGGTATGGTTTTGGATGGATGGATGGCTATGTGTTGTGTGATTGCAAGAGGCTGACTTGTCATTTTCTAGGAGTATGTTTTTTTGTAATTTCTTGGTTTAGTAAACGATTTAGAGTTGAAACAAGGAAGGTGGGATTTAGGTGAACCTGGTTTACATGGCTCCTATAAAGAAACGCATGAATTCTTTTATATAGGTTTAATTTAATTCCCACACAATTCATAAAGAAAATCCCTTGCAACGGAGGCCAAGAGTGATTTTTGTAGGGTTTAAACTGATTCCTGTAAAACCATGTGTTTATAAGATATTACAACAAATCAAGTTAGATTATTTAATATTTTACCTTGATTTCTTCTTACCAAACAAATGTTCGCATTAACTGACACTCCTTTTAACTCTTTTGGGCTCCTTTGAATCGCAATAATGAAATAAAAAATGAAAGAATAGAAAGAGCACATAATGCTAAAAGGAATAGAAGTGTAAGATATATGATTGTAAAACACAGGAATGACCATTTAATTGGACCGTAGGAAAAACACAGGAATTGGATGAGAGAGATAAACTCGTTAGAAATTAGAAATTTTCCAAGAGCCTTGAGCTCTTGCTAAGTTTCATCCAAGGTATCTATAGGATTTTCCATTTCACAGGAATTTCACAAGATTTTATAGGATTCAATCATTTTGATTCATAGCCATTCATAGGAGTTTTTCCTATAGGATTAAAATCTCTAAAATTTCTATGTTTTTCTCGGAATCAAAAGGGCCTTTAGCATGATAAATTAGTAATAGTACTTGACATATCACACTCAGAGCTTGTTTGGCATAGCTCCAACTCCAGCTCCACCTGTTATGAATCTAGAGCTCAGCTAAACAATTTCAACTCCACCTAAAATAGGAGTGGAGCTCTTTCACAAAATAAACCAGAGAAGTAGAGCTAGGTTTAGTCTGCTCCACAACTCACTCCAGATCCAACTCTTGAATCTAAATTTAGGAGTTAAATCTCTACCAAATAGACCCTCGCTCTGCCAAGCCACCCATGAACAGTGTTTTTCTAAATATGTACTACTACTACTTGCAGCTGGTCTATTGAACCATGCTCAGGTGAAGAGGTAGGGAGGGAGACAGCATCAAGTATAATACGGGTATTTGGTTTACCTTGAGACTAACGACAGGTTTTGGGAGACGTTTCTAGCTGCTGTTGCCCAGTTTTCCAAGCTAATACTAGTGCAGTCGTGCAGGGATGCAGGCATGCAGCAGCCGACCAGCCACCCCGAAATCCCGCGGTTTCGGACTTTTTTGACCCTTGGACTCTGCACTTTGCTCCGTTTTACAGTGCTGCTCCCGCTTCCCCGCAACTCAACCTCTTTCTTTGCTCTCCTCAAACCGAACCTTCTCTGCCATCGTCTTCCTCTTTTCAGAAACTGTCTCTCTTCTACTGCTGATGAAGCTGATCATCACAATCTTGCTTTGCTATGATCAGAGCAAGTTCTCGTCAGGTTTAATTTCAGGTGGTCAAACAATTGCAGTATGAGCAGTAGTAGTTTGTATTACTGTCACTGTCAGCGCCATATCTTTCTTGATCTTACAGGCAAGCAAAAGCTCTGTAGAGAGTTTTAGCTTACTGTTCTGATCGCGATCGTTCGCTGTGTGCAGTTGATTGCCCATCACGTCTGCTGATACTACACTCTGACTTCCATGCACATATGACTGCTACTAGTAATCCAGGCAATCCAGCTGGTATCAAGCAGGATCACTGCCTCTGACGACATCACTACTGGCTTTAGCTTAACTGGCAACAGGTTACTGAAGATCGCAGAATGTTCCAACGAAGCTGGTGACCAGCCTACTCCTAAAATTCTTAGCTGCATCACCTATAGTGATGTTGTTTTTCTTGCTCTGATTAATCAATCACATTTCATCGCAAAAGGCCGTTTCATCATCATACCTTTGTCATCTTCAGGGTTCCATTTGGAAAAATGAATGCGGAAAATTCATCCTAAGCATCCATCTTTTGACCAGGGCACACATGCTTCTACTACTACTACAATTTCTACCAATCAACGCAGGCGATAGACTTGCATAGCAGCCAAAACGCCTGAGCCTGACCTTGATGTCAACATCGGGATGACGCCGAAAGAATTTGCAAAGGTAACACTGCATTGACCGCAAGAACAAAGCAGAGTGGAAGATTCAGAGAGCAAGAGTTCACACTGCAAAAAAGCAATTTTACGGCAAAAGCAAACGCTTGCTTTGCTTGACCAGCAGATACAGGGTTTGAAAGCATGAGTAGTGCTATGCTCTCTCTTTTATCGATCGATTTGTCTGCAGAAAGTTGTACCCACGTCTTGTTAGCTGCCGAATTATAAGAAACTTTGTTGGCTGATGAAACTGCGTGTAGGTGTTTAATCAATTTAATCATCCGCCCTGCTTTTAAAGAGACCAGAGGTTGGAGCACCGTTTTAGAAGCCTGTTGTTGGTTCATCTGTTGCGTCATGCTAGTACAGCTTCAGAGCATTTCTCTGTCCTGTTCCAAAAAGCTCAACTACTTTTATTTAAATAATTGGGTGAATTACTATCATGAATCATCTATTTATTTTAGAAAAAAAATATTTTAAAAAGTAAACTTATCGGTAATTAATATCGTAATCTCGTAAAAAACTATCACCATAACATCGTAAATATAATAGATTATTTTTAGATAATATAATAAAAATTGGCTTACGCACAACCATACTCGTCGATACGAGAATTTGAACCTGATAGGTGAAATTACATACTCACGACTCCATCTCTCAACAGTAATATTTTCACAACTTATTACTTCTAGATTTTTTTTAAGATTTTGGGTATACAGAAAGACTCGTTCTACTACTACTCCCTCCGGACTGATAATACTTGTCATTTTAGATAAGGGTGAGGTCAAACTTTAGAATATTTGATTATGAATCATTTTTAAAATATTTGTCAATCAAATATGGTGACTACATGTATAGATTAGTCTTAAAAGTACTTTAATAAAATCATATATTTTTTCACACTTTTATACATATTATAATAGAAAATAATGGTTAAAGTTTTTTTTGGAGACCGTGCCCTTATCCAAAACGACAAGTATTATCAACCCGGAGGGAGTACAATATAACCTTGAAAGATAAAGTTTTGGTAGTTTAATCGAATCTTATCCGAAATATCAAATGTTTATGACAACTGAGGATATTGCGTTAACCATAAGCCAACTTATAGAACAAACTATATATATTATTTTATTATCTATTTCTTGTGCTATACTCTCTGTGTCCAAAATTCTTAAGCATAATTCATTTTCTCTCTTTTTTAAATAAGATAGCATATTTGTATATTTGTAGTCTTCATGCATCTAAGACTTAAACGAAGAGGTTATCTTTTTATTTTACAATATTAGATTAAAATGTTAACTGTAGCCTAAGTAACCATTTTAATACTTATTGGTTATATGCATGTATATAGTTTTTAATCTTTATTAAATGCATGATGATTTTTTTTGGTGACAAAAGATATACATTGGATGAAAGGATTAATACTATACAACTAGCCTGATTTTCGTTAACACGTTTTTCAAACTATAAACGGTGCATTTCGTACGAAAACTTTTTATATGTAATTTGTTTTAAATTATTATATAAATTCATTTTGAAGTTTAAAATAATTATTGCATCCGTCTCAGCTACCTAGGATGAGCGAATATGTCATTTTGTACAGATTCATGGTCTTACGATGAATCAGATCTCATTCTACTCCATCCGTCCCAAAATATAAGCATTTTTAGCTATGAATCTGGACAACTGTATGTCCAAATTCATAGAAAAAATACTTATATTTTGAGACTGAAGTAGTAGATAATAATATTTTAGAATGAAGAAAATAAAACTCAACTAGCTAATCACGCACTAATGATTTTCTCGTTTTATATACTCATATTTAATCTTCATCTTTTATCACCTTCAACAGGCATATAGGTTGCCGGATCAGGTTTATATGGACCCACATGGCTGGCTACTTCCCTGATGACGATTTTCAACTATGGATATACTGGAGTAGATGTCAAATCGTCTTGCTCTTACTTGCACCAATCGTGAGGTGTTACAATACCTAGGAGTAGAGAAGACCTTCATTTGGTCCAGAAGCTTCTAGAAGCCACTCGGACCGGCCAATACAGTGCGGGAAAAAGACAAGGCTGCGAAGGTTTGCGCTGACGCAATCGCGCCCTTTGGCTTAAGCTACACGCCAAACGCATGACAGCTTCTAGTAGATGGAGGAATTACAGGTCACTGGCTGCCTCGGACACGGTGTGCTGGGCCGCAGCATGGGCCTCCATCGGTGGGTCCTGGGCTACTGGCCCGTTTGCATCCTTATCATGGGGCCGTGGGCCCGTGGCCTATGAAACTGTGGGCCGGGATATTTATTCCAGCTAGATGCAGACCTGCAGGTTTTCAACTTTACTGAGTTACACTAACCAATGAAATTAACTAATAATGCTATATATGGTTGAAAAGTTGATTTGGAAAAGGTAAGAAATTAGGGAAGAATTATTTTTTTTTATAAAAATAGGTACCGTCTAGAAGATTAGGAAGTGTGTATTTCTCTTGTGCATGCCTTCCAATTGGTCTCAGAAACCACAGCGTCAGATGGTAATGTTGAAAACGTTTCCCTTTGTTTTTTTTAGAACATTCCTTTTGGGTTCAGATTGACATCGATCATGTGTGTGCACGGATACAGACAGAACACAAACCGTCTAGTAAAAATCTGAGCAACTGAATCTCACATCAATATTGACATATTGTACCTTCAATTCTGTAAGAATCGAGTTGAAAATCACGCTTGCAGAAGGAACTCGAGTTACTTGGAACAGCTAAGCCGATATTTTCGTGGTCTAGATCGCATCATTGTAATGGCCTGAATGCCCTTCAGAAACGTGTCCCGTCTACTTCAAGACAACTTACAGTAATTACTTGTAAGCAATAATAAGATAAACATCATATCTGTAAAGGCAAATATGAGAATTGAGAATTAGGTGCCCCAAGTACCTCCAATTATGGTGGACCGTCTTCTCGAGCCTTGGCTTCCCATATTGCTTTCCCTGTTTTCTTCCACGAGTGACACTGCTCCTGCCGACTCAAAGTTCCGAGAGAGCATTGCCGTGGATTCGACATGGTTGTGACTCTTGGCGCGTGGTCTATTTGAAAGGAACGGAACAACTGCGTGTTGAACAACTGTTCTTGGCCCTGATCCAAGGTGGTCGCAAGCATGGCACAAAAGGCCGCCCTTTGGCATCTTGCCCATCTCCTGTCGACAATGCTGCCTTCTTAGTGTGATACGTTGTCTGGTCGTTCCATTGTAATCACGAGAGTAGGCTTAAGTCTTCGTTTTCCTCTGTTTTCTCATTTTCTTCCCAAATCCCCCTTCATTTCTTTGTTTTGTTATTTGTGTAAATTTTATTTCTCTTAATATAAATGTACACAATCCTTTTGCGTATTCCAAAAAAAAGAATTGAGAATTATGCTGCTGTCGTGCTGTCGAGTACTAGTATTTCAATTGAATAAGCTTAACAACGGGTGTGTTTAGTTCCTGAAAAAAGCTAGAAGTTCAGAGAAAGTTGGGAGTTTGAAAAAAAAGTTGAAAGTTTATATGTGTAGAAAAGTTTTTGATATGATATGATGTGATGTAAAGTTGGAAATACGAGGAAACTAAACACGGCCAACATTGAACAGTTGGTCATTTTATCGTGCAGCTTTAACTGCCAAACAGAATACTCGCGCGCGGCCACAAACTTTTTGATTAACTTTTTAGCTAGCCAACCTTCCTGCAGGCTACCAGCAGGAATGTTCTTTCAGCTTAATTGTCACTCGTAGATGCTTCTTTGGCAAGGGTTAAATGCATGAGCTACAATTTGCTGGCATCTTAATTAGCCAAATAATTGGACAAGCTAGCATACTACTACTCCATCACCTCTTGCTGGTTGCTTCGTCGACTGTGTTGAATACAATCAAGAACTCATTTTTGCTGTGGGTTCAAGCCGCTGCCAATTTCAGATAAGCAACATACCACGTGATGTGCAGAAGACGAACCCTATGTTTTTCTTCATTTCTCTTGTTGATTAGCTTGCAAATTAAGGGGGTGTTTTAGCCCCTCTCTCAGAACCATAAGTCCCTAGGGGAGAGACTTATACTTTTATAAGAGGGACTAAAGTTTAGTCCCTATTCCCAAACACCCTCTTAATTTGCAAGTTTTGCAGCATAATGGGATAGCCTTTCACAGTTTCACTGCAGTCCTATGCATACATTGTGTATTATCTTTAATTTGTCTCTGGCCTGAAGATGCTCATTTTGTCAGATGATGAATGGCATGGAATGGATCTGAACTGAAATTGTGAATGCTTGGATGAAATCATTCAAAAGAAAACGAATGGCAAGATGAAAACTGAAGAAATGCGCTTGCAATTTGACCTTCTAGTTGTTACATCAGAAAAGTTGTGCTAATAATACGCCATGGCGGGTAGGCCCTTGTTTAGCTTAACCAGTTGATGTTCAGAGTGGAATTTATCAAGAAAAGGGTTCTCTCTCAACTTGGATTATGCGTTTTCTTAATTATGCTGGATGGACTGCTTTGAGTATGTATCACTTCATCTCGTCAATGGCTAATCGAGGCACGAAACTAATCATGATGGAGCAGGTGCTTGATTACTTGTTCTAAGAACCTTTTTACTGCATTATGCCTTTATCCTTGAGTCCCACCTGCAAAATTTGACCATGGCCATGCCACGCAAATCAGAAGGACAAAACTGCAGGCAGTAGCTTTTATTCTTGTTGATGGATCAGTTTGGAATCAAATTTGGTGTTTTCCTTAAGTCTCACCTGCTTCCTCCTAGGTAACTTGTTTTATTTTGTGATTTCAAACTCCATACTTGCACATGTTTTCTAGACTAGCTAAAATATTACTTAGTATAAGAGATAAAAAGCAAAAAATTATAAGTCTATATAGCATAGTTAATTAGATAATGTCATATCCAAAGCAAAAGCATTCACTTGTGGAGATATTATGGCCTACATGTCAACTTGTGGCATTGAAATCAGTCTCGAACATCATCGCTATTCAATAGGAGTAGAACCATTTAAAATAGTACTCCTATAGAAAATTAACTTGACAATCTGTCAGGTAACTATCAAGATTCAAGAGCACAGATGTTTTGGATAGAACTGTGAATTGATGTTCACAATTCACAAGGTTTCCATGAAAAGTACTCCGTACTAGGAACACAGCAGAGCATGTGCTGCCGGCTGGAATGCAATGTCACTGTTTGGTAGGCTCCAAAAGGGTACTGATGGCGTACCAACTGAACACTGGGCAAGAAAATGTTTGCATCGAACATACTCTCTCCGTAAAAAAAAAAAGACAAACCCTGGTTTCCATGTCCAACGTTTGACCGTCCGTCTTATTTAAAAAAATTATAAAAAAAATTAAAAAGACAAGTCACGCATAAAATATTAATCATGTTTTATCATCTAACAATAATAAAAATACGAATTATAAAAAAATTTCATATAAGACGGATAGTCAAAGTTGGACACGTAAACCCAGGGTTTGATTTTTTTTAGACAGAGGGAAAGTTGGACACGTAAACCCAGGGTTTGATTTTTTTTAGATAGAGGGAGTATATATGGCAGTTCGGTCAGATTTTAGGGGTGACGGTATGAAAACCAGTATATTGACTCTAGCCATACATATGATTAAAAGCTGTAACATTATATGTATATATATATATGTATATGTATATGTATATATATGTATATATATATATATATATGTATGTATGTGTGTGTGTTTTAGGGACTTAAAAAATCAATGATGATAAATAAACTATAATAAAAAAAATAAAAGACAACTCTATAATTAAGTTGTAGTATTTAAATTTTGAATATGACTATGAATATTAAAGAGTAAACAATGGAACTGAATATTACTTCACTCTAGTGTAAATGGTGGTTTCTTGTTTTCAAAGTCATACTCTAGCTATAATCTTATAATTTTTTTCTGCTGTGAGTGTGTTTAGTTTATGCCAAAATTGAAAGTTTGGTTGAAATTGAAACGATGTGACAGAAAAATTAAAAGTTTGTATGTGTAGGAAAGTTTTGATATGATGGAAAAGTTGGAAGTTCGAAGAAAAAAATTGAAACTAAACTCGGCCTATATCAAATATTAAACCTTACACCATCAAATCAAGTCTGGTGCAAACATATCACTGTTAAACCTTGCATCATCTTAGCCTAGATAAAGAACAAGTAAAATAGTGGGATCCAAATCCATCTGAAACAAAAAAAGGAGTTCTTTTTCATGGGATGCAATTACTCCACTTGAGCTAATCCTCCCTTTCAAACACAATTACATTTTGAAGGCAACTACTCCACTGTTCACTCCTCGTCCTCTTGTTTTTTTTTGGCTTCGATCCCTGTAACCGTACTGCACATCACGTCATCCATTTAAGAAACAGCTCACAAGAACTCGACAACAATTCATTTTTCTCACAGTAAAATCCGTACTACTTGGAGCAAGCAACGAATCCAATCCAAAACCCAAAAACATTTATTTAGAAATGCGTAGACTTTTTTCTTTTCTTTTTTCTGATGGCACGCTTAAATATAGAGAGACATGGAGGGAGAGCAGCGCACGCGTGAACGGGAAGCGAGAGAGAAGCATGGCCATCCACCATGTCTGCATCTGCATGGCCAAAAAGGGGAGGAAGAAGAAATGAGATGACAATGATGATGATGATGGTTTCATCACCCAACCCTCCCTTCAATCCAACTTCACCTCCACAAAAATCCTATCCATTATCCACCAAACACTCGAAAATTTCCATCTTTTCCAGTTAAAAATCAAAAATCCCCTATCCTTGTTTGCTTCCATTTCGTCGCGGATTTGGACCACGCTGCAACCAATCCCCATCCAGAACGATCCCAATCTCCGATGGGAAGATTCTAAATTTGCAATCCACCCAAGAACTCCACTACGAGAGCTTCCCCCCAATCATAACTCCCTCGCTCGCTGCATCCCCAGTTCCCCACCACGACGACCCAAGAAACGCCTCCTGAATTCGTCCCTACCCGCGCCAGATCGGAGCTCGTAGCAATAATCATCGGGAGAGAGAGATAAAGAGGAAGCAATGACGACGGAGGTGGCGCTCCTCCGTGGCCCGACCAACCTCGCTTCCCCCACAAGCTCCACCCTGCGCTATTTAGCCAATGGCGACAGCGATGTCTCGCTCCCAAGGAGAAGCAGCCGCGAGGAGGAGAGCCCTGCAGGACTCCAAGAGGAGGAGGAGGAGGAGGAGGAGGAGAGGTGGTCGTTCTTGGCGCTGCTGCTTGAGCTGCTGCGGAAGTCGCTGCTCCGGTGCAGTACGGTGCAGGAGGGCGGCGGCGAGTGCGGGATGGAGATTGGGTGGCCGACGGATGTGCAGCACGTGGCACACGTCACCTTCGACAGGTTCCATGGATTCCTCGGCCTCCCCGTGGAGCTCGAGCCCGAGGTTCCCCGCCGGGCTCCCAGTGCGAGGTATTCGGCTCGAAGCTCTGAACAATGTGGTTGTTGTTCTGAATCCAATGGTTTCTGAACATTCAGTTTCAGACTTTCAGTTGGAAGTCTATTTTTGTGGAAATGTGAATCCCTTTTCACTCCCGATTGCATTTTGGAGGTGTTTTGATATGAAGTGCTATAGGAAAATTTGTGTTTTGCTCAGTTATAAGAAAATAGAACTGTTGGTTGTTGAAGTTCAGTGTTTTGGTATGGCACATCTATTCGCATTGCAACCTCAAGGATGGGTTGGTTTGAAATTTCATATAAAAGCAGTTTTTTTCCCGTTGTTTTCTACTAGGTGGTATTAGATTCCTCTTGAATAATGTGAATTTCAGTTCTGTTGTGTTTTAAACTTTGTAACCTCACCTGAATTTGAACTGTATATTCTCATGATGAGTAGGTTTTCGCACCACCAGTCTGCAGAAATTGGTGGCATTGCATTTTCTTCATGTTTCATTGATTAATAATTAGTCAATCATGTTTCTCTATGGTCTGGTATTTGATATGGCCGCATAATTTTGCTGTAGTGTCTTACGTCATATAATTATGCCGGTCACCTTTTTATGATTCGGAAAATGGATTTCGCTTCCATATGAGCCTGATGAGGTCTGTATAATGAGGACTAGCTATAATTTGAAGCGTACATTTACGGAAATCATAATTGCCTATAAATTTGAATATTTGATACAGAAACAAGACAGTCATACATTTGAATTATTTTGATATTCTGCATTTGGGTAACAGTAGCTATTTTGTTCACTTGCTTAATTCTGGTAAAAGTATTTCATTCATGGTCCTCTAAATGCCAATCCTGTTTTTATTTGTAAGAAACCAAAAGAATCTTCAATATCATGTGTTAAAATATATGGGTTCTCAGAATTTTTTTTAAAAAAGCATGCCTTTTGTGAAGTTATTGTGGTATTTATATTTATCTCAGCTATATCACCTATTGGCTTTTTTTTCATGCAAATGCTTATGCCTGCTATGCAAAAATACTATTTATCAACTATTACTACCTTATATCACAGCATTGCATCTAGTGCTTTGGATGATGCCTTTATTGTTCAGGACTGTTTGTCATTGTCAAACTCATTTTGGATCACACTTTAGGAGCTTGAAAATAAAAGTTTTCTGGGTTGCGCTCCTTTCTGGCTTAAGTAAAGTGCATACGCATATTGTATATTATTTTATATCGGGAATTGCAGGACGTGAGCAATTAGTTTTAGGTTATCTATAAAGAATAGATAAAAACGGTTATCAGTTTCTACTTTATAGAAGGATGGGACTCTGGGAGCACGGTGCCTCCAAAAGAAGATAAAGTGGCACATACACCTATAATGCATCTTCAAACTGAATGTTTGCTGCTATATGATAAATGAAACTGCAGCATATGAGTTGTGGTCAGTTAACGGTTGGATAACTTCTGCAATGAGTAAAGTTTCTGAAATAACAAGAAAACATAATTTCCCAGGACAATTGAGCATCTGAGTTAGCATTTAGCAAACTAGTATATTTATTTCAGAACCAAAATAATAATGTGAATTTTGTTCACATATTTATACCGATGCCATGCTTTTAACCATGCAAAGATTTGCAGGAATCCTGGTATAACTTTTGTAAGAATTCAAAGTGTTCCTTTGCACCACCCGAACAGTTAAAAGACGGTTCATTACAATTTACAATATGCTTGAATTGATTCAAAAAAAAAAAAAGAAAGGAAAAAAATCTTTGATGCTGATGGCAATGTGCTTTCCTTTTCATATGGTGGTATCATATTATCCTACTTTTGCAAGATGCATGTGTTTGGCAATGACACTGTACTTTTGATAAATATACTCTAGAATTTAGTTCTTGTTCATGTTTACACCAGCTGTTGGTATTTGTCAGCTGATCAAAACTTAAAATGCAGTGCAAGTGTCTTTGGCGTTTCAACAGAATCAATGCAATGTTCCTACGATTCCAGAGGAAACAGTGTACCAACGATTCTCTTGATGATGCAAAGACGTCTTTATGAACAAGGCGGTCTTCGGGTGTGATTTTTAAGCATTTATAGTTACATCTTTTTAATCACTGGCTTGTAGCTTTGTTCTGACCAAATAATTCTTATCTTGTTTGTATTTTTGACGGAAATCTTATCTTGTTTGTAATTTGCAGGCAGAAGGTATTTTTCGTATAAATGCAGAGAATAGCCAGGAGGAGTTTGTGAGAGATCAGTTAAATAGTGGAATTGTGCCGGATGGCATTGATATTCACTGTTTGTCAGGTCTAATCAAAGTAAGCCTCTTTCTGTCATGTATCTTACGTGAATCTGTTGACTGCATTATCTTCATTGTCGCATATATTGTGTTAGGGCATTGCATGTTCTTCACTTGGGAACTTATTAATTAGCAGATGTGTTCATCTTCAGTTATAGAGTTTCATATTAACAGCTACCACCTACCAGAGAACCCACACTTTTGCTTTTGAAGGGAACTCAATCTTCTCCCTCCCTCTCTTTTTTCACACCAGATATATTTCCACAAGTTTTTTTTTTTTGGGTGCTATGTAGTAAGTTTCTGTTGTGAATTTGATTTGCTTATAGAAGCAGTTAAGGGGTGCAGTCAACTTATTGGAAGTTACTAGTTTTGTGTCCCTGAGAATTGTCAACTAGGAAACACACATATTCTATAGAGCGAAATAATTTTATAACACAAAATAAAAAATCTATAGGGATCTCATTCCATCTATTTGTCCTTTTCTGCCAGGCCTGGTTTAGGGAACTGCCGAGTGGGGTGCTGGATTCTATCCCACCTGAACAGGTGATGCAATGCCAATCTGAAGAGGATTGTGCTCGAGTCGCCAAATGCCTTCCACCAGCTGAAGCAGCTTTACTTGAGTGGGCAGTTAATTTAATGGCTGATGTTGTCCAAGAAGAACAGATAAACAAGATGAATGCTCGTAACATTGCTATGGTTTTTGCACCAAATATGACTCAGGTAATGCACTGTCCTAATAATAAACTTATGATTTTAAGTGTGGTCGATGCTTACTGTCATGCACATATGTAATGCAGATGTCAGATCCATTGACCGCACTGATGTATGCGGTGCAAGTGATGAATTTTCTCAAGATGCTAATACAGAAGACCCTCAAGGGTAGACAAGAGTCCAATCTGGAGGACACATCTCTGCCCCATAAGGACCCATCTGATGAAAGTGGACACCATAAACCCTGTCTCACACTTGAGTCTCTCCTCGAGGAAGAATCCAGGCGTCCCTCTTTCGTCGAAGAGGAGCCCATTCTGAACAGTCCCGCACATGGCACCGGCTACAATCCTATTGAGGTTAATCCTGTCCAAGGAAAAACTGCTGCTTCCATTGCACAGACAAGTGAAGTTCAGACGATCATAGAGGGCTCCAGTAGTTGCTCCCGACCTTCTCTGACTGATCCGCCTGCTACTGCTGATCCTGTCTGTGCTGAAGCTGCGAACTCGCTTCAACGAAAGGGAAGCCGAAGCCTGAATAGTAGGAGGACAAGAAAGGGCAAAGGGCAGTCTGGAACGAGTGCCACTTCCTCAGCTGAGAAATCAAAAGGCACGAGCATTGTAAGCCGGATAAACTCCAAGATTGAACGAATTGAAGCATGGAGGTGAAATCAATTGTTATTGCCCCCCTTATTGTCATGTAATCGATTACCCAATGTTTCCTTAAGACCGAGTTCGGTGTTCTTGCACATTTTTCAATTTTGTTATGCTTATTGTTTCTTGTTGGATCATGATCATGTTATTTTGATACGGCTAACTTATTTTGTCTTGTCTGTGAGTACATGAGGTTGTCTGTGAATGCAACAAAGAAATTTTGATTCCTTCGTACATAGTACATTTCTTTATTGCCAGGTGTATGGAAGTTCAGGAATGTTATATGCTGTGCTTATTCGCATTGCTCTTGCAATGAATTGTTTCGGATTGGCCAATCCTGTCCTATATTACTACGGGTCAAATTATTCTGATGAAATGTATCAGCTCCGCTGAATTCACATCATGTGTTACTTTCAGAGCTGCTCCTGTTCCTTTTGAAGTGAAAAGAACTTTCGGATTAATTGTCTATACTTTTATTCATTGAAAACCGCTTGTTCTTGCACTTTATTTCTCCTTTCCATTTGTTCAATCCATCCCATGAGTATATATTTTGCAAAGGAAGAAAAAAGTGAACAAGTTTAAGGGTAAAATACAGTTTTCCAACACTGAAGTGTCTGAACTGAGCTCTCATACATCGTATGCATGTCCTTTCATTGCATCAGAAAGCTTTATTCTATCTTCTCCCCTTCATTCTTTTTCATTTGCTGAATCTGTTCCAAGATTTTTTTTTCAGTTTTGCACAAAAAAGATTTTATTCCTTTTTGTATAAAACAGAGTAAAGTGCAAGAGCTTTGCCAATCAATCGATACGAAAGAATTCTACCTCCTCTCCTTCATTCCTTTTCGTTTCCTGAATCCTTTGCAAGATTTTTCGGTTTCCACAAAAGTGGCGAAGAACAAGTTGTCATTTCATCCAGGCAGCTAGGTGTGTTTCAGAAACAAAATTCAGACAATTAGGTGTAGTCAGGAAATACAGATTTTTTTCACCTTGCTTTCTCTGATTGCTCAGCTATAAATGGTAGAAATCTCCCTTTGGTGTTGTGACACTCACATCTTTATTCCCTGTCGGTAAATACTGTACTTCTTAGTTCTCGTTGACAAGTACACAGATGATCAGAGAACGAAAACCATCCTGCCGACCAGTTCTTGCAACAGGTGAAATCGGAATTTGTTCGGGCGGACAGAATGGAACACTGACCAAATCTTATCTGTATTTCTATCCTAACCTGTAGCCTGTCCAGGCTACACCAAAAGACACATCAAAAATCACCAAAACACTGACGAAATATTTCAGGCACAAATCAAGGCTACTATCTCAGGTACCTGAAAAATTCCCAGTCCTAAAATGTGAGCATGTCATGTATGACAGTACTAAGAGTTTTTTATTCTAAACACAAAACAAACGTAATCTTCAAATACATAAGCGCACGTACCATATGAACACACATAACCTTATTTTTATGAGCACCTCCAATAAACCAGACCAACATACGTTAAGATTGATGAAATTACCACATAACATCTCATTATCGGCGAGTGCATCATCTACAGTTAAAAGAATATTAGTTAGAGACTCGAATCCATATTGGTAGTTTCTGAACACTCGGTATTCATGCGACACTGACAGAGCAGTGTTGAAAGGAATGCAGAACTGATAATGCAAAATTACAGGCCTCATCAAATTGCATACATTTTTTTTTTCGAACGCGCAAAAGAATTGCACGTCAATATATTAACAGGAAAAGAGTTTTTGTTACACAAAGCAATCAGCCAGCTTATACCTAGGGGGAACTTGAAGGTAGGAACTCAAATTGCATACAGTATCAACTCCACTTGGGAGAAAGAAATATTCCATCCCACAACCACAGAAACCGCTGCATCTTTTCTGGGTTGGCCTCCCTCCTTTTCTATCACTATACATTTATTCTTTTCGATGATTTCTCTCACTATATATACACAAACTTGTTCACTCTGAAGGATAGCACAGAAAATTACCAGAGCTAAACTGTCTTGCACATCCTTTCACCCTGAGTGACGCAGTAATTTGGAGGTAAGTACATCACACACTCATTTTTCAATCACTTCAATTCTCTTTGTTTTTTTTCCTCGATAATACAAACACGGGGAAATTTCTTAAAATTTATACTAAAGTTAAACTATTTCGTGTGAAATTTCCTACTTCAAAGTTCAAACATGGCCTAATTAAGTGACATGATTTTTTTGGTGATAATTTTTACGGTGGTCTCTGCTGGTAGTATAAATATAACACAAATGCTCACTTTTCTTGCTTAGTTTTGCAGTGTAAAGTTTACTACTAGTACGCGTACTCCTCAAGAACACCTTGTTGGCCGGCGGCGACTACGCATGGCGGCGGACGGCGGCGCGCTGAAGCGGCTGTTCGAGAAGCCGTTGCCGGAGAACCCGACGCTGCTGGAGGCGCTGTCGGCGTGGAACCACACCCACCGCAAGAAGCTCGTCGACCCGGCGTCCTTCACCGAGATCTTCGGCGAGCTCCACTTCCAGGAGAAGCCGCCCGTCGTCGACTCCCTCGCTCGCGCCGCCGCCCGCCCCTCGCCGTCGCCGCCGCCTCCGCCCCCGCCACGCCGCACGGTGTCATGGCTCGACATCACCGACGCCGCCACCGCCGACAACGACAACGACAAGAGCAAGGATGACTCCTCGCTCGACGCCCTCCTCAAGCCGCCCAGGCCGGCGAGCGGCGGCGCCACCGTGAAGCGGAGCGCGAGCTTCTGCCTCAAGAGCTCGACGTCGCTGCTGCTCTGCACCGAGGGGCTCGGGTCGGAGAGCACCGTGGACGCCGACGACATGGTCAAGGACGGCGACGGCAGCGGCGCCGTCGTCGACAGCGGGATGGACGTGGACGACGACGCCAGCGACGTCGCCGCCGCCGTGGCGGGCGACGACGCCTTCGGCGCCGGAGGGAAGGAGAATCGGCCGCCGCCGCCGCCGCCGTCGTTCCCGCCGCCGATACGGTCGATCGGGCGCGGCGGGAAGCCGAGTGTGTGCTTCCGGTCGGTGCGCGCGGAGGGGAGGTTCGTGCTGATGGAGGTGGTCATCCCCGGGAAGGATCTCCTGCGGGCGACTCGCGAGGGCGGCCGCCTCAGGCTGCAGTTCTCCAACGCCGCCGCCGCCGCCGCCGCCGCCGTCGGCGTCATCGACGACGAGGAGATGCATGGACAAGAAGCAGCAGCATGCGTAGGCGGCGACACGTTCGCTTAATTAACTCCTATTATAATCTATTATTCTTGTGCTAACTAATTTGGTCAAGAAGCACTAATTAAACATACTTGTGATGCATATATATGATTTCATATACATACAATACTTTGTCAGGTCATAGGAACATGTCGCTCTGTACAATAAGAATGTACGATCTGACCTGAATATCAAAGCAGTGAAAGATCTAGAAAAAGTTTAAGAGGCTAGATAAATTTTGTTTTATCAAGTGTTTGCTATGAAATTTTCTTTCCAATTCATAAGGAACATTTCAATTCGATTGTGCGTCTGTCCATGGTTGCTGGGTGGTGGATCCGTATGATGTGTATTGTGTCTAAAAAAAAAGTAGAGTCTTCTATGTAAAAAATGGTGCGACTATTGTTGTGGAAATGTGTTTTTTTATATCACTAGTAAAATACTGGTGCGTTGCAGCGAGCTCTAATTATATTAGATGAGCTGATTAAAACTAAATCATTACACTCAATCTCTGATTAACGATGGTATGATTGTGTTGTAAGCATGAAGCAAATAGAGCTCCTTACTCTAGTACTTTGTTGATTAACAATGATGAGTACACAAGTCCCAAGATAGATGGTGGCTCCCACTTGTCAAATAGATCGGGGTGGCATAACCATTACCACTAGCATTTTTTCAAGATAGTATAGATATTACCCTTTTTTAATAATTATTTTTGGACTATCTTATACATCTATGAAGAAATTTTTCCAGAAAACATCAAATATAATTGTAGTATAATCAATATAAGTCATATAAGAGTGTTATAGCTTAGCGGGCTGGGGGAGATATGTGTGAAAGCAGCCTCCACATTGCACCATCCCGATGGTGCTTTGAATTGTTAGCCCATTTCCCATATGCACGAATCTCAATACACATCCAATAGTAAAAAATATCGACATATTTCCTTCTAAACTATTGTCGGCTGTATAGAAAAATCATTATTTTTTGTATATTGTTTTATAAATCAATTGCAGCACACTGGAATAATAAAAAGTAATTTACTGGTCCAAAAGTGCGTCCATTTCTATTTGAAAAAGTAAGAAAGAATATGTATCGTTTTTAATTAGAGGGGGGTATCAAAGTGAGTATAATGCCAACATCCAAGAATTCCGAATCTTGGTACGTTGGTGGGCTGTTGCCATTCCTCCGAAAAGAGGCATGTCCACTTGTCGGTGGAATACTTGCATGTCGAAATATCTATATGGGTGAATGTTCTACGTTTTTCAGAAAAAAATCCCAAGATTTCGAAACACGGTAGAAAATTAAAATTGTCGTACAATACATCTCACAAGAGCATATAAACATTATCCATGTTGGAATTGTTTCTTTCATTTCTGATGAATGAATGATTTTAATTTACGGCTACTCCTAAATAAATAACATAAACTCACAAATATTATTTTCATTTATTAACGAATCAATGATTTTACAGTTACTTATGAACATTATGAATAAACAATATGACGCACATATTGTTTATTTTTTCTATCATTTATAGATTTTGCGGCTACTCCTAAATAAACAATACAAACTCATGCATGGTCTCACATGATCTCTCTTATACATGCTCATTGATTGGCTCTTTTAACTTATTCCTATTTGTGGTCCACTCTACTCACACCAATGTAGGATTAGATTCCAAGACTTTTGAGTCGATGGTCATTGGTCAAGTTTCTTTCTTCAAAAAGACAAAGGCTAAAAGAAATCGAGGGGCAAGAATATATCATAAAAAAGACACCCTACTGGTGTGATCTTCAAATGGATTAAAGCAATGATCAATGCTACATGAAAGTCAGATTATTTACAAGTTTTCAAATGCCAACCTAGTCTATTTTATTGAGTTGTGATCCAAATTCATTTACACACGTATAAAGGCCAACTTCGGACGGAGTGAAGCGGAGGCTTGGATCGTTATCCTTTTAGGGTTTCACTTTTATATATACTTCTTGTAAGCTACCGTTCGGCGTTGTAACCTCACCCGATATAATAAAGAAATTTTGCTACACTGGTGGAGAAAGGGGCTTTACTCCCGGTTCGTAACCCCCTATAGTCCCGGTTTTCAAACCGGGACTACCAATCCAGGACTAAAGATCACTATCTTTAGTCCCGGGTGAAAAAACCGGGAGTAAAAATCCATTTTTAGTCCCGTTGGTGTTACCAACCGGGACTAAAGATAGAGCCTTTTTAGTCCCGGTTGGTAACACCAACCGGGACTAAAGATAGAGCTAGACTAGCTAGATCCGGTTGCTCCATTATTATTTTCTTTTCTTCATTATATTGATTTCACCCCATCCCCTTCCCAAAATCCCAAATAAATTATCCCCAAATCCTCAACTCCCCAAATCGATACATCACAGATACATCACAAATTTTACAAAATTCATCATAGATACATCACATTCACATCACACACAAATCAAATACACAGATCCGAATCACAAATTCTAAAAAGAAGAAGAAAAAAAAAGCCCGTTGCCACTGCCGCGCCGGCCGCCAGCCGCCGGCCGCCGGAGCGCCGCCCGCCGCGAGGCCGCCTGGCCCTTCGCCGCACCGCCCGCCACCGCACCGCCCAACGCCGCGCCGCCCCCAACCACCGCGCCACCCGGGCCGCAGCACCGCTCGGCCACCGCGCTGCCCGCGAGGCCGCCTGGGCCGCTGCGCCGCCCGGCCACCGCGCTGCCCGCGAGGCCGCCCGGGCCACCCCCCCTTCCCGCCCGCGAGGCCGCCCGGGCCTCCGCGCCGCCGGCCGCCAGGCCCTCCGCCCGCTGGCCGCCAGGCCCTCCGCCCGCCGGCGCTGGTAGAGGAGAAAGAGGAAAAGGAGGAGAGAAGTTAAAAGGAGAGGAGGAAGAAGAGGAAGAGATATGGAGGAGGAAGAGATAAGGCCAGGGAGGAGATAGAATATATTAACTGCTCCTCCTCCTCCTCGATCTGGTCTCGTACTCTTCGCCACCCATGTTGCGCATGCCGATCTTTTATTCCGGTTGGTGTTACCAACCGGGACTAAAGATCTATCTTTAGTCCCGGTTGGTAACACCAATCGGGACTAAAGATAATAGAGATCTTTAGTCCCGGTTAGTGTTACCAACCGGGACTAAAGATAGATCTTTAGTCCCGGTTGGTAAAGATAATAGAGATCTTTAGTCCCGGTTAGTGTTATCTTTAGTCCCGGTTGGTAACACCAACCGGGACTAAAGATAAAAAAAAACTCTATCCTTTTGAACCGGGACTAAAGATATCTTTAGTCCCGGTTTTTATTGCAACCGGGACTATTGTGTATTTTGGCCGACCGACCAAAGATGGTTTCTCCACCAGTGCTAGCTAATGCTCGTGGTTTTTTCTCTCCTGCTTTAGGAGGGTTTTCCACGTTAAATCTCGTGTCTTCTATGATTGATCTATCGTTTTTATCGTTTATTTGCCGATTGTTTCCTAATATATTTTAATTGTAGCCATGGCTGTATCTAAAGAAAGAGATGAGATTGTTCGTTTGAAAAGAGGGTGATGAAATTATTCCCTTCTTTGGATTATAACCAAAACAATCTTAAATTTAAAGTTTGACTTTTAAGAACAATTTAAGTGTACCTTTTAATTGTCTTATTAGCGAGAAGGCATGGAAAGAAAACCAGAAAACAATAGGGAAAAAAACTTAAAGTAGGGCTCGTTCGGTTTGTAGGGTTTTCAAAATTAATATAGAAATAAAAAAAACCTTAGGAATATTATGGAAATATATGTGCAAACTTAAGAATTAAGAAAAACACATGAAACTTTCCATGGTTGTTCAGCAAGCTACTGAAAGGATTGAAAAGTGAAAACATTAGGTGGGGTGGATTTTTTCCATGTGTTATGTTTCCCCCCTAAAGGCCTTGTTATGTTTGGAGGGAATGGAAGGGAAATAATTTCATACCACAGTATGTGTGACAATCCCAACCTCTTAAATATTAACTGAACATGACCTAAAAGTGAAGGAATAGAACGGCCTCATCGTTTCGCATTATTCGGGGAATAAGCGAAACGACATATTTAAAAAAAATGTGAATAAAACTTTTATATACGTGTTCTTAACGATATAAAAGAAAATAATGAAATATAAACTTTGCTGAAAAACCTCAAAATCAACTTCAAATTTAAGATTAGAAATTACAAATTCTGTCTGATAAATATGCCTAAACAAGCCCAGATAGTTTTGGGCCTGAAAAGCCTTTCTTTTCTCAGGAAAGCACACAGCCCCAGTAAGCCCAAAAGCTTAGTTCTCCTCTTTTCCGGGTGGGCCCACCTACAGTTGATTCTCTTATCTTCCTCCTCGCGTTCGCGTCTTCTCTTCTCTTCGCTCCGCTCGCTCATCGGCAATGGAGGCCACGGCGCTCACGCTCTCCTCCCGCCCCGCCGCCGCCAGCCGCTCGCCGGCGAAGGGAACCTTCGCCTCCCTCCACCCCCGCCGCCGCTTCTCCGCGCACGCTGTCCACCTCCGCGCGGCCCAGAGCGCCTCCCTGCGCGCCCCCTCCCCGGTGCGTTGCTCCATTTCCTTTGGGGGAGAGCTCGTGTCGCGCGCCTCGTCTTCCGAGGAAGGTCGCATTGTTTCCCTAATACCATGTTGTGTGATTATTTATCATGGGGGGTTTTGCAGGGGGCGAGGAGGAGACGGAGGAGGGGGAGCGGGCTGGTGGTGCGGGCGGAGATGTTCGGGCAGCTCACCACCGGCCTGGAGTCCGCCTGGAACAAGCTGCGTGGCGTCGGTGAGTGACCCTGCTCCTTTTGATTCTCTCGTATGATGATGCTCTCTTCAAGAAAATTTCGTGTTAATACATTTAGAGTAAATTGCGTTTAGGGCCACATTTTGTTACCAAAGATTCATTTTGGACTAACCTTTAACACATTTTTTCACTTTGGGCTAGGTTACTTTACCTTTCTTTCACTTTGGACCACTCCATAAACTTTTTAGGAATATATAAATAACATTTCCAACTTTAAACACATCAGCAACCCGTAAACCGGTAATCTTTTCCAACTTACACGGACAATTCTTTACAACATTATAGAGTAGATGCAGCTACAGAAAATGACTTGGGGTGGTCCAAAGTGCACCAAAGGTAATCTTACCTAATCCAAAGTGAAAATATAGGTTAGAGGATAGTCCAAAGTGAAACTTTGGTAACAAAAGGTGGACCAAAGTGCAATTAACTCATACATTTATTACTTTCTCCATTTCACAATGTAAGACTTTCTAGCATTGTCCACGTTCATATAGATGCTAATGAATATAGACAAGTCTTGCATTGTGAAACGGATGGAGTACTTAATTATTCAGTACTTAATTGTTCATATGCACACTAGTATTATTCAGTACTCACTCACAAGAATTAATGCGATCTCTTCTTACTTTAGATGTACTAACAAAGGAGAATATCGTTGAGCCAATGCGGGATATAAGAAGAGCACTTCTGGAAGCTGATGTAAGTGTGCAATGTGTTAACTACAGGTTTGCATTTTCAGTATGGTTTCATTTTGCACCTGAATTAATAGTCCTAATGCAGCTCCTGCTTTCTGCAGGTTAGTTTGCCTGTAGTGAGAAGATTTGTTTCGTCTATAAGTGAAAAGGCTCTGGGTTCTGATCTTATAAGAGGAGTCCGACCGGAACAGCAATTGGTGAAGGTATGTCATGCTGTTCAGAATCTGACAGAGGGGGTGGATTCTAACAGACCGTTTTTGTTTGGGGTGAAACTTTTATAAAAAATGAAGGTTTTATCAATATTTGATCTTGATGTTATCTAAAACAAAGTATTCGTATTCAAGATCGTTTTATCTCAGGAAGAATAATGAAAAGCATTGGCACAAGCAAAACCATAACATGCGTACAAATTTCTCCCTAGAATGTTCAGTTATTAATTGTAGTTTGTGCTAGATGAACATGGTGACTATCTTCTTAGACTAATTTATGTGCTTTTAGCACAGGACAAATAACCTACTCGGTGGTGCAGATTGTGCATGATGAACTTGTAAAACTGATGGGTGGAGAAGTATCAGATCTGGTATTTGCAAAAAGTGGCCCCACAGTAATCTTACTGGCAGGCCTGCAAGGTGTTGGGAAGACTACTGTTTGCGCAAAGCTTGCATTTTACCTGAAGAAATTGGTACATTCCTCAGCTTTCTAGTTCAAGCATCTAGTAGGATATATATTCTGAACAACCTATAGATACTTATGCCAGAGTTAGGTGACAGGGAAAGAGTTGTATGCTGGTCGCTGCAGATGTTTACAGGCCTGCAGCCATTGATCAACTCACTATACTTGGTGAACAGGTACTTGATGAACCCTTAACTACTACAATGAGCTGCCTGTTTGACATATAAGAATTGTGCATAGCAGCTGTATAACATGTACCACAGTCCCCCAGATCGTTCTGATACTTAAAGAAGAGTCAAACCCATCATGCCACAATTTTCTTTTGAATGGGCACTACTATAGTTTGTCCTGACTCCTGAGGTGGGAACGTTTTGGGCTTTATCAGGTCGGTGTACCAGTTTACTCAGAAGGAACAGAAGCCAAACCTGCACAAATAACCAAGAATGCCGTGGAAGAGGCCAAAAGAAAGAATATTGATGCCATTGTAATGGATACTGCTGGAAGACTGCAGGTCAGTCTTCTGTAGTTCTGTGCATTGCCTGCTCGTTTTTCAGTTGATAGCTTGACATGTCACTACCTTGTACAGAATTTTGATCTACCTAGTTCTAAGCTACTATATATTTACACAAAATAGCAATACAATTGTTTCAGTTCACATTAACAGAACTTCCTATGATTTAACTAGCATCTTTATCTCATTGCTATGCCATTCAGATTGACAAATCAATGATGGTTGAATTGAAAGAAGTGAAGAAGGCAGTTAATCCTACGGAAGTTCTGCTTGTTGTTGATGCTATGACTGGACAGGAAGCTGCAGGTATGCAACTGTTCCACTTGCTATTTAAGTCCCTCTTTTTGCTACTAAAGGCCAACACTATTTGTTCGTATAGCAGAAATGCAACGAACAACCAGAATTTTTTCAACGGTTCTCAAATTCTACTATATGACAAATTCTTACAGCGCGACATGTTCTATCTGCTATATTTATACGAGCTTAAGAAGTATTATTGTTTGATAGAGTTGCAACAGCCACTTACAATACTTCTCTGAGATGCAGCATTGGTCACCACCTTCAATATTGAGATTGGTATCACTGGTGCTATATTGACTAAACTGGATGGTGATTCGAGGGGTGGAGCAGCACTAAGTGTTAAAGAGGTCCTTATTTGCCAGAAAACTTTCCTACCATCATATCTACAAATGCTTCTGCCACTTTTATATTTTTGCTTTGAAGTTACTCTGCATCTATGTTGGTCAAAACTGCAAATTCCTATTGTCCACATGCTTCTTTCATCAATTGACAATTTACTGCAAATCTCCGCACTAGTCTTCTCACTTTTATGCTGTATTTATATAAAAAAAATCTAGTGTTTATCATCTGGCTACCTACTTGAATGTATATACGGTCAACATTAAATCGTTCGTAGTAAGCTGTGTTTGCATGCTTGCTGCTTTGCCCTTCAACGAATATTAATGCTTAACGGACCATGCAGGTGTCTGGAAAGCCCATCAAGTTTGTAGGGCGTGGAGAACGAATGGAGGACCTTGAGCTTTTTTATCCTGACCGTATGGCACAACGTGTTTTGGGAATGGGCGATGTACTTTCATTTGTTGAAAAAGCACAAGAAGTCGTAAGTAGCTTCCTGTAAAATCCCCCCTCAATTTCTTGTCCTAATCAGTAAGGTGATGATGCTATGGTGTTTATATGATGTTGCACATAGATGCGTCAAGAAGATGCTGTAGAATTACAGAAGAAGATCATGAGTGCAAAATTCGACTTCAATGACTTCCTAAAGCAATCACAGAATGTTGCAAAAATGGGTTCCATGAGCCGTGTAGTTGGAATGATTCCAGGCATGAACAAGGTACATGAATCTGAGGAATTCATTTATTCTTTCAAGTCTGACAATATCCCACTTCATTATGTTTACATTTCAAATGAAAAATGGCAGAACTTGATATCAGTTCTGATTCTAAATAGGTTACTCCTGCACAAATTCGAGAAGCCGAGAAAAGACTTGCATTTGTGGAGTCTATGATCAATGCAATGACTGCCGGTATGTTACTCGTGATTCTAGGACTGTTGCTAATTGCTATACAACCAAATGAAGCTTACTACGTTGTTTCCATGGGTAATAGACCTAGACACCTAATTGCATGTATTCTGGCATGAGCAGAGGAAAGGGAAAAGCCAGAATTACTGGCTGAATCACGTGACAGGAGGATAAGAGTGGCTGAAGAGTCCGGAAAGAGTGAACAAGAGGTTCAGTTGTAATTTCTGTCTTCTCTTTGTTAAAAAACAATCACAATATTTTTTGCTCATTCCAGTTACCATGGAGCTGACGCGTGCACACGCACACACACATTGCCGTTTTTCACTATCAGGTGAGCCAGTTGGTTGCCCAGCTTTTCCAAATGCGTGCTCAGATGCAGAAGCTGATGGGTGTGATGACCGGACAAGAAGCACTTCCAGGCATGGGGAATCTCATGGAATCTCTTAACGCCGATGAGAAGGTGATAATCTAACAATGCTTCGGGTGGTGTGGGTGATTTGGTTCACTACAGTTTGGCTCGGTTACTTACGGTTGCCTGTATTTGTTGTGCATCATGATCATTCAGGCACCTCCTGGCACTGCACGGCGGAAGAGGAGGCACAGCAAGACGAGGCAGAGGGAGCTGGATGCAGTCCCTAGTTCTTGAGCTGGTGAGCGTTGTAGTTCAGAGTTACTGCTCTTTTGCTTCAGAGACCCGGATCTGAGAAAAAAGAGATGAAAAAAAAATGTTGTCTTGCTACCTTTTTTAGTTTGTACGTAGGAGATCTGCAGGAAGTTCATAGGAAACAGTAATTTCCTACCAAATTGTAATGTTACTTAGCCAGTCCTACTCAGCAATGCAATCGGTTCACTCGAATGCTCGGACTTTTTACATTACATTAATCATGAATGTATATGTTGTAGAAGGATCAGGTTCATTTCAAAACTTCACCATCCATGCCCATTCGAACTCAAGAATTTTCTGATTCATGCGGAAAATCGAAAATGTACTGACTGTGTTGGGATTACCATACCCAGAAAAACAAAAGCAAAGTCCTAAATTAAAAAAAAAAGTTGAAGGGGAAAACATTGAAGTGTAAATAGGCCCATATGTGGGCCCAACATCGGCAAGCCCGAAAGCCCAATAGGGCCCATATTCAACAATCGCCTCTCTCTCTTATCCTCCCCGTTGGTTCCCTCCCCTCCGCAGAACGCCACCAAAAATGGAGGCCACCAGTAGTACTACACTAGCGCTCTCCTCGCCGCCCACCGCCGCCGCCCGCCGCTCGCCGGCGAAGGCGATCGTCGCCTCCCACCACCTGCGCCACTCCTCCGTCCCCGCCCTTCACCTCCGCGCGGTCCCCGGCCCCTCCTTCCGCGCCCTCCCCTCACCCGGCTTCCCGGTCCCTCCCAACTGCTAGTTTCTTGGTTTCTTCAATTCTTCCGCCCCGGAGAAATTTCGCTTTTGCTGATTTGTCTTGGATGCGTTCAGGGATGGAGGAGGAAGAGGGGAAGCGGGCTGGTTGTGCGGGCAGAGATGTTTGGGCAGCTCACGACCGGGCTGGAGTCCGCGTGGAACAAGCTGCGGGGAACAGGTGAGTTTCTTTTTGTTTTTGACGCAATTTTTCTTCATGTAAGTTGTAAATTTGTTGTCAATGAGATGAATGAATCAAGGAGATGTCTTTATTGGTTCAAGATCAACTGACGAAGGACAACATCGCTGAACCAATGCGGGATATCAGAAGAGCACTTTTGGAGGCAGATGTATGTGGTGTCATTCTTTACATGGTTTTGTTACATTTTCTCGATCTAATTCACTACCTACTTTGCAGGTGAGTTTGCCGGTAGTGAGAAGTTTTATTGAGTCCGTTACTGAAAAAGCTGTAGGCACTGATGTGATTCGAGGTGTCAAGCCTGAGCAACAGCTGGTGAAGGTATACTAAACAATGACATTATGGCTCTGGATAGTTTTAGGCTTAATTTTCTTCATTTAAGTCTGTGTTAATCTACTAGATATTAGTGCATGTTGTGGTATAAGTTCAGCATGCATTGTTTTCACTTCAGAGAAACAAGAGTCAGATATATTACTGTGTAATTCTAGCACCGGTTGGACTAACGTAAAAAAAACGATGCAGGTTGTGAATGATGAACTTGTACAGTTGATGGGTGGGGAGGTATCAGATTTGGTGTTTGCAAAAACTGCCCCAACAGTTATCCTATTGGCGGGTCTACAAGGTGTTGGGAAAACTACTGTTTGTGCAAAGCTTGCCTATTATCTAAAGAAAATGGTGCCTTCCTTAGTCCTCTACTTTAAGCATACTCTAAGATTCCTAGACTATTGAATGCTTATAGACCAGTCTCAGGTTACAGGGGAAGAGTTGCATGCTGATTGCTGCGGATGTCTACAGGCCTGCTGCCATTGATCAACTCACTATTCTGGGGAAACAGGTATTCTGAAGACAACACTCTTTCCAGGGTAGTATTGTCTTGGAAACCTTTTCTAGCTACTAATTTTAACTCAAACACAAAAATTCAAATTTGCCGCACTCTGCATATTTTACCTGTTTGAAGTTAAAATGACAGCTTCTTTTAAGTGTATTGCTGTGATGCGCTTTTTAATGAAATACATTTCAACTTTCATAGGTTGGGGTTCCAGTTTACTCTGAAGGAACTGAAGCTAAACCTTCACAAATTGCCAAGAATGGCATAAAGGAGGCAAAAAGCAAGAAAACTGACGTAATCATAGTGGATACTGCTGGAAGGCTGCAGGTCATTCTTATTTTTTCTTTAATTTTTTCCTCTTGTTTCAGCTATGATTCTAAAAGAACATGGATCTGTTTTTGCTAGTTTTTACCAGTTGACATCTCACATAAAAATATCTATAATGTCAGATCTTGATCATCTTGAACTTTAAAATATTAGTTATGCCTTATGTTCATGTATGTGATTAAATTGCAATAGTTTACACTTTACACTTCTATGTAGTTGCAAATTTTTGTTTTATCTTTGTTTCAAACTTAACATAGTACTTCCACTTGTAAAAGATCATCTGATTAGTCCTTCTATGGTTAGGTAGATAAAGCCATGATGAGTGAGTTGAAAGAGGTAAAAAGGGCAGTAAATCCTACAGAAGTTCTACTTGTGGTGGATGCCATGACTGGACAAGAAGCTGCATGTACGTAGCTACCACTCATTGTTCTTCCAGGGGTATAGGGATCTAGTAAATACTGTTCCCATATTATTTTTGCCTCACGTACAAGTTTTTGTTCCAAGTATCAATATCATGTTCATTTTATTGCTTGCTCCTCATGATAATCAAATATTGAACTCGTTATCATCTGCTATAGTTGCCCTACGACTTACCCGCATTTCTTTTCTGATATGGCCAGCATTGGTTAGCACCTTCAATGTTGAGATTGGTATTACTGGTGCTATACTGACAAAACTGGATGGTGATTCCAGAGGTGGAGCAGCACTAAGTATCAAAGAGGTCTGTTGAATGTGAAAAACAAATGTCCATCATTTTGTTTTTCCATCTAATTATTAGTTCAGAGTTCTTTATTTTCTCGAACAAGTTCAGAGTTCTTTGTGAAATAATAAAAACCAATTCTGTCCTGAACAATGTATTAATTCTGCTAAGAAGGCGCAACAATTACTGTTTCCGGTTCATTTTGTTGGATTCCACTTCCTAGATTCCTCGCTTACTGAAAAAAAAGTTTGGTTGTGTGAGTTCAACTGGTCCTGACAAATTTGTTGTCTAATAAAAAATGTCCATAATAGGGTTATATGTTATTTGACTTTGTATCTGTGACTCTTCCAATTGTATCTTTACATGTTATTCTGGTACTTTTGTCACACCTACATTTCTCAGCAATTTTACTTTGTGTTCCCTTGGCTGGTAGCATATAATAAATATGAAGAAATGATGAATCTGTAGGTATCTGGAAAGCCCATCAAGTTTGTAGGGCGAGGAGAACGCATGGAAGATCTTGAGCCTTTCTATCCTGATCGTATGGCACAACGAATCTTGGGAATGGGAGATGTACTTTCATTTGTTGAAAAGGCACAGGAAGTGGTAGGCAGGCTTCTGTGAAATATTCCTTTCTTTTTTTACTTTAATTAAAGAACAATTTGATACTCATAGTGTGTAATCTACTGGTACAAGTAGATGCGTCAAGAAGATGCTGAGGAATTACAGAAGAAGATCCTGAGTGCAAAATTTAACTTCAATGACTTCTTGAAGCAAACACAAGCTATCGCACAAATGGGTTCATTTAGTCGTATAATTGGCATGATTCCAGGCATGAACAAGGTGCAAACATGAACTTGTTGAACTCATTGGCTCCTTTATCACTTTACTTTGGAACTAATCTTCACACTATGGTACACTGGCGCTTATGTTTCAGCTTCATACTTGATGTTATTAAGACCATAGCTTTTCCGTGTTTTGAATAGGTTACCCCTGCTCAAATTCGTGAAGCGGAGAAAAACCTTAAATTTATGGAGTCCATGATCAACGTAATGACCCCTGGTATGTATAGTCTACCAATGACAGGCATCTTGAAGATATCCTGTTGCTTGTTCCTCCCATTCTCTTGCAATATTAGTGTAGTGTTCCAAATGTAACTGATATTTTTGAAAATCTGAATCCATCATCTAATTAGTGTTTCAGCTTGGACTGTATCAAGCGATCCAGGCCTGCCACTGAAATAACACCTTGATGCTAATGGCGTAGAACATAATAGTGATGGATCTTTGTTACATGAATATTGTCTTGATAATGTTAATCGTGCCTTTGTGCAGAGGAAAGGGAAAGACCAGAGCTACTTGCTGAATCACGCGAGAGGAGGATAAGAGTGGCCAAGGAATCCGGAAAAAACGAACGACAGGTTCAATTCTTAACCTTTTCTCTTTTTTTAATCTCATCAGCATTTCCATATCTGTCTGCGCTACTACAAACCAAACTGAACCCCATGGACGTCAATTGACTGCCCCCTGCACTACTAGGTGAGCCAATTGGTTGCGCAGCTCTTCCGAATGCGTGCTCAAATGCAGAAAATGATGGGTGCTATGCAAGGGCAAGACACCCCTGATATGGAAGGCCTCATGGATTCCATCAAGGCAGAAGAGCAGGTAAAGGCACCTCCTCTATCACAGATTCCAACAAGTTCTGCTGCTTTTTTTTTTCTCAGAACAATTACTTGGGCCTTGGGGCATGTTCATTTGTTCTTCTGTTGATGAAATATGTGTTTGCGATACTGTATTTTACTCAGGCTGCCGCTGGTACTGGAAAGCGAAGGAGAAAGTATGGCAATCTGAGGCGGCGAGACCTGGATGCAATGCGCGGTTTCCGTCGACGATGAATGTTCATTGGCTCTTTCTGAACCAAAGTGTTTTGATGCCAGTTACATGTATAGGAAGCGAGAATTTGGATGCTTTTGGGGAGCTACTGGTTTGCTGTGATCACCATGTAGTTTCTGTTGTAATTTTTTTCTTTTTTTGAAAAGACGTACTAGTATATCGGTATATGTTGTATTTTTGGCCATCAATTTAGCTCATAAGTTGTGTTCCTTGCCCATTTTTTGTGATCTCTAGCTGAAACTCGCAAATGGTGGCAAAGTGGAACATACAAACTGCTCTCCATTTCAATTTATAATAATAATTTTTCTATATAAATACCAGCGAGATGGGAGCAATTCAGTGTTTTTTTTCTATTTTCCTTTCAGAAAATACAGGCTTTGTTTCCCTTCAGAAAATACATGGCTTTGTCGTCAAAGAGCGCCTTCAATGAACTGATACGCCCTCAAGATTTCCGCCTTTAGTGGCCATCTACATGCAACGCGAGCCGCGAGATCTCACGATCCGACGGCTGCAAATGACTCTCCCCTTCCTATATAAAGCCTCGTTCCATCCAGGGTTCCAGACCCAAACGCCTCACCACCTGTTTGCCGCCGCCGCCACCGCCACTTCGCCGGAACCCTAAACCAGCCCGGCCTCCTCCCATGGTGAGAATCAACATTTCCTCCACCTCACCTATGAAGATTTCGCCATATTGGTTAGTAATGGGTGCTTGTTTTTTTCTCTGTGATGTGATGTGCAGGCGCCGAAGAAGGACAAGGCCCCGCCGCCGTCCTCGAAGCCGGCCAAGTCCGGCGGAGGCAAGCAGAAGAAGAAGGTCATCCAGATCCCCTGTGAATTACTGCTTGTTTCGATTCGTCTCAAACGCTCACTTGTTTTGTCCTTTTTGGATCTGTGTGTTGGGGATGTGGTGCGTAATTGCAGAAGTGGAGCAAGGGGAAGCAGAAGGAGAAGGTGAACAACTCGGTGCTGTTCGACAAGGCCACCTACGACAAGCTTCTCTCCGAGGTGCCCAAGTACAAGCAGATCACCCCCTCCGTCCTCTCCGAGAGGCTCAGGGTATGTATCCCCCCTTTGTCTTCCTCTCCATGATTCTGTAGCAGTATCTGTAACAATTTGGAATCGAGTCATTGGAAGTTCGTAAACCATGTTGTCTCTGAATTGCTTCACAGGCTCACAATGCGATGATTATATTCCTTCTTTTTTTTCCTTTTAGAAGGGGTTAATTGGATTTATGCTATTAAGAATTTGCCTGTTTTGAAAAAAAAAATGTCATTACAATTCGTCTAGTTGGAACGATGCCATTAAAATCAGAAATACAATTAGGACAATATCTCATCCTTCACCCTTAGAATGGGATAGTGTAATGAGACAATCTCTGTCTCTCATATATCACCTTTTCACACACCCTTTCCTCATAGCCCTGTCGTCTACATGAGCCCCAATGTCACATCGTGCACCTTTATCGCATGCGGTGGAGTCACATGCCCCATCTTGTGCCAGAACAGCATGGCATGCAGTAGTATGACTAATAGTACTAGTCCCATGCAGTAGTACTACTACTAAGTCACTCTCACTCACCCTACACGAGGACTACTAGTGTGTATTTCCTTCATCCCAAAATGAAAAAATCTAGTACATTATGTGTTTGACATATCCTGTACTAGATTTGTTTATTTTGGGACGGAGGGAGTATCCAGTAGTAGTAGCAGCAACTGTTTGAATCATGAAAAAAGTGAAATTAATGTCATGACATAAAGGATAAGATAGTAAAAAATAATTGCTATCTTTGTTTCGATTAGTTTTCTATTACATTAGAGTTCCAACAATCACAGGTATAGCAACTACTATATGATATTCATATACTTGTAGGTATCAGTTCCGGTACTCAACTATAAAGTTTGGTACCTACGAGAAAATTGGCATTTTGTGATTGTCAAAAGTGGGTATCGTTGGAATTTCATTCCACAAATTGGTTTCGCTAAAATACCACTATCAAACGGGGGCAATACACTAGAATGCTATTTCTTCTTAATTGAATGAGGTGTGCCTTGTTTTTCTTGACGACCTGACCCAAATACCCCTCTGGATTCTTTTCCTATCTCCTCTCTCTCTCTCTCTCTCTCTCTCTCTCTCTGACTTGTTCACTTTTTAGCCATCATCAACGAACCGCCGGCACCCTTCTTCCTTGTTGTTCCTCTCCGTGCTTCCATCCCAACACATGGCTAACGATTGACGAAACAGTGTGCAAATCCAAGCCGTGCAAAGGATTTGCTTGAGGTTGGAGGTGACTAGGAGGCCACATGAGAAGGAGTTTGATGCTAGAGGTGACGAGGAGAAAGAACACAATGACGACGATGACTGTGAGCATCGTGTCTCATCAATGTGGGTGTGGCTTCTATGATGGCCCCGCCGCCATGAAGCCTAGAATTGTCCTCGTGACGTTGCTCACTTGCTATGGCTTCGCCAATGGCGACTGCTATAGGCTCCTCTTTGCTCGTGTCGCTCACTCCCACAACTCTCCGGCCTCCCTCTCCATCTCCATCGCAAGCCATGTCTTGGTCATGAAGCCTCATCCCTAGCCAATCCGCTTGGCCACCATCGGTTCTCTCAGCGCCGCTCACGACCATCGGTGTCTAATCCTTCCACAACCACTCATTGTGCCGTCTAAGGAGGAATCCAATATTTGGTACGTGAGGGAGGAGACGTAATGAGGACATCACTAACTTGGATATGATCATGGCTACATTATTTATTCATCAACCAAAGGTGCATGTTTTCTATGTTTTCTATGTAAGATTTACGTGTTACAACGAATCTGGACAGGCTTATGTCCAGATTTGTTGTATGTGTCATATCCCACCAAAATCCCTTATATTTAGGGATGGAGGGAGTTTATATTTGAACAAACATTATTGCACCATGAGTTTTGTGTCTTCCCGTTTGTAAAAATATTTGCGTAGGTAAAGGAGAGTGGGCTCACTAAGTGCTTGGATAATCGAAGTTGATTGGGGACCAAACTAAGATCTTACCCAAGTCTACTACTACATCACAACATCACTTTTGGTCCATAGAAAGCAAGAGATGAAGTTCTGCATGTTTTGGATTTGGATTTGGGCTTCCTGTCAGTATCAACTTCAAATAAACCTAGTCGTTTATCCAAAAAGATTCCTGAGGCCCATGAGTACTTGTTGGAAAGCTTATGGAGTTTACTTTGATATGGTTCTGGTCCCATGTCGAAATTCCTTCCGAACTGTCGGGAATCTGTAAAACAAACCACATACCTTATCCAGTCCAAGTCTGATTTGGGTCTTGGACCTTGTAATTGTGTCGTGGGCTAAGCCCAAGGGGGTGGTGCAGGTTTTGCTTAGATTATTTCATAGTTCGGTTTGTAGAATACCATCTTCGAGTTCTTGATTAATCACTCATCTGCAATTGATGGCAACAGGATGCTCGATCTTCCATCAGGTAAAGATAACTCTTGATTTGGCGAAAACTTGTCACACATGATTTGACTTTCGATCAACACGATCTAAACTTGCAATTTCAGCACCATGTCTTTTCTAGTTACCAACCGTGCCGAAATCTGATTGGCCTTCACTGAGAAGGCTAATCCTTGCATGCGAATCGAAGAATACAAGCAAGAAAAAGGTAGATTGTAGCTCAATTGCAGATGAATGATTTAGCACTCGAAGTTGGGGTTCTACAAACCGAACTAGTGGTGAAATTGCAATGGTAGAAATAATCTAACCGAAACTTGACTCTAAACTATGGCGACTACTCAACAAATATGATTAAGGACGTCCTAAGATTAGCCCTAGGGCGCCACCTCCTTGGGTTTAGCCCACGACACAATTACAAGTTTCAAGGCCCAAATCAAACTCGGGCTGGATGAGGCACGTGGCTTGTTTTGCAGATTCCCGATAGCTTAGTAGGAATTTTGACGTGGGACCAAAAACCATCTAAAAGTAGGCTCTATAAGCTTTCCAATAAGTACTCGAGCCCCAAGATTCCTTCTAGATCAGTGGCTAGGTTCGTTTGAAGTTGATGTCATATGTCCCGAATCTAAATCCAAAACGTGCAGAACTTTATCTCTTGCCTTCTAAGGATCAGAAGTGACGTGGTGATGTAGAGGTAGACTTGGGGGAAGATCTCGGTTTGGTCTTCAATCAACTTCTTTGATCATCAAGTACTTCGTGAGCCCGCTCTTCTTTACTTCACCCACACAGGTAATTTTTTGGAAATGAGAATATACAAAACGCATGGTGCAGTAACGTTTGTTCAAACATATAATGTGTAAATCTAATACAGAACATATGCACCTTTAGCTTGATGTGTAACATAAGCATAGCTATATCCGAGCCAATGATGTCCTCACCAAGACGAAGATAATGACGAGATTTGAGGTGGATGCACCCTAGTCACTTCGTCTTCATCTCGCTCATCGCCGATCCCATCGAGGTCCACACAGCAAAGGCCACCATGAGCTCATGCACCGCTTTCCTCGTCAGGCTAGCAGCGGTAGCGGTGTGCTGTGGTGCTAACGCGGCAGATGTGCAGGTGGTGAGCTGACCCAAGGTGGATCTATCCCCTTCTCGTCTCTTCTGTTCCTCAATAGGAGAGCCCAAGGGCATTTATGTCCATTTGCTATGTAAAAAAAATGCAAAAACTGACCAAAAGGGAAGAAAAAACATTCTAGCGTGTTGCCTATATTTGAGAGTGGTATTTTATCGAAACCCATTTGCGGGATGGCATTCCAGTGTAACCCACTTTTGACAATGACATCTCGGTACCTACAGGAATCAGAGTTGGTACGTGCCAGACTTGATACCTGTATATTAGGTTTGATGCTTATGCATACCAGATTATCGTCATTAAGACCCTAACATGGTGTATATATTTTAGTATTGACTATAACTTAATGTGACATTCATATATCATCTAGGTAATACACTATCCAAACAAACAACTTTGGGGATGAATGTGGACAAATATTTGTCTATATTCATCCCTCAAAAGTTGATTCTTTTTTAAAGAGGACAGAAATTTCTTGAGACAAATAATATTTTGTTGGGTTTATCATCAATTGATGAAGTCTATCGCTTTGGGTTTTGGTTTTGTTGGGATGGATGCAAGGTGTTGAGTTTGGATCCGACGACAGGCGGTAGCGGGGCTTGGGAACGACGCTTGGGGATCGAGAGGGATGGGAGGAAGAGTGGAGAGGATAGAGGTAGAAGATAAGGGGCAATTTAGTCCAAAATAAAATCTCAGTGCATCCAAGGGGTATGTAGTGGCATATCTCCGATTTCAACAGAATTATAATGGCATCATTCCAATTAGACATTGTAATAGCATTTTTTGAAATGGGCAAATTTATGATGGCATGGATCCAATTATCCATTTTAGGAGCTCAGTGGTAGACTTTGTTAGGAATGTATGGTGGATCTTGGCAGTTTCGTTGTTCAGATGTGTAGGTTAATAGTATTATTGTAGTACAACTGGCAACTAGTATACCAACACTATATTGTTTAGAGGTTGGCATATTTGTCCTGCAAGATATCATGACCTGTGCTATATCAGAATTCACATGATCATAGGTAAGTGAGTTTATTTGCAGAATCAATTGGTATTTTTTTTGTAAATTTGACAGTGGAACTGATCTAAGTGATAAAAATGTCTAATCAGATAGCAGGAAAAACACTTAAACCCTCTTCTTTGTATTAGAAACTACAAGATAGTATAGGACATTTGATTCTTTTTCACTCTTAAATTTCGTAATATAATAGGATGCCAGCGCATATAGCGTGTTGTTTGAAGCGAAAGTGGCATATTGTTTTTTTTATGTGATCTACATTCTTACATTATTTTTTATTTACTTCACAGCAATCTTTTACACCTGTTGCATCTTTCTTTTCTTGTGGATTACTTCTACCTGAAATTGATGTACACTGCTCTGTACTTTACGTTCCACGGCTTTCTTCCTCGGATCATCTTTTTGCTCTTTCATGACTGCAAAATGAGAATAAAGCTGTTGTTAAAATTGTTTGATTAGACAATTAAGTTTAAAAGTTGTCATGCTACTTCTTCAATTTGACGTAGTTTGTTTATCAGTAGAATAAACTGCTATTCAGATGTGTCATTGACAGTATTAATTGAAATTGAATGTTTTGCCAGATCAATGGGTCGCTCGCTCGACAGGCCATCAAGGATCTTGAGTCAAGAGGCGCCATCAGGGTGGTGTCTGTACATTCGAGCCAGCTAATCTACACCAGAGCCACCAACGCTTGAGGCATAAGCTTTCACTAAAAAAAAAGCTTGGGACATAATCAGTCTAGACTCGCAACCAAAAAAATCGTATTGTACGATCTTTGTTGATCTTGAGATCCTGAAGAAAAAAAATTGGGAGTTCTGATTCCCATGACAATTGCAACATGAAATTGCTTATCTTCACTGAAATTCAATGTTCAACAAGCTGGCTATTTTATTAAATGGAATGCAGTGATTGTTTTATCTTGTGGCTCTTCTATTGAATGGAATGCACATGATCGTTATCTTGTGGCTCTGATTGCTATGCCTGATATGTGATTAACCCATGGCCTGTTTGGTTCGAGGAATAAACCCATCTAGGGTGGATTTGGTGGAATGACTCCATTCACCATCTCTTCAGTGGTTTGTACTTTTGTGGGGAATATGAGGAGATGGACTAACCACATCCCATCCCTCCAACCGAACAAACTAGGATCAAGTGAGTCAATTGGCCATCTCATTCCTCAATGCAAACAGCCCATATAAGTGTATGATGGTATGTGTATTGTATGCTTCATTGGTATTGCTTAGGGGAGGATATCGGCTCGGCTCGGTTTGGCTCATTACCTTAACGAGCCAGCTCGGCTCGGATCGTTAAGACTAACGAGCTCGAACGCTGACTCGGCTCGACTCGGCGAGCTGGCTCGTTGAGCTTGTTTAGCTCATTAACTTAATGCTTACCAACCGGTGCTCCCTATCCATGAAGGCCCTGCGGTGGCTGCGGGAGAAGCGGCGTGGCCCGGCGGCTGCAGTGGGAGGAGCGGCGTGGCTCGGTGGCTGCGGCGGGAGGAGTGGTGTGGTTGGCATCGTCGGCGTGGCGCTACAGCTGCGGGAGGAGCGACCGGAGTCGTCGCCTCGTCGGCGTGGCCTTGCGGCCCTTGCGGCTGCAGCCTGCGGGAGGAGGGGCCGGTGGGCAGGGCAGTGTTGCGGCCTATGGTGGGCTGGCGGCGCAAGGAGAAGGGCGAGGCAGCGCTGCGGCGGTGCAAGAGAAGGCGACGGCGGGAGCCTGCGAGGCTGCGACGGTGCATGCACAAGAGAGGCGCCTCGGCTAACTGACGACGGTCAAAGCTATGGTTTTTACTGGGCACTTGAGTTGTTGGGCTGGGCAGTTGGGCTTCCTTATTGGGTTGGGCTACCTGTCTGATTTTTGAGCTATGCGAGTTTAAGGAGCCTATTGAGTAACTCGCGAGCTGGCTCGGGCTCGGCTCGTTTGCTTAACGAGCAAAACAGCTAGCTTGGCTCGGCTCGTTAAGACTCCGAGCTCGAGTCGATCCGAGCCGAGCCTGCAACAAGCCGATCCGAGCCACGAGCTTCAAGCTTTTTGCCCAGCCCTAGTATTGCTATTAATGTGGGAATGCAGTTTTGCTATCAATTGTTTGTCTTTTTACAGAGAAATTAATTGTTTGTTCTTAGGATGTACTCCCCCCCCCCTTCTACATTATAAGATTTAAATTCACTAACATTCATACAAATTTAGACACATATGAAGCACATACATATAATGTGAAATAGATGAAGTAGTATAAAGTTATAAACTCAATACATATAATGTGAAATTGAGGAAGTAGTATAAAGTTATGAACTCATAGTGATTTGCATCCATACACATGATTAGGCCTGCCGCAAGATCACTCTTCCCTCTTCAACTACAGGTGATCAACCGCTATGAAATTCCATCCCATCAATGTGTATCAGGCCCTAAACAAACACACTATAAAATCTCAAATGGGCTGAAATTTAGCCCATACAGTACATAATTGGGCAAGACAAGGCCCATACAAATAGAGGCCGAAATGAGCTTCCGTTCTCTCTCGCCCCGCCCCGCCCGCCGCTCTCCTCCGCGCCGCCGCCCGCCGCCGTCTACTCCTCTCCCGCGCCGCCGGCCGCCGTGTTCCATCCTTTCCCCGGCGCCACAAGCTTCCGGCCCCTAGATAGCCCGCGAAGCCAAGCTGCCGGCCCCTCGCTCGCCCGCGCAGACGGCCGAGATGGTGGCAGCGGTGGCGCCGGAGTGGGCCACCAAGGAGCCCTGCCTCATGGGAATCGACGAGGCTGGGCGCGGCCCCGTTCTCGGTGACCACCCTTTCTCCTAAGATTTTTCTGTTAATTTTAGCTTTCGGTTGGGCATAGGTTCTTGTACTGTATCTCTCGATGAAATTTTACCCTATTTTCCTTGTTGATGTGTTGCTCCGCTTTGTATTGTTTCTTAAAGCTATTGTTACGCAAATCTGCAGTAAGTAGAGTTTCAAGCAAATACTGAATCTTTCTTGAAATCTTAGCTCGTGTCGGCACGTTCCGTTTCTGACATTTCCCCCAACTTGTGTTGAACTGAACTCGGATCTGCTCGTCTGGAGCAGAAATGTTGCAATTTGACTGAAATCGTGACCTCTCCGTGATGTTGCTGCCTCAGGTCCAATGGTGTATGGCTGCATGTACTGCGCTCGTTCCTACCAAGACACTCTTGCAACCCTTAAATTTGCAGGTATTCATGTCGGTTTTCCTGTCTCTTAGTATATATTTAGTAGTACTTCACTTCGCCTTGTTGCTGGTGGCGCTGCACATTACTATTAACTCATGAAGTAGGATAAGATTCCGAGATACATAATTTTAGTTTCATCAACATACAAAGTGGTGATTTGGAAGTTGGAACACATACAACTATACAAGGCTAACCAGCATTGTGCCTCATCATGTGTTATGACCTACTTATGGAATAAGAACTTTGGTTGACTTGGCCAGAAGGAAGGAAATAATCTTTTCTTTTAAGAGCCTGATACTAATTCTTACAAAGTCTGTGCAGAACTGGACTTTTGAATATACTACTATAGGATACAAACATCTCACCTTTTCTGCTGATAATAGTTGTTATGTTCTTCTTGGTTCTCTATCTCATAAAATTTTCTCCTTCCCCTTCATCTCATTCTTGTAAGATTTAACTGCTTTCATTTCCACATACTTCCACCCTATTAATTCAAAACACTACAAGCGTCGCTTATATGTGGTACAATCTCGTTTTTATTTTGTCATAATGCATGAATGCTAAACAATAGTCAGTCAAATCTCGAACATGTTTTGGTAATTCCATCATGTTTGCATTTAATATTCAAATCCTATAGTTGGTAAAAAAAATGTGACTTCCCTTGAGTACTGGATAATATGAAGAGTAAAACATGAATAGTAACTCATAAGTTGGCAGTCAGCCATACCACGTAGAGAATTTTACCACCAGTGAACTTACTTAGTTTGTTGTTCTTCTCCTGGGCAGATTCGAAGACCTTGAAGGAAGAACAAAGGGAGGAGCTGTTTGAAAGTCTAAAAGACAATAGTTCAATTGGGTGGGAAGTGGATGTCATATGCCCAAAGGAGCTATCTGCTAAAATGTTAAAAAGGTGTATCTGACTTTTGTACCTAAACTGCAAATCTTTGTTCTGTGACTAATAGTTTCTTTGTTTTCAGATCGAAAGTTAACCTGAATGAAATATCTCATAACTCTGCAATGGGTCTGGTCAAAAGAGCTCTTGACATGGGAGTTCTACTAGCAGAGGTATGAGCTTATATTATTGGATAAAAGTTTATCTTGTATGCAGTTAACCTTTGTAAACCCAAAAAATACTCACAAATTGTTTCAACAATTGTCTACCTCCTTGCAAAGGTCTACATTGATACGGTTGGAGATGCGGAGAAGTACAGGATCAAATTGACTGAAAAGTTCCCAGGCATCAAATTTGTGGTTGCCAAGAAGGCTGATAGCCTTTTCCCAGTTGTTAGTGGAGCAAGTATAGTTTCGAAGGTAATTCCATATATGATTTTTTTCCACCAATTATACTTTAATGTGTAAACTAGACATGCATGTATGTAGACAATTTATGCAGCAAACATTAACTTGTCTGAGTGTAAACCAATTATAAAGTTGTGACCTCTTGATATGTTAGTGCAGGTTACCAGAGACAGAGCCTTGAGAAACTGGGTATTTGATGAAACGGCTCAGAATATGCACATGAACACTGGGTCTGGTTATCCAGGAGGTAATGTATTCATCATTGTAAGTGATCTATTATCAATGTATATAGTCATAAAGACTGTTTTGTTAAAGACCTTCAATTAATGGTGCAGATCCTTCCACTAAACAATGGTTAGAAGATCACAAACATCCGATATTTGGATTCCCGTCTTTGGTTCGTTTTAGCTGGGGAACTTGCACGCCCTTCTTCAATGACGCAATTGAAGTTACCTGGTGAGTTTTAATTTTGAAGCCTTATGGTACTGTGCGTTTCATAAGACGCCGCAAACTGTGATTCTCGCGACAATTAAAATTTGTGCCATATGCAATCATATGTAGGGAGTCCAATGAACTTGAAGAAGATGCAGGTAGCAACGGTAGTGTTAAGAGACAGGTCAAGCTATCAAGCTTAGGCTTTACTGGATTCAAAAGGAAGTCTGAGGAGATCGACTCAAGTGGGAAAGGCCGTTGCAAGTTCTTCCAGGCTCGCAAACTTGAACTTGTCAGGAAGTTTCAGTGATGCGTATCAGCTTCGTTGTCTGTACTACTAACTTTAAGTCAGAGTAGAAGGCTCTTATGGGGTTATGGCTTGTATTTCAGCTGTGACACTTGTGAGTTCAGTATAATGAAGGCTCTTATGGTGATATTGTATTTCAGCTATGAACTTGTGGGTTCAGTAAAATTCTGAATCGAGCATTTGAAGTGTTTTTCAGACATTTATTTGAACTGCTCCAAAGTTAATAGAATTATGTTAGATTGATTCTATGCACTTGATGTATTTCTTAGCAATGGAAAGTTGCCAAAGCAAACCTGACACTAATGAAAACCCTCTTCGTTTTTAGTTCGGCGTAGTTCTCATTCAGGAGATGTACATAAATATATTTGTATTGGATTGTATTGCCAGAATACTCCATGAAATTATAGAGGAAAAAGAAAACACACAAAGGCCTAGATAAATATACTAATAAATAATTGGATAACATACATCAACACATCCGTTGTCGTCCAGCGGTTAGGATATCTGGCTTTCACCCAGGAGACCCGGGTTCGATTCCCGGCAACGGAAATTTTTGTTTTCTCCTTTTGCATGTTGCAGACGTTGTATACGCATGGAGTTGCAAATCTCTTGCGATTTTGAAACAAGAACTAAATTGCGAATTATAAAGCACTTATGATTTGACGTAAGAATCGAATTATGAAATAACAATACCTTTTCTTTTGTGATATAGGACATGCAAATAGTGCACATTATTCACACTACTTTTTGTACGACATGGAAAAAAAAAAGGAGAGAATGTCTTTTATAGAGACAAAGACTTTCCCAAGCACACATATTCATCGGGATATAGATTTTTATCTCTTGAGTAGATATCCCTCTCGTTTCGTGTATATTTATCTGAGTAGTTATAAAAAAATAAAAAAAAAGACAAGATAAATCAATATGAGATATATCATCCAAAAAATATGTAAGGTCAAATTCGACTTTTATAATTTATAACAAAAAGGAATAAATTAAACTTAGTTAATGTACATTCGTGGTTATATTTTAAATTTTTATTAATTATTGTTACAACTTGTAAAAGTTAAATTTAAATTTGAGTAAATTGTAATAGCGGTACAGGATCATGTCAAGTGGGTGCAATTTAGTATATGAACATGTAAAATGCTCGTTTTGGTGCATGCACTTGTTTAATAAATGCAAAGTAAGGCTAAAATGGCACGACAAGACTAGTTTTTCTATGTTGGACATTATAAATTATAAACTAGTAGATGACGTGCGTGCACATAGTAGAAATGTTATATTTGTAAACTTAGTTTCCACTTTATCTTTCTTTGTTTCTATCCCTTACATCATTGCTCAGTTTTATATTTTTTATGCAATCATTATGTCTTATTATAGGCTTATCCTTCTTAGACACGTGTTTACATAGAATCAAAATCAACAAGATTAACCTTGCCGTACGATTTTGACCTTATTCGCACGCACCAAACAAGTTCGTGCACTAAAACAAACGTTTTACAAGTTCATGTACTAGATTGCACCTACCTGACAAGTTCGTGTACTGCTGATATAATTTACTCATTAAATTTGTATGTTTTTGAAGTGATATATTTCATATTAACTTATTTTATTATTTTTTAAAAAAAAATCTAACAACTATTTATATGACATGCAACAAATCGTCATGAGAAATGAAAACACTTTCCATATTCATCATCTCTTTTAATGAAATTACATGGGTAAATAGCTAATTTAGTCTCTCAAATTTCACCGAAGGCTCAATTTGATCCTTCAAGTTTCATTTTGTTCATACAAGTTCTTTAAGTATTTGTTTTGGCTTAAAATCATTCTTAGGCCTACTTAATATGCCATATGGCTATTTCTAGTCAACATTTATGTTAGAAAATGTCTTTTTTCCATTAATTTGTATGCAACCATATACTAGAAAAAGAGAAAACCAAGATAAATAAACAACATTGCAGATGTACTTCCCATTATTTTAATATATGCACAAAAAACTTGAGTGTAATGGCTATCGCATACACTTGCAAATACGATAGCCATTATTTCTATGGCGGTGCCGCACGATGCTTCTCATTTTAGTCCTTAAGACGGGAAGAACCAATCAGCTATCCATCGAGGTCTCCATCGTTTAGGTGGGTATCCATCATCATCTAACCCTAAAGGCACCCTATCCCTCTTTATGGACACCGGATTATCGAACCTGAAAGTGCCGTTCTTCATGTTATACACACCGTAGGCGCAGTCGCCGATGCCATCGATGATCCCATCCAAGCAGTAGTCAGTAACAATGGATCCCAAGAAGAATATGGAGCTCCCATGATCCGGCAATGTCGGGACTGCCTTGGAGTTGGTGTTGCCGAGGAAGATTGCCTGGTCACCTATCTCCTCCACCTCCGACCACCGGCGATTCTCCATGTCCGCCTCGAACACGTCCAGCTTGATCTCCTTGCTCAGCTCGTCGGCGCACCAATGGCGGTAATCGTAGACGGCGGGGAGGCGCCACCGCCACCGGACCATCAGCAGCGGCTTGTCGCCGGTGCACGACTCGACGAGGTGGAGGTTGCGCACCCAATAGTAACCGTGTTCTTCGTCGTCGAGAGGAGGAGCTGTGTCGATCACGACCTCGCCGCGGCAGTAGCGAGGTCTATGCTGCGTTGCCGTCGTCGTCGACGATGACGGCGACGAGACGGCCTCGCTGCTGCTGAACTCGTGGACGAAGAGCTCCTCGCCGGTGCTGATGGAGTAGAGCTTGCCGTGGTACAAGGCCATGTCGCGCCAGCAGTGGTGCGAGGTAAAGAGGCCGCCGTCGTCGATGGAGATGGTGGCGGCCGTGAATGACCAGTACGGCAACTGCGGCGGCTTGGGCGGAAGGTGGAGGAGGATGAAATAGTCAGTCATGGCGGCGACGTGGTCCGGCGAGCGCACGATGATCTTGCGCATGAATTCCTCGGGCTTGGGGAAGCACATGGCGTCGTAGCAGCCGCCGGGGCAGAGCCCGACGGGAGCGTGGTTGGGCAGAGCAATCTTGGCCATGGAGAGAGGGTTCCTCAGAAAGCACTCGGGTTGGCGCTGCGGCTGCGGCGGCGGCTGCTCCGGCGGCCGGTGGTAGAGGAGCCAGCCATCGAAGGAGCCGCGGCAGACGGTGCCGGGAAGTTCGTCGTCGTCGGGGTCGGGGACGAGGCGGTGCACCTCGCCGTCGGGGAGGCTCTGGTAGGTGGCGCGGTCCAAGCTGAGCCAGGGCAGCGGCGGCGGCAGCGGGTGCTGCCGCGGCGCGGCGAGGCGCCACGAACGGCACACGGCTTGGAAGCGGAGGCGGTCTCTGTAGGACAGGAGACGGCAGAAGACCATGCCCGCCAGCTCCGGTAGGAGGTCCGGCCATGGCGACGAGGCGCGTTCGTCCACGCCGCTGGCTGGAGGTACAAGCACAACGACTTCCTGGTCGAGTTTCGCGTCGTCCATGGCGCTCTGCGTCGTCGACGTACGGCCGGACGTGCGGACGACGATGGATTCTTCTCTTTTGTCCGTCCGTGTATCGGATTTTAATTAGCTCGATCGTCTCGAGACATACACGTACGTATGCAGAGAGGCGCGGTGTGCGACTGCTTGATCGAATCGTATTTGGAGATTGGAATTGATTCCATCTGTAATCGGTTGGAGTTGGAGATTGGAACTGATGTGTTTAGTTCGAAGTTTGATTGAAATTGCAACAGTGCGACGGAAAAGTTGGAAGTTTATGTGTGTAAAAAAAGTTAAAAATTTAAAGAAAAAAATTAGGAACTAACCATGCCTGAGATATATGGGGTCAGGTTCCACAATAGAGGTCGAATTCCCCGGCCCGCGGCTAGGGGTTCTGTTGGGAGTAGGGTTTCCTTCCTCCCGTTCTTGTGCTTTCGTTTTAACTTAATCAGTTTTAGTTTCAGTCTCCCTTCCATATTATAAGTCAGTTTGATTTTCTTTAACTAAGTTTATAAAATAATTTATATTAGCAACATCTAAAAATATTAAATTAGTTTCATTAAATCTAACATTAAATATATTTTGATAATATATTTATTTTTAAGTTAAAAATACTACTATATTTTTCTATAAATTTGATTGAACTTCTTAGAAAAAAGTGAAACGGCTTATAATATGAAATGGAGGGAATACTAGTTAATCTCGTGATCTTTACCCTGTTTCCACGTGCCCGTTCCTTGACCGAATCTCCAAAGGGGGTGCTACTCTTCCTCGCTGGAGGAACCCGTGCTCCAATTATATATATTATAATAGAGATGCATAATTTCATATTTTCACTATTGATAACCTTAGATAACATGTTAAACCTTAAATTTTTAGGATGTGACACCGAAAATGTCTCCTTAATTTTGCTCTTCCATTATAAAAAAAAAAAAACCTAACGATCGCACTACAGCCATTGCAGCCTCATCATAACTCAGATGGGAAGAACCACTCAGATCTCATCGTTTCATTCACTCGTGTCCCTCGACCTCTGCTCATGTCCAGCTCGCCATCTCTTCAGTGACACCGTGCTGAACCTGCCATTGCTCATGTCATACACACCGCATGAGCAGCAGCAGCAGCCAATGCCACCGCCGCCGCCGCCGCAGCGTCGGCCCAAATCGGATCCCACGATGAACACGCGGTTGCCTCGGAGAAATCCATGGCGGCCGCCGCCATTGTTGTCCGGCAATCGGAGTGCCCTGGAGCAGGTCGCGCTGACGAAGAGAGCCTGGTCGTCGCCTATGTCCGTCACCTCCGTCCACCGCCGCGCCTCCATGTCCGCCTCGAACACCCTGACCGTGATAAGGTTGCTCAGCAGGGAGAAGGCGAGGCGCCCCCCCTCGCCGGAGAACAGCTCGTCGGGGAGGCTCCACCGGACCAGCAGCAGCTTGCCGGCGAGCGACGCGACGAGGTAGGAGGTGAACCTCAGGTGGTACCCGTGGTTGCCGAGGTGCTCCCTCGGAGGCCGCGCGTCGGTCACTGCCGCCCAATCCGATGATGCCGTGACCCTCGCCGAACCGCCGCCGCGATCGGCGGCGGTGGTGGTGAAGAATTCATGGACAAAGAGCGCGTCGTTGTTGTTGATGGAGTAGAGCTTCCCGTGGTGGAAGGCGATGTCATGGCAGCAAATATTCGGGTTGGTCCTCGCCCACGACGAGTGCTTGTTCGGCAGGTGAAAGATCAGCGAGGTGTACTCGACGGCGGCGGCGACGAGGTCCGGCGAGCAGACGACGATCTTGCGCTTGATGGCGTTGACGAAGCACATGGGCTCGCCGCCGGCGGCGTCGTCGCAGCGAGACGGCAGGTCTAGCACGGCGCCGGAGAAGGGGTTCCAGAGGAAGCTGCTCCTGATGTCGCGGTAGCCGTTCCGGTGGTAGAGGAGCCAGCCGTCGAACGAGCCGCGGCACACCATGATCCCGGGCCCGTCGGCGAACCGGTGCACCTCGCCGTCGGGGAGGCTCTGGTAGGTGCGGCGGTCGAGGGCGAGCCACGGCAGAGACGGCGGCAGCTGCAGCGACGACGAGCTCGGGCCCGTCGTTACCGCTACCTGCTCCCGCGCGGCGAGGCGCCAGTCGCTGCAGACGGCCCGGAAGCGGCGGCGGTCGCCGTGGGACAGCAGCCGGCAGAACACCAACCCGGCGAGCTCCGGCGGCAGGTCCGACCATGGCGATCCCCGTCCGTCGTCGTCGTCGCCGGCGCCGGCGGGAGGCACCGCAACAACTTCTCCGACAAGGTTGCGCCCGAGCTCGCCTTCGAGACGGTCGTCCGACGAGGGGCAGCGGCGGCGGCGGCGCTGCAAGCCGCAGTTGCTTGCAGCGACGCCCATGGCGATGTGAGATTGATCGCGAAAGCTTTCGATTCGGGAGGCTAAAACGAAGGCGTGCCTCACGGAGTTGTAGCGTCTGTTCTGATTATTGCCAAAATCAACCTTACCAAAATTTGACAATGTTAAATTTTTAGCAAGTTAACAAAATTGCCAAATTTTGATAGGATGAAACAAATATGTTGTGCAAAAATTTTACATGTGTTACCAAAATTTGGTAACAAACTAAATACAATCATATCTTTGTCAATTTTATTAAAACTAGAAAAAATGCCCGTGCGTTGCAACGGGTGAAATCTATTTTAATCTTATTATTGTTATATAGTTTAGATAAGATGAAATTCACTGTGGGAGTTCGCTTGGATATATATATTTTTAGAAAATTATGAGCGGCAGTTAGAAGTTCGATCATCTCAAATTAGAATGTGAGTTTTTTTAAACAGATTTCTTATATGATTCCTTCTATATTACCAAAAGTGAACAATTTTAAAAACCGACTCAAATACGGATATGTATTTCCAAAAGCAAACGAATTTAAAAACCGACTCATACACGGATGACATACCAAAATACCAATAAAAACATATTTAATTTTTATAATAATAGAGATAATGGTATGGAATTTTATGAAAATAATGGTATGATTAAAAATGGCACTAATGGCCTGTAGTCATTCTGATTCAAGTCCAAATTTCATCGCCACCAATGGACGGATTAGTATGGGCCACAAATTCTGATGGGCCAACATAGGCTGTCAGTGATCTAGTTTCAATGGGCTTAGCAGGACCGCCAGCATTGGTTGAGTACCAAAATTCTGATGGGCCAAAAAGAAGCCTCGGGCCAAAATTCGATGAAAATTTGACGGGAATATAGTATTATGGTATAGTAAGCAATTAATTACTCCCTATATTTTATATTATAAACCGTTTGGTTTTCTAAAACTTCTCTAAGAATGACTAAGTTTATAGAAAGAAAAATATACTAACAATTTCAATACAAAACAAACATATTATCAAAATATATTTAATGTTATAAAACTAATTTAGTATTATGAATATTGCTATTTTTTCTATAAACTTGGTCAGTGTTAAAGAACTTTGATTTAGAAAAAAGTCAAACGTCTTATAATACAAAACAGAGGGAATATAATTTGTATGTAGCTACTTTCAACAATCCCATGGTAACACACTATTTTTATAAAGTGTATGTCTCGGGACGAAATACCCTGATCCGTACGCACAATATGATTTTCTCCTTTCCCGTTTGCATAAATCTTGAAGCAAATCTAGCTATTCAAAAATCTATATACAAGTTACATACTAATAGTTTTGATGCAATTATATTTACATTTAATAATTCTAATAATTTATCAACATGTGTATATCAAATTCGATTGGGATCCATAGTTTTTTGCAAATATGTAAAACTGTAAGGGCTTAACCACAAAAGAGGCAAACATCCTCTTCCTATAACCGCTCTACCGCGGCGGCCTCCGCTCGCCGGCATCGCGGCCACGTCCACCCCAACCTCCCCTTCCGCCGATGCCGGAGCGCCGCCACCTCGCCGGAGACTCACCGTGCTGGTGATCATCCTCCGGACAACCCACCATGGAGCGCCTCCTGCACTTCCGGCCCCCGAAACCGACCTCTGCCAATGCCGTTGCAGCGGCGGCTACCGCCGACGGCGACCTCCTCGAGCTCGACGTGCTCTGGCCTGCATCCCGCGCCCCGGGCCTCCTCGCGGCGCTCCCTGAGGAGGACGGGAAGCGGAGGAGGAAGCGCGGCGGGAGCGGGAGCGGGAGCGTGGCCGTCCGATCCGCGGCGCGGCCTATCCCGGAGACCGCCGCGTTGACCCTGGTCCCGTCGTCGTCCGCGGCGGCGATGGCGAAGTCGGCGCCGGTGAGGATACCGTCGGAGGCGGCGGCGGCGCGTAGGGGGGTGATGTGGGCGGCGCAGGCGGGCGGCGAGGACGGGGAGGCGGCCATGGTCCCGCCCCACGAGATCGTGGCGCGGCGCGCCGCGGCGCACAGCTCGGTGCTGGAGGGCTCCGGGAGGACGCTCAAGGGGCGCGACCTCCACCGCGTCCGCAACGCCGTCCTCCGCCGCACCGGCTTCCTCGACTGAGGCGAAGGCGAGTCGTCTCAGTCTGCTCTTCGCGATGAAATTTTGAAGACTCTTTTTTTCTTTTCGTGTTCAATTTTCCATTCCCTTCGAGTCGCCTTTTTATGTTTCCGGCTATTTTGATTTCTTCTCTTGATGAACAAGGGATTTGAACGAGATGAGGTGAGGTGAGATGAGTGAGCGAGGCATATTATACTTCATATGACATTCATTCCATCACAATCTTATATGAAAATTTTGGTCCTTACATCTGTTCAATCTGTATGTATGCTGCCAATCTTGGGGAAAAGTGAATATTTTTTGTCGAAAGAAATTGCGAACCATTAAATTTCGGCATAGAAGCAAAGCATTAGTGGTTGCGGCGGTATACAAAATGTTGCTTCTTGTGGACCATGTTCTCTTTAGTGCTTATGTGCAACTTCGGTCTAATCACTAATTAGTAATCACCACGAAGGTGCAAGCTTGTCGTAGTGATTGATCCACAAGATGGTGGGGGACAAAAAATCTGAAATTATTAGGTTCTTTGTTGGTGGTGTTCTGGCACGGAGATTGTGAGTTTGTGACTGATTAGGAATTGATGAATTTGGGTTGTTGTGGTTTAGTTGATACCATAGGCTTGTTACTTGTGTATAGTCTTTGGCTGTTAAATCACATACTACGTATTTGTAAAATTTAGATCAAAGTTGCCGTAGTATATATTCATTTCTAGCTAATGGGGTGGAAATCTCAGCTCAGTAGTGCAACCCAGTCTGTGCGATTTTGTTTCATTTTTATTAGGTGCTTATCAAAGGTGGTAAAAATGCCAACTATAAGGAGAGATGTTAGTATCAAATTTTGTCTCGGATTCTAGTTTTAGGAGGGGATCAATGTAAATCCATTTGGAACAAGGTCACATGGAAACCTAATAATTGAGGTTGATCATCAATGTTCTATTTGTGCAATGGTTATGTTCATGTGGATTTTGGGGGCAAGTAGCATGTAGATCAAATCAATTGGGTGCAATTAATATAGGAAGTGGAGTATTGTTTATGTCCAAAGTTCATCTCGAGAAGAACACATTCAATCTTAAACTCATAGTTTCAGATTCCCTGGAACTCCTTTGCACCAGTATTTTGGTGGTCCTTCACCAAGAATACTTAAATCTTGAACCACTACATTGCATCCTAGTACTATTGTGGAAATGTGGAATCATCTGCTCTTGTGGCTTCTCCAGGATCAGATATAAAAGAGATATTCCCCCACCCCCAAGATGCACCCATCCTTGATTATTTACAAGAATCCCATTGCCTTTACACACTTGTCTAGGCACAAGGACCGCCACAACGCTACCAAAGTATTACTAGTAGTAATGAATAGCTCCAGTGCACAAGGTCCTTGGATTATCTCCATCAAGATACAGCTAGTAATATATAGTTGCTCTCATGTTCCTGGGAATAAAGTTGTTTTATTTTGTCACTTCAAACATCTGATGCCATTAAATGATGAACATTTTTTAATAAAAAAAAAGTGGGTTAAGAATTTATCACTGGTGGCAAAGAAGAAGTAGCATCAACAGCTAATTGAATGTTCACTTCTGACTAGCCATTTCTATTGAGATAAGTTACAATACCATTGCCATCTTTTATGAAGTTCCCCATTTTATGTACTCATCAGCCACTAAAATCAATAATGCTCTGTTGTTCTAAAGATTAGGGTATTATATATTCCTATATTCGCAAATGTCCATAAAGCTGCAAATTTCTTCGAAATTGACTATGCATTACTGTTCTTTGTTCAGTTATACTCAATCGCATGTCACTTCTGACATATCAAAAACTCAGGGAGTTTTTCAGAAGGCCTCTCACTATTTAGGTGCATTATTTGACTCCAAGATTAGGTTATCTGCTCTGGTTGCTTATAGAATCGACGATGACCTATTACTTTTCGCTCTCATTGTCTGCATCCAACAATAGCATTCTTTTAGCGGAACAATCTCCCTTTATTTGATTCCATCATAAATTCGTTTTGTCGATTTTTTCCCCTGTTGGAATCTGAATATGCAAGGTATCTTCCATCATGTAGTACGTACTACTGATGATGACCACAAATTATTTAATGGGCACATGTGATGTCCAGCTCATACTATCTTTCTTTAAATTAGCTGAACCATATTTTGATACAGAATAAACGGCTTATGATGCTTACCTTCGGCGCTAAATAGTTGTGACAGCACTCTTGGGGGGACCATTGCCCCTCAGCAACACAATTCCTATAAGGAAACATATGGTATGCTCACTGCTCAGTTCACCTCATAGGTCTAGAACTTCTTGCTATCCCTTGGTTGTCATGTTGGGCTATCTGTAATAACTAAGCATATACACTCTCCGTCCCATAAAAAACCAACTTCTGGGTATATCCAGATTTAAACCTAGAAGTTGGTTTTTTACGTAATAGAGGGAGTAGTTATGTTGCTTCGTAACCAAAACTTGGGTGTTTGTGGTTATGGTAAAGGAGTTATGTACACATTTTTGTGTGTTTTCCTGGCTTTGATTTATTGTTTTATCAATCCTCTCTTACCAAGGTTTTATTCAGACTATCTGAGTAAACATGCAGATCTACTTTGTGTGGCCATGTGGTCTATGTGGGAAAGGACTCTTTTCTTTGGGGAACTTCTAGTTGCAAGGGTTTTGTTATGGTCCATTGCTATGGTAGCTTGATGATCTATGCTAGAAAGATCCCAGCTTATATGGTGGTATTGCTTTTAAGGGATTTTAAGGCTGTAACTGTAAAGATGGTTCACAAGAGGTTTTTGTGTCGTGTCTGCCTGTCGATGAATTTGGCTGCAGGACAAACCAGAGACAGCCCATTTGATTGGAACTGAGCCCATTTGTTACAGGATTCTTGACAGTTACCAGGCCTTCTAGTAGCATAATTCTGGATTCTGATTCATCAAACTCCATTGTTACAGGAAAGTTTTTAAAGAATAATTAAGCAAGATCCTACCTAGTAGTACCTACCTGTGTAATTGGGACAGAAGGCAGATGCTTATATGTTCCCAGTTATTCCCACTGTTTATATATGCCTTCTGAACGTCTGGAGATCGTTTTGTGGACTGTTGAACTTTGAAGTCAGCCATTGAGGTTGAGCAAGAAGAGATACACATGCATGTCAGCATTTGGAGAATTCAGTCATGGATGCATGGTAAACTTGTATCAGTATCAAGCCTGACTTGTTCTAGTGTTCTAGTACTGATGTTGGTATGAACACAAGACCATGTACTCTCTGTGGTTGGCTGGGTAAATAATAGTACACGTAGCCACGTACGTGTTAGACCAGAAACAAGATCAGTCACTTTGATAGCTGGTGGTCTAGCTAATCTCAGTGTACAGTTGGATTTTGTTGGTAGTGGAGCTACGCTGTTGTGTTGCCCTTTCTTCCATTGTGGTTTGAAAAATGCGAGTGTTGCCACAGAGGAACAGCTGTACCACTAGTGATTGCTTCATAGATTAAGAGATGGAACGCATAATTAATTTCCAGGAGTTCCTTTTAAATTTATTTTTTTTCACTTTAAACCACTTTTTACTGATATTTCACTTTGAACCACCATTTAACTAATATTTTCACTTTAAACCATGTATTTTTACCTTTATAATATTTTGGACCACCCTCAATTATAGATACTTTAACTAAATTATCGTAAAACTACATATATAAGGTGGTGTATCACTAAACTACATAGTAAATTTATCACAAAACTAAAAATTTAAGGCTAATTGCAAAACTACAAATTCAATAATAAAATTATCACAAAATTATATATTTTAGGGTTTAAATTCTTAGCACTAATTTTATGTTTGAGTTATAAACATACAAGTTTTATGATTAAATTGATAATAAACTTGTAGTTCTGTAATAAGAATGTTACTAAATTTGTATGTTTACGGTACTTCACCTTAAATATGTAGTTTTTGATGCATCATCAGTATATTTGTAGTTTTATCATATGCTAAAGACGTGGTCTTATATGTAGATGTGAGAGTTCATTGACGAGTAGAAGTCGAACATATGCTTGAGAAGAGTCGGGTGGTCCAAAGTGAAACAAATGTTCGATTACCAAATCTAAAGTGAAAATATTGGTTAAAGAGTGGTCTAGTTGAACATTGGTAATAAAATGTGATCCCAAGTGAATTATTTTGGCTGAGATCTCCAATAGATTCTAGTGAATTCACAACGCAGATTGCTAGGGCGATAGTTTCACCTCCAGCTACTTATAACTCATAATGCTTGTCAGCGATCAAAAAAATAGTTTATGATAAAATATTTATATGTGTTCAGAGCGACTTAAAAACCAATGGTAAAAAATAAACTACAATAAAAAATATTAAAATAAACTCTAAAATCAAGTTTTAAAATTTTAAATTTTGGTTGCAATTGATAAGCTCAATAACAATTGATGGTGCTTATATTCATTCAACAAAGGAAAATCATGGTCAAATTACTCTCTCTCTCTCTCTCTCTCTCTCTCTCTCTCTTTAACTCATGGTCAAATTACTTACTCGGTGAACTGTACTTTGAACTTGCATATCTGAACTCGAAAGCGAGAAATGGCGGAAGCTAGTCTATCTTACTTATCCTGTGTTTAGATTCAAAGGGTGTGTTTAGTTCCAAAGTTTTTTTTCAAACTTTCAACTTTTCCCATCACATCAACCTGTCGTGCACACACAAACTTTAAATCACATCGTTCCAATTTTTAACCAAACTTCAAATTTCGGCGTGAACTAAACACAGCCAAAGTTTGGATCTAAACTTCAGTCCTTTTCCATCACATCAACCTGTCATACACACACAACTTTTCAGTGACATCATCTCCAATTTCAACCAAAATCCAAACTTCGCGCTGAACTAAACACAGCCTTACTCGGTGAACTGTACTTTGAACTTGCATATCTGAACTCGAAAGCGAGAAATGGCGAAAGCTAGTCTATCTATTCTAGTCCTGCACATCTCTCTAATTACCAGTATTACTAGAACAGCTTGCGCATGCATACGTGTGGATGTTTTGACTGCCAAACTCTCAGACAATCAAAGGAAAAAGGAATACTTTGCAGGAAACAGAGTATGAAAGAAACAAGAAGCAGAATTTCTGAATACAGCCTAGATATACAGCGATGTCTTTGCAGGTTTCTGAATCGGTCTACCACCAACAGACGGACTTCCAAGCAATGGACAGTTACAGGACGAGGAAGAAGCTGAGACCCTGCTTAGATGGGACTATTAAAAGTGTTTAGATGGGACTAAAACTTTTAAGTCCCTATCACATGAGATGTTTGGACATTAATTATAAATATTAAACGTAGACTATTAATAAAACACATCTATAATTTTAGACTAATTCGCGAGACGAATCTATTAAGCCTAATTAATCCATGATTAGCCTATGTGATGCTACAGTAAACATTCTCTAATTATGAATTATTAGGCTTAAAAATTTTGTCTCGCGAATTAGCTTTCATTTATGTAATCAGTTTTGTAAGTAGTCTATATTTAATACTCTAAATTAGTATCTAAATAAAGATACTAAAGTTAAGTCCCTGATCCAAACACCACTTGAGTAAAGTAGCTGACTAATAACTGAACTCAAGAACTGAATATTTGTGACATCTTGAAAGCTCAATTGAATCGCAATCTGCCAATAATCTCCATGGCTCCATGCATGCTCGGTGTCAGACGTGTTCTACCTGTCTGTCTACTTTCTGCTCGAATAACGCGTTCAGATCCAAGAAGATTGAGGACTCGTCGCTGTGTCGTCTTCGTCGCAACCAACCATGCATGCATGCAAGCTAGCAGTAATACTGAACATAAGAACATATAGAGACGCGTTTCTTCAGAGACCAATTTAGAGAAGAAAGGACAGGTCTTGATTTGGACTGAGTGACGACTCATCAGAATAGTGTCAATTTAGTTCAGAGTTGAGAGTGTCAATTAATTAGTATATAATTCCTGAAAGTTAGAACCGTACTGGATTAGCTGGCTAGGAGCACTAGCTACTTGACCTGGTCATGCTCATGCTTGCAGTCGTCGTCATCTTGATCCCCCTAGCTTACATTTGGATGCGTTTGAATATTGTTTCTTCAATTCGATGATATCCTGATGACCATTATAATTTTGTCGTGAAGAGTTTATATTGGCTTTGGCTCTGCATGGGTGCGTGTGTGCACGGATCGATGTGAAGTCTGAATCAGTGTGAAAATTTCATCTCCTTTTCTCTCTAGCTATGGCCATGCACCGGAACTGCCTAGTAATTCTACTCTGAATCGATCGTTCCTGGCGAATTTGTTCATATCTCTAACAAATTGTTCAGGAATCTGTCAACCGATCGACACATCCAATCTGCCTAGCTGCTGGCTTTGTCTGATTGTCTCTGAGTAGGGGGATCCGATTCAGTTGCTACGGAATTTCCATACAAATGCCTTTGCCTTGCCGGGAGCACAGGTCCCAGGACCATAGTACGCTACATGTAGTGGGAAAGTGTGTTAATTTATTAGGGTTCTCTCATTGTTTCTTGCATCTCACCTAAATATTTATTTAAAAAAAATAGTTTTTTATAGTTTAGAGAATTGAATTTTAACATATTTGTAGAGTGATTCATATCAATCTATCTTATCAAGTTTTTTTTAAAAAAAATAAATATTTAAATGACATGTAAAAAACAATAAGATCGATGTTTCCTCTAGCAATGAAAATCCATCTCCTACTTTTATGAGTTACAAGGGCTTTTAGAAACTGAGAAGGTTACAGTACGTGACAACCACGATAACCGCGTGGTTTTGTAAACCCTGGTCAAGACAACCTAGTTATGGCTCTGCGTTATTGGATTCTACTACTAGTAGTGGTGGAGATGAGAACTATTACGTCAAGCGCTGTCGATTGCTCTAGATTGGCATTCTTGATACGGGAGACGCATATATGCAGCATCTTGTTACTGGAGAGAGAAACATAAAATTCGTAGAGATTTGCTCCGGTCCAACAAAAATTATCTCGATGTACCGGTACCTCACGGTATCAAGTTGTTTCCGATCGTTGGATTTAATAATATCTATCATGCCCAGCTAGATCCAACGATCGGAAACGATTTAGTATCGTGAGGTACCAGTACCTCGAGATACTTTTTGTTGGGCCAGAGCAAATATCAAATTCGTAAATATACAGCGTGATGAAAATATGATCAGCTATGAGTTAGCCAACCTAAGGAGACTATTTTGATCGAAATATCATAATTAGTGCCTCACAGCTAATTCATGACAAATGTACTCCTTCCTATTTTAGTTTGATTATGAAATTCTCTTTTCCCGCAAAAAAAATCAGCATTTGACAATATTATAATCTGTTCTCTTTTAGAAAATTGTGCTTTTAACTGTAGATTTTGTTTAATATGAACCAACAAACTATAAACTAGATAAGCATAAACATGAATGTAGATAAATCTAGTTAATGAAAAATAAACAAAACTAAATTTTACACTAAATTATTATTAGAGTTGTCGCTTGTTAGGTAAGAAAAAAAAATGAGGCAATTGATAAATAGCAAAAAAAAAACTGTTAATTAATTAATGTCACACGCGTACAACCTATCATTTCATTTTACCTTTTTCTCAAGCGAAAGAAGTTCACTGTGCTTGTTCTTTCGGCACCGTTCACTGCTCCTTTCATGTACAGGGGGAGATGTGTCACTTTTACACGCTGCAACTGGCGAATTGATTAAATAATTAATTAACCCGAGTACGTACTCCCTCTAGCGAATAAAAAAACAACTTTAATACTCCGTCTAGCGCGTTTAATAATGTACTTATAATAATGCGTTGCTTAGCTTTTATCAGTTCAGAAGACTTGTTTCATCCGCGTTTGCCATGGACCGACCTGGACTTCCTTGACCTCATCTTGACTAACTCGGCCGACCAGTCAACGCCCTCCGTCTCTTCATTTTCATCTCTTCTCGTCAAGTACGCTGCTCAAGCCCTGTTCTAATTTAACATCATCATTTATCATTTCACTTATGCTTATACTCATCCATCAAAAATTAAATTTTTAATCTTATATTTAGAGTTGATTTTAAGGTTTTCGATCGTTAAAAACATATATATAAAAGTTTTATTCACAAATTATTTTTCGTTTGCAAATATGTCGTCCTCGAGTAAGCCAAACGACGGGCATGTTCATGAGACATATTTTTCTTTGTTTTCCGTTAGCACGTTTTTCAAACTACTAAACTTTGTATTTTTATACGAAAACTTTCTATATAGAAGTTGCTTTAAAACATTAGATAGATCTATTTTTCAAGTTTGTAATAATTAAAACTTAATTAATAACGCATTAATGATTTTCTAGTTTTACGTGACCGCCTTTTATCTTCATCCTTGTAAGAAAATCCAACGGGACCTGTGTCGAGTACTCGCTCTGTCCAAGAAAACTTAGGCTGTGTTTAGATTAGCCCAAAGTTTAGAATTTGGTTGAAATTGGAGACGATGTGACTGAAAAGTTGTGTGTATGAAAGGTTTAATGTGATGGAAAGTTGGAAGTTTGGAAAAAAAACTTTAGAACTAAACACACTCTTAGCGTAAACAAGGATGTGATCTCTTTTAGTAAGTAGGGTTGTCCAGATTCATTGTGCTAGGATCTCCTTTCTAAGTTGAGTTGTTTATGGATGGTGTAAAATATAAAGGATATGAGCTAGGCCAATCAGAACATATATAGTTGGGTTCGTTTCTCTGGAGCGTGTAAAACAAATTATCTGGCTAATTTTACGATAAATTAAATATTTCAAAAAGAATACCCCTCCGTTTTAGGTTATAAGATGTTTTGACTTTGTTTAAAATTAAACTGTTTCAAATTTGACTAAGTTTATAGAGATAAATATAGTAATATTTATAATACTAAATTAGTTTTATCAAATCAATAATTGAATATATTTTTATAATAATTTTTCCTTGGGTTTAAAATGTTACTACTTTTTTTTTACAAACTTGGTCAAACCTAAAGTAGTTTAACTTTGACTTAAATTCAAAACGTTTTATAACCTAAAACGGAGGTAGTAAGTTATAAATAGTTTAATTAAATGATTTGAGCAATGCAGCAAAAGAAGAAAGATTAGTAAGAAAACATATTTCTGAAAACGTAGAATAAATAATCTATAGTAATATCCGATAAATAAGCTGTCTTATAATTTTACATAGTACTTTTATGAGTTGTAAACGAGAAATGGTACTTATACGTAACTCAGTACCTGGATCAGCTCATCTTATACGCTATCCAAGCCAAATTATGGGACGATATGATGCAAGCTTGGAGGAACCACAAATTAAGAAGCTATACCAAAATAACTAAGTAACATACACTTAAGCGATGATGATCTTCCAACACATATAATTAATCACGTGACCTACGTTGAGTGTACATTATTTAAGAGTATTTTCTTAATCATTACCGTACGAACGTAAGATAGCACAAGTATACGCTAGTAAAATTTGTTTGCGATACACACCGCTAGAAAAAGTTCTAAAAAAAAATCGAGTGAGATTTCAAACCTAGACCGGCTAGCCCATCATCTTGTGGAACTAGTCGAAAGACCCCTAAGCATTTCTCAAGTTCTGGACATGCATACTTACGACAATGTCACATTAATTAATGACTCTCTTTAATTCCTTGCTCGCCACAATCATCAGCTTCATTTTAATTTAAATTTCAAATTTATTTATCTATTACCATAACTTAAAATTCTAAAGTTTATTCCTCTATGGCTTATCGTCAGTGATAGCACAAATTATCATAGCCTAGCACATACTCCTTTTGTTCAATATTATTATAACTCGTTTGTTTTTCTCACTTAAACTTTTTTAATTTTATGAATTTTGTAGGAAAATATAATAACATTATTAATACAAAACAAATATTGTATTAAAATACATTCAATGCTAAATTTAAGGAAACTAATTTCGTATAGTAGACGTTGCTAATTTTTTATACAAACTTAATCAAACCGAAATAATTTTAACTAAAAAATCAAAAGAACTACAATGAAGTAAAACGGAATGATTACTAGCTAGCTAGGCCACATATCGCTCCGTAATAAATGCAGCATCTCACTCTCGTCGTCCTCTCATTCTCTGGTCCTCGTCAACCATGGATACAAGCTAGCTTTGCTTCTTCTTCTTCGTCTTCTTGTACCAAATCATTCAAAGTTTTCTTTCTTCAAGCCTTCAATCTTCTATATATATCTCCCTCCATGATCAACCAGCTATAGCTACCTCACTCCAACAATCGCCGACCACGATGGCCACCACGAGGAGCGGCGTCGGCGGCGCCATCAGCGACCCATTTGCGACGCCGGGGTTCCGCTTCTACCCGACGGAGGAGGAGCTTCTCGGCTTCTACCTCCGCCACCGCCTCGCCGGCACGAGGCCCGACGTCGAGCGCGTCATCCCCGTCGTCGACGTCTACGGCTACCACCCGTCCCAGCTCGCCGCCCTGGCCGGGGAGGCGAGCGCGCGCGACACGGAGCAGTGGTTCTTCTTCTGCCCGCGCGCCGAGCGGGAGCTCCACGGCGGCCGGCCGGCGCGCACCACGCCGTCGGGGTACTGGAAGGCCACGGGATCCCCGTCCTGCGTCATCTCCTCCGCCACAAACAGGGTCATCGGCGTCAAGCGCACCATGGTGTTCTACCAGGGCCGCGCCCCCACCGGCACCAAGACCCGCTGGAAGATGAACGAGTACAAGGCCGTCGCCGACGACGCCGACGCCGCCGCCGCCGCCATGCTCCACCCAATGGCGCCTCCCAGGGTACACACATGAACTGATTAATGTATGATGTGTTAATTAGTTAGTTAATTATGTGCGTGAAGTGTTTGATGTTTGTTCGAGCAGCTGAGGAACGAGCTGGGAGTGTGCCGGGTGTACATCAGCACGGGCACGCTGAGATCGTTCGACCGCCGGCCGCTCGATAATCAAGCGGCGGCGCCCACCCAGCAACAGGTGATGCCATCTTTGACGGCGGCGGCGGCGGTGAACACGAACCTCTGCGGCGGCGGCGGCGGCGTCGTGTTCGCCGGTGCACAAGGAGACAGCTCCCGCGACTGCAGCTCGTCGTCGGGGTCGCGAGAACTCGCCGGCGGCGCCGATGGGTCTGAAGACGACGCCATCGACTGGAACTCGCTCATCAGTAGCGCCACTGCTGATGATCTCGGCTTCAACACCGTCGTTGGTTTTGATCCTAGCATCGTCGGATCATGGCCACAAGTCTAGTGCTTGATTACGCGTAATATAAAATTAATCGAGTTTAGTGATCAGTTAGTTTTTTGTTTTTTTGCAAGAAGTTCAAAAATTATTGCTGTGTGTTTTGCACTGAGTAGCAAAGATGGGAGGATTAGAAGATGAATCGATTAGTTTGCAAATCAGGTGAATTAATTAGAGTAATTAACATCTGTAGTAATAGTAAGTAGAAAATCAAAATGAGAAGTTGTAGCAGAAAGTATATACTACCACAAATCCGTTCTTAGTCCGACTCCGAATTAATCCCAGACGGAAGATCGATCGAGACCGATTCGGAGATGGAGCCGATTTTGCTTGGAAATCAATGGAGAGGTGAAATGGGATCGGATTCATGGGCGGCTACATAAGCAGGAGTCGAGAGGCCGCACCAGCTCATCATCATCATCATCATCATCTCATTCCCCGCGGTTCGATCCTCCTCGCGCTCTCGTCGTCGTCGTCGTCATCTCCGGTTGATCGATCACTTCACTTCAAGTCGATGTCGGCCATGGCGGCTCTCCCTGTGCTGCTCCCGACCCCGCCGAGGAGCAAGATGCTGCCGCTGCTCCCGACGCCGTGCCTCGTCATCCTCCCCGCCAACTTCGCCACGTCGGTGGCCTCCAACGCGCCCAAGCCCGGCCGCGCCGACGCCGCCGACAGGTGGGACACGCACAAGAAACCCACCAGCTCGTCGTCGTCGTCAAGCTCCAGCACCGGGAGCGCCAGCCGCGCCGCCGCCTGCGAGCGCAAAGAACCCGGCAGCCCAGCGTCGTCGTCGTCAAGCAGCGGCGGGAAGCCCGGCCGAGCCGACTCCTGCGAGCGCTGGGACACGAACAAGGCCAAGAACCAGATCATCAGCAGCGGCCGCCTCACGCCGGCGTCGTCGTCGTCGACGAACGCGCGCTGGGACATGAACAAGGTCAAGAACACGGCGCCGCCGTCGAACAGCAACAAGCGGCCGGTGAGCCGCGGGTCCGCCTCGGCCGAGCGCTGGGACATCAGCAAGAAGCATCGCTCGCAGGACGCCGCCGCCGCCGCTCTCGGCTCGGCGAGTGATCGGAAGTTGACGACGGTGGCAAAGCCGCAGCAGCCGCTGTTCTCTGGGCCGGCGTTCCTGACCTCGCCGGAGCCAAGCATGCTTCCCATGCCCACCTTCTTGATGGCCCGATAGCTTCTGCTTGTGCATTTCAACTTCAGATGAATCGGACTGTAGTTAGGATGGGATTTGATGAAGCATGTTATTCTTTGTGGGTCTGTTTGTGATCAATTGAATTGAATTGAACTTGGATTATGTTTAATTTATAGTCGTAAACTCGTAATGTCAGCTAGAACGCACATGAATGATCGATAATCTATTCGGCTAGCTGTCCTAAACTGTAACTAAAGAGTTTGTATATTGGGATATCTGAGTTGTCATGTTCTTATTGAAACAATGATGATCTTCACGGAGGCAAACTTTAACTTTTAGTATGATGTTTTCAGTTTTTCATGGGCTATATAGCAGTTGACATATTAATCACTCAGATTTTTCTAACCGCCAAACATGCAATAAGCAACGTAATGTGTTCAGATTAAAATAGATAAAATTACATATTTACAAACCACTTGCCGCTAAGCAACGTCCAGGTTCAAATTAAAATAGATTTTTGAGTGTTGTTAGCACGAATATCGGCACAAATTAGAGGGTGGAAAAAACAAGTGATCTCCCACAAAAGAAAATTGTCGACAAAGATTTAACAAAACCGATTTTTCATAGGAAAAAGAGGAACTCCGATGATGGGCCACCAAATACGTAGGCTTATAAAAAGGAATAAGTTCACTTTGGGTCCCTCTATTTGTCGCCCAGTCCGATTTTCGTCCCTTAACCGCAAAACCGGGTATGACCCGTCCCCCAACTTCCGAAAACCGGGCAAACGAGGTCCCTCGGCGGTTTTGAAGGTGGTTTTGGCTGACGTGGCGCCTACGTGGATTGTTTGACTAGTTCTCTGTCTTACGGGGCATTGATTTGGCGCTGACGTGGCAATTATATCTTGGAAAAATAATAAAATCGTGGGTCCACATGTCAGCCATAGAAAACATAATATAAAAATGGTGGGTCCCACATGTCAGCTAAAAAAATAAATATGGTGGGACCCACGTGGGCCCCACATGTCATTCTCAAATGACCAAATCCAATCCTCTTCTTCCCCTATCTCCGGCTCTCCCCATCTCTCTGCTCCCTCCTCTCGCCGGCCGGCATCCAGCAAGGCGGGCAGCGGCGGACAGCGCGGCACGGCGACGAACATCGCATGGCTAGCGGCGGGCGACAGCGCGCGAGAGGAGGCAGCAAGCTACAGCAGGTCAGCAGCCATCGACTACACCCGCGGCAGCAAGCTACTCCAGCCAGCAACACTAGCAGGCTGCAGCAGCCATCGACTTTGAGTTGCTATGGACAAACGAACGAGCCAGACATCACCTCGGCACCAAACAATAATGCACCCCGATGGATAGCAACGGATATGATTCGATGACGCGCAATAATGGCGGCATCGACGTCCCGCACGCCGTGTCGTCAGGTCACTGCCGGCGACCAGACGATGTCCTTGAGCGCCGGCTGGAGTTCCTCGCTGCAGAACGACCAGTACTCCATGGCATCGCCGCCATCCTTCTTGACGTCCACCACGAGCAATGACGGCACCACGCTAAAGACATCGGCCGCCACGGCGAGCCGCACTCCGCGCGCGCCGCTCCTCGTCACACACGTGGCGTGGCGCCGCCCGTCGCGAACGCCTCCAGCCGCGCGACCAAGCCGCTTGCCGCCTCCCGCGTCGTGAACCGCGTGCCGCCCGCGCGCCGTGGCCCGTCCCGGCGACGCGGCGGGGTCATGCTCGAACAGCGACGACAGGTCGAAGCCCTCGGACAGGGAGATCAGGTGGAAGGCGTTCAGCACCTCGGGCGGTTCGTCCTTGTCATCGCCGGCATTGTCACGCGTGTGCACCGGCGCCGGCGCAGGGTCGGCGATGATGGGGCGCGGGACGGGCGCCGTCTTCCGGAACCACACTCTCTCGAGGAGGCCGGGGACGATGATGCGGGTGCCCGGGTTGGGATCGAGCAGCATCTTGATGAGCTTCCGCCGTAGAGCCGGCTACCGGACCTCCCCAGACCTGCCTTCACGCGGACCGGCAGCACTCCGGTCGGGGGGCGGCGCCGACCACGCCCGTCGCCGCCGCTGGAGCTCGCCTACTCCACCGCCCACCCGCGCCGTCTGCCTGGGAAGGAGAGAGAGAGGGGAAAGGGAAGAAGAGATGAGTGAGGCTGACATAGGGGCCATGTGGGCCCCACTATTTAAATTTTTTTTTGTGTGCAGCTGCCATGTGGGGCCACGCTTTTTATTATTTTTCCAAGATATAATTGCCACGTAAGCACCACGCCAATGCCACGTGGGACGAAAACCTAGTCAAACAAGCTACGTAGGCACCACGTCAGCCAAAACCGCCTTTGGAACCGCCGAGAGACCACGTTTACCCGGTTTTCGTAAGTTGGAGGACGGGTCATACCCGGTTTTACGGTTAAGGGATGAAAATCGGACTGGGCGACAAACAAAGGGACCTAAACTGAACTTATTCCTTATAAAAACGGGCCTGTACTGGGATGGTCATCAGTGCGGCCCAAGAGAAATGGCCTGGTTTACTCAACTGCATCGATGGGCTGTATTGTGGAAAGCCTCTGTTTTGTATGATGAAATAGAATGCAGATTTCCCAGCTTTAGTTAGATCTCTGAGTTGCTTTAATTTGGCCTGGCATACAGATTGTAAAGTACACCATCTGTCCAGGGGAAAAAAAAAACAAAACCTACGGAGACAAATCCGAGCAGAGTTTATCTAGCTAGATAAGTCAAATGGACGTCCACAATTACTATGGGAATAAATCCATTTTAAAATACATCTATATATAGTACACTTTCCTATAATGCCCTCGTTGATCTAACAATTCGGGGATATGATAAAGTTACCAAATTGAATATTCGTGGGCAATGCAAGTTGATCTTGTGGCAGGGGCAGGATAACCCACGGTGGCAGTAGATAAGCACGTACGGTGTGGCAGCGAGCGAGAGACACAGAAAACAGTGGCAACGCGACAGCTAGCTCCTTGAAACTTTGCCAGCGGCATATACTCCACGTAGCGTCCAGTAGCAACGCACTGATCTGCTAGCTGCCAAGCCAGCAGCTAGCTAAGCGGCCGCCAGTGGAATTGAACGCGCGTGCATGCATGGATGGCGTACGTGCACACCCACAGATCGACGGATCGAACGACTGCAACCAACGGTCGGATCGATAGGATCTCTCTCCCTCGCCGCCGTCCGTGCTGGCCTAAAACGGGAGACGTTATTTCAACCGGAAGAAAACTTTGCTACACCTCAAAACCTATCTCAAGAGGCATGAGACTCTCTTCACTTTTAGAGCAAGTTTAATAGTATAGGTAACTACTGGCTTCAAATCATTTATAGCTAATCTAATAGCTTATTTATACAATAGTTATCTCTATACCATTAATGTATGGTCTCACCTTTCATACACACACAACGTATTAAAGTTCGTGCTATAACTGGCTACAAATCTGTAGCCCGTTTTTCTTCTCTCTCTTCTCTTCTCTCCTTCACATGTGCTTACAGCTCACTTGTAACCTTCTATTGTACTCGTTCTTAAGTTAGTTCAACTCCCTCTAAATAAATCAGTAATGTAAGACTATTTGTGGTCGAGATGGGCCCGCGTCTCCGTGCATCCGGCGCCGCGCGCGAACGACGCCAAAAAAAACTAGACCGGCTGTGGCCGGACTGCATGGGTCAGTCAGCGTCATCGTCATCCGATCCGCGCCGTTGTTGTAAACACACCTCGGTACGTGATCGACGACCGCCAAGCTAGCAAAGCGCGGCGACGTCGAGGAGCAATGGGATGGAGCGACACCGGCCACGCGCGTGTCATCACGCACGAGTCACTACGTACTCCGACGCACGCTAGCTAAGCTGCTGCATCGATCTGCATCTCGAGCGCGCGCGGTGATGAGCGGTGGTGGGCGCGCGTGATGAGAGGCTCCGCGCGCGAGCACGTATGTAGTACACGTCTAGTCCCGGTGTGCATGCACCTGCACCGCCGTGCCGCATGCCGCCGTCTGCAGGGGAAAAACGGTCGACGTGGGCGCCTCGCGCACCGCACCACCCTGTTTGCCGTGCACGGCTCCCGAAAAGCCCAACCCCCAACATACACTAGTAGGAGTACAGTACACCAGTGAATAGTGAGGTAAAGGCCGGGTGGTGTAGTACATGTGTACTCCCGTCCGACGACGATGGATGTACGCATGCATGGTCGGAATGCAGCGGGGGCGGGGGTGACGCGACATGCTACGTCCACCATGTGGGCGCTGTCTCATCCGCCTACTTGCGCTTGCGCGCGCTGCCGTGCCGCACACCTCTCCGGTTTTTTGGTTTTTAGTCCGTTTCTGCCTGCTTGCCTGCCTACCTGCCCACAACTTCACACTCTTGCCCCTCTCTTTCTTCACTTCACTCGCTCGCCAACAACAACAGGAGGTCCCAACCTGCGTGCGTGCGTCCGTCAGTCCGTGCATGGGTCTTCTAGGCTCTAGCTAGCTACCCAGTGGTCGATCACTTGCTGGATTAGAGCTTATTGCAGAGTTAGAATGGAGCAGCGATTATACTACTAGTGCTACGACGTCTCTACGAGTATTTTGTACTCTCTCCGTTGACTTTTTAGCACATGTTTAATCGCTCGTCTTATTAAAAAGAATTTGTGAAATATGTAAAACTATATGTGTACATGAAAGTATATTTAACAATAATACAAATGATATGAAAAGAATAAATAATTAGTTAAATTTTTTAAATAAGACGAATAGTCAAATATGTATTTAAAAAGTTAACAGTATCAAACATTTTGGAACGGAGGGAGTACAAATTAAGGCAATCAGTATATATACTCCAACGCAATTATATAAGCTGGATCGATCGACCAGTTTTAATTTAGCCCGACCCCAGCAAACTAAAGTGCATGCGTGTGCTGTCACTACTGACGTCAATTATTCGTGGCCACCATGCATGCGCCCGCCCACCGACCAACACCCTCCTCCGGTGTCGCGCCACGTGGCGCCCTCTCGATGCCACGGTCAACGCAGTCAACCGGACGCCCCATCTCTCCCCCCACTGTACGGCCGGTCACATATCATAACTAGTTCTCCATCCGTTTCGAAATGTTTGACGCCGTTGACTTTTTTAAATATGTTTGACCGTTCGTCTTATTTAAAAAATTTAAATAATTATTACATCTTTTCGTATTATTTGATTCATTGTTAAATATATCTTTATGTAGACATATAATTTTACATATTTCACAAAAGTTTTTGAATAAGACGAACGGTCAAACATGTACTAAAAAGTTAACGGTGTCAAACATTTCGAAACAGAGGGAGTAACTAAGGTGGTGTTTGGATCCATAAGTCCTAGGGACTTATTTCAGTCCTAAGACTAATCACTTTAGTCCATGGTTGTTTTGTTATAGGGACTAAAGTTCATTAAATGCGCTGCACAATAACCATGTTGTCTCTAAAACCATGCAAAGAGAAATACACCATGTCCATGCATGAGGGCAGCAAGTGGAAAAAAGCTACTTTAGTACCAATAAGCTCCTCCCTTAGGGACTTATGGGCTAAAGCACTTTAGTTCCTTTTTAGTCCCTTCTGTTTGAGACTCTACTGATTTAGAAGTACTTAAAAGTGGAGGGACTTTTTTTTAAAGACCCTCGAAGAAACAGGGCCTAACTACAGCTCGTTCCGCCATCAACGAAAAATGGTTAAAAAATAGTTAGTACTCCAATACTCTATAAGCAAGCAGCATTTTGAGCCCCAAGAAACCTAGCAGGAGAACAAAGGTGTTAATCAGCCGTCAACGCACGCTTCTTCCTGATTCGTTTCAGGAATCTGCGGCGTCTCCATGGCCTAAAAACTAAAAACTTGTCGCCCTCCTCACATACACTGCACCTGTAAATTATTATATATGCGACATGGACAAATATACTCAAAATTGTTTGGGAGTGGTAGCTGCACACAGTACGTGCGTATCGATCTGCAGCTCATCAATTTGAACCAAAAATATAATATATTGTATGTTCTCTCGATAAGGATATCTATCTATTATATAATAAAAATAAATTAAATTTTCTAAAAACGTTATCAGAACTCCTACAAACGCTTTTAAAATATCACGTGAGATTCTCGTAAATAAAAAACTTTCAGAGAAAAATGAAAACATCTAAACCTTTCATTTTCATTCAAACTTGTGGACCCACTATTTAGATCCATGAGATCTATTGTGTAGAACTAATGTCTTTTTTAGTTCGCGAAAAGAAAATTTTTGGGTGTCACATCATACGTTTGACCGGATATCGGAAGGGATTTTCGGACACGAATGAAAAAACTAATTTCATAACTCGCCTGGAAACCGCGAGACGAATTTATTAAGCCTAATTAATCCATCATTAGCATATATGGGTTACTGTAGCACTTTATGGCTAATCATGGACTAATTAGGTTCAAAAGATTCGTCTCACGATTTCCATGCAAACTGTACAATTATTTCTTTTACTTTATATATATTTACTGCTTCATGCATATGTTCAAAGATTTGATTTGACCTTTTTGGAAAAAAAAATTGGGAACTAAACAAAGCCTAAGGACCGTTCGATCTCTAGATTTGGAGAGAAATTATTGTTGCACGCAAAACGAGAAATCTCATTAGCACTTTATTAAGTATTATAACTATTATAAAATCGAAAAATGGATTTATTTGCTTTTTTAAAAACAACTTCTATATAAAAACTTTTAAAAAACACACACTATTTGGTGGTTTGAAAAGCGTGCGAATGGAAAACAAGTTAGTTGAAGAATAGAACAGAGCCTAAGGTTGCCAATCCGCTCCACTGTCTTCCATAAGGAAATTGTGGATATTATAGGTACCATATACGCTCACGACTAGACTAACCGACTGGTTGTCGGGGAAATATTATATATAAGATATGTAAGGGATTAGGATTCAGATATTACGTTTACTTGTATATCAAGGAAATGGCCTGTAGCCCTACTTCGGTAAGATTATAAAGTAGTTATAGGAGATTTAAACCGTATTAGGTTAAATCTCTATCTTGTAAACATATGTCTCCTCTGTCTATATAAGGGGAATAGAGCGTCCCATCCCTTAAGGTCATAACCACAATTTAGATCATCAGATAAATACAACAACCAACGAATATAATCTCTAAACATGAGTACATTATTATTTTTCATCAAAAAGGCTTGAACATGTATAAAATCTTACCTCATCACCCATTCATTTTAGATACTTTGCATAAACCCTTTTACGTGTTGCCGAATTCTAGTTTTGACAGAAACGTTCCCCTCCTGCCTAACACGCATTTCGTTTCCTTGGCCGGGATATCCTACTAATATTTCGTTCATTCTCAAACACACATACAGACACAGCACACACGCCCACGCATTTACGTGGGCTACTTTTTTTTTATCAAACGACCGCTAATTTTTTTTAGAAAAAAATCAATCATGCTAAACTAAGAAAACAAACGGCCCCAAGAGAGAGGAGAAATTGATTGTGGTGTAACGGAATTGGTTGGTTTGCGAATGCGTGGTCTTCCAGGCGCTTCCTCCCCCTCCGGCTTTCCCCTGTCCGGTTCACACGCGGCACCCTCCTCCCGCTGCTGCTGACTTGTGGGCTCCCACGGCCTCTCCTGGTCCACGTGTACCAGCCGCAAAGGCCACGTCACCCTCTCCCCCACCGCTATCTCCCTCTGACACGGAGGGCCCAAGCCCCCCACCTCGGTTCACGAGCCCCGCACGCTGCATGCTGGGCACGGCACGCGGCGTCTCCACGTGTCCAGCCCGCGGCTGCTGCGTGGTGAGCTTAGCCATCACCACCGGCGAGCTCCTCCCCGCCCGCGACGTGGCGCGCGGAGACGGGTCCGATGGGGCTCGATCCGACGATCCGGACTCCGGCCTACAGTACCACCTGGCCCCTCCCTCCCCGCGCCGCCTCTAGTGGTGAGATATTTAATTGCGCGGGGCCCCGCCGTACTCGCTTGGCACCCCCCCCCCACCCCCCACCGCCACCGTCGCCGACCGGAAGCGGAAGCGAAGCCAAGCTAAGCTTCCCTCTGCATGCCTCGCCGCGGGCGGCAAATGTGAGGATTCGAATCGGAGATTTCCATCCGTCTATGCCATGTCTGATCACAGCAGCAGCGACGGGCAGAGGCAATGCCGCCGCCGTGGCGTCGGCGTCGACGTCGAGCTCGACGCCGCCATGGCGCTCGCGGACATGGCCGGCGCCGCGCCCGGACAACCCGAGGCGTCGCCGCCGCCGCACGCCACTCAGGTAAATCCGCGCGACGACCTTGGCTAATCGAACGCCTTGGGCTTGATTTTGGTTTGTGTTATGTCGGCAGGAGGCGGCGGCGGCGGCGGTGGCGAAGGGCGAGCAGGAGGACGAGGCGGAGATGGCGAGCACGAGGCTGAGCCTCGAGCTGGGGAAGGTCGGAATCCAGTCGTCGCCGCCATGCTCCAGCAGCTCAAGCGCCGGCCACCCCGCGATGCAGCCCGCCGCCGCGGCCACGGCGGCGCCGGGCTACGGCCCCAGGCCACGCCACATGCTCACCGAGGTGAAACCGACCGCCATTAAAATTCCGTGCTCTCTTTCTCCTCCCCAACCTTTGCCTACCTTAATTAATTACATTTCTGCTAATTACTACTAGGCCGAGAAGGAGGCGAAGCGTCTCCGGCGAGTGCTCGCCAACCGGGAATCCGCCCGGCAAACCATCCTCCGCCGCCAGGTGAACAAATCCCTCACCTGTTCATCATCTTTTAGCCGGAGAAATTAAATCGTTAGTATTATTTATCATGACCTTTCAATATACATACTTAATCTGGGGATGTGCTTAGGCGATCCGAGATGAATTGGCAAGAAAAGTTGCAGATTTGTCGTCGCAGAACGAGACCATGAAAAAGGTAACTAGACTGATGCAGAGAAGCCGTGATATGATCTGATCCTCAATAGTCAATAGCCATAGCCCCCCCTGAATTAGCGATCAGTTACTAGTTACAGCTAGCAAGGTTAATTACGTCTTATCTTAACTGACACTGCTCAATTATGCGTTGCTTGTGCGCAGGAGAAGGACGTGGTGATGCAGGAGTATCTCTCACTGAAGGAGACAAACAAGCAGCTGAAAGAACAGGCACAGTTGCACCTCTCGCTTTCGCTAATCTGAATAATTCTTCCTCCTTTTCGATTAGTATTAGAGTATATTAGTACTAGATGCTACTGTGTTAGGCAAAAGTCGAAGCAGAACCTAGTAGATGTTCCAAAGCTTCTCCAGTTGGGCCCCCTCGAAGCAGGCCACATGACTGCGCCCTTTAGTAATCGCTGCCGTACACCTACGTTACTAATTATGGCCTCCTCTTCTGTATATTATTCCTTGACAGCGATGTGTTTGGATATTAATAATAATCTGCCCAGGTTTTATAATTATCTCTGCCTAATTTTGCCCTTTTTGTCGTTGCATTAGCTTTTCTTGGTGCAACACAAAAAAAAAGATGTTTGCTGGTTGCATGGGATTCATCCGCGTAGTTGGGTCATCTAGGCAGTTCGTCGCGTCAGGGGATGGAGAATTTCTGTACGGTTCAGTTCAGCTCTTGCAACGAAGCAGAGCGAGCTGCTGACACCTGAAGACTCGTGTCCGAGTCTAGAATTTTGGATGATTTAATTATGGATTTGTAACATTTTTCTCCACACGAAATGGATTGGCACAGTGTTATTTGTGGTTAATTAACGTGATGGAGTTTGGAATTTGATGGGGTTTGTGATGTGCAGGTGGCGATCAGGACGATCAAGAAGGCGGCCGTGGCGGAGCCGATGGACACGGCGCCGCCGGCGCAGCAGCAAGCGGAGACGGCGGCGGCCGTGGCGCCGCCGACGACGGCCACCCCGCCGTCGACGGCGCCGCAGCCGAGCTTCCTGTACACCGCGGCGCCGGCGGGCGTGGCGCCGGTGCCGTACGTGTGGGGCTCGTGGCCGCCGTGCGGGCCGACGGGGTACGAGCCGCCGCCGCCGCTCTGCCTCCCGCCCTGCGCGTGGTACTACCCCGTCGTCGCCGATCCGCGCGTGTCCTCGCCGCCGACGTCGACGTACCCGCAGTCGTACCAAGAACAGCCGACGAGCAGCCCTGGCGGCGGGACGGCCGAGGAGGACACCGACGACGACCCGTGCTCGCTGACACTCGCCATCGACGTCGACAAGAGGAGCGCGCCTGGCGCCGGCGGCAGCGCGGCCGGAGCTGGACAGCACGCCTCCATAAGCGACAGGGAGAAGGCGACGGCGGCGGCGGAGGCGAGGAAGCGGAGGAAGGAGCTGACCAAGCTGAAGCAGATGCACGGCGGCGGCGGCGGCTCCCGTCCCGGCGGCGGAGGCGAGCACTGGTGAACCCTGAACATCTCATAACCACAACAACGGAACAAACAGACAGACAGACAGCATTGGTGACAACGGTGAGGAAGAAGATGATGACTTTCGATTGGTTTCTTGGAGGCAAACAACAGAAACAAAAAACTGATATATAGTTTCCTTGCATTTGTTCGATCACGTTGCTACTAGCTAAGCTTACTCGAGTATCGATCCTTTTAATTAGAGATAGCTTAGGTTTTGCATTCTGGTCAAAAGTCCTTAATCAGGCACAGGAGCAAATCATCCTTCTTTTAATTTTCTTTCTGTTTTTCTTGATTCTTTGGTGCAACAATCACAATCTGTAACTGAGAGAATTAGTAGCAGCAGGCAGTACTGGTTGGTTCGATGATCATGTAGTAGCAAGCATTGCACCGGAGTCGATCGTGTGAAATGAAACGATTCTTTATTATATGTACGTAGCCAGCAGCAGTAGATCGAATTTCTTTTGCACCCTTTAGCTACTGATCCAGTAAAAATGTACTATGTTATTATTATGATCATGAATGCACCATCAAACTATGATCAACCGACGCCTAATTGCCTATGAAGAGGTGCAGATGCATGAATTTTGTTCTCTTTTAGAGCACTTCTTCTGTGGACGTGGAACAGTGTACATATAATTAATAATCCTTTTTATGTATTTTAAAATGGGAAAAGACTATATGTACTAACCTTTTCTTACTAAATTTACTAAGATTGATGTGTCCATGCATCTACATGTAGCTGTATAATACCTTTGATTTTTCAAAATATTTATTTAAATATGTAAAAGTACAAGTTAAGTTTATATATTTATTTAATAATAGAATAGAATAAAATAAACAATATATATATATATATATATATATATATATATATATATATATATATATATATATATATATATATATATATATATATATATATATATATATATATATATATATATATATATATATATATATATATATATATATATATATATATATATATATATATATATATATATATATATATATATATATATATATATATATATATATATATATATATATATATATATATATATATATATATATATATATATATATATATATATATATATATATATATATTTTAACAAGAGATAAAACGTTATATGAAATCAACTTCATATAACGGCGCCATATTGAAATAGAATGAGTATATGCTCTATATATTTTCCACGACACCTCGCTCTTGTATGGTGTAATTATAGTTCTATTTCCTCCTGAGATGCAAATGTCGGTGGCATCGGCCGGTTATCACCTATAGTATCAGCTTTGTAAGGAACAGATATTTAGGGATGAACCATTGCAATGGACTTCAAATGTATCCTGCGCACATCTTGGACAGAATGGAACAAAAGACTGAATGCCAAAAAAAAAAGATAAAAAATATATGAAAGACTGAATACACTCAGGCGAGTGCAGTTACATATATACGCTTGATCTTTTCGATATGAATTATCGTATTTCGATCCATATCACTGTATGGCTCAGTACGAATAAAACAGTTTCTTGTATCATTTTCAGTTTGGTGTTCACCATTTTCGCCTATTGGGAGGGAAAAAAACGGGTACCAAAATGATGCTATCGATCTATAAATCGACGTAGTTTGACAAAAAAAAAGAAATTTCAGCACCATGTTTGAAAGAAAAAAAAAGGATTACCTAGTGATCTTGCGATAGACTTCCAATCTTGCATAATTTGCCCTTTTTAAATGAGATAACTAAAAAAAATAAAGCATGTAAACAAATTGTAAATCTAGGAAAAAACTGTTCAATTTAATTTTGGTCCATTGTAACTGAATTTATGTGCTATGTAATTAAGTGTAACTGCACCGTAACTAAGTGTAACTACAAATTTAATAAAAAAAATAAATTTTGATGCAAGATCTTACGGGCGAAAAAGTGAAAGACAGAAGCCAAAAAATATGTCGTAAGTGAAAACAAAACCAAAAAGAAAAGAAAAATCCAGTCGCAGGGGTTCGGAGACCGTACCAATTCCCGAAAAATTATGCCAAGCCCATCATCAGTACAGCCCAATTCTTGGGCCTAAACCCCCGTGTATATCAGCCCATCCGTTGGACATCAAGGCCCAACTTCTAATGGGCCTCCATCACTGTAGCCGTCTCCAACTCCGAGGTGCACAGTGTCCTTCCTGTTGGTGTGATAGTTCCAGAAACATCCTCCTCTTCGCCATTCCCAACTCGATTGCTGCGCTTCCCTCAGATCCAGCGCCTGCCCAAGCCTACGCGGGATGCCACCGCCGCCGCCGCCGCAGCCGCAGCCGACGACGACAGCGACGACGTCGGCGAACGGGGGGAAGGTGACCCCGAACCTGACGATGGACGCCGAGGGCACGCGGCTGCTCAACCTCACCGTGCTGCAGCGCCTCGACCCCGCCGTCGAGGACATCCTCATCACCGCCGCCCACGTCACCCTCTACGACTTCAACATCGACCTCAACCAGTGGGTGAGCGATCCCCCCCTCCACTCCTCGCGGATCCGATCCGGTTGGTTGCTTGCTTGGTGATCCTGTGAGCTCACTCATGCGCTGTGTTTTTTTTCCTTTTTTGTTTCAGAGTCGGAAAGATGTGGAGGGGTCGCTGTTCGTTGTGAAGAGGTGAGTGTTTTAGGGTTTTGGTTGGGGTTTTGATACCGTCTGAGCCTGCGATTTAGGGATCTGATTGTTTCGGGGGTGGTTTTGTCTCGTTGTAGGAATACTCAGCCGAGGTTCCAGTTCATCGTTATGAACAGGCGTAACACGGGTATGTGAATCTGTGATCTAACCCTCAACTAATTCATCATCGAATGGATATGTTTAGGCATTGAACCGATTGATATGTAGGGTCGATCGCGTGCTTTCAGTCTAGCTGAAAAACTCCCAAGTTTGTCACTAGATCCTATGATTAACAAATGCTCTTCTGAATCTGAAGTTGTACTTTAGCTCTGCGTATGGAGTTACTCGATTCATTTGCTGGGTTTCTCCTGAAATGATCGATGTTACCTTCTTGTTTTACTTGCAAGATAATCTGGTGGAGGATCTATTGAGTGATTTTGAATATGAACTTCAACCTCCGTATTTGTTGTACCGCAATGCTGCCCAAGAAGTAAATGGTATCTGGTTCTACAATCAACATGACTGCGAAGCTGTTGCAAGTCTTTTTGGAAGGTAATGCTCTCCCCATGGTCCTGTTCTCATGGCATATTCTGTTGTGGCTATGATGTATACTGGAATCACATAGTACAAGGTAGTGAGATTGTTAATCTACTTGGTGTGTATGCCCGCAAAAAAGAAAAATCTAGTTAAGTAGTTAGTGTGTAGATTATAAACATGTAGGAGTGGATAACGTCAACAAACGAGATTGATAGCAGGCTGGATCACATTCTGTCGACTTGGTAGAAGGAACAATACTTATGTGATGGATATCTTTTATTACTTTCTAACTGAATTATGATGAACACACTCGATGTTCTCTTCAAGGCAATCTACTAATTTTCCTGCGATTAAAAGTGTGAAGGCTATTGGGTTCCATTCTGTTGCTGTATACATTCACCAAATTATAAATTAGAGTACCAGTTGCAATAGTGGGGTCTGATCCGACATTTTGGGAGACACTGCTGCATGATATTCAGACAGCCATTTTTTTCCTCCTTTTTGGCTGGCAATATGAAGCAACTCAACACAAACTTATGCGCTGTAAAAAGTAAAAAAAAAAAATCTCCCTTAGAGTTGCAGCTTGCAGTCTACAAGTGAGATCCTCCATCACATAGAAGCTAGAACATGCTCATGGTCGTTTGATACTCAGAAGTAATGGTCCGATGATTTCTTCTCACCTATTCGAACAGTAGGACCACCATGCTCTGAAATTTCATGCTGTAGGGAATTATGTATTCTGTATCTAGAAAGGAACAGTATTCTGTATTTTACAGAATGAATTGATACTCTTATTATTATTTTTTTACAATATATCATGTCCTACAAATTGTGTTTGCAAGCACTAGTATGTAGTGCCTTAGATTGCTGTAATATGATCTTTGTTGTGTGAAGGTCCAGGTATTTCTGTGTCTTCTTTTGTTCTTTTCACTATTACATGTTGGAATGTCCTGGTTCAATTATTTGTGAAAATTTTATGAAAATCACTTCTCAAGTCGTGTTCCACTCCCTTTCCTCGGCAGAATACTGAACGCATATGCCAAAGTGCCTCCAAAACCAAAAGTGCCTTCCACGAAAAGGTTTTTCATCTGCACTTCTGAATGGAAACTAGTAAAATATGTACAAAGATTTGCTTAAGCTAAGTTCGTCTAGTTGGCAACAGTGAGTTCGAGGAATTGGAGGCTGTGCCTACATCTGCAGCCATAGATGGTCCCCTTGAACCTTCGCCAGCGACCACCACTATAGTTTCTGATGCTCCTGATGAATCCCTGGTTAATTACTTCAGTGTACGTTCTCTTCAAACTTCTCTTGCTTCTTCCTAAAAATATTTTTTTCCCTAATGTTCACATTGTTTCGTCAATCGTATATTCGATGTAGATAGATTCTTAAACTTGTTTACTGGGATTCTGAATCAATTTTTAGTGCCAAATGCTAATGAAATGTCCTTCTAAACAATGTACAGAGTGCTGCTAGCATTGGCAGTGTCTCAAATGCTCCAATGGCTGGAAGGGCGCATCCATCCTCTGAGAGTGTTGCAACTCCCCATGTGCCCTTGATCATTCCATCTGCTACTCCGACACATCAAATACCCCCTCCTTTAGTCGGCTCATCAGCTCCGCCACTGCCCCTCCATGATACTAATGTCCACACTGCCCGTTCAGCAAATCTTGTAACACCAGCATTTTTTACGCCTCCGTCATCCTCTTCTACATCAATGGTGCCTCCAGCTTCATCCATGATGCCAACAGCACCACCTCTTCACCCAACTTCTGCATCTGCTCAACGAGCAACATATGGAACCCCCCTACTCCAACCTTTTCCACCGCCAACTCCACCTCCATCTCTTACCCCTTCATACAATGAGGGGCCTATTATTTCACGGGATAAAGTTAAGGAAGCCCTCCTGAGACTTGTTCAGGTATGGTTCACATTGAACTGATGTACAAGGTATGATATTTATTCGTTATATATGGTTCTAACTATTGCCATATGCCTAACAGAATGACCAGTTCATCGATTTAGTCTATCGGGAGTTGCAGAATGCACATATGTAGACTAATTATTAAGCTGTATGGAGTTGTGGCCGCCACAAGAGTGCTTGTGTTCTTTGTGAGTTTTGTATGCTTTAGTGCTTGGACTTCTGTATAGCTGTCTTCATTGTGGTGATGTAGAGTCCTTATAGCAGTGGTTGGCAGTATTTATAATATTCCTTATTTCACGTACTGTCAATGTCATAGTATATTTATGTAACAAAAAACGGAAGTAAAACAGGACTTGTGTAAGGGTGTTAAATATCATAATTTTTCGTGTGATTTACTGAGCAATGACCACCGCGGTGTCGGGGTTTTCATAGAGGTGTTTGCTCTGCTATTGATCATCATATGTTCTTCATGCCAGCACACATTAGTGATTGTCTTTTTGGATTTAGAGCAGCGGGATTCAGCCCCACCTAATTTCCACCAATGGTGCAATATGAACGATTCCAAACCAATGCTATGCAAATGCAAAGCTTGCAGCGAATTACCCATTTCAGTCATTATTTCGTTGTTCATTCTTAAATACGAAGATGGATACTTAAAGAGGGGTTGTTTTGATATGTCCAACAAGGATGATTTTTAAACATGATTTAGTTGAAGTTTAAAATATTTGAATCTGGGTTCTGAAGCGTCAAACAAGAAAAATAGTGGGAGTATTCCTTTATGTAATGAAAACATGAACTTTGCTGCATTTATGTTATTCAGGAGGATTACTGTATGAAGTGTAGAAAATAGGAAGAGCTAAATATGAGTAAAGAGATTGCCCACGTAAGTAGCATTCCAGATGTCTCAAATATCTCTCCAGGCATTAATAGCAAACAGGAAAAATTTGTTACTATCAATTTAGCCAATTTTGTGATAACAGTTCCTACGACACTAGTACCACTTTTATCATATTTACATTTCTTGCCATTCTCAACGAAATTGTACGGTACCCAGCTACGTACGCTGCTTATGCCGTTATGCCTGCCCCGCCGCTCGCCGGACGCCGCCGCATGATCACCGGAAGGTGAGCATGACGAGGAAGCCGACGAACGCCGCCGCGCCGACGCCGGAGCAGCAGAGGTCGACGATGCCCTCACGCCTCGCCTTCCACTCCTTCCTCGCCCTCTTCCCCTTCACGAACTCCTCGTACCGCTGCCTCGCCGCCGCCTCCGCGCCCTTGCCCCGCCGCGCGCCCGCCATGGCCGCGGCCACCGCGCCCAGCCCGTCCTGGCCGCTCACGCCGCCGCCCTCGCCGTCCTCGACGCACAGGCTCACCTCCCTGACGTGCCCGTACCTGTCGTCGCAGGTGACGGCCGCGTCGAGGGCGACGCCGCCGCCGAGCATCACGGTGAACCGCGCCACCGTCTCCCCGGTGAGCCACTTCCGGTCGACGGCCACCGGGCGTCGGCTCGAGGCGTTCATGGCGCGGCCGGACGCGGGGTCGATGAGTATCCAGCTCAGCGTCAGCGAGCTCGGCGTGATCGGCGACGGCGCCGAGAAGCCCTCCTGGACGAGCGCGTCGACGCGGAACGGCGAGCCCAGGAACCACGCCGACGAGGTGTCCGTCTCCACGACGCGCGACATGATGCAGACGCCGCCGTGGTGCAGGTCAACGGCGGAGACGAGGCGTGATGGGAGGGACCCGGGCACCGGCGCCGGCGCCGCCGACGCCACCGCCGCCGCTGCCTCCGGGAACGGGAACGCGTCGGCGAAGAACGCACGGTACCCGTCTCCGCCGCCGCCGCCGCCGCAGCCGAGCACGTCGCGAACCGACGGCCACAGGGCGAGGCAGAGGCCGCGCCACGTCTCCTGGTCGACGGCGAGCTCGCGGAAGCTGGAGCACGCGCACCCCACCGCCGCCAGCGACGCGCCGTCGAGCCGCCGGAGCACGAGCGCGAGGACGTCCGTCGGAAGGTCCTCGATCACCGTCCCGACGCCGCCGCCGCACGCCGGAGCACGGAGCTCATCCATCGCTGCAACCCTTTTCTTTCCTTCTGTGTACGTGTCCGTGACGTGTGCCGCGACTTGGCGAAATTTGTGAGGTTTTGTGTTTGTGTTTGGTGTGGATTTGAAGCTTTAGTTTGGTTTGTATATATATTTGTGAGGATGGTAAGTGATCACGGTCTGAAAGCGAGAGGCTTTTCCTCCTGCTGCAGCTCAATTTGGGAGCATATGCAATGCGCTTTTGAAACTATAGCTTGCGTTGCTGAAAAGCAAAGTTGTGCACAAAATTAAATAGATGAAAATTAATACTAGATGAGATGATAGCGTATCCAAGTCACTGACAGGTGGGCTGTGGCGTGTTGGGCTTAACTAGCTGCTTTGACCGACGTGTCAACAAAGGGGTGTCCTTGTGCTTTAGCTGATAGTATATGGATAGAGCAGGGCAAATGCATTATGCATCTCCTCTGTTAGGTAATCCAGTTCAAAACAGATTTTTTTATTAAATTATTGTAGCGAACTTAATTGCAACGACAAATCAAATACTATTATGTACTCTCTTCGTTCCATATGATTATTGTCTTAAATCAAACCTCTTAAGATTTAATTAAGTTTTTCTTAAAAAACATGCCATCTACTTATATCAGATTAGTTCCACCATTTATTATTTTTAGTGTATCTATTTTGGGTTAGAAATGCTACTGATCAAATTTTAAGAACTTTTTTTATATAGGATAAATATGAAATGACTTACAATATGAACCGAGCCAGCATCAAAACTACCTAAAAAATAGCTTAGAATATATGTAATGTAGTAGGAGAAAACATTTTGGGAAATTGTATTTTTCAATCCTAGAGTAAATAGTTCGCGACGATAATATAGTAAGTCTGAAAGAATGTTTTTCCTTTAGAAATCTTCTAGAAAGGAAAGAAACAAAAAGGTTTGAATACTATAGAGATGGCGGCTTGTTATACACAGGAACAGAGGTTGCCATCTCTTTGCCTTTGGTTGAGACCGTATTAATGGCACAGACAGTAGAAACAAAATCACAGGAGGAGAGCGTCCTAATCGCGTTTTCTACAGTGCATGTGATAGCTAGGCATCGGATGAAAAACGACGCGAATACTAAAGAAGAACTTAATACTAATTTATTATAAGGGACGAGACTTTTAACTCAGATCATCTAGTTCAACATCTTGTGAAGCTAGCCGGAGTATCCACAGACGTTATTACGACGTCGGATGGACAATTACAGCATGTCGCTTATGAATAATTGGTTCTCAAAACCAACGGATTTTGGATGTTGTTAAACATGTCGATCACAAGAACAGCAACAGTCACACGGCTGAATGGTTGCGTGCATCTGAATTCCGACATTTTCTGGGCTCGTACGGTGTATGGAGTTGTAATGTTAAATCTGGATGTCATCTCAAATCTCAAAAGTAAAATGGCACAGTGTTAGTAGCTGATAATCTCTGCTAATAATTGAGTACATGTGTTTAAGTTTCAAAGTAAGAAAGAAGTGCATGCATCGGAAGAAGAAGTGAATGCATTCATGTACCGAATGTATATATCATCATCTGATCCGTTCCTCTAGTAGATCATCTGTTTTGCTGTAGTTTAGTCTTCTAATTAACTAGTGCTAGTACTGCTACTTCTTATGGTTTCAGATTGCATATAGTTTCTGGTACACTCCTTTCCAGTCATTAATACATGACGTTTGACGGATTATCGCTGTGATTAAGTTTTTTTTTGAAAGAGGTCGCTGTGATTAAGTGACATAACAGTCAATTTGCTACCCTAATTACTAGCTACAGTTCTCTTCTCGCAAAATTGAGTTCAGATACAAAGCTGCATTATTTTCTTCTTGTAAAATTGAGCAAGAAACTGTACAATATGGGGTTGCCTTCATGGTTCATTTCTAGCTTGGAAATATACAAATCTCACAATTAAATTTTACGCAGCACGGCCAAATTAAAATCTTATATGAAGAATCAACGCTCAACTCACTGCAATAGGGCTAAAGTACACACGGTACGTGCAGTACTAGCATCATCTTTTCTTCGTTTTCGACAAGGTCAAATTTGATCTGCGAAATCTCGTCCAAAATTCAGCAGCTCTTGCACGGGTGTGAGAAACAGTCAAGTCAACCAAACCCTGCAATCCATTGGCCACCAACTTGTAGGTTAAGCCGTCGCGATTCCTCTCTTTTTCTGCATAAAAAAACCAAACCTTTTTTTTCCCTTGTCTGCACATGCAATCGCAATTGAGTTTCATGACGACGTCGAACCACACGATCGTGCCATGAACCTACCTCCATATTTTCCTTTTTCTGAATTCTGCACACGATCGAAGATGATTTGCTCCTCCTACCCGGACGTCTACTTGTAGTACCATAATACCAAGGACGTTGGCGAGTCATTCTCTCATCTCGTCCTCTTTCTCTCGCTCATCTATCCATCTCCAGGAAATCTCTTGCATTCAGATTTCACTATTCAGTGAGCATTCATGCGTGCATGTTTCAGAATTCAGACCAATTCGGCATGAAACTCCGGAATTCAGATCACTGGTATTGTCATATTGATCACTAGAACGAAATTGCTAGATTACTGTCGACAGTTTTTTAAGGAAAAACTTTCGATTTTTAGACTATTAGATTTGCTCTAAGATTCGTGCTAGCAAGTATGAGAAAAAATAAATTGGCAAGTGCAGTTGTTAAGATTTAACCTCACGCCCTTGAGTTCATTGAGGATCTATGCTACCAGTACCACCGCGCCATACAATTTTTGCGATAGTTTTATTCCAGTAACATATGAGTTACAATATACTTACACTCTAGTTAAACTATAGTTGCATTTGAAAGTTTTATAAAAAAAAAACTTGCGACAGTTTTAAATCAAGCTTTTTATGGGACTCTCTGTCCGCTATGTAAAATATCAATCCGTTTCTAAGCCAAAAACCGGGGTTAATATTTTTCTCGGTTTTCGTGAAGACCGCTATCTCACGACAAAGGCTGTGTTCGGGTCTCGACACGCAAAACGAAACTCGTATTATTGCGTGATTAATTAAGTATTAACTTTTTTTTGAAAAATGGATTAATATGATTTTTTAAAACAACTTTTATATATAAAGTTTTTGCATAAATCACACCGTTTAGCAGTTTGAAAAGCGTGCGCGTAGAAAACGAGAGAGATGGGCTGGGAAAATGGGGGAAGAATACAGCCAAAGTCCGGTCAAAATTTGTCAGAATTTGAAATTCAGTTTTGAAATTTATTTTTTTGAATTTGTGGAGAAAATTGAGCGATTTATGTTCTCGTGCGTCACGCAGGAAGTCTGGTTTCGCGTCGGTTTTGTAAACCCTGTTGTAAATACAGTATTCCGTCCAACTTTCTTGGATGTGGTGCAATGCATGTACACGCAGCGCAGGAGCAATTAATCCGATTGGTTGGTTAATTTCGTTTTCATCTGTGCTTTTTGTGTGGCTCTCCTAATCTTGATGGTCCTTTTTTTCGAGGTTTAATTAAGACGGTAGAGACCTGTATCACTGTATGTCGCTATACATTTTTCCCTTTTTTTCCACTCCACTCTTTGCATGCGAACCATCTGAAAAGCATGATTAGCTTCAGAATTAAGTGTGGTCACTTGGTCAGATCTCAAATTAATCCAACAGTGCGAAATGTATACCACACTTAATTCTGAAGTGACTCTGAGCTTTCATAATTTGTTAGTAGTTGTTGCCACATCCTTCTCCATGTCACACAACCCTTTCACTGTGATTATAAGATTAGGACAGAGTTTGTTTTTTGCTTGATATACTTTGATGGTTTGAGATACCTGATAAGTAGTGAAAAAAATGAATAAAGCTCGTAAAAATAATTTACATGAAAAATATTATATTTGTGTTATTAGGGTTTAAAAGCCAATGTCATAAAATAGGCCGCAATGAAAATACCCCAAATCTTTAATACCGATTTCAAGGCCAAGATTCTAGCTTACCATTGGGCCACGTGGCAGCCTCAAAATTTAGCTAGACACCTTAGAAATCCTTCCACGTGTCCATCTGTATAGTTCTACCTTTCTCCAGCTTATTGGTACACATGTGCCACTTGAACTTTAAGATAAATCTTAGAGGGAAAAAGTGTCCAGTAGAAAAATTACAGATTCTAGATGCTTCCAACTATCTAGCTGTTTGCAACATCTAGGCTCCAAGAGGCATTAAACTGTTTCATTGAAGATAAATCATAATTGTTTTGGGAAAAAAATATAAATCCAGTAAAAAAAAGGTGCAGAGGGCCGGCTCTTACAAATACAAGTGACGCGACGAAGAGAAAAGCGGCATCGAGGAAGACAACATAAATATACGGTAGTGACTGAAATATTTTTACTATGAGTCAGAACAGATATATCCTGGTAACTTCCAATGAAACATACTACCTTCGGCTTTTAATAGATAATGCCGTTGATTTTTTATCAAACGTTTAACTATTTGTCTTATTAAAAAATTTATGTAATTATAATTTATTTTTTAAGTTGTTTTATCACTCAAAGTATTTTAAGCAAGATTTATATCTTATACATTTACATGAATTTTTTGAATAAACAAATGATCAAACATATGTTCAAAAGTCAGTGACACCATCTATTAAAAACAGAGGGAGTATATACGGATTTAGTCCTCTTCGGATTTTTGTACTATAATTTCTTCTTTTAAAATCTGTATGAGAATAGATTTTTATCGACAAGATAATTATGAAGCAAAAGACTTAGGTGTGTTCTTTTTCCTCTTACTATTATGGATTATCAAGGGCATGCTTCACAAGCTTATGGTTTATTATTTGATTTGTTTTAAATCAATACATCAACTTTATAATATTTAATCCATTTATTTAAGCTCTGAAATAATTGTTATACACCAGTTTCATCTATAGTCCATCATCAATCGAAACTTAAACGCAGCATGAGCATCGTTAATCGAAACTTAAATACTGCAGGAGATTAGGCTAATAGGATGATATGCAAAATAGAATATTTGATGAAAATCGAGATAACTCATAAAAAATCCTGTAAATTTTTCATATTCTAAACACACTCTGGAAAATTTACACATGTTACATAGCGCGCTAATTTTCTAGTCAAATCTAAAATTAAGTTGTAAGAAAAAATTATTTTTTTTTGAAACTAAACAAAAAAAATTAAATTTTGACTGTATACGAAAGAGGCTGTGGTCATATGTACAGTACTCCTATTTGTTAGTAGTTGCCATATCCTTCATGTCACAACCTTTTTCACTGTGACAGTGAGTTTATGACATACACTTGTTTATGCTTGAATTGAGAGAAGCTAGCAGAGTGACTGAGCATCATACTGTCATTAACAAAGGGATTCCACTGCTTTCAGATGACTCAGCTTCTCAGTAGCCTTTGTAACTAACAGCAATATTATTATATTATTCTACAAAGCGGTTGGTTGTTCAGGTTAGCAGTTCCTCTTGTGCATGAGCATGATGGCATCCACATATAATCAATTGAAAAGTGGCATGATTCGTTTCGACTTGACAACTCTTTGACTTGTAACAACCAGTGCTAGACAAATTTAATTATATACTTTGTTGTTGTTTTTGCAGCGGTAACATGCAGTAGTAGTACATAAACACTGATTATGCTTTTCAACAAATCACAAGATGTATTAGTTCAGTAGCAAGCTCACACAAGTAATCAACAGACAGAAACAAACACATGAAAATTAAGGAGTTGAAACTATGACCTGCTCACCTGCAGCTTAGCTAGGCTGTTGGATTTCATGCCATATGCAATCTATCATCTCATCTGAGTTGTCAGGTTATGGTCAATGAACAACCGGCAATCCTGAAAGTCCAAAAACAAAACCGTTCATTCAACCAACTCCCAATGTCCAATGTCACCAACTCCACTTGTGATTTAGATACTAATAATCATATGCATCCATGGCAATATGCAGCGAGAGAATTTAACAACCAGATGTTCATCAATGCATAATCTGCTGGATACCATGGACGGATACCTCGAACTAGGTACGTACCAATTGTTTAGGATCCAGGCAGACAGATCATTGCATCTGCAGTGATGAATAATCAATCAATCTTGGATGCATATAATTGATTATGAAAATGGAAAAGGAGGATGAGATGTCAGGTCAATCTGCTTGCTTGTCGTCGTTGGTAATGGCAGGCATGGCCACTGAATGCTGGGTGCAGTCAATGCTAGCCGCCGCTCGCCGGACAAGCGCGATCCGCCGCCGGCGGCCACCGCCGCTCGTGTTTTTTTTTTTTTTTTGCGACAAGCGTGTGGGCCGTCACGGCCTCACGGGGGTCTAACCTAAAGTGCGGCCCATATATGATGGGCCGGAATGGTCATGTAGGGCGCAAGGAGATTACGGCGAGCATGCGGCCCGCAACGTGCGGAGGGCTGTGGCTCTTTTAGGTTGGGCCGGAACGGCCCAACTTAAGACTAGCGTGCGGCCCATGCATCGAACGTGAACCATAATTAATATGGGCCGAATGGGGATAAAAGTGAGGCCCGTAACTGGTCCGGAAAGGGATCATGGCATAAGTTCACTTTTGGTCCCTCTATTTGTCGCCCAGTCTAATTTTCGTCCCTGAACCGCAAAACCGGGTACAGCCCGTCCCCCAACTTACAAAACCGTGCAAACAAAGTCTCTCGGTAGTATTGTCCCCGGTTTTGGCTGACGTGGCGCCTACGTGGCACTCCATTGGCTAGGTCTTCGTCCCACGTGGCACTGACGTGGCGCTTACATGGCAATTCAATAAAATAATAATAAAATCCGTGGGACCCATGCCAGTTAAAAAAAGTGGGACCCATGTGGCCCCACATGTCATCCTCCCTACTCTCTTCTCTCTATCTATCGTTTTCTTTTCTTTTTCATTCTTTTTCTTGTTTTGCTTATATAGAAGGCATCCTGTGGCCGGCGGCGCCGCGCCGGTGGAGAGGGCGACCGACGCAAGCTTGTCGGGCCGGCCAACGAGAGAGGAGCGGCGGCGCACGCCCGGCCGGCGGGTGGGAGGGAGAGGAGCGGCGGGTGGGAGGGAAAGACGCTCCACCTCCGGAGGCACTGCACCAGCGCCCTTGTCCGCCACGAGCTGGAGCGGCTCGGCCTCACCGCCCGCGCGGTCACCAGCACCGGCGTCGTCGCCGACATCGGCTCCGGCCTTCCCCCCGTCGTCGCGCTCCGCGCTGACATGGACGCCCTCCCCGTCCAGGTCCCACCTCTTCCCCTTTCTCTGATTTCGGTCTGGGTGATTGATGAATGGTTGTATTAGCTTGTAGGATGCGGAGCAGCTTCTGATCGCTCATGCTTTGTTTTAGTTCGTAGTTCCACTCTAAATCGCTTGTTTTGAGGGATTGATTAGTACTATGACCGGCTTTTCTCTTCGTTCAATTGACTTCATTCGGTTGTTTGTGATGGTAAAGGAATTAGTGGAGTAGGAACACCAGATCAAGGCGGCGGCGGTGGCGAGTTGGGGGAGAAGGAGGCGCCGCATTTGGACGTGCGTCGTCGTAGCTGAGGGCATGAGGCTGAGATGTGCTAGGACGACGATGGCGGCGGCATTGCTGTTGGCACTAGTGGTGGCGCTGTGCTCGCGTCCGGCGGCTTTCGGTGCGCGGCGACGTCGCCGACGCCGATGGGGGAGAAGACGGAGTACTGGGACAGGCTGGTGGAGCACGCCTTCATGGGGCTATTCGCGTGCAAGATGGAGAGGTATGCCGTTGTCTCCAGCTCCGGCGAGAAGGAGAGGAAGAAGAAGAAGAGCTCGTCAAGAAGCTCTACCGCGCCAACTCCGGCGACGATGACCGCCCGCGGTACCGCTCCTCCGGTGGTCCATCCCCCGTCGGCGAGATCCCCGTCACGCACTAGCTCATCAAGGTGGTGGCCGAGGTCGACGGAATCCACGGTGGCATCGGCGGCGTTGCTCCTCCACCTTGTGCAACCGAAGACGAGCGGGTGCGACAGCTGGTGGCGGTGGTGGGTGAGGAGGAAGTCGAGGGAGGTGGCCAAGCAGCGCCAGTCGCGGCACACGGCGTCGTCGCTCCTTCGCTTCACTCGCTTGCGGAAGAGGAGATGAAGAGAGGGAGAGGGAAGAAGAAGATGAGAGGGGAGAGGGAAGAGGAAAGAAGGGAGGTGTGAAGATGGCATGTGGGGCTCACGTGGGTCCTATCATTTTTTATTATTTTTCTGGTTCGAATTGCCATGTAAGTGTGACGTCAATGCCACGTCAGATGAAGACCTAGTCAAATTAGCCACATAGGCGCCACGTCAGCCAAAACCACTATTAAAACCGCTGAGGGACCTTCTTTGCCCGGTTTTCGTAAGTTGGGGGACGGGTCGTACCCGGTTTTGTGGTTTAGGGATGAAAACCAGACTGGGCGACAAATAGAGAGACCAAAAGTGAACTTATTCCTTCTTGAGGCCCCGCTTTTGTTGGGCCGGGACGAGAAATATGGCGCACGTGAGGCCCACAAGTGTTGGGTATCATTGATCAGGCACATCTTGGGCCATCTAAACCTCATAGCTAATAATGGCCATTGAATAATTATGTATTAGCGGTGTTGTGTAACAAATCTGAAGATAGGTTTCTCGTGGATCGAATCAGAGTAGAGTAGAGAGAAGGTTTATCTTCATCAAAGACATATATATACAGCATTACAGAAGCAGGGTAAGAATCTATCTCTACTATTATAAAAATTGAAAATATTTTCATAGTACTTTGGTACGTCATTTCTGTTTGAGTCAGGTTTTAATTTCGTTGGCTTTTGGAAAAATATATTCGTGTTTGAGTCCAATTTTATGTTTGTTCGTTTTTTAAAATACAAAATGAGTCACATAACAAATATCTTTTAAAAAACTCGTATGCTAACTTAAGACGAAAGTCGAACTTCTAATTACAGCTCATGATTTTCTAAAAAAAATTCAATCGAATTTTCAGAGTAAATTTTACCCTAACTAAACCATACAACAATAATAAGATTAAAATAGTCTTCACCCGTTGCAACACACGAGCATTTTTTCTAGTATATCTAACTAGATGATGACACTCCACGTGGTGTAGTGGGATATTGGTGTGTACAATACAATTGCAAAATTTCAATACATATAGATATAAGAAAGGTTATATATAAGATGATATCGACTATAAAAGTTTTATTCAGTGGTGTCAAAAATAGGTGATATGCAACTTCCTTATGGCAATAACATTATGCACTAACTAAATCACTAAATGGCGACTTATGTACCAATTAATGAGAAATATAGCTACTCCCTCCGTTTCAGACTGTAAGACGTTCTAGCATTGCTCATATTCATTTAGAAGTTAATAAATCTAGACACATATGTATGCTTAGATTCATTAACATTTATATGAATGTGGGCAATGCTATAAAGTCTTACATTATGAAACGGAAGAAGTACCAAATAAATGGTTGTGATTAAGCTTGAGAATGATCCAATGACTCTTCTTTCTAAATAATGTGACTCAATACATGTTAATGGTCACAACTGTAGGATATATAGATAAAGAGAGAGCTTTCACCCTATATCGTTTGCGTCAATTGTCTACTTTACTATAAAGGAGAAGAACGTGAGTGTTTTGTATCTACTCATATCTTTACTGCTATGAGAAGGATATGGAATAGATTCGGGGATTCGTTAATAAACGCGTTGGTTTATAATACAGTGATCCGCTAATATAAAGCTTTACAGTTTATTATAACAAGCTGTATGCACTCTGTCTCGTCAATGATCACATCACGTCACACGTGCCACTAATCATAATCACTCTTTTTTTTTCCTTTTTGTTTTTTTTCGAAGCGATCGGTTAATCACTTTGGCCATGCAAAATATTATTCTCTCTGCCGCTAGCTAGCTCGTCGACACATAGGTCGATTGATTGATGTCGTAGCAATGCACAAGTTGCTTGTGTATAGCATCAAGCAAAGCTTACAGTTACAGCTACGATAGCAAGTGATCCATTGGCCGAGACTCTGGCCGGCCCAATGGACCAGATACCATTCTGAAAGAGCTCTGCATGCTCCAATGGGCGCGCGTGCACGGTCGGCCTATACCTACCTGGATCCCTCTGTCCCAAAATATCATAATTTAGTTCTATAAAATTATACACATGTAATTTTATTATTAGCATCAAATTAAACATTTAATTTCGTGATAGTATTATGTGTTCATCTTGTACCATGTTACTATATTTTTAAGATGGAAGTAATATTTCTTCCGTGTTTAAAGTTAAGGTGGAATTACTTTGACAACTCCTAATTAAATTTTGCTTAACTGAAAATGGATGACGTCTAGTATAGCCAACTACTGGTTCCAAATTATATATGGCCAATCTAATAGCTCATTTATACAACAGTTACTCATAAACATATATTACACCATCAGTATATGGTCCCACCTCTCATACACATATAACGTATTGGAATCCGTACATGCTGTAGCCGGCTACAAATATATAGCCTACTTTCTTTCTCTCTTCTTTCTTATCTCTTCCACATGTGTTTATAGCTGGCTTGTAGCCTGCTATTGTACTTACTCTAATGGTACAGTTATCAGTAAGAGCCAAATATATTGGTTATTAAATGGATTGAGAAAATAGTAGTAGTACCTAAAGTTTTTTTATATTGATGAACAAATAAAGAAGTTCAAAATCCATTATATTTGTGAAACAAAGGGACTAGCTAGCTACTACTAGTACGTAGTGCTGATCGATCTGCTCACCAATATGATTCCTGATTGGACCTGCCTGCCTTGATCATATCGCATGGATGCAGCTAGCTACAGTAGGTGCTAGCCTCAGTGACTCTGATCATAGTTTGTCGGCTGACTGTTCCAGCCACTGAATTAATAATGCAGATATCACTACACCATAATGAAAAAAAAGTTTGCTGTTTGATACTACTCCACCTCCCTCCTAAGAGCAAGGTCAATAGTATAGCCAACTACTGGCTCCAAAACATTTATAGCCAATCTAATAGCTAATTTATACAATAGTTAACTATAAAAATATACTACACTATTAATACCCAGTCCCACTTCTCATACACACATAACATCTTGAAGTCCGTGTTGCAGCCGGCTACAAATCTATAGCCCGCTTTCTTCTCTCTCTTCTCTTTTCTTCTCGATATATGGTTATAGCCGGCTTATAGCATGCTATTGTACCTGCTCTAAAACAAGTGTAGCTATGAGAATCCGTGTCTGACGTTTGACCGTCCGTCTTATTTGAAAAATTTATGAGAAAATTAAAATAAATTAGTCACACATGAAGTGCTATTCATATTTTATCATCTAATAAAAATAAAAATATTAATCGTAAAAAAATTACAAATAAGACGAACGGTCAAACGTAAGACATAAATAGTGTAAAACTGTATTTATTTTGGAACGGGGGGAGTACTCACACACTCTGCCAAATTGACTATTACCTACGAGTACATGCTAATAATCTTGCCAGTTGCCACTGTCGCAAGCAAAAGCAGAGATCGATCGAGCTGGCCAGCTAGCTAATTAACTGGAGTAGCAAAGAACTGTAGGAGGTAGCTTAGCTAGCTCACTTTGTGCTGTTTGTGTCAAGTTGAGGCAACTGGATGAGAGATAGATATGGGTGCATGGCTAGCAATGTACATGTCGTCCTCCTTGACAAGCTCCTTGCTCGTTGGATGGTAATGGTGGCCAATGGAATCTCTTGGGGTACTAGCTTAGCTTCCTGCTGTCGTCTGTTTGCAGTGTGTGTCCATGGAGCCTGGGACAAGCTTCCTTTCAGGGCCAACAAATTGCTGAAACAACCAATCTTAAGCTAGCCAGCCGACATCTTGCATCGATTCAGCATATATTGGATTGTAATGTAGTACTACACGTTAGTAGTAGCCGTCGTCCTTTTTGAAGGAGGATTTTGTACTACTCTTTAGTTCCAACAACCGATCGATCATGGATATTGTCGTTGTGTGCATCTCGATGTACTAACGTACGATTACGATTGATTGCTTCCTTTGTTGCACTACACTGCTACAGTACTCATGGAAGTAGCTATAGCTAGGGGCTTTTGCTGTTAGAGTACAGGCCGGCGACCGGTAGGTACCGGACATCGGCGCGCAAGTCACGGCGCCCGGCCCATCCCTGCCGGCCGCCCTATATACTACCTCCGTTTCGAAATGTTCGACGTCGTTAACTTTTTAGCACATGTTTAACCGTTCGTCTTATTAAAAAAATTTAAGTAGTTATTAATTCTTTTTCTATCATTTGATTCATTGTTAAATATATTTTTATGTAGGCACATAATTTTACATATTTCACAAAAGTTTTTGAATAAGACAAACGGTTAAACATGTGCTAAAAAGTCAACGGTGTCAAACATTTTGAAACGGAGGGAGTATCACATTTGTGTTAAACTTTTTTTTTAACCAACCGCACGAGACAATGCAGGGTTTTAATTTTATGTTGATATAACAGAAAAAAAAAAGTACAAGATCATAGCCCTAGGAGGCTATAAGGGCAGTAGTAGTACAAGCTACACCAACTGAGTTTCCTTCTTAAAAAAAACTCCACGTAGGATAAATCACTAATAAGTCACATTTCCACTGTGTGGGGGGTACCCTTGGAGCTCCTTGCTATGACTGACAAGGAATTTTTTATGGGGACCGTCTCGTGGTGAGGTTGTGGAGATCACGTCGTAGCGGAGCACCCGTGCCCAAACCGAGAACCGAGCAACCATATAGCATTTGTGGTAACCCTATATCTGTCTTAATTCAGTCGGTTATATGTATCTGACACTTAATTATTTTACGATTTTCATAAGTTATCATGAACATGTACTGTAGTCCTTTTTTTAGGGGCATTTGTAAGTTTGCCACCTTTTTTTTCAATTTTGCAAGGATGCCACTTGAATGATAGTTCTAGTGGCATTTTTGTATTTTTCTAGTGGCAGTCTTGCTATAACGATTCAAAATAGTGGTAAATTTGCAATTGCCCCTATTTTTAATATTTGAAACTGGTTATTACATAAGATGAAAAAAATGTAGTATTGAAAAAAATCTTAAAGATAACCAAAGTAAACTTTGTGTCGAATAATTTTAAGAAGATAGTGTGAATATGCAGTTAGTTCAACATGGGACACAAGGTTGAAACGATACACCTCTACCACTACACTAACAAGCGCAACTAAAAATAAAAAAAGAGAGAAGGTATTGAGAAACAAAATATGCATTAGAACCAAGATTTATGTGTAGTGGAAAGGAGATGCATGTAATGACCTTGATCCTTTGTGCTGGCTACAACAGCCAACAAACTGCACGGTCTTGTTGCAGTTGTATTAAATCAGTTGTTTAGTGTAGATCAAGGCTGGCTGACTAAGCTGTACTATGGCAGCCAATACTGTCGATCAGGCTCAATTTCTTCTTATATTACTATGGATCATTTTTTTTCACCAGGCCCAGCGGTGGAGCCAGCTCCCGGGCAGATCAGGCAGCTACATACAGGCTACACTGCTGCCGCCTCTATTACTAACAACCGACGTCTATAAAAATTTTGATACCGAAAAAACACTATTAGTCATCTTGGCTGGATGATGCCCCTGCTCCACCACTGGCGCCCAAGCCTATGAGTCATCTATAGCTTTTTTTCTAGATAATGGATGAGTCATCTATAGCTAATTAAGCTATCACAAGCTGCACACACCTAGACTCCCATGCACCAATATTGAACCACCATCGATCTGCTCAAGTAGAGTAGTACTGCATCATATATGAATCAGCATCAGCTGCTGGCTAGCTGAACATATATGCCTCTACAGAAACCTAACTCTTTTGGGCCACCTCTTTTGCTCGATCGCCTTGTACTTCAATTACTTTCATGCTCTACATCAGGCGCCGTCACTTCTCCCTTCGTATAGTAGCTAGCTAGGCTTAATTTGCAGCTCAGAACTGCTAGCTAGCCTTTCCTTCTCTCTGGCGTCCATTATCGATCGAGTTATGCATGTTGCCATTGCAACTGTAGCTTAGCTAGCTACAGGCGATGAGATTAACGACTTGACAACACGCTGTCTTTTATATATACTTGTATATATGGTCGTCATTTCGGTTAACCAAATCGATCAGCTAGCGATATGATATGATCATGCATGCAATTCTGTGGTGATCCGCCCACTGTTTCTTTAGTGCCAATTAATGGATAGCTAGAACGTACGAGTGATCGTCAGTTTTGCTCGTGTAGTCTATATCTTGGATCCGTATCTAGAATTAATTCTAAGATTATAATTAGCGTCCAGTGCGCACATCATTATCGAAGTGATTGCCCTGTCACCAATCGCCAGGAGAGTAGTGAATGTGCTCTGATCTGAAATTTAATCTGTGGATTCAATTTAGCTGTTTTTCGATCGTCCTGAAACTGAAAGTGATGTGTGTGGATTAGACTGGAAATAAAGCTGCTGGAGATAGCTTGGACATAATGATGTTATTAATGAACTATATCCCTTTAATTGGAGCTAGATTTGAGTTGAGTCCAGCAATATTAATGTTGACTGCATGTCTGAATTCATATATATGCATGTGCATGAAGCCTAGCTAAGGATCAGATCAGAGGCATGCAAGAACCCGAGTAGTAAGATTTTGTTGTTCCAGATTGGTACTGATTGATCGACTCAATTCGAGCCAGCTTTTTTGGGGCATAATCATTTGGGAAGAGGCAGCTACCACTACTATTACTGATTGGTGGTAGTAGCAGTATTAGCAGATAGCAACAATTAACAAAGTTGGTGCCTGCTGCTGCATGATAGATATGCTGATCTCCTTCAGTTTCTTTCAGGTTATAAGAGACGACGAAGACGCCTTAAAGCAAATTAAAGATGATCTCTACTGTTGGCGTGCATGGCTGCAGGATACCTCAAGCTACCATAGCTTTCTGAGGTTCCCAGCTGCTAGCCAATGCTTTTTGCTAGCTAGGTAGATGCATGATCAGCATCAAAGTTTTGTTGTGAAAAGACTTTAATCAATTCTTACTAATTAATTAATGTTGGTACTTAAAAATTGTAGCATCAAACGATTGTGATTTGCAAAAAAAGGATAGCTAGTAAAGTGTGTTTGTCATGATCTTCAGTTTAATTAATACTAGAATCAAGACCGAGGTTCGTTCATGTGCCCTTGATTAAGGCAGAGGTTGGAACTATACACTGCATCACTTAATTGCCATGCATGGATGTATAATTAATTAAATCGAACACTACTATATGCTGCAAATTATTCAAACAGGTAGCATGCATGCATTGAAGAATATATGTTCCTGAATATATAATTTGTCGATATCCTATATGTGATGTAGCAACAACGACGAATATATACCGATGTCCTTGTGAACATTAATATATGCCTCCAATTGATAGAAGCTTTCCCCATGCTGCAAGTTCATATGAGTACGTAGGTACTATATTAACTCTATATCTACATAGTGATGTGATCAATGCAAATCACACACGTTTGGAGAATCAAAAAAGGATAATGGCATGCATGCATATTATTGAGCCAATCTTTGTCATTCATCTATTCAAAGTGATCATATCGTCAGCTTCTAAAAGAGGCCTTTAATTTGTGGATATACTATATACGTTATAACTTCGCCAGTAGTAACTTTAATTATTGTTATACTGAGCAGCAAAGCTGTGTGCTCGTGTATGCCGTTTTCACTTTGGAAAGAGTGTGGCTTTGTGCTAGTGCTATATTAGAGACGGTTATCACGGTCCCATCAATTGGCTTATTCGGAGAATAAACCAAATGACATATTTGTAAAAAAAAATAATGTGAATAAAACTTTTATATACATATTCTTAATGAGCTAAAATCAAAGTCTGGAAAATAAATTTCGATGAAAAAACCATAAAATCAACTCCAAATTTAAAATTAAAAATTCTAATTTTGCCTGATAAGCATAACCATAAGGAAAAAAAATGAGGTTGTCAGACAGCTGTCTTGCTCTGTGTGTCTATGATGCATAGGCGGATCTAGGAGCGGTCCGGGAAAAAAGTTCTAACCCAATGCATATATACATATATGAAAAATATCTTTTTTTTAAAAAAAATCCCTTATTAATATATTATAGTGCATATTTTATATTTTTAACCTTTTTATATGTCATTGTTATGATATATAGTCAAGATTCATCGAAGATTATTGTTGCATAAAAGATTAAGAAGACTAACTAAATAAGGCTATGTCTTCCCCCTTCTTTCTCAACTCACCTCTTTTTTTTCCGTGCGTACGTTTTTCAAACTGCTACGGTGTGTTTTTGCAAAAGTTTTGTATATGAAAGTCGCTTTATAAAATTATTTTGATATATTTTTTAAGTTTTTTAGTTAATACTTAACTAATCACGTATTAATGGGTAACACTGTTTTCGTGCGGGAAGGTGGAATTTCTAGCTTCACCTCCCGAATTCAGCCTAAGAACGGTTTTAACACGTAGGTCTATGATATATAGTACTACTGTAGAGATATCACTGTTGAAATTATACATGCATGGGAGCTTTTGAAGATATCATTCGATGCGAATAACTAGCATACATTTTTTTTAGGCTTTGCAGTTAGATTAAACAAAGCTACAGAGATCATGCAATAATTAATGGACCACAATAAGAGAAAAATCCAGCATACAGAGATCAATGCATGCATGCATCTTGAGCGCAAAATAAGGGGTATGGCATCCATACCCCTAAAGTTTAAAAAGACATGTACAACAGTGTGTAAGAATGGTCACTCTTTGTTATCATTATGCGTAACAACTATATTTCCATTTCTTCCCCTCTCTCTCTTCCACGTCATCAATTTTGTTGATGAAAATTTTGTTGCATGGATTGGACAAAAGGAAAGATGGGTTGTAAAAAAAATTATTTTGGTGCATTAATTGTTACTCCATCCGTTCCAGAATATAAGAAATTTTAGAGTTGGACATGGTTATAAGAAATTAGGTAGAAATGAGTGGTGGAGGATTGTGATTGGATGATTAGTGGAGGTAGGTAGAAAAAGTGAATGGTGGAGGGTTGTGATTGGTCAGGAAGAGAATGTTGGTGGAGAGTTATTATATTTTGAGATAAATTCTGATAGCTAAAAGTTGTTATATCTTGGGACGAAGGGAGAGTAAGAGTTTTTTTTCCTCAACTATTGTATAAAGAGAAAATCCATGAAATGCCATTGACAAGCATCCTAATCCAAGAAATGCCATCGACGAATGCAACTTCCAGGAAATGTCATTGTACGAGTCATTTTGTCCCAGAAATGCCATCGCCGTCACTACTCTGTCATTTGTACTCCGTTAGATGATGTGTAAAGACTATTTTGCCCTTGATGTATAATGTATATGCAAATTAAGATTTTGGAATTTTCATAGGAAAAACTATACATGAGAAAAATCTCAAAAATTCACCAAATGAAACAGCACTGTTCATAATGTATTTTTTTAATCCGACACATATCCTCAGTCTACAGTGGCTGACAAGTGGGCCAAGGCTTTGATTTACATTTCTGCTGATTTATTTTTCTATGGAAAAATTTTGATAGGCTAATGACAGGTGGGCCCGGCTGCTTGCTCTCCTTTCCCCATCGTCTTCTTCCTCTAGCCGGCTGCAACAGCGTGAGTGGCGACGTGCGGCGCGGCCAGGGTAGGGCGAGGACGGCTCGGCGGCGGCCAGGGGAGGTGCGGAGGAGCTCTGGCGACCTCCCGCCGGTGGCCGTGACGCCCAGATCCACTTGCGCACGTCACCGGCGTCGATCCTCAACGACGTCCAGATCCACTTGCGCACAGCCACCGAGTCCGCCTCAACTTCCACAGTCTCACTTCGTCATTCAAGGTCGTCGTCGGGGAGAGAGAGAGAGGAGAGAGGGCCCCCTCACGGTGGTGGAAGGGGAGAAGTCGCCGGGGGCGGGAGCTCGGGGACGGCAGCGGTGGCGGCGGCGGAAGCTCGAGGGCGAGGACGACCGGGGTGCTCCGAGTGAGGACGTGCGCGGGGGTGCGGCAACGGTGTCGATCCTCCTGATAGCCGCCGACGATGGGAGAAGAGGTGGAAGAGGAGTGGTTGAAGTGGAGGGGAGGAAGAGGAGTGGCCGGCGGTGAAGGGGATTTGTCCTAGGTTGAGAAGGGCAATCTGGTCATTTTGACAAAATTAACGGTATCTAACAGAGTAAAAGTGACGGTGATGGCATTTCTGGGACAAAATGGCTCGTACGATGGCATTTCCTGGAAGTTGCGTTCGTCGATGGCATTTCTTGGATTAGTGTGCTTGTCAATGGCATTTCATGGATTTTCTCTTGTATAAATATAGTCTACCTTTGTACATGCCATAATACACATGCCAGATAAATAACTCAACATAGCTAGCTAACTTATATAGCACCACCAATATATATATTTCATCACGAGAAATTTGGCAGTACATAATTAAGATATAGTATTAAGATGCATGATACGCTTTCCTATATTGTCAGGTACTCCGTATTGTAGAGCAGGCATCAACAGGACTATCTTAATTAAACATGTGGATGCAACAAACTAGTAGTATAAATAGCTAGGTCAAACAATTCATATGTACTCCGTAGCACCATATTTTACTCCTGTCCTACACAGATTCTTTGCGGTAGGTATACTGACTTTCATTAAACACTGAAGTATAGGAGTACTACACTACTACTCCACCTATTCTATATTTTAAAAAACGTTTTGAGTGCTAGCTTCAACGTACGCTAACACTCCTGGTCTCCCAAGAAAATCTAAAACGAAAGAAATCGTAGAATTTTTCAACATAAGAAGTTATCATCGGGAAGTCTCTTGACTAAAATTAAAGAGGAGACTAAAATGTGGTCGTTGGCCAGTGTGTGGTACCTTAGTAGCTGGCTCGCTTTTTAAACTTTTAGCTCGTGTGGACAGAAGGTCCTCAGCCTTGTTTCCCTCACATATTTCTAAAGTTTACTCCTTCTCTATTCAATGAAATTGGCAGTTTGCCGATTCGTTAAAAAAACGTTTTCAGTTTATTCTAAATATACTTTCTAAATTTAATTGAGTTTATAAAAGAATAAATATAGCAATGTTTTTTTAAAGAAAATAATGAAAATGTTGGATTTGATGGGACCAATGATGTTGTATATGTTGCTAAATTTTTCTATAAAGTTAAACGAAAATTAAAGAGATTTGACTTGAAATAAACTCAAAAACATTTTAATATACCACTCCTGTACTATCTATATATGTCCCAAATTAGCATAGAGAAAAACAAAATCAAAATACCATTTATTAATAAGAATGTAGTAATTGTATGTAGGTAGGGAAGAGATATTCAAGGAGTAAAAAGGATACACCTTGATTTGAGAACTGAGAGTACATGAATATTGTTCCAAAATAAATCAATTCTTATCTTCTAAACTAACCTTGGTTCGTAAATCAAGGAGTTTTAAACCTTTAATACCATTATCTACCATTAGTGAAGGGTACTTTAGTCTTTCTATTTCATTACTGAAACTCTCTTGGGATGTGAGTAATTGGCTTATCTTGGACAAATGGAGCAGACACTAGAAATGAGGCCATGTTTAGTTCTCATGCAAAAACTTTTCACCCAATTACATCGAATGTTTGGACACATACATGGTATGTTAAATATAGAAAAAAAAAGTAAATTGCGAGACAAATCTTTTAAGCCTAATTTGTTATTACATGATTTGACAATGTGGTGCTACAGTAATCATTTGCTAATGACGGATTAATTAGGCTTAATAAATTCGTTTAACAGTTTATAGGCGGAATCTATAATTTGTTTTGTTATTAGTCTACATTTAATACTTCAAATATATGTCTGTATATTTGATGTGACGTGCCCTAATATCCCAACAAGGAAAAGTACAGCAAACATCATTGTAAAGAGAAACCAGTCAATTTTTTTTATTTATGTTAATAAATATGAAAAAAAAAGTACTCCTACTAGTATTGGTACAACAAACATCATCTGAGTTGTACTATGTTTTCTTTTTGCTAGTACTACTGCTTTTTTTACTACCGTCACTTACACACAGTAGTTGTGTACGGATGGAGTACAGTACTTGGTACAGTAACGCATCACGAGTCATCTGATCAGAACAGTACAAGGTCAAAACAGTGTTGTTGAATCAACTGTCTAACAGTGTTGGGCAGTACTGGAGCAGACTGCACACGTCCGAGATCTCTGCTATTGGTGCCGTCGTACTCGACACGTACAAGATTCTACAAGATTCATACTAAAATTAAAAGTTTAGTTGAAATTAAAGCAATGTCACGAAAATATTGAAAGTTTGTGTGTAGAATAATTTTTATGTGATGGAAAAGTTGGAAGTTTAAAGAAAAAGTTTGGAACTAAACTCGGCCCTGGTTGACAGCAAACTTTTAAAAATATAGTGAAGTTGAATTTTTCACCTTTTAATTTCTAGCTACGCCGTGTTTAGTTTCAAAATAATTCTTCAAACTTCCAACTTTTCCATCACATCAAAACTTCCATGACATCGAAACTTTTCTACACATAAACTTCCAACTTTTCCATCACATCGTTTCAATTTAGTATGAACTAAACACAGCCAGCCCTAGTTCATTTTCTGAACAACTATAACTTCTCGAGATATGGATGTTTGGATGAGTTTCCAATTTTACGAGAAGTTGTAGTCTCCATAAGCTTTCCAAACATTTCCCCAAATTTGATATGGAGTTAGAATCGTGGAGTTAAGAAAAATCTAGCTCTATGATATGGAGTTAAGAATTGTGGATTACTCTATTTTGCATAATAGATCCACGCACTTCATTCTTATACAAACACTGAGAATTTATTATTGTTTGGTTTAGCTTTAGTTTTAGTTGATAAATATCTGAAGCTGAAGCCCTGACAAAACACTTGTCTTTAAAAAGGTACTCCCTCCGTTTCACAGTGTAAGTCATTCTAACATTACCCATATTCATATGGATGCTAATGAATCTAGACATATATATCTATTTAGATTTATTAGCATCAATATGAATACGGAAAATGCTAAAATAACTTATATTGTGAAACGGAGGAAGTAGTAGCAGACACACACACACACACACACACACACACACACACATATATATATATATATATATATATATATATATATATATATATATATATATATATATATATATATATATATATATATATATATATATATATATATATATATATATATATATATATATATATATATATATAATCGCGTCAGGGGCATCGATCGTGGAGCCCAGACAGCTAGCAACGTGATGGAGCGTACGTACGTCCGACCGTGGATAATGGTGGTTCCATCCCTGGAACACACACGTTGACAGCTGCCCTCATATATAAATCGATCATCATATGGGCCGCATTGTCAAAAATAATAATAAAACTCTCCTGTCAAAAACAAAATACAAATTGTGAAGTAGAATTGTAGTACTACTTATACTCTCCTTTCATTTTACAGCATTCAAAATTTACTTTAAAATATAACAATTTTTCACCGGTACACTTTCCTTTCTGTCAATCACAATCATCATTTATTTAATTTCTCTACTACTCCCATTCTATATTGATCATCATATAAATTTTCTCACCATGATCAAGCAACACTTTTGTTTAATGCGAGTATGTGATAGGAAAGAATAAAAAAACAAACTTTATCTCCCGCATGCATAAATGTGTATGTACATGCATGTAGACTTAATGGCAATGCATTGATGCAATAATATTGCACGTCAAATGAAGGAGCTATGGTTATAGGATGATTAATTTAGAATTTCTGATTTTTAGTTATACGATGATCAATGTAGAGCGAAGAGAATACTTTCTTATCTCGATCAATTCTATATAACTAGTTCAACTATTTTTTTTCTAATCTTCACACATAATTTTAAAAGTGCTTATATTTTAAAACATGGAGAAGTTTACTTACTCCCTCCGACTAAAAAAAGAAAATCTATGACTATATATGATATATGACTATATATGATATATTCTAGGACAATCAATCTGGACAGATGTATGTCCAGATTCAAAGTACTCAGGTGTATCATACTCCGATAATCCAATACTACTCCATTCGTCCCATAATATAAGGGATTTTGGATGGATTTGATCAATCCTAATACAATGAATTTGGATAGACGGTCTGCCCAGATTCATTGCACTAGAATTTGTTATATCTAACTAAAATCCCTTATATTATGGGACGGAGGGAGTAATTTGTTTTTTTATAGAAAGGAGGGAGAGTAGCAGTAGTCAACAGTGGAGTGGAACAGGGAGTGCATTGCGATGAAATGGGAAGGGAAGATGCAACAGCCTGCCTGACTGGCCTCGAGAAGCCTGAGATCCTACTGTAGCCTGAGTACATGCATCGTGTCAGATCAGGTTGTGATGGATATGGGTCAATTTGGTGGCCACGTACGGCACACCGCTCGAGACGGATCAGTCAGCAGCAAGCTTCAATTCGATCGATCGATCGAGGTCGACGTGACACATCGCCGGCCGGCCGGCCGCCGCCGGGTCGACATGGGCATGACCCTGCTGCAAGAGCCTAAACGCACGCGAGAAATTGGATGTCACTGTGACAATTGGCAATGGCAGACCCATCTCCACTATCGATTAGTGAAAATACTCGAAAAATACTATCGATCATAGAGATAATCTTCGCCACCTAAATTCAATCGAGAAATAATCTTCACCACCTAAATTCAACCGTGTTTCTGCTGGCTCCACCACCGATAATTGGATGAGGCGTAGATCTAAAGTTTAGCCATACACCATCAGTTAACTGATATTTTCTCAATTTCGCTTCTCTCTTGCATAAAACCTCTAGGATGGTAACAACGGGAAAGGAGAAAAATGGTGGTGAGATGTAGAGCGGCACTGCAAGAGGTAGATGCAGTGTCACTATAACAACATATATATGAGATACACAAACAATGGATGGAGTTTGGAGGCAACAAAGGGTGAATAGCTAAAGTGGTCCTCCAAGTTTTATATGAGACTCAGTTTAGTTCTTGATGTTTCAATCTGTCCATGTTAATCCTTCAAGTTTTTATTTTAATTTCAACTTATCCTTAAACTCACATAACCGATAACTCTCTAGATAAATGACAATTATACCCCCCCTCATTCACGTATATAAGAGAAAAAGTTGCGTGCAATGAATTTTTTTTATAGATAATGGATAGCAATTTATGTAAAACGAAAATAAATTATGTACTTGCAAGTGTATACGATAGCTATTAGGCTCAAGTTTCATGTGTACATGTTGAAATAATGGGAAGTAAAAATATTGTTTATTCATCTTGGTTTTTCTTTTCTAGTGTATAGTTGCATACAAATTAAGAACAAAAGAGACATTTTCTAACAAAATTGTTGACTAGAAATAGCCATATAGCATATTAAGTGAGCTCAAGGATAATTTTAAGCCAAAACAAATATTTAGAGGACCTATATGGACAAAATGAAACATGAAGAACTAAATTGAGCCTTCGGTTAAATTTGAGGGACTGAATTAGCTATTCACCCGGGCAACAAAAGGAGACTTTGATCAACAGGGTAAGCCGCTAGAGATGGTGGTGGCAGAGCGTTCGGGGGGAAAGAAATTGAAATTTGAAGAGAGAAGCCTCGTTGCTTAAGAAAATGTCTTGAGAGAGATGATGAGTTTTTTTGATTAATTTGGATCTGATGGCTCATGGAAGAACAAAAGACACCTGACGAAAATCAAGCAATGATTGATCCTGTAAAGAAAAGATAGATCGAAGACCCTGAAGTTAATCATAGCAAAGCATTCTTTTTTTTCCCATTACACGCAGACGCCACTGCACACACAACATCACACTTACACACCCACGAATACGCACTCTAAT